>NC_133408.1:81330000-81955000 GCF_049350105.2 Macaca mulatta
AAAATACAAAAAACTAGCCGGGCGAGGTGGCGGGCGCCTGTAGTCCCAGCTACTCGGGAGGCTGAGGCAGGAGAATGGCATGAACCCGGGAGGCGGAGCTTGCAGTGAGCTAAATTCCAGCCACTGCTCTCCAGCTCAGGTGACAGAGCGAGACTCCGTCTCAAAAAAAAAAAAAAAAAAAAAAAGAAATGGTCCCGGTGTTACTGCTTTGGAGCAGAAGAGAGGGTGGGTGGTTAAATCTTGTCCAACAAGAAGCTCCCAGTGAGTCTTGGAATCCAGTTGTTTCCCAAACCTTTGACCAATGTCACAAGGTGGAAAGGTGGACAGGGCATTGATTTCACTGTAGCTTAGGGAGTTCACTTTCCAAGAACACCATACTTGTTACAATTACTGTCTCCGTACGGTGTGCACATGTCCCTAGGTCCCCGACCAGAGCCAGCCCTGGGGACTGTTGGAGAGACCCAGTGGCCATGAGACCTCAGCTGGACAGGCCCCTGCCACTTCCTGCAGGAGGAAGTTATGGGACCCCCATTCATCTCCCAGCAATCTGTTACCTAATGCGTACCTGGGCCTGGCCTTACCTACTGGGGTCGTCCTATTATGTGGTGGGCACCTTGGTCCACCCACTTTGGGGGTCATTGATATATTGTGTAATGAACACTTTGGATCTGCCCACTGGGGGACAGTAGGTCCGCAGCTCAGTTGTGCTTCTGTGTCTCATCTTGTCCCCAGGGAGATAGGTTGCCTACCTGATGGCTTTGGGGATCACACTTCACAGGCTGGGGCATTTGGGCTGGTCTCGGAGGATGAATTGGAGTTTTCCAGGTAGACTTAGGGCCTGGACAGGGAAGGGATATTTTGTGATGCAGGGATTGGTGAGATCTGGACACATTTGGACAGCAGGGCTGTTGAATTGACAAGATAAGTGGAAAAACCACAAGTGGCCCTTAAATTCCTGAGAAATCAGTTCACAGTGTGAAGCCTGGCCTGAGGCAACAGATCAAATAGCGGTGCGGTAGGGTGAGCAAGAGTCTATTGCCAATCCAGATGACCAGGAAGAGGAAGCAGCAATAGGGACTCCACTGCAATGATTGATCTGGCCAAGGGAGCCTCTCTGTCCCATCTCAGAGAGTCCAGGGTTGCGGGGCTGGGGAAACCAGAGCAGGATCCCCCTCAGCCCCACCTGGGAAACACACTCGATCTCCCAGAGGCAGGGGACCCACCAGAACACACACCAGGCCAGGAAGGCCTCACAGCTGTGTGCTGGCAGCTTCCCTCTCCCATGAGAGACACCCCTTCTGTCCCTCAGGTAGCATCAGCAGAGACCCCAGAGGCACCCGATAAACCAAACAGACCAAAATAACACTGAAAGGCTCTGATGATTAAACTGTCAGTGGGACCACAGGCCACAAATCAGGCCAGGATCTGCTCCCTAAACAGAATCAGGGCAATTACCTGCTAAAATTAAATATTTAAGTAAGACCCAGAATTTCCTAATAGGTAAAATGGGATACAATAGGAAATTCCTTTCATACCAAGTACCAAGAAATGTGCAGCATGAATGAGAAAGACAACGAATGCCAGCGTCAAGAGGAACCAAGTGCTGGAGTTATCTGGCAAGGATTTTAAAACTGCCATCATAAAAATGCTTCAAGGGGCAAATAGAAATTCTGTTGAAGAAATGAAAAAATAGAAAGCCACAGTAAAGAAATAGAAGTGATGAAGAAGAACCAAATAGAAATTACAGGGCTAAAAGGTATATAATAACAGAAATGAAAGAATCTTACTAGATGGGTTCAATAGTAGAGTGGAACTGGCAGGATAAAATCAACGACTGTGGCGACATTGTAATTCACTCAATCTGAAAAACAGAAACTAAAAACAAAACAAAACAAAACAAAAAGAACACCCACAAGACAGTATAGGACAGTAACAAAAGATCCAACCTTTGTATCACTGATGTGCCCAAAGGAGAAGAGAGAGGCTAAAGAGTATTTGAAGATCAATGGATAAAAATTTTCCAAATATGGCAAAAAGACATGTATGGATCAAGAAGCCAAGTGAACTCCAAACAGGATCAACAACCACAACCAAAATCCACGCCAAGAAATATTGTAATTAAACTTCTGAAAACTAAAGACAACCTGTAGGCAGCCACAGAGAAATGATGGATTCTGAATAGGAATAGGAGCACACCAGTTGGAATGACAGTGGATTTTTCCTATGAAACCATAAAGGTCAGAAGGAAGCGATGCAACATTTTCCAAGGACAGAAAGAAAATAAAAATCAACCATGCATTCTGTGTTCAGTGAAACTCTCCTTTAGAAATGAAGAGGAAATAAAGATACTGTCAGATGAAGGAAACTAAAAGGATTAGTTGCTAGCAAGCCTACATTTAAAGATTGACAAAAGAAGTTGTTCAAACACAGAGGAAATGGTAAAAGAAAGCACCTTGGAACATGGGAGCGAAGAAAGAAGAATGAAAAGAGCAGAGCATGAGTCATACAACAGACCCTCCTTCTCATGATAAGTCATCAATCATATCTGATGATTGGAAAAGAGATTACACCACTGTCTGATACTCTGTCTGAGACAATAATGGGAAAAAGTGAGAGATATGAAAGAACCTATATGGAGGTGAGACTTCAACACAAGCAGTAAGAGTTTGATACAAATATACAGTGATAAGTAATGAATATTTTTGTAATAACCAGAGCAACCACTACAAAAACTATACAAAAAGATACATGCAATAGCAATTAAAAAATCAAGATGGAATCTTAAAAGACGGGTCCTAGTAACCCACAGGAAGACAAGAAGATAGAAACAGAAAAACAAAGATGAAGCAAAACAAAACAATAATATGGTAGACTTTAGCTTTAATGTACTAATTACCTTAAATGTAAATGGAGCAACTACATCAATTAAAAGACAGAGATTGGCAAAATGGGGGAGAAAATGACCCAATTACATGCTGCTAACAAGAAACTTCAAAGTCAGTGACATAGACAGATTGAAAATAAGAGGATATAAAAACATAGTACATAAATTTTTTAAAAAGGAGGAGTCATTGTATTAATGTAATAAAGTCAGTTTATTTGCTCTACAGTTTTATTTGCTCTACAGTTAACAAAGTCAACTGTAGAGCGAATAAAATTACTAGAGTCAATGAGTGACATCATACGATGATAAAAGGATCAATCTCCCGGAAATGCATAATGATCTCAAATGTGTACTCATCAAACAACAAAGCCTTAATACAGAAAATCCTCACTTAAAATAATTGATAGGCTCTTGGAAATTGACTTTCATTGAAATGGCCTACGGCAGATTCTGGAAATGTTTCTTTCTTCATAGTTCCATTTTAATGCTGATGAGAAAAAAAATGTTGCCTTATATGCCATTTTGTGTTAAGCCACAGTTCCAAGAATCTACGGACAGCATTAAGTGAGGACTTACTGTACGGTAGAGTCGAAAGCAGAAATGGACAAATCCACAATTATAGTTGGAGAATTTAACATTCTCCTCTCACTAACTGGTAGAACTATGCCATGGTTTTAGTATTTGTGTTCTTCCATGAAATCTATATGTTGAAACCTAATCCTAATGTGATGGTACTAAGAGGTGAGGCCTTTGGTAGGTGACTGAGTCATGGGGGTGGAGCATCATGAATGGGATTAGTGCCCTTATTATAGAGGCCCAAGGGAGCTTGTGTGCCTCCTCCACAGTGTGAAGATACAGCTAGAAGGTGCCATCTGTGAGGAATGGACCCTCACCAGACGCCAAATATGCTAGCACCTTAATCTTGGACTTCACAACCTCTGGAATTGAAATTTGTTTTTATAAGCCACCCAGTTTATGACATTTTTGTTATAGCAGCCCAAATGCACTAAGACAGAAATTTGTACCAAGGAGTGGGGATATTGTATAATAAACATCTAAAAATGTGGAAGTGGCTTTGGAATTGGATAATGTGTAGAGGCTGGAGGGGTTTTAAGGTACATGCTAGAAAAAGCCTACATTGCTGTTAACGGTAAACAGGATTCAGCTGGGGGCAGAGAAGGAAAGGAGAGCCATAGAGAAAGACTCACTCTTCTTAGGTAATACCTAAGTGGTCATGAGCATGATGTTAGTAGAAATATGGACAGTAAGGGCCATTCTGATGAGGTTTCAGATGGAAATGAGGACCACATATTGGAAACTGAAGGAAACAAGTGGCAAAGAACTTGGCTGAATTGTGTCCATGTCCTAATGTTTTGAGGAAGGGAGAACTTGTGAGTGATGAAGCTGGATATTTAACTGAGGAAATATCTAAGCAAGATGTTGAAGGAGTAGCATGGCTTCTCTTGACTACCTATAGTAAAATGTGAGAAGAGAAAATGATTTAAAGGCAAAATTTATAATGAAAAGAGAAGCAGAACTTAAAGATTTGGAACATTGTTAGTCTGGTAGTATGGCATTAATACAAAATGAGATAGCATGTTCAGTAGTGAACATCAAGGGTGTGACCAAATGACTATTTGATAAAGATATTAGTATAGGTCAGTAGAAACCAGGCTACTCCTCAGACAGCATATAGGTAGCTAACCTTGGTGGCATCAGCATGACACCATCTCCACAGGTGCACAGAGTGCATGAGCTATGGATGTGCAGCTGCCTCCATCTAGATTTCGAAAGATGACCAGAGAACCTAGGGGCCCAGGCAGAGAACTGCCACAGAGGTAGGACCACTGCAGAGAGCCTCGGCTAGGGCAATGCCTAATGGAGCCATAGGAGCAGGGGGTCTAGTGATGCCAGACAGGTGCAGCCACTGGCTGCAACTCCAGCCTGGGAGAGCCTCAGGCATGTGGCTGCAACCCATAAGAGCTGTCATGTAAGCTGTGTCCAGCAAAGCCATGTGGGCAAGGCTGCTTTGAGACCTTGGCGGTCCAATGCCTGGCCCAGTGTGTGCAGAAGATGGACATCAAGTCAAACAAGATTATTCTCAAGCCTTAAGATTAAGTGCTGTTTGCCCTGTTGGGTTTTGAACTTACTTAGGACCTGTTATTCCTTTCTTTCCTATCTCTCCCCTTCAGAATGGGAAGGTCTATCCTATGCCTATTCCATCACTGCATTTTGGAAGCACATAACTTGTTTGTTTCACAGTTCACAGGTGGAGAGCAATGTGCCTCAGGATAAAATACACCTTGGAGTCTCACCCTTATCTGATGTAGATAATCTTTATAGAGGAGACTCTGGACTTTAGACTTTGTAGTTGATGCTGGAACAAGTTAAGACTTTTGGAGAAATTGAAATGAAATGAATGTATTTTGCATGTGAGAAGGATATTAATTTGGGGGCACCAGAGTTGGAATGCCATGGTTTGAATGTTTGTGTCTCTTTAAAATGTATGTGTTGAAACCTAATACTCAATGTAATGATATTAAAAGATAGGACCTTTGGGAAGTAATTGGGTCATGAGGGCAGAGATTTCATGACTGGGATTAGTGGCCTTATAAAAGAGGCCAAAGGGAACTTGTTTGCCTCTTCCACTATGTGAAGACACAGCTAGAAGGAGCTATCTATGAGGAAAGGGCCCTCACCAGACACTAAATCTGCTGGCACTTTGATCTTGGTCTTCTAACCCTCCACAACTGTGAGAAAAAATGTCTGTATTTTATGATCCTATTAACATTCTTGTTATAGCAGCCCAAACAAAGACAAATGACTAGACAGCAAGTCAGAAAGAATGCAGAAGAACTGAACAACACAAGCAACCAACAGAATCTAATTGGTATGTAGAATGCTCCACAGAATTGCAGAATTATGCATTTTTTAAGCACTCATGGAATGCTCACCAAGATAGATCACGTTCTCAGCCATGAAAAAAATCTCAACAAATTTTAAAAAATGGATATCATCCAGAGCATGTTCTCTGATCATAATGGAATAAAAGTTAAAATTAATAAGATTAATAATTTCTCATACTTGGAAATTAAACAACACTCTTCTAAATAACCCAACATTCAAAGAAGTCTCAAAAAATTTTTTTAAAAACATAGAACAGAATGGATTCTGTAGAAAATAACACTTATCAAAATCCATGGGATGCAGCCAGTGTAGTGCTGAGAGGGAAATTTATAGCACTAGACGCTTACACTAGAAATGGGGAAAGGTCTCACATCAGTAACAGATGTGGCTTGGCTTGGGTTGTAGCAGTGACTTTCACTGTCTCTCCCTGCCCTCTGCAGCCCAGTTGACTCAGCCCAGAGGACTAGAAGCACTGTGATCTTTTGGTGCTGCATGGTGCTTCAGGCAGACCCATTCTTAAGTACATATAAGGCACCTCTTGAGGAGGCCCCGAAATACCTGGGGCCCACTTTAAAAGGACTGAGTTGAGAACTGGTGGTCTAGATGCTATCAGTGGTTACCCTCAACAACACGGATGAAACTTAGACATAATCACAGGCCAAAAAAGCCAGGCCTATCATAGAGTACTTATTATCTAATTTCATTTATATGGGTATCACAATCAGACAAAACTAACCTGTGGTAGTAGAGGGTAGGATGGCAGTTCCTGGGGAGGAAAGAGACAGTGCTGTTCGGGAGGGAACATTAGAGGGGCTTTTGAGGCACTGATGACACTGATGCTGTTCTTTTTTTTTCCATTTGAGTGTGTTCACTGTGAAAATTAATGGAGCTTTTTCCTTATTATTTGTTCACTTTTTCCTCTATGTCTAACTTCCAAGTTTATTATTAGTTTTTAAGTTAATGTGGCTTCATTTTTTTCCCTCTAAAGGCTGATGAAGTTGCAGGCATCCAGTTTTCACTGGGAATGTCCTCCAGACGGATGCGTAAGATGGCAAGGTTCAGGCTTCTGGAACACCTAGGCGGGTTCACACTCAACACCTGTCACTCATCACTCACCCGCCAGCCCACTGCCTGGTCAACCTAAGGCTGTCTCCTTGCAGAGACTGGCTCAGCACTGAAATAATGGAGCTGTCTGTCTGTCTGTCTGGCTTGTGGTTGAGAGCAGGAAAGATAGAGTTGAGGAAAATGTCAATCAAACTCTCTTTTGCAAATAACACAGCAAGCCCTGCCACGTGCTTGGGTCAGAGTAGAATGAATATGGGGAAGTGCCTCCTCCTTGGGGAGATTCTGCCAGGTTTCTCAGGCCGTATCAACTCTCCTGGATTCCTGTGCCACATTCAGCCAATTAGGACAGTCCAGCAGACGTTGGTTGAGTGCCTACTGTTTGCAGAACGCAGTGTCTGCACTTCCCATGTTAGCTAAGGTTTATGTATTCAAGCTTCCCTCTACTGAAGAAAGCCCAAGGAATGTCCGACCAAGGAACAAACCAGAGTGGTCATGGGTCAAAGCATCTTTCCTGCCATCTGGGCCAGGACGTGGGTCTCAAAGCTTAAGTCACGCGAACCACCCTGTGTGTCATGAGTTGATACGTCTATAAACAGCCTCGCCCTGGCGCCATGGGGGGTGGCTTATGATTAACTTGTTAGTGCTGCAATGCCAGCTCCACACTGAAGGGCCTGAGAAGAGTGAGGTGACCTTAGCTGCCTGGAAATGAACTGTTGGAGGCGGCTGAGGTTCTCCCTGATAGGAGGGGCCCTGCTGACGGGACGTTTCTTCTCCAGGGCTCACATGGCAGCTGGCCCATCCCCATTTTACAGATCATGAAGGTCAGGGTCAGAAAAGTTTAGTGATTTGGCTATGGTCGGGAGACAGGCATAGAAAAATACGAAGCATTTTTTCTTCTATGGTCCCCTTTACCCCCTGCTTTTCTCTTTGCTTTAATTTCTTTGCATAGAGGCATCCAGCCAACGAGCACAGAATGTTTCGAAAATTCGGCCCACAGGATTCCAGAGCCCGTGTCCTCTGCTATAGCACAGAGAGGCCTTCTGTGCACATACGCCCCCAGTGAGCCATTTCCCCTGAGTGGTTGCCTCTTTCTGCCCTTTGCCCTCCATTTTCACAGAAAGATTTGAGCTCAATTTACATCCTCAGTGGACCAGGGACTGTAGTAAATGGAGGGCGTGACTGAGAGCATTGTGGAGCAGTCCTGCCCCCTGGTGGGCAGCATCGCTTACTACAGAAGGCCGTATTTTAAAACGTTATTTGCAAACATCAGAGCTGCATACGTTAGTGGCTTGATTCAAAATGGAAAGCTAGTGAAATGGAAAATTTAGTGGTTAGAAATGTGGATGCTGGAGCCACGTTGCCTGGCTTCAGCTCTTGGCTCTGCCCTGTATACACTCTAGTACAATGACAAGTTATTTAGTTTCTCCCATTTGTCAAATGGGAAAAGCAATCAGGCTTACATGCCAAGATTGTGGTGAGAATCAGATGAGTTAATACACATTAAGTGATTCAAATGTTGTCTGGCAAGGAATCTTCACTTAATAATATCTAGATAGAGTTATCTTTAAAAATTATTGAATAGGATTTTCTATAATCCCCATGAAGTCATTTGACAGGATTTGTGAATGTTCAGCATCTCAAACTGTGAAACATTGAGATTCATTTCTCATATGAGTAGTTTATCCTCTGTAATAGTGAGCACACAGGACAGGGGTTGGTAAGCTTTTCAAAGGGTCAAGATGAACTCGCGCTGCTGGGGCCGAGGCTGTCCCCATCTTCACGTGACTGATGCATTGGTCTGGTGGTCTCCCTGTCTCAGCACACACAGCAGCTCACATCGTCACTATGGTAAGTTCCTTCAGGCAGGACAGTGCAGACCCTTCTCCCTTTCCTATTGTGCAACTTCCTCACTCCCCTTTCTGCTCCACACCCACATTTCAGCCATCTTTACCATCTGACTATAACTATAAAGAAATGCGAGGAGATAAAACAAAAGACATTTCCTTTATGAGGTGATGAAAATCTTCTAAAATAGGCCGGGCGCGGTGGCTCAAGCCTGTAATCCCAGCACTTTGGGAGGCCGAGACGGGCGGATCACGAGGTCAGGAGATCGAGACCATCCTGGTTAACCTGGTGAAACACAGTCTCTACTAAAAAATACAAAAAAATTAGCCGGGCGAGGTGGTGGGCGCCTGTAGTCCCAGCTACTTGGGAGGCTGAGGCAGGAGAATGGCGTAAACCCGGGAGGCAGAGCTTGCAGTGAGCTGAGATCTGGCCACTGCACTCCAGCCTGGGCGACAGAGCGAGACTCCGTCTCAAAAAAAAAAAAAAAAAAAAAAGAAACTCTTCTAAAATTGATTGCGGGTATGGTGGATATATTAAAACCATTGAATCATACACTTCAAATGTGTGAATTATACAGTATGTGCATTATGTCTCAATAAAGTTATTATAAAAGTAAAAGAATCTAAAAGGAGACTAAAGACAAGCTCAAGAGGCCTAAGCGTCTGGACCGTCATCCTTAGATCTCTGCGCACAGATTGCTGGGGGAACAGCGGCCTTACAGTGGCGAAGTGGCTATGGTCTTGAGACACGCCATTTTCGAGACCTAGACTTGGGAATCAACGTGAAAATAAACCTTATTGACTGGGCTCAGTGGCTCACGTTTGTAATCCCAGCACTTTGGGAGGCTGAGGCAGGGGATCACCTGAGGTCTGGAGCTTGAGATCAGCCTGGTCAACATGGTGAAACCTCGTCTCTATTAAAAATACAAAAAAAAAAAAAAAAAGAAAGAAAATTAGCCGGAGTGGTGGTGTGCGCCTGTAATCCCAGCTACTCGGGAGGCTGAGGCAGGAGAATCGCTTGAATCCAGTGAGGTGGAGGTTGCAGTGAGCAGAGATCGTGCCACTGTACTTCAGCCTGAGAGGCAGAGCAAGACTCTGTCTTAAATAATAATAATAATAATAATAAAAGCAAAAAGAAACTTTATCCATCAAACACTCTTCTGGCTGGTGCTAATTTCAAGAACTATAAGCACTCTGCAGTGGATGAGTCTGTATGATGGCACCACCTCAATCCTTTAATCTGTGACATGGTATCACTTGGCAGCCTTAGCAGCAAAGTACACAAAAAAAGAACTGAGTGGTAGGGGTAGGAGAACTGAGAGACAGGAGGACAATTTGGAGACAGACAAACCTCCCAGGCATAATGGAGGCCTCTGAGTGAAGTGATCAGTCCTCCGAAAGATCTGGGTTTACCTTTCCAATTTTACTTTAGATAAGAAATGTAACCCAGCAGATAGGAATGCACAGTGGACTTGTAAATGAACATTGCTGCTCCAAGCCAGTCAGGGAGAAGACAAGACTATTTTGGGGTCATCATTCAAGTCATCATCTGGGAACTGGGGAGCAATGGACCTTGATCATAGAAGAGGGGACTGGTGAGAACGTGGCAGAGACTTGGAGCTTGCCAAATGATTAGGTGGGGCTCATTCTTTTGTATGGCTGCGTAGTATTCCATGGTATATATGCATCACATTTTCTTTATGCAGTCTACCATTAATGGGCATTTAGGTTG
This sequence comes from Macaca mulatta, assembly GCF_049350105.2. Classification (NCBI taxonomy): domain Eukaryota; kingdom Metazoa; phylum Chordata; class Mammalia; order Primates; family Cercopithecidae; genus Macaca; species Macaca mulatta. The sequence goes on from NC_133408.1 coordinate 81,340,433, forward strand.
GTTCCACGACTTTGCTGTTGTGTGAATGGTGCTGTGATGAACATACGTGTGCATGTGTCTTTATGATAGAACAATTTATATTCCTTTATGTATATACCCAATAATGGATTGCTGGGTCAAATGGTACTTCTGTTTTAAGTTTTTTGAGAAATTGCCACACTGGTTCCTACAATGGCTGAAATAATTTACATTCCTACCAGCAGTGTATAAATGTTCCCTTTTCTCCCCAATCTGGCCAGCGTCTGTTATTTTTTGACTCTTTCTGTTTTTTGAGATAGAATCTCCCTCTGTTGCTTAGGCTGGAATGCAGTGGCACAATCTTGGCTCACTGCAAGTTCCGTCGCCCGGATTCATGCCATTCTCTTGCCTCAGCCTCCCAAGTAGCTGGGACTACAGGCGCCTACCACCACACCCAACTAATTGTTTGTATTTTTAGTAGAGATGGGGTTTCACCGTGTTAGCCAGGATGGTCTCGATCTCCTGACCTTGTGATCCTCCCGCCTTGGCCTCCCAAAGTGCTGGGATTACAGGCGTGAGCCACTGCACCTGGCCTTGACTTTTTAATAATGGCCATTCTGACTAATGTGAGATGGTGTCTCATTATCATTTTGATTTGCATTTCTCTAATGATTAGTGATGTTGAGCATTTTTTCATATGTTTGTTGGCCACATGTATATCTTTTTTGAAATGTGTTTGTTCATATTCTTTTCCCACTTTTTTTTAATGGGGTTGTTTTTTAATGGGGTTGTTTGTTTTTACTGGTTAATTTGTTTAAGGTATTTATAGATTCTGGATATTAGACCTTTGTCAGATGCATAGTTAGCAAATATTTTCTCCCATTCTGTGGATTATCTGTTTGCTCTGTGTTTTTTTTTTTTTGTTGTTGTTTGTTTGTTTCTTTTTTGTTTGTTTGTTTCTTTTTGTTTTTGATTTTTGAGACAGACTCTTGCTCTGTCGTCCAGGCTGGAGTGCAGTGGCGCAACCTTGGCTCACTGCAAGCTCTGTCTCCCGGGTTCACGCCATTCTCCATTCTCCTGCCTCAGTCTCCCGAGTAGCTGGGACTACAGGCCACCATGCCCAGATAAATTTTTGTATTTTTAGTAGAGCTGGGGTTTCACCGTGTTAGCCAGGATGGCCTCGATCTCCTGACCTCGTGATCCACCCACCTTGGCCTCCCAAAGTGCTGGGATTACAGGCATGAGCCACCGTGCCCGGCCCTGTTTGCTCTGTTGATAGTTTCTTTTACTATGCAGAAACTCTGTTGTTTAATTAGGGCCCTTTAGTCAGTTTTTGTTTTTGTTACAATTGTTTGGCCCTCTTGGCCAGGGCCTATGTCCAGGATGGAATTTCTTAGATTATCTTCCAGAGTTTTTACAGTTTTAGGTTTTACATTTAAGTCTTTAATCCATCTTTAGTTGATTGTTGCATATGGCATAAGGAAAGTGTTTAAATGTCAGTTTTAAAAGAAATAGCCTTTCTGATTGACAGAGTTGTTCATGACAGTTTTAGAGCTGTGCACTGATGATCCTCCTCTACTTCTCTGCATGTGGGTGAGAGTAAGGCTGGTCAGTTCACACTGTGTGATCGTGCTCCTGGGACTCCATTTTTGCAAAGGGTTGCTATGAACAAGGAATGAAATTATGTGTAAGAAGAACTAGTACAAAGCCAAGGACATAGTGAACTTTCCATAGATTGTGCTATATCTTCATCATCAACATCACCCTCATCACTATCATCACCATCATCACAATCATCAACACCATCATTATCACCATTACCATCATCATCATCACCATTATCACCATCTCCACCATCATCATTATCACCATTACCATATCCTCATCACTATCATCATCACCATCATCACCATTACCATCATCATCATCATGGTCATCACATCATCACCATCATCACCATCATCATCATCATCACCATTACTGAAACCATCATCACTTTATCATCTCTTCATTACCATCATCATCATCACTATCATCACCATCATTATCACCACCATCCTCAACATCACCATCACTATCATCACCATTATCACTACCATCTTTATCAACTTTTTTTTGTTATCAGGCATCAGATATGATCAGCTTTGACAACCTAAAGCCAGGGAAGGAGTATGAGTTGGGGGAAGCCACTCTGGTGGGTGTCAGTTTATGTAAAAACTGTATTTACATGTTTGCGTCTTTGTATGTGCCATGTGTTATTCTCTCTCCCTCTCTCTCATTTCTTTTTTTTTTTTTGGCTTCTGAAGAGCTACTGAAAAGTATTATAAGCTCGGCACAGTGGTACATGCCTGTTCTCTCAGCTATTCAGGAGTCCAGCCTGGGTAACAGAGTGAAACTCCATCTCTAAGAAAGAGAGAGACAGAGAAAGAAAGAGGGAGAGAGACAGGGAGAAAGAGAGAGAGAGAGGGAAAGAGAGAGAAGAGAAGAAGGGGGGATGGAAGAGAAAGAAAGAGAGAAAGAAGAAAGAAAAGAAAGAGAAAGGAAAAAGAAAGAAGGAAGGAAGGAAGGAAGGAAGAAAAGGAAGGGAGAGAAGAGATAAAAGTATGATAGGAACTCAAAACAGGAAACATCTACCTGGATACTACACAAGCTTCCCAGGGGAGTAAGAAGCAAACACCTCCTTGCTTCCTCTCTCCTCTTTGCAGTCTTACACAGAAGTTTCCATTTCTCTCCTTTCTTCAGCGATTCACAGTGATGATCATCCACCGTTTTCTCTAAGTAACCTTTTTGCATCCTGGCTAGCAGAAGTAGCATCTTAGGCGGGAACTCCAGGCTGGCCAGCGTCATTCCTGGCTGCCCAGTGCTGTGGGAGTGTCTCAGAGGAGCTTCCTCACAAGTGTATTCAGAGGAGAGACTTTTCCCTAAGCTCTATAATGCTAACTTCTAGAGTATGACTATTTTACACCAAAACCATGGATTTTCTCTACTAAGTATCCTCCATGTAGCTCCGATAGTGAGAGAGATGCCTGGGAAACCAGGGCCCTGAGGTGGGGGTTTCCTAAATCTTGGAACGACTCTCCTAAGCCCACACAGCCTGAGATTCACTGTGGGCGAAGATGGCCACGAGGAAGAGCTTCAGGAGCAACAGGAACCTGGGGTCTTCTTAGGGCAGCCAAAGCCTGTCTCCAACCCCTCTCCCAAGATTTGGAGTGGGTGGGGGCATGCTGGGAGAACTTAGCCCCTCTATTATGGCCCAGTTGAAAGCAAAGAAGAAGACTCCTGGAATGAAATTACTGACAGCCGCCTGAGATGTGGGCGAAGCTGAAGGATGTCTGCTTGCCACCCTGGGTAAGATGGCAAAGCTACTAGTCCTTCTGGCATATGGCCAAACATGACTGTGTGTGTGTCTTGTGTCTCACACATGCTTAGTGTCTTCAATGGGTTTATTATCCCTCTAGTTACCCAAAGCAAAGCAGGGAAAGACACGTGGCAAGTTCACACAGTTACAAATAAAAGTGAGGGTTGGATAAAAAAGGGAAAAGATTTGAACAGATACTTTCTGGAAGAAGATACACAGATGGTAAGGCAGCACATGAATGTAACAGCACGAGACACTAGGGATATGCCAGTTAAAAGCACAGTGAGCTCTCATTCCACCTCTCTTAGTTCAAAAAACAAGGCAACGCTAAACAAAACCAAAAATGGACATTATCAAGTTCTGGTAGAGGCGGAGAAACTGGAACTCTTACGCTTGCTGGTGGGGATGCAAAATGGGGCAACCGCTTAGAAAACAGTTTGAAGGGGCCGGGCGTGGTGGCTCACGCCTGTAATCCCAGCACTTTGGGAGGCTGAGGCAGGTGGATCATGAGGCCAGGAGTTTGAGACCAGCCTGGCCAACATGGCAAAACCCCGTCTCTACTAAAAATACAAAATTTGCTGGGCCTGGTGGCACATACCTGTAATCCCAGCTACTAGGGAGGCTGAGGCAGGAGAGTTGCTTGAACCTGGGAGGCGGAGGTTGCAATGAGCTTAGATCGTGCCACTGTGCTCCAGCCGGGGCGACAGAGCAAGACTCTGTCTCAAAAAGGAAAAAAAAAGAGAAAGAAAAGAGTTTGAAAATCTCCCTGTAAAGTAAAACTTACATTTACCATGTATGTTGCAGCCATCTCACTCTTAGGTGTTTGCCCAGTGGAAATGAAAGCTTATGGGTGACACAAGAACTTATTACATGAATACTTATAGCAACTTTATAATTGCCAAGAATGAAAACCGAATGTCCTTCAGCTGATGGATGTGCCAACCAACTGGGGTACATCCATCCAATGGAATATTATTCAGCAAAGAAACCCCAAATTATTGATACTCTCAACAGCATGCATGAATCTCAAAATAATTATGCTGAGTGAAAGAAGTCCGACTGAAAAGGCTACACACTATACAATTCCATTCATATGACCTGGAAAAGGGAAAGCCTTAAGGATGGAGATGTCCTGGGTTAGACAGAGGAGAGGGCTGGATTTCAAAGGGTGGTGAGAAAGGCTTTTGAGGTGGGTGGAACTTTTCTGTCCTGATTGTAGTGCTGGTTACATGACTCTATGCATTTGTCAGAACTCATAGAATTGTAGATGAGAGAGAGAGAGAGAGAGAGAGGAATTGCATTGTATGTAAATTATGAAAATAACTATAAAATATGAGGGTTGGTTTCTGAACAGACACCCAATAAGTTATCTGAGTAATATTAGCATCAACCTTTAGTGAGCATTTACTTTGTGCCAGGTGGTATCTTGTGAAGTCCTCAAAACTAGCCACTGGGGTAGATATTATGACGGAGAGCTCCAGAGAGAGATGAAGGAGGCTCAGAGAGGCGATTGTCAGCAGAGCCCAACTCAACCCCAGGTGGGCGAGGCTGCAGGGTCTGTGCAAGGTTCCCCGGGGCTACAGCCTGCCCTCCCCTCCCCTTTTCTTTCCCTCCTGAAGCCTCCCCTTCCTGCTAGCACCTCCCTATCCTGGCCCCTCCCATCCTTCCCAGAAAAGCCTTCTTCACTCACATCCCTTCTTTGATGTAAATTCCAGTGAGTAAGGAGGACGATTTGGTCAAAGGCATGAACATATTTCTGACTTTTGATCAAATTTCTGTTCCTATTCTTAAATCAGTTTACAACTAAACGGTGGCATACAAAAGCATCTTGGGTGCTCGGAGGAAAATGTCCCTTTGACCAGAGTCTCCTGCACAGTGATGTGGCTGCCCCTTCTTCCCCCACACCCTGTACTCTTTCCCATTTCCAGCCCCTCTGCTGCCCTCATACCTGGAGGCCATTCCTCTCTGTGTCTGGAGGCTGTTCTGACCTAAGCTCCTTTATCAGCAAAGTGAGTCCACTGTTCCTTTCCCTCCTCCCACACCATCTCCATCCCAATTCTTAGCCTTTTCCAATTTTTCCAATTCTTAGCCAATTCCAGCCATCTCCCGGCTGCCCAATTCTTAGCCTTTCCTTCACCCTTACCCTTCTTGTCAGGCCACCGTCTCCCAAGGATATTTCTTGCATGAGGCTGATGCTGCGTCCTTTGAGAGGAAGAGACCTACGGCTGGGAGAGGGGGCTCCTACAAGGAGGAGACAGCAGGTTGCATAACCCAGGCTCAGGCACCCACTGGGGTTGACCCAAGAAAATATCCATGAAGCCAGCATGTTAGGGGCACCTTCACCCAGGAAAGTGAGGTACAAGGGAGGGAGTGTGTACTCTGCATAAACAAAAATGTCGGCCGGGCGCAGTGGCTCATGCCTGTAATCCCAGCACTTTGGGAGGCCGAGGTGGGCAGATCATGAGGTCAGGAGATCGACACCATCCTGGCTAACACGGTGAAACCCCATCTCTACTAAAAAATAGAAAAAATTAGCCAGGCGTGGTGGTAGGCACCTGTAGTCCCAGCTACTTGGGAGGCTGAGGCAGGAGAATGGTGGAGTGAACCTGGGAGGCAGAGCTTGCAGTGAGCCAAGATTGTGCCACTGCACTCTAGCCTGGGCGACAGAGCAAGACTCTGTCTCAAAAAAAAAAAAAAAAAAAAAAAAAAAGTCCTAGGGTAAGGGTGTGGAAGGAGAACTAGAGGATTATTCCTGTTTTGTTCTCTGTACTTGGAGAAACCCTTTGTGCTTCCCATATCACGGGGCCTGTGGGGCTGAAAGGGTGGCTTGAAGACATCCTCTTCTCTCCTCTGCTTCCCCCTCCCTGCTCCTTTCTTGACCTCCCCTCCCCTCTCCTCTTCTCGGTGCTGTGGGTGCCTCTGCTCATGGAGGGAACCGTGTGGCTGAGGCTGTTGTGATTCTCTCTAATTTGGTCTGTGGTCTCTTTCTGCAGAGTTCCTATACACTCTGTTCTGCCTGATGGCCTCAGGGATTTGGTGGTGGATGTGTACAGCACGCCTTTCACAAGATTCTTCTTTATCCTGGCAGGCAGCCTCATGCCTGAGGGTCAGACCTGTGGCCTGGTGTTGCTCTCACAAGAATCTTGTTCATACTGGCAGACTCCCTGTGGCTCCCATCTGACCTCTTTCCAGCTATTCCCACTAAGACAGCCACTCTTTAGGCAAGCCCTGACCAGGAGAAGAGCTAGGTTCTGGTGCATCCCTCTGGGGAAACAGAGGAGGCGACTCAACAAAGCACATAGAGTCACAGAAGCAGCATATTACTCACAGATCCCTGAGAGAAGAGGTCAGAATACCTCACAAGGCCAGCGGAATGGAGGAAGCTGCCTGGGACAAACACACACACAACCACTGGGTGGGGATCACGAGAGAGACGGGGACCTGTGGACTGAGGCCTTAAGTGGAGTCCAGTTTCCCATGGGGTTCTAACTGATGGGTTTAGAGCAAGCAGGCACCTGTTCCATGTAATCACGCCATGACTGAGAGGTGGTCATTGAGCATATCTGTGAGGTCCATGTGGGGGTCAGTGGGGTGAGTCATGTAGGTTGTATCCAGCTGTCTCATAGGATGGTTGTCACCAGGAGGTGGTTGTATACGGCAGATATTTGGATTGATAACATTGAGGAACTGGAAGGAGGTGGAGAGCTGGAAACTGTTAAGGGTGACTAAACCCTGCCTCTGGTAGGAAAAAATTAAACCTCTGTTGGGAATGGTAACATGCAATTATAAGAATCCACTACAAGCTGCATCCTAGGCCTTTTTCCTACTGTCACTGCCACAGAAACCCAGTGGTTCTGGGTTAGGGGGTCTGCATGTTGGTGCATGTTTGTGTGTGTGTGTATGCATGCATGTGTTAGTGCATGCATGTGCACATATGTATGTCTGAGGTCTTTCTTTTCACCCTTAAACCCCAACAGGCTAGTGACAGGTTGTGGGCCCAGAGCAGCAGGGACCACTGATCTTCAGGGGCCTCCTGGCTCCTGAGTGACACAGCAGGGCCAGGCAGGGTTATGGTTGGAGAGACACTTGGGGACACGCCCTGTGGCCCAGGCAGGGGTGTGGCAGGAACAGCTAAGAGAGCCTGCACCTGACAAGGACCAGAAGGTAGTAGCCTTGAAGTCACACTTGCCTCGATTTAATGAACAAGTGGGCAATCTGCACAACTGGCCTGATTCCAGTTCGCGTCGGCTCCTAGGGACTAGCACAGGCTCAGTCGGCCTAGCATATTGTCTATGGGCGATTTTCCATCTGGTTCACAAAATCAGAAACATTTACTATCTGGCCTTTTCCAGAAAAAAGTTTGCGGGTTCCTGGGCCACGCTTTCATTATTGTTGGCGTTATGCGGAAATGCAGATACAGCAGGAGGAAGATCCGAGAAAAGAAGACAACAGGGTCACTGAAGTTGTGTTAAAGCGGTGCAGCACATTTGCCCTCTTTTTTTTTTTTTTTTTTTGTACTTTCAAGACTGGTTACAATGCTGAATTTCAACAAAAGCACCCATAAGGAAGCCCGCCCTGTGATGCTCTCAGTCTGCGAGGGTTGGGAGGAAGAGAAGGGCCCGCCGCCTCGCGCGCTGCCCGCGCCCCATCCGTGGGTGCCGGTGGTCCCGGCGTGGCCAGCAGGGGGCGCGCGCGCCATTCCCGGTCTCGCCGGGCGAGGCGGGGGCGCTTCTGAAACTGAGCCGAGGACGCTGTGTTTCGCGGGTCGGGAGCGCCCCTGCTAGTGATCTGAGCCTGGCTCAGCAGCTCTGCCAGGCGTGCTTCCGCGCAGAGTGGCCAGAAGTTCTGGGGAAGTTGCCCCGGGCCCAGCACAACGCCTGCGGGGGAGGGGGTGAGCGGCTCGGGCAAGGGATCTAGGGGCAGGGCTCCGGGAGACGGAGGGAGAATGGAACAGATAGGAACCGTCGAGATCCCGCAGGGGGGTCCACAAGCCACCCCCCGGGTCGACCCCGCCCCCGCTGACCCGCGGGCTACCGGCTCCAGTGGCGGGGCAGGACAGGGCAGGCCTCTCTGCGGCGTTTACCAGGCGCGCGGGTGCGGGTTTATCGCGTGCACTCGCTTATTTCACATCTCCTCCGCATCCTGTAAACCTGAGCGGGACCCCAGCGGGAAGAGGAAACGGGCCCCGGCCCTGGGCCCCCCTCCCAAGGAAGGGGTCGGGCGGGCTCCGCCCTGCCCTGCTAGTGCGACTGCTGGCTTCTGGGGTCTCAGCTCCCCAACTGTAGAGGAAGAGCTAAAAAAGGGTTTCCCGAGAAGGGGAATCACTGTAAGCAGTTAATGCACTGTAAAGTGGTAGAGGGCTTGCTTGGTAGAGGAGAATCCATCGGGTGACTCTTCCTCACGGGAAGGGCATTTGTAAGTTCCGCGTTGCAGAGGCAGCCGGTGCTGGCCAGTTGCCCGGCACGCGTGTGCTCCCTCACACATTAGCTGCGTGTTGTATGTTGTATGCATGAGGGAGATGATCCTATCTTAGCGTGGCAGGGCCAGGAAGGGGCTGAGAGCTTGGGCCCAGAGCTGCTGAACTGTGCAGGCTTCGCTCTGTTCCCCTTCAGTGATGACTCACTCTCTCCTGAACGAAGACCACACTGCCCCGGAGACGCAGGAGGCCTTCTGACCTGGCCCGGGTGCCATTCCTGGAGATGCCCCTCCTTCCCCAGAAGGCAGGCTCAGCACATGGATGGCGCAGTCTCAGTAAGGGGACCCAGTGCTGCCCAGGCCCCAGTTCACTGTGGACACCTGTGTGATCTGACACTTCCGCGTGAGGACTTTTGCTAAGCCAGATGACTTGTTTGAATTATTCAGTTAAGCTCCTGAGCGCCCTTCGCAAGATCCCACCCAGCAAACTTGGGGTGTTTCCCCTACCCCCCTATTTCTGGTGTTAACACCTTCCCCAAAACACCAGACTATTCCTGTTATGATGAGTAAAGACCTCTTAGTATTGTAACTTAAGGGGGTCACACATGGCAACATTCTATTTTTTTCCTCTTTGTGTACTAGCTAGAATTACCCTATTTGTTTACTTCAGGCATTTACTTGTTGAAATTATGTGATTTTGTGACCCTGAAATATAGTTTTTGCAGAAAAATCAGGATAAATTCTTGATTCTGCCCCCCCCCCTTTTTTTTTTTACAGATTTTAGAATGAGCTTATTTTTTATAATCCTCCAAATGTGCCCAAGTAAGGTTTGTTTGTTGAGAAGTGCCATTCCAAACCCCTCAATTTTTGTTTTATTTTATTTTATTTTATTTTATTTTATTTTATTTTATTTTATTTTATTTTATTTTTAAGGCAGAGTTTTGCTCTGTCTCCCAGGTTGGAGTGCATTGGCACCTTGTATTAGTCTGTTTTCATGCTGCTGATAAAGACATACCCCAGAATGAGAAGAAAAGGTTTAATGGACTTGCAGTTCCACATGGCTGGTGAGGCCTTACGATCTTGGTGGAGGGCAAGGAAGAGCAAGTCAGGTCTTACATGGATGGTGACAGGAAAAGAGAGAGAACTTGTGCAGGGGAACTCCTCTTTATAAAACCATCAGATCTATGTGAGACTTATTCACTATCATGAGAACAGCACAAGAAGGGCCTGCCCCTATGATTCAGTTACCTCCCACTGGGTCCCTCCCATGACATGTGGAATTTTGGGAGTTACAATTCAAGATGAGATTTGGGTGGAGACACAGCCAAACCCTATCATGCCATCTCGGCTCACTGCAACCTCCACCTCCCAAGCTCAAGTCATTCTCCTGCCTCAGCCTGCTGAGTAGCTGGGATTACAGGCATGTGCCACCACACCTGGCTAATTTTTAATTTTTTGTAGATACAGGGTTTCACCATGTCGGCCAGGCTGGTCTGGAACTCCTGACCTCAAGTAATCCACCTGCCTCAGCCTCCCAAAGTGCTGGGATGACAAGCATGAGCCACTGTGCCTGGCCCTCAATTTTTAACGTGTGTGTTTCCATTCATTGCTGAACTGTTAAACTTTATATAACGTTAAAAAAATAAAACAAAACTGAGGACATCTAGGTAACAAGAGCCCTGTCAATGGGCATCCCCTTCTCCTATGTTCCACTTCTGAGAATCAACCTAAAGAGACCATTAAAAACCAGATTTGCACAAAATCAAACAAACGTATTCATTGAAGCATGAATGAAAGTTTGGAAATAATCTCATTATTCAATAGTTATTCAGTAATTGCTTAATAAAATATGGCATATCCATTTGATGGAATATTATATAACAATTAAAATGATATTTCTCAAAACTATGGATGTCTTCAAGCATCTTTATTGAGGTATAATATACATACCATAAAATTCACCCAATTTGAAATGTACATTCAGTGACTTTTAGTAAACCATCACAATTCAGTTTTAGAACATTATCACCGCCCCCAAAATTTCCTCCTGCCCATTTGCAGTCAATCCCAACTATCATTTTTGACTCCAGTCAACTACCAACCTGCTTTCTATCTCTATAGACAGAAATTCCTACAAATTTCATATAAATAGAATCATACTATACATGGTCATTTGTGTCTGGCTTCTCTCACTTAGTATAATGTTTTTGAAGTTCATCTGGTTGCCTGTATCAGCATTGCCTTCATTCTTATTTCTAAGAGCATTCCATTGGATGAATATACTATATATTGTTTATGCATTCATAAGTTGGTGAACAGTTAGATTGTTTTCACTTTTTGGATATTATGAATAATGCTTTTTTGAAACATTCACATATAAGTCTGTGTGGATATATGTTTTCATTTTTCTGGGGTATATACCTAGAAGTGAAATTGTGCAGGATATGCTGAGTGGATATTTTTAAGAAGCTACCCAACTTTTTGCTAAAGTGGCTGTGGCATTTTTTTCCTACAAGTTATGTATAGGCATTCCGGTTTCTCCACGTCCTTGACAGTGGGTGTTGTTGGTATTTGAATGTTGACTATTCCAAGAGGTTGCCGGTAGTATCTTGTTATGTTTTTAATTTGCATTTCCTTAATAGCTAATGGCATCTTTTATCTCATTATTTATTATAGCATTTTTGTCATTATTTATTTATATATCTTTGGTGTCTATTTAAAACTTTTGCCAGTTTTTCCTTTTATTTTAACTTTTATGCCAATTTTTCAGTGGGTTGCTTATCTTATTATTATTAAACTGTAAGAGTTCTTCATATATTCTGGACACAAGTGCTTTATCAGACAAGATTTGCAAATATTTTCTTCAATTCTGCAGTTTCTCCTTTCATCCAATCAGAAATAATGATATATTTTGTAGAACAAATTTTTGTTAACTTTGATAAAGTCCAACTTATTCATTTTTTTCTCTAGGGATTGTACTTTTGGTGCCATGTCTATGAAACCTTTGCCAAACCCAAGATCACAAACTTTTAAGAATTTTTTTTTTTTTTTTTTTTTTTTTTTTGCAACAGAGTCTCCCTCTGTTGCTCAGGCTGGAGTGCAATGGCACGATCTTGGCTCACTGCAACCTCCACCTCTTGGGTTCAAGCAATTCTCCTGCCTTAGCCTCCTGAGTAGCTGGGATTACACCATGCTCAGCTAATTTTTGTATTTTTTTGTAGAGGCGGGATTTCACCATGTTGGTCATGCTGGTCTTGAACTCCTGACCTCATGATCTGCCTGCCTTGGCCTCCCAAAGTGCTGGGATTACAGGCGTGAGCCACCACGCCCAAGAAGTTTTATAGTTCATTTTCCATTTGGGTCTGTGACCCAGTGTTAGTTAATTTTTGTGTATGATCAGAAAGAAGGGTTAAATTGTTTTTTAAATGTGGAAATTCAATATTTGTTGAAAATACTATTATTTCCCTATTGGATTGTCTTGGCAATTTTGTCAAAAATCAATTGACAAATATATGCTTAGCAATGACATGAAAGCACAAGCAACAAAATAAAAAAACAGACAAGTTGGAATTCATTTAAACTAAAAGCTCTTGTGCATCAAGAGACATTATTAAGAAAGAAGGCAGCCACAAAATGGAAGACAATATTTGCACATCATGTGTCCAATAAGGGACTAGTATCCAAAATATACAAAGAATTACTACAGCTCAACAACAAAACACGCAATGAACTTGAACAGACTTTTCTCCAAAGAATGTATACAAATGGACAATAACTACATGAAAAGTGGTTCAGTGCCATTTAGTCATTAGAGAAATGTAAATCAAAATCACAATTAGAAACTGCTTCAAACCCATTAGGATAGCTATTACTAAAAAAAATAATAAAAGAAAAATAAAATAGAGAATAACAAGTGTTGGCAAGGATGTGAAGAAATTAGAACTCTCATACACCACTGGTGGGAGTGTAAAATGGTGCAGCCCCTATGGAAAACATTTTGGTGGCTCCTCAAAAAGTTAAATAGAATGACTAAACGATTCATAAATTTCACTTATAAATACAAACCCCCAAATAATTGAAAACAAATGTTCAAATAAAAATGTGTACATAAATGTCCATAGCAGCGCTATTCATAATCGCCAAAAGGTGGAAACAACCCAAAGTTTCATCAGCTGATGAATGAACAGAAAATGTGTTATATCCATATAGTGGAACATCATTTAGCCATAAAAAGGAATAAAGTACTGATACATGGTACAATGTGGATGATCCTCAAAAATATTATGTTAGTAAATGAAGCCAGACACGAAAAGATTACATATTGTATAATCTCACTTATATAAAACATGCAAAATACATAAATCCATAGAGATAGAAAGGAGACTCGTGGCTTCCAAAGGCTGGAAGGAGGGGGAAATAGGGAGTGATTGATGGGTCTGAGTGAAATAGTTCTGAAACTAGAGAGAGAGATGATGATTGAGCAACATTCTGAATGTACTAAATGCCACTGAATTAAAACACTTAAAAATGGTGAACACTTAGTTTTGTGCTGTGTGTATTATACTGCGATCAAACAAAATCATAAATGGGTGGGTTTATTAATAGTCTTTTGAGAGGTACTGCAGTTCATTGAAAACACCATGGATTTCAGATGTGGTAAGATTTGATCTTCTATTTTCTCACTCTGTGACCTTGGGAAAACCTCTTGGAACTGGATTCTGTATCTGGAACGCATGGTCAATTGGTGTTACTTCAACAATTAAATGAGTTGATATAACTGCGGGGTCAGCACAGACACTCAGCACATTCCAAAAGGCCAAGAGTAGTCCTTTGGGTTGGAGAAGAAAGAAAAAAGGGACAAAAATGCAGGACAGTTCTTTAGGTGACCTTGGACTGACTCAGTACTTCCCACCTTCTTGCTTGTGGATTTCAAAAGTAACTTTAGTTTGTGCTGAGAGTGCAACATTCTGAGTTGCTGGGGACTGGCTGGAATAGCCCGGTTTCTGTCCAGTCCTTTCCTAGAACAGGATGTCCTTCAGTGCTTTAGCCCAGCACATCATGCAGCCCCTGGGGTGTAAAACCCTGTGTAGGCTGCTTTCCAGAGTCCCTCAGCTGTAGTGCAAGTGGGGCACAAGCAAAAGAGACTCCATCTGCCCTAGGCGCCTTTCCTGAGTTCTGGGGGATGGCTTGCCATGAATCCTAGGCTTCCATTGTCCTTACTGTCTACCCGTAAGTGATAAACCCATTTGATGTAACTTGTTGTGCATGGATGGGTGTTCTGTGTCATTGGACTCAGGCAAGTTGGAAACCGGTACATTGTGGATCTGCTTCACAATACATGTGGTAGGATAAAAACAGCAAGACAGGAGTTGGGAGTTCTCAGTGATTACAGGACTTGGTGGCCACCTTGGATCTGGTCCAGCTCCACCTCGCTCCATCACCTCCATCTCTAGCTGTGTTACTTTGGACAGGTTGCTTAATTTCTCTGAGCCTCAGTTGTCTTAAGTCTAAAATTGTTGTGATAAACAAGATACTGCCCACAAAGTGCTATCATTATTATGTAAGCCTATGTCAGTCCCTGGCCTGATCTTCTTCAGTAATAAAGAAGAAAGGAAAAGAACATCCTTGTGAAAGTGATAATGGCTTCTGGGACGGTGAGCAAATTTTTTTTTTTTATTTTGAGATGGAATCTCGCTCTGTTCCCCGGGCTGGAGTGCAGTGGCCGGATCTCAGCTCACTGCAAGCTCCGCCTCCCGGGTTTACGCCGTTCTCCTGCCTCAGCCTCCCGAGTAGCTGGGACTACAGGCGCCCGCCACCTCGCCCGGCTAGTTTTTGTATTTTTTTTTAGTAGAGACGGGGTTTCCCTGTGTCAGCCAGGATGGTCTCGATCTCCTGACCTCGTGATCCGCCCGTCTTGGCCTCCCAAAGTGCTGGGATTACAGGCTTGAGCCACCGCGCCCGGCCTATTTTTTTTTTTAAATAAATCCGGCATTGGATACACTTATTTCATGCTCCCTTCACATTGTTCTGTCACCTACTTCCACAGGTGCGATCTTGCCCAGGTGCCAGGACCTTAGCCTTCCTAATGTGCTGTCTCATACTTGTGTGCAAGTCCATTTCCTGGTGGGCTTCCCTACCAGGTGCGCCTGGCCTTGGTGGTCTCCCTGTGGGGCAGTTTCATGGACTCCTTGATTCGGGTGGTGTGATGCTCACTGGCTCCAAATCAGTTTTTACCTAGTGTTTCTGGTATTCATGCACCATGGCAAAGGTGAGAATCTGGGCCCTGCACCGGGTACCAGCAGGCTATGAGTTCAGTCTTGGGAAGGATGTCTCCAGGATGGGTGCATCAGTACCTATGCTGGGGCATTCATCACTGCATCATGAATCCTGGCTTGTCCCACTCCCCAAGGGCTGGGAGGCACTGGCTACACTAGCTGTTGGGGTTTTCCCTTGTTTATCTCAGAGTTTGCCCTTTCTTGTTTCTGAACTAAGGTAGTACTTTTAATATCAAAAGATTTTTACTCCCACATTTTTGTGAATTTATAGTTGGGTTCATTTTGAAGGAGGGGATTTGGGAATGTGCACAGTCTTCTTGAAACCTGGAAGCCTGAAGCCAGCAGGGAAGGGGAGCCGTGGGAGGCAGGCAGCCAAGAAGTGACAAGATCGAAGGGGTCACTCAGGAAGAGGACTGCACTGGTGTGGTTCTGCATGCTCAGGGATCAGAGCACCCTCTGGATACCCTCCTGCTGCAGGTCAGCTGTTTCATCCTAAGTCAGGGGCCTCTTCTGTGGCTTCTAAGCAGTTCTAACTTCAGAGCCATGTGGCCTAAATTAGACTTACAGTCTTTCCCTGAATCCGTAAGCCTTCCATACAGATTGGGCTGCACAGCGACCTTTCAAGTGAAATGGTGAAAAACAAAGAATTTAACAGGATCTTTGAGCCACTTTTGCATGACACAGCTGCTTCCTATTTTGGCTGCTCATTGCTCTTGGATCCAATCCATATGTACCTTCTCCTGGCTGGCTCAGGATCACAGGACACTCCAGAGAATGCATTCCCGGAGCTCCTTTGCCAATTCATTTCTGGATATGTAGTTATATACAGTCATGCACTGCATAACAATGTTTCTCTCAACCAATGCATGTGGTGGTCCCATAAGATTATGATACTGTATTTTTACAGTATCTTTTCAGTGTTTAGATATGTTTAGATACATAAGTACTTGCCATTGGTTACAATTTCCTGCAGTATTAGTACAGTAACATGCTGTGTAAGTTTTTTGTTTGTTTGTTTTTGAGACAGAGTTTCACTCTGTCGCCCAGGCTGGAGAGCAGTGGCGCCATCTTGGCTCACTGCAACCTCCGCCCTCGGAGTTCAAGTGATTCTACTACCTCAGCCTCCCGAGTAGTTGGGATTACAGGCACCTGCCACCGTGCCTGGCTAATTTTTTTTTTTTTTTTTTTTTGTCTCTTGGGTTTATCTCCTGGCTCATGCATAAATGTATGGCTGTTTCCTGGGGTGGAGGCAGGACCATGAATAACAATTGCACTCAAATCTCTGTGGCAAGGAGCACCGGCCCAGATGAGCAAGTGTCACACACAAGGAAGAAGGCATCAGCCATCTCCGAGACTGGCCACCCATCCAGGAGCATTTCTGGGGCTCAAAGCAATGGTGACAGGGGTCTCATTCACTTGGAAGGACAGTACCCGGGAGACCTGGAGACGCCTAGCAGAGGCTGCTGTGAGGCAAGGCAGAAGTGGCAGACCCAGTACAAGTGGCTGTGGGCTTGCGGCAAGAAGTGGACTGCCGGGCCCGTGTGGCCTGGCTTGCTGGTGAAAGTATTCGGGGCATGTCGGGGAACTCTGGGAATAATCGTGGAGATTTAGAGAACTGGGATCCCAAACCATTGAGTGAGACAAGTTCCGGGAACCCTGAGTTATACAGAGCGGGGATATATATAGGGAGAAAAGGGCCTGAGTCACTGTCCCTTGCAGCTGAGACCTGGAGAGAGGGGTAGGGAGAGAGCATGGCTCCTACCAGAGCAGGTCCAAAGCCTGGTCCCTGGCTCCTCTTCCCTGTACTTTGGAATTATTACTCTGCAGGGTGGGCTCTGCTGGCAACAGATGCTTGTTGAGCACCCCATTTCTCACACCACCATCCCTACTCTCCTTGGTAGGAAAACTGGGAGCCCATTAACCCATTGCCTTCCAGGAAGCTCTCTAGACCACAAGCGTCCCCAGGGCAGCTCCGGGATTTTGTGTAAGAAGACACCGAGAAGATGGTTTAGAAGCTGAATTTACGTGGAAGAAATTTTAATCACTATTTGGAGTGTCCTGGGGACTTCAGGCAGTTATGAGGAAGGGGCGTTTCCACATCTTTCAGCTACTCCCCTCCACAGCACGCCCACTCAGCTGGCTGCAGGTAAGACTCAACCTCCTTCAGCTCCAACAAGAAGTCCCGGAGGAAACAATGTTTACCGATACACTTATGGGAGAACAATGAATGGCCGTGTGGTGATGCTGGGGTTTCGCCTCTGCTTTGGCTGTGACTTGATTGTGAGCTTCGACAGCCTCATGCCCTCTTTCCTCATCTGCAGAAGATAAAGGTTGGGCCAATTGCCCCGTGAGGGGTGCCCCCACACATTCTGCTTTGCGTGAAGATGAGTGTGGCCACACCAGGGCCATGGGTGACGTGGGACACTCCACAGGAGGCCCCATGAGGTTGGAAGAGCCCTTTGAGCAGAGCAACCATCAATCTTCCCAGAGCTCCTTGGGGTATGGAATTCCATTTCAGGGCAAATTATTTCTTTTTTTGTACTCACAAGCCATAATTTGCTAATGAACCAAATTCTGTCCCATGTGGTGCTTGGCTCTGTTGACATTAACAGCTCTCCAAGTCATTAGCCCAGGAGCTGTGAAGAGACTCTTCTACTTTTTCTTTTTCTAAAGCTTCAGTGACAGGCTTTTGTTGTTTCTTGGACTCTTCTCATCTTCAGAAAAGAGCTATTTCTCAAAAGCCACCAGTGTGTGGTATTCTCTTGCGTAAGTACACGTTTTAAGATGGCAGAACTTTGTCATGTGATAAAAACAATGAGTTGGAAATAGTGAGGGAAAATGTCTCACTGTTTTCTTTTAATGATCAGTTTCTGCAAAGTGTTGATTGCTAATGCAGCCAGTGAAGTCAATTTTGAAAGTTGCTTCTGCCGAGACAGAGGAGGCATCTGAGTAAAGCTTAGGCCACCTTGCTTTCTAAGTGGCTTCGAGGAGATAGTCAAGTGGACCCATCCTGGGAGGGGCAGGGGCAAGGGCATGTTCTTCTGGTGTCTGGTTGGGTTGTGTATTCATCAGCTGTCATTAGTTGATGCAACAGAAACCAGCCAATGCCACTGCTCACCAGAGTCATATTTCTTAGCTAGTAGGTCCTGTCAGTGGCTCATGAGGGCAGCTTTCTTCCTTGTGTCTTGCTCCACACTGCTGCATTCTGAAGCTTGGGGCAAAGGACTCTCTCCAATCTGGAGCATCCTGTGCACACAGCAGAGAGGGAAGAAAGCAGTGGGACATCCCAGCAAATGCCTGACAGCACCTGCCTGAATTGGTCATGGCAGGTCACAGGGCGAGAGCTTTGTCAAGGGCTAGGAAGCATCCTCTGCGCACGCTGTCCAAGAGGTCGTGGGTAAGGGGTCAGAATCTGCTCACACTGGGTTGCACTTCTGGAGGTGTGAGTTATAGGTGTAGTAAGATAAGCTTCCCTGTCCTCTTTCAGGCGCTACAGGCAGAAAAGCCAACCTAAACTGGCTTTAAGAAAGAGGAAAGAATGCAAAAGGAAAGAAAAGAAGAGAAAACAGAGGTGCACCCACCTCAAAAGTCATCCTACTTTTTGTGTGGTTTGACCAGGAACTCATTCCCATCGCTCGTTCAACACTGTTTGCACAGGCCTGCCTCCGCAGATCTTTACTGCGACAATGCCAGCTACAGCCCTGCAGGCCCGGCATCCTCTCAGCTTCTCCAGAATGAGAATGGCTTCCCCAGGAGCCCAAGGTCTCTTTGTGTCTTGCTGATTCTTACCTGGTCGGAGGAATGATTGGATCAACCCGGCTCATCACCACCACTGCAAACCAGAATTGAGAGTAGGGGGTAGTCTCCAAGAGGAACGTGGCAGAAGCAGGGAGCATCCTGGGTGCCATGATGGAAACCCACAACTAGGCTTCATAGTCCCTGAAGTCACACAACCCTTTTGAGACCAGGCAGGTCACTCCGGAGGGATTTTATATTTGATTCTATATATACTTGCTTTGGATACTAGGAAGCTCAGAGCCAATAATTTTCTTCCAATTTTATTTTGAATATATTCTTATCATAAAACATCCATGCAATCCACTTAGATCTCAAATTTCACTTGACCACTACCCATTTCCATTTGTTTTCCCAGTAGTTACCATTATTATCAGATTAGTGTGCATCTTTTGGGGACATTTTCTGTTTGGAAGCAAGTATGTAGCCTACTTCATGCAGTGCTCAGAAAGAAAACCAGGAAAAATTATCATGAAAAACTTGGAGATTTCAGGCGATATCCAATTTCCTTACGTGTATTTCACTTTATTTTTATTTCATTTTTTAAAATTTTTATTTATTTATTTTCTTGAGATAGGGTCTCACTTTGTCACCCAGGCTGGAGTGCAGTGGTACAATCTCGGCTCACTGCAGCCTCCACTTCCCCGGTTTAAGTGATCCTCCCGACTCAGCCTCCTGAGTAGCTGGGATTATAGGTGCCCGCCACCACCCCCAATTACTTTTCGTATTTTTAGTAGAGATGGGGTTTCACCATGTTGGCCAGGCTGGTCTCAAACTCCTGACCTCAGGTGATCCACCTACCTCAGCCTTCCAAAGTGCTGGGATTACAGGCATGAGCCACCATGCCTGGCCTGTATTTCACTTTAGTGATTGGACATAAAATGCCTTGAGAGAGAGAGAAGGAGAAAGAGAGAAGAGGGTGGTAGAAGGGAAGGAGGGGAAAGAAAGGATGAGCAATAGAGCCAGCTGGCTCCAAGGTTTTTTTTTAGCCACAGTGGGGCAGGTGGAGTCTGGGGAAATGGCCTTGTCATGAAGCCCATCTCTAGGTGAGAGGAATGGGCAGGGCTAAGTCATGTGGCCCCAATAAGACAAAGGAAGGGGGGTGTTTAGGAGCAAGGAGAGGAGGCCATGGAGCCATCTATATTAGGAACTATCACTGTGCCTCACTCAAGGAGCTCCTGCCTCTGATAACCACTTTATGCATATTTATTTGAAAAAAAATTTTTTATTTTGAGACAGGGTCTCGCACTGTCGCCCAGGCTGGAGTGCAGTGTCGTGATCTCAGCTCATTGCAACTTCTGCCTACCATCTTCAAGCGATTCTCCTGCCTCAGCCTCCCAAGTAGCTGGGATTACAGGTGTGTGCCACCACGCCCAGCTAATTTTTTGTATTTTTAGTAGAGATGGGGTTTCACTATGTTGGCCAGGCTGGTCTCAAACTCCTGACCTCGTGATCCTCCCGCCTCAGCCTCCCAAAGTGCTGGGATTACAGGCATGAGCCACCATGCCCAGAAAGTTTTAAAAAAGTCAAAAGGACTGCATATGATGACTTTTTGTGTCCCGCCTAATGTTCACCCAGCGTCTCAGCGAAGTTGTTAGGTCTGGGTGAAGCTTCAAAAGGTTCGTGTGGTCTTGGAAATTAAATAAAGTTTGAAATTAAATACACGTTTGAAATGCTTACTTTTTTCATTCAGTCACAACAAGAAACATTTTCTTGAGTTAGTTCTGAACCCTAAAATTAGGGGAGAGATAGAAATGTCTGCTAGGATATATAGAATTCTTGGTTGGACATCTAATTTCTCTGCTTTTGAAAACTCGTGGGGAAATTGATGTTTATTCCATGTCTCTGCTTCTCCAGAATATTCCATTATAAATATCTTCAGAGGAGAACAGGGGTATAAAGACACTTGATTTAAAATATTTAATTGTGGCCTGGACAAGGTGGCTCACACCTGTAATCCCAGCACTTCGGGAGGCTGAGGTGGGCGGATCATTCGAGGTCAGGAGTTTGAGACCATCCTGGCCAACATGGTGAAACCTTGTCTCTACTAAAAACACAAAAATTAGCCAGGTGTGGTGGCAGGTGCCTGTACTTTCAGCTACTTGAGAGGCTGAGGCAGGAGAATTGCTTAAACCTGAGAGGTAGAGATTGCAGCGAGCCGAAATTGCTCCACTGCACTCCAGCCTGGGCAATAGAGTGAGACTCAGTCTCAAAAAATAATAAATAAATAAATAAATAAATAAATAAATAAATAAATAAATAAAATATTTAATTGTGCAGGAAGAAAGGGGAAAGGAAACATTTTTAAAAATCACATGCAAAAATGTGATCAGTTTAACTAAAGTTTGTGAGTACCAAGAAGAATCTTAGACAGATCTCTGCTTGTGGGCATGTCCAGAATTTCTGGAAAGGAAGATAGATGAACAGGAATTTCCTGGCCAGGCACAGTGACTCATGCCTGCAATTCCTGCACTTTGGAGGCCAAGGCAGGTGGATCACTTGAGGTCAGGAGTTTGAGACCAGTCGGACCAACATGGTGAAACCCTATCTTTACTAAAAATTAGCCAGGGATGATGGTGCATGCCTGTAATCCCAGCTACTTGGAAGGCTGAGGCAGGAGAATCACTTAAACCTGGGAGGCAGAGGTTGCAGTGGGCTGAGATTGCACCTTTGCACTCCAGCCTGGACAACAAGAGCGAAACTCTGTCTCAGAAAACAAACAAAATGAAACAAAACAAAACAGGGAGTTCCTATCTCTCCACAGCGATTGCTCTGAGAGAGGCCAGTTCACCTGTTCGTCTTCGTCCACTGCCCTGTGTGATCCCTGGCCCATGGCAGGCATCAGAGGGCTGATGCACACATCATTATAGCTTTTTAGCTTTCATAGCAACCCTGCTCCTTTGTGACCCATCTGTGCCTCTGAAGCCGCTTTCTTTCTCCTGCTACACTGAGTGGAGACTTCCAGGCAATTGCTTGGAGCGTGGGAAGCGAGTCTCAAGAAGCACACTTCTTAACAGAGATAAGAAAGATTTTATTTTTCTGCTTGAAGGCAAGAACAAGAAAGATAACAAGTACAGCTGCTGCAGCTGCAACTTTGTCAACACAGCTACTATTGGTGATGCACTTACCGAGGATCCAATGCTAGGAAAGTGACTTGAAATGATGGTCTCTTCAGGTTGTCAGGGGAGGCCACTGTGGAGGAGAGGGGCAAGCAGTTACTGCACTAGTTGGCTGGGGCTGCTTGATAAAGTACCGTAGACTGGGAAGCCCAAACAACAGATTCTCACATCCTTGAGGCTGGAAGTTCATCAGCAGGACTGGCTCCTCCTGAGGCCTCTATCCTTGGATTGTAGGTGCCACTTTCTCCCTGTGTCCTCATGTAGTCTTTTTCCTGTGCACACATTCCTGTGTCTTTCTCTCTTCTTATAAGGCCATCAGTCCTACTGGATTAGGCCCTATCCTTATGATCTCATTTAACCATAATTACCTCTTTAAACATTCTATCTGCAGATACAGTAACACTGGGGGTTAGGGCTTCTGCCTGTGAATTTGGGGGAGCACACAGTTCTGTCCCTAACAATTATCAAACAATGTGGCAGCTGCTGTGTTAGTCGGAGTGCAGGGCTTCCCTGAGCCTAGGGGAGGGTGCCCTATGGAAGGTCAGTGTCCTCCCAGTGGAAAGGAAGGGGCAGCCATTTCAGCAGGGGAACCATGGGTGCTAAAGTCAAATGAAGGAGTCTGGGCTGCAGGGGAGTGGCTGAGATGGGGTGAAAATGGAGAATTGGGAGGGCCTGGAATGCTACCTGTGGAGCATGGGGATGCCCCAGAGTGTAGTAACCAGAGATGAATGGAAATAATCAGTCTGATGGCCGCATGGACGAATCTGAGTTTTCTCTGGGCCGTGCATGTACTTCTGCCAGGCAGTGCTTCAGCGCAAGCCCACCATAAGCCCAGAGCCAGCCCCAAGCTTGGCAAAAAACAAAACAAAACAAAAGAAAACAAAACAACCACCTCAGCTCTGACCCTTTTTGCAGCACCAGGACCCCGATCCTTGGAAACCCTCAATTGAGAGCAAAGGCCTTGGTTCCCTAGCAGCTTTTCAAAGAAGTTGCAAAACACTGAGTATGCTTTTGGGAACACAGGCCTCTCCCACCTTTCCTTTTCTGTAAACAAAGAAATTGCCAAAGTGGAAACTCTTTCCCTTATCCTTTTTTCAAAGGATGATAATGTGGAGTATCCATCATTTTTATTTCATATGGTGAGTGATCACAGAAAGACTCACACTCCTTTCTCCATTGGCCAATGCACTTTTGTCCCCATCAACAATTGAGTCTGGCATCTACTAGTGTTTATTTCAACTTCATAATTAAAGAAGAATGTTAAGTGTGCAACTCAACTTTATTCCAAATGCTGGAAAGATCTGGAACAATGTAGTCCCTTGAGAAAAGCTCAGGGAGGGAAAAAACACATTTACAAATAAAAATTTGGAAATAACAGAGTATCTTAGTTTTGGACACATGCAACTTTCCTAGATTTTCTGTTTTTTTTTTTTTTTGTGTGTGTGTTTTTTTTTTTTTTTTAATAATAAGGATCCTCTGGAAATCAACAGAAAGAGGTCAATCATAGTAACAATTTCAGAATAACCATTAGAAACTAAACCAAAACATCTGGAGATGATGGATAAGAGGATACAATAATCTGTAGAAGTATCATTTTTTTTAAAAATGAAGGATTAATAAATATAAAAATACAATCACACAATTTTCCCTGTATACTTATGCCAAATTACAACATTAACCTAGTATTTTACAGAGAGAGGAGTATTTGCTGCTATCTATTATTCCTAGCATCTCATGATGCTGCCACTGCCCAGGCAGATTCTGCATCCTGGTCTTGCTGATAAGCAAGCTGAGGAATTCTCCTCAAATCCCAGGGTTGTTGGGTCTGGAGCTCGCTTTGGAATGTATCTATCTGGGCTGAAAAGCATGTGTCCCTCCTTGCAGCCAGTTCTGCCGTGGACAGCCTCGTCCTTCCAGGGAGGGAAGCAGGCTCTCCGCATGGGTGATGGCAATGGGAGAGTTCCAGGCCTCCCGGTGACCTGGAGAAAGGGGGAGCTTTGGCTTGGGTGCTGCCCATTCCCTGCTCAGGCCCAGGGTTGATTCCACTGTGGTGACATCTGCCACACTCTGATGACCTCTGCCTGGCCCTTGGAGATGGCATACGGGGGGCTACAGCAGAGGCTGTCTGTTGTGATGGGGAATGTCTCAATAAGGTTACAGGCATGCAGAGTGGCGCATGCCTTCTAAAGTTGTTCTCCTTGCTTTCTCTGTGCATGTTCTAGTTGAGAATATTAGCTTCTTATGGGAAATGCGGAATGGTAATTCAGCCTACTTGATGGTATCATAGCACCATTAAGAAGCCAAAACACATCTTCCTCAAGTGAAAGACTGCACAAACACATTCGTATTTGAACAACCACAACGGGGTTCTTGGTCAGTCTGTACATACCTGTAGCGGGGTGGGGGTGGGCGGCTAGAGACCAGAACTCCCACCTACCTCCAATTAACATGAATGGAATAATTCTCACGATGACAAAAGCATAAATACAAATACAAAAAAGTATTAACCCCGCAACTTACCCTGACATGCACTGCTGTTCACAGCCCCTCCTGCTTAGCCTTTTGCTTCAGAGGTTGGAGGCTCTTCAGCTCTCCTTGCTAGTAGGATGACAGGGGACTCAGTTCTGGTCCATAGGATGCAAGAGAAAGCCCACAGGGGGACCCAGGAGCACTTTCTCGTGAGGCTACCTTGTCTACCCTCCCACTGGCCTTTTGCCTATCTGCCCCATCTCTACCTGTAAGGAGGGTATGATGCCCAGAGGAACTCTGGTCTGAGACAGCTTTTCAGTCTTTTTTTGTTTTGTTTTTCAGATATTGATGGTTTGAGGTATACTGGTCAGGTATTTTGTAGAATGTCCACCAATTTGAATTTGTGTAATGTTTTTCTCATGATTTATCTGGGGGTATGGATTCCATTTTTCTTATAAATAGTGTCATTTATATCATTACACTTAAAATGAGTTCCACCAGCTTTATTGAGATATAATTGGTAAAGAAAAATTGTATATATTTAAGATGTAAAACATGTTTTGATTTACATATACATTGTGAAATCAAACTAATTAATATATCTATCAGCTCACAGTTACGTAAAAAGGGTTTCTTGCAGACAGCATAGAATTGAATCTTATAATCTCTGTCCTGTAATTGGTATGTTTCTATAATTTACAGTTAAGAAATTGTTGAGGTTTAGATTTATCATTTTATTTTTCTGTGTGTTTCCTCTGTTTTTTGTTTTTGTTGCTTTTCCTTGATTTCTCCTTTCATGACTTCTTTTAGGCTATTTGAATATTTTTAGTATGCTATTTAGATTTATCTATTGGCTCTTGGGCTATCTCTTTTTCCTTTTTTAAATGAGTGATTACTTCAAAGATATAACACATACCTAACTTCTCACTGTCTACCTAGAGTTAATACTTACCGTTTAAAGTAAAATTCAGAAGTCTCACAACCATATAGGTCCCTTTATCCTCTCCACTTAATGTTATAGTTGTCACATAAAATGTTATAAT
The DNA here is from genome assembly GCF_049350105.2 of Macaca mulatta. NCBI lineage: Eukaryota > Metazoa > Chordata > Mammalia > Primates > Cercopithecidae > Macaca > Macaca mulatta. The sequence continues at coordinate 81,365,865 of NC_133408.1, forward strand.
TCTTTCTGTCAATGATTATGTACATTTTAAAGAGTCTCAGAAGTTATAGGCTGTTATGTTTACACAGATATTTTGATTTGTGTTTTTTTCCTTGAATCCTGAAATTATAAGTTTCCCTCCAGTATCATTTCCATTCAGTATGAAGAGCTTTCTTTAGCATTTCTTCTGAACAGATCTCTGGTAACAAATTCTCTTAGCTCTTCCATATCAGAGAATATATATTTCCCTTTCCTTCCTGAAGGATATTTTTACTGGATGAGGAATTCTGAATTAGCATTTCTTTTCCTTTCAGTACTTTCCAGATGTTGTTCCACTGCCTTCCAGCCCCTATGGTTTCTGATGAGAAATCTGTAGTCATCTGAATCGCTGTCACCCTACATGTAATGTGCCTATTCTTTCCTCTGATTACTTTCAAGAAATGCTCTTTATCTTTGATTTCTGTCAGTTTGATCTTATGTCTAGGCTAGGCATGGTTTTCTTGGAGTTTATCTTCCTTGGAGCTTTCTGAACATATTGAATCTGTACATTTATATCTTTCATCAAGTTTGTGAAGGTTTCAGTCATCATTTTTTTCACAAACTTTTCTGCCCTAATCTCTGTTCTCTCCTTCAGAGACTCTAATGAGATGAATGCTGTAAGTCTTGATATTTTTTTGTGGGCATTCAAAGACATGGTTTTTTTTTTTTTTTTTTAATCTTATTTCTCTATGTTCTTAACATGGATTCATTTTTACTGTTCTAGATTCTTTTATTGGCTCTTTTCTCTGCTGTCTTCATTCTGCAATTGAATCCATTCAGTGAAGATTTTATTTTAGATACTGTGTTTTTCATTTCTAAAATTTTCACTTGGTTCTTTTTATGTAGTTTACATTCTCCACTGCAAGTTTGTATTTATCTGATTGTCTCAAGAGTGTTTGCCTTTAATCTCATGGTGTGAATACAGTGCTTGATAATTCCAACATCTGGGTCATCTAGGAGTTAGAGCTAGTGATTTTTCTTTCCTTTGGGAGTTGGCCAGATTTTCATAGATTTGGTAAATCAAGTGATTTTGGATTGTACCCTTAACAAGTTGAATTGCTATTGGACTTTTGTCCTGTTAGATTCCTCTGCAGAATGTAGATGTTTCTGGTTTGAGCAGGAAATCAACTTAATAAGGTCCAGACTGCCACTTCTGTCTCAGCTTCTGTAAGTGGTGGTTCCAATGGCAGTTCATATTTCAGTCTCTTCTGTGTTGTTTGGAACTGTAAGTCTTATGCACCACTCAGTGGTTGGTCTGGAACTTGGGTGGTGGTTTATACCACAGTTCAGCTCCCAAAGCCTTTGCTCTGCTTCTTTGGATATGTTTTCCACATGTGAGAATGAACCTGGTGTTTGTGTTGGTTCATACACAGAATTAGGATTCCTGTTTTCCAGCTCTCTCTTCTTGGGTGTTTCCCTTACGCTGTCTGGTTACCAGGAAGCCCCTTGTCCCATTCCTCTGAAGGAACCCCAGAAAGATGGGTTTCTTTTAGTTTTAGTTTCCACTTTGTTTTCAGTTCTGCCCAACTAGGCTCACACTTGAGAGATTGAAGAGATAAAAAATGGAGATATCCCACAACTCTTTATGTACCAGGGGTCCTCTTTTCTCTGTCCTCTATCCAGAGAAATGAGCTTTTCTATCAGAGCTTTACATGATTTTGATGTTGCTGCCACTGAGAATGCAAGTCCACAATTTGCTGGTCTTGAGGCACAGCAGAAAGAAAGAGGGAGAGAGGAAAAGAGAGAGAGAGAAATAAGGACTCTCCCCCATACTCCCCAGATTGCATGAATTTAGGAACTTTTTGACTTGGTCCTCTGGTGAGAAAGATGATCTTCTTTTGAAATTTTAATGAACTGCACCTATTACTATAGTTTCCTGCTGAATCTGTCATCAAGTTCAGTGTGGGAGGCACAAAAGGGAAAATATTTAGGAGGAAAACCATCATTGTGTTGATCATTCTTCAAGTTTTGACTTCCCTCTAAAATCCACCTTCTATTATTTACGTTACAGAGTCATCTTTCAATGCCTTACATACTGTTGGGAATGTGGAATAGCAGAACTTCCATAGATGGCAGAAATAATGTGACTGAGTTGATCTCATCAAAGTCTCTTGCAGGCCAAAGGCACACATGTGCAGTGGGGTAAATATTGGAAGTGACATCTAGCCAATGGGATGTCCTCTGATCTGTGCTTTTTCCTTTGTCAAATGAAAATTATGACTTTGCCTCATGGGGCTATCATCAATATTGAATTAGATAACATGGTGGATGCAGCTAGCAGTTGCTTGGTACGTTGTATGGGCTAAAAAAAGGTATGTAATGTCATTTTATTCAAGGCATTTGACAGCCTCGATTGTTTCTAGTGAGCAGATTCACTGTTGTAATGAGTACATGCAGTTCTTGTTTTTAGGTCATGGCCTCCTGGATATAAATCCATCTGGAGATATGATCAAAAGCCTTCCAGGAAAATTTCTCTCCACATGTTATGATAGAAATTGCATCAGTATCTGACTGACCACAAAAGAATATTGTACCTAGAATAGTTCTCATTTACTGAAGATAATTCAAACTTTGAATATATTGAAATAGGCTGGGAATCAGTTCAGATTTCTCTCTTTCTGGAGTTCTGGCTCTTATTATTCTGGAGGGAAATACTGCAAATATAGCCTATTATAAAATTTCAACACTTCAGGGTACAGTAATTACTTGGTTTGGGGAAAAATAAACTTCTTCAACTCCCTTGATACCTCTTGCTTTGTTCTTTGGGCTCCCAGATGAGCTTATCCCTCAAGCAGAGAACAAGGTCAGATGACCATACTGATCTTGTCTTGATTTCTCAGTGTTTCCTCTGGTACAGCTGACCTCTGATTTCATTGGATAGATTGAACAGAGTTAGGAGATAGAGTTTCATTACTGCAATTCAATCATCACTCATCCTAGGGCATGATTTTTAGTACGTTCTCATTATCTTGATGGCCTTGCTTTTTGCAATGTCATTGTGTCACTATTTGGAGCTTTCTCAGAATAATAAATGCAATGATTTGATGCATCAACATAAATATTATAAACAAAATAACGCATTTATAAAATACTGGAGCTAAGTGGAGAGGTGAAGTGTCTTACACCAAGTTACACAGTTTGTTGTTCATGAATGTGGTTCAAATTTTTAGATATTTTTTACCTTAAGGTTACTGCCATTGGAGCAATTCCTGCCCACCCCCCAGCCTTCTAGTAATCAGTAGACATTGCAGTAGCACTTGTAATAATATAGGTAAGTGCGAGATTTCTCTGCCTCATGAAAAAATTTGGGAAAATAAATTTGGGAAACTTTATTCGTAGAATAGTGTTTACTGGCATGGTTGGAGCAAACTATGTGTATCTTAAGGATAGCTCAAAAGGATGTATCTGACTAAGCCTTTTATAAGAGAAAAATCCCTTCTCCCACTGAAGACTGTACAATGTCTTAGCTCATAACAGGACATGGAGGTATTACAGGAAGTTGCAAGTCTGCCAGTAAGACTATGCTTTAAATTCAGAGTAGTTTTGAACATAGAAGATATTTCTTAGTTTTTTTCCCATGTCAGTTTTAACAGATCAGATAAATGTCAAAATTATGTAATCTACAGGTCATCTAAAAAAAATATTGCCTATTTCATTTATTTAGTCAATGTGCTCATTAATTATCTAGTGCTGTATTTTCTACTAGGCACTAGGGACAAAATGGTGAACAAAAGAAGACAAGACACTATTTATACCCTCATAGACTCTTGGGAACTGAATGTTTGTGTCCCTCCCTGCACACCCCCAATTCATATCTTGAAGCCCTAACCCCCAGCATGGCTGCACAGTTAACCTTCAAACAACATGGGGGTCAGGCGTACTAACCACTACACAGTTGAAAATTTGCATATAACTTTTAACTCTCCCAAAAAACATAACTACTAAAAGCTTACTGTTGACCAGAAGCCTTACTGATAACATGGTTGAGTAAGACACTTTTTGTATGGTTAAATGCATTACATACTGTATTCTTATAATACAGTTAGCTAGAGGAAAGAAAATCTTATATGAAAAGCATAAGGAAGAGAAAATATATTTAGTACTCATTAAATGGAACTGGGTCATTATAAAGTCATCATCCCTGTCATTCTCATACTGAGTAGGCTGAGGAGGAGGGAGAAGAGGAAGAGGAGGGGTTGACCTTGCTGTCTTAGGGACAGAAGAGATGAAAGAAAACCCATGTGTAAGTGGACTCACACAGTTCAAACCCATTGTGCTCAAGGATCAACTGTATTTGGATATGGGGTTTCCAAGGAAGTAATCCAGGTTAAATGAGGTCCTAAGGGTGGGGCCCTGATCTGATAAGATTCATATCATTATAAAAAGCAATGCCAGAGAGCTTTTCATCTCTCTTCCTCCACATTAGCATGGAGGAAATGCCATGTGAGGAGCAGGATGAAGGCAGCCATTTAGAAAGAGAGTTCTCACTAGAACCTGACTGCATTGGCCCCCAAATCTTGGACTTCCAGCCTCCAGAACTGTACGAAAAATAAATTTCTGTTGCTCAAGCTGGCCAGTCTGTGGTATTTTGTTATGGTAGCCCAAGCTAACGAACACATGGACTTATAGTCTAGTGAGGAGGGCTGTGAGAATGGGCCAGGAGAGTCGAGAGGCCAATAGAAACTTGAACAGCTTTCACTATTACCTAGATAAGAGGGAATTAGGATGAACGCAGTTGGAGTATTTTTGAGATAGGTCATCTTTTTCTCTTCAACCTATTGGTGAGGAAACTGAGGACCAAGCCACACACTAAGAAGTAGCGCAGTTCAAAGCCCATTGCCTTTGCACACTGTGGTTCTTAGAGGAAAAAGATTGCATTTCAGTTGACTATAGAAGCTACATCCATCATTTCTTCTCCTTTTTACCCTCCAATTCCATCACATAATTCTCATTATATTTGTCAGGGTACAAATTTCCAAAAATATTCCCAACAATCTTTCCTCCTAATGTGTTTCTTTATTAGTCTTTTTTACTTTATTAGAAATATATGAAATATTTAAACAAGTGAAAATAGTCAACACTTTGATTGTCAGAAACTCCAAGTAACAAAGAGTTCTAAACATCAATGCACCTAATACAGAAAGGAAACTGGACAGAAAAATTGACTGTTAGAAAGCAAACACCATCTAAATTGTTGCTTACTTTGGCACAAAACGAGTTCATGCTGTGATTCCTTTAAATACTTTTCACTTGCAAGGCTCGTTCAGTTTGCTGAACACAACATCCCCTGATCAGAAGCCATTTGAAGCTTACTTACAAGGATAGATAGATGGAAAGGTGGGAATTTTCTGGTCTAATATTATTTGTGTTAATGGGAACTTGAATGTTTTAAATTGTTCACTTCTCATGTAAGCCTATTTTACTCTTCAAATCAAGATGCATTCTTTGCTGTATTGTGAGTATTTCTTTGATTTCTGCAATTGGTGTTTTAAATCTACTCAGCTTCCTGTTCCACACTGAAAGTACTTGAAAATGAGCACACAAGAGTATCAACGCAGGTCTTGCTAAGTCTCAGTAAAACATGCATAATCTATATTTCTAGTTGAATTTAAAGTCCTTATAGCCAAACATGTTTAATATGTCTTCTAACTCAGGGATCAGCAACAGGCCCAATCCAGTTCACTGACTATTTTGTTAAACAAAGTTTTCTGGGGCACAGTTATGCCCATTCACTTACATCTTATCTGTGGTTGCTTTTGTACCTCAGTGGCAGAATTATTTTCTGTAGAGACTGTACTGTCCACAAAGCTCTGATCCTTTACAAAAGGGTTTGCTGAACCCTGTTCTAACTAGAAACATTTGAGAAAAAGCAAGAGAATCTGAAAGCCACATAAGAGTGGCAGCTTTTCCAAATGTCTCCATTACTGTGTAGAGTCTTTACGTACTTTAGATCATTTAATTGTTTCTTAGAAGAGTTCTGTTGAGTGGTTTTTATTAGCCCCGTTTTACAGATGAACAGACAGACATAGGGTATGACCCAGCCCAGAGTTATCTAAACAGTGTGTGGCAAAGGCAAAATTCAACTCAGGTTTTTCTGGTTTCAAACTTCAAGTCTGTACACTAGAATACAAGGAGGCCTTCTATGGGTATTGTATGAACACATTTCTGAGTTTACTATGAGAAGAGCCGTGGATGTTTTTCAAACCATTTTCAGTGGGATGACATGCACCAGGAGATGTCACTAGTGTCCCATGAAGGGAAGAGAGTATACGAACATGAGACACTGGTGTGGGCACCACATTTATTAATTAACCTCTAAATTTAGATTATATCATATATTGCATTTCAGAATTTCAACACATACTTGTGTTAGTTTGCTGGCACTGCCTTAACAAAGCGACAGAAATGTATTCTCTCAGGATTCTGGCCAATAAAGTCTGAAATCAACACGGCAGTGTTGTTGATATCTTCTGAGACTGTGAGGGAGAATTGGTTCTGGGCCTCTGCCCTAGCTTCTGTGGTTTGCTGGCAATCTTTGGCATTCCTTGGCTTGTGGTGGCATAACTCTGACCTTCACATGGCATTTTTCTTGCCTCTATCTCTGTTTCCAAATTTCTCCTTTTTATAAGGACATGGTCATATTGAATTCGGGCCCCTTTGGGTGGGCTAAGGACCACCCTAAGGTCCTTATTTGAACTTGATCATCTGCAAAGACCCATTTCCAAATAAAGCCACATCTACAGGTACTAGGGTTAGGACTACAACATCCATTGGGAGAACATAATTCAGACCCTAATGCTTATTACTGTGTATAATCTGAAAATCATACTAAGCAACTACATTTCAATAGTTTCTTGCAGCCATTTGTTCATGGGCCCTTTAGGTGTCTGTTCTAAGCATTTATTTACCTCTTTGCCTGTGGTGAGGGATGGTAACATTTCCTAATACAGGTGGCTCCATGGCCTCCTCTCCTGACTCCTAAACATCACCCCTCCTTTGTCCTGTTCATTCATTCATTATTATGAAATAAGGAATTACCTTGGAATCAATTACTCTGGAAGCACTGCTTTAGGGGAATGAAACCCATCCTCCCCCTTTGGCTCCTCCCCAGCCCTTCCTAGTCATTTTCTGTGTGTTCTCTGGCATTTGGGGGTGGTCCAGGCCCTTCCCCAAGTCCTGGGGTGATTTGGAGCTCATCATGTTGTCCACCTGGGTGAACAGTAGGTCTGCAGGCCCCGTGTGCCTCCCTGTTTCCTTCCAGCCAAGACTGAAGGAGGGTTGATCTGTGATTTCCAGAGAACTGACCACTCCTTGGCCCTCCATTCAGCTCATGCCCGCCATGCCAGTTCCGGGAGTGGGGAGGCGTGAGGATTATGCCACTCCTGTCTCTGCTGATGTTCAAGTCTGTCACCATCCAGCCAGGGTCATATAGATCCTGGCTGGTACTCTTGGGACTATGCCCCTTAACCCATGTTTCTTGCGTGAGATCCTGGAGGGCTGTTTTCTCTATGCCTTTGAGATGCTGAAGCTAAGCCTATCTAGATAAGTTTTCTAAACAGGAAGAAGGTAGACTGCAGTCAAAATAGTGACTTCAAATCTCAGTTCTGAAAGTGCGTTTTCTAACTCTCAGTTTACTCATCTGCAAAATGGGTTTTGCAGGAGTAGTAACTTGTAGACTGAGATTATTATGTGTAAAGCAACTAGCACCATTTTGAGTCCAAGCAGACATTCACCAATGCAAGAGATGCTGCTGCTGCTGCTGCCGTGGACATGACAGCAATCTCTTTATGTCTCAGGAGTCTGCCCAGGCCTCATGGTATGGCCTGTTTCTGGCAACCTGCTGAGAGCTGCTAGATTTTCCTTTGTCCATTTGATGTTGCTGATTCTAGACAATACATTCTGTTACTGAGCTGAAATATACATCTCCATACCTCACTGTTACTGTGGGTAGAGACAGAAGTAATAAAGTGACTTTATCTTTCTTTATGGTAATGTCTGTCCTTTAAAATCTGTTTTCCAGGTTAAGTGTCTCTAACATTTCAACTGCTGTGGCCATAAGACTGCAAATATTATCCTTATGTGACTCTCTTTCCTCACACATCATTTGACATTGTTCTTATCCCATGGTGCTCCCAAATCAGTGTGATCTGAAGGGAGTGTGGGAGAATAAGCTCCAGCCATCACCCTCCCCCGATTTATCCACCGCCCCATCATCCCCAGACTTGGTGTTTCCAGGGCCACATAGCAATCTCAGGACATACTGATGGCCTCTCCATTCTCCCTTCTTCTTGGCTGTACTGGCAGCCTAAGTGGTCTTCAGTTCCTTGTCACCGCTGAGGGCTGTAATGTATGCTGTCATGGGTGTGTGCAAGGGCTTCTGTGTGATCTATAATCAGGAGCGGGATGGCTGGTTGCGGGGCAGATGCATCTGTAAACTCACCAAGCACAGCTCCACTGTGGTGCAGAGCGGCATGCCACTCCACACTCACACCAGCAGAGCACAGGGACCCTGTCTACTCACGTCTTCTCCATACTTTACACCAAGTAGCATGTTGTCATTATTTAAATGTGTGCTTTTGTTATTACTAATGAATCAGGGTCCTCTTCGTATACTTGTTAGCTATTCAGGTTGCTTCTTCTCTCAATTGTCCATTTTTAATCTTTTGTTCACTTTTCTAATATATTTCTTCTCTTTGTTGATTTGTAAGAATTATCTGTGCATTTTAGATACTGTATACATCCAGAACCTAGATACTGTTTGCTGTAAGCATTAAAAATACCCATCTCCCAGGAGACCATTTGATTTTTAACTTTGGTTTTGAAAAGATGTTTTCAACTTTGATGTGGTCGAATACATCAGTAACTACCTTGTGTATTTTTAGGTGGATTCTGAGGTTCTCTGTAGTTTTCATTGGTATTTCTATAGTTTTGGTTGGCATTTTAGTCTTTCAATTTTTAAATTTTTTTTCTTTTTTCTTTTTGTAAAAAAATAGAGATGGGGGTCTTGCTATGTTGCCCAGGGTGGTCTCAAACTCTTAGGCTCAAGCAACCCTATTGCCTTGGCCTCCCAAAGTGCTAGGATTACAGGTGTGAGCCACCACACCTGGCCGTGGTTGGCATTTTAAATGTGTAGTTTATTTTTTATTCTACTTTCTCAGTTAAAAAAAAATAAAGTGTGGAGAAATGCTATTAATTTTGTATATTGCTTTTATTTCCATAAACCTTGCTAAGTTCTTTTGCTATTTTCAATAGTTTATTGATCCTCTTGTGTTTTTCATGTACATGATCATATCGTCTTCAATTATTGACGTTTTTGACTTTTTCTTTTTCCTTTTCATTTTCATAAGGAAGCTGTTTTCACTTCACTTTCTGTTTTCCCTTCTTCCTATTGGCTGGGAAATAGAGATATGTGAACCTAGGGATGGAAGTCACATGCTGAAAACTGCGAAGCTGCCGCCTCAAACCTCACCTGCTCTGGCCATTCACTGACCTGTGTGGCTTCATCTAAGAGCATGGAAAATGTAATAAAGTGTGAAACTGTTTGCCAGAGTGGCTGCACCATTTTGCTTTCCCTTCAGCTATGAATGAGAGATCCTATTTTTATTTTTCTTCCTTTCTTTTTTTTTTTTTCGGTGGAGTCTCATTCTGTTGCCCAGGCTGGATGGAGTGCAGTGGCACAATCTCAGCTCACTTCAACCTCTGCCTCCTGGGTTCAAGTGATTCTCCTGCCTCAGCCTCCCGAGTAGCTGGGATTGCAGGCGCTGACCACCATGCCAGGCTAATTTTTGTATTTTTAGTAGAGATGGGGTTTCACCATGTTGGCCAGGCTGGTCTCTAACTCCTGACCTCAGGTGATCCGCCCTCCTCGACCTCCTAAAGTGCTGGGATTTCAGGTGTGAGTCACTACACCCAGCCAAGCTCCTGTTTTGCTATATTCTCTCTAGCATGCAGTGTTGTCAGCCTTTTTTTCCCCCATGCTAACAGATGTGCAGTTATATATCACTGTGGTTTTAGTTTTGATTTTTTTTTTTTTTTTTTTTTTTTTTTTTTTTTTTGAGACGGAGTCTCACGCTGTTGCCCAGGCTGGAGTGCAGTGGCGCGATCTCGGCTCACTGCAAGCTCCGCCTCCCGGGTTCCCGCCATTCTCCTGCCTCAGCCTCCTGAGTAGCTGGGACTACAGGCGCCCGCCACCGCGCCCGGCTAATTTTTTTGTATTTTTAGTAGAGACGGGGTTTCACTGTGGTCTCGATCTCCTGACCTTGTGATCCGCCCGCCTCGGCCTCCCAAAGTGCTGGGATTACAGGCTTGAGCCACCGCGCCCGGCCTTAGTTTTGATTTTCTTACTGTTTACAGTCTTTTTATGTGCTTATTTGCCATTTGATATCTTGTCTTTGGTGAAATATCTGTTCAAATCCTTTGCCCTTTTTTTTTTAAAAAAAAATTGGGGCTGTTTTCTTATTGTAGAGCTTTGAGTATTCTTTCTATAGTCTAGATATTTTATATTCTTTTTATATTCTGGATATATCTAGAATCTATGACTTGCAAATATTTTCTTTCATTCTCTGGCTTATTTTTATGTTCTTAACAGTGTCTTTTGAAGCATAAAAGGTAAAATGTTGATAAAATCCAATTTATTAATTTTTCTTTTGTGGGTCTTGCTTTTGGAGTCATATCTGATAACTCTTGGCCTAATCTAAGTTCACGAAATATTTTTTTGTGTTTGATTCTAAAGGTTTTACACTTTACGTTCCATTTAGGCTTAGGATCCATCATGAGTTAATGAGTTGAAGAGAAGGGAGGCGGGCGGGAGGAGGAGAAAGGCAGGGCTGGAGGAGGAGGGAGGCAGGTTTGGAGGGAGGCAGGGTTGGAGGTAGAGGGAAGCAAGATTGGAGGGAGGCGGGGTTAGAGGTAGAGGGAGGCGGGGCTGGAGGAGGAGGGAGGCGTGGCTGAATGAGGCGGGGTTGGAGGGAGGCGGGTTTGGAGGTACAGGGAAGCAAGATTGGAGGGAGGCGGGGTTAGAAGTGGAGGGAGGTGGAGATAGAGGAGGAGGGAGGCGGGGCTGGAGGGAGGCGGGGCTGGAGGGAGGCGGGGCTGGAGGGAGGCGGGGCTGGAGGTGGAGGGAGGGGGGGTTGGAAGTGGAGGGAGGCGGGGTTGCGGGAGGAGGAAGGCGAGGCTACAGGTGGAGACATCTTGGAGCTGGGCAGGGCGGTGAAGGGTAGGGAGCAGGGAAGTATGGCCTGAGGGAACCGTCTCCCAGGCCCCTTTGTTGGTCACTCTGGTAGCCATGGTTGGTGAGAGAGGGCAGTGAGCCCCTCAGACTTGTCTGTGTTCCAACCATTGAACAAGTGATTGACAGGACAAACACACAGGAAGGATTTTTGAAAGTGCTTATTTGAAAAGGCTTATTGTTATAACTGTGAATTCTAATGAACAATTCTTGTAATTGCTCTTATTTCAAAGGTACTACATGCAAACTAAAACACTATCAGAAAATACAGAAAAGTAGAAAGATCCCTTATAAATTACTGGTCAGAGATTTATTTACGAATATTGGTGTATATACATTATATATATAATATTTCTTATATATTATGTATTTTTCTCTCTGAATTCAAATATGTTAAATAATTGTGATAACATATGCATAATGTTTACTATGGTAACCCGTTTTAAGTGTGTAGTTCAGTGGTATTAAGGACGTTCCCACTGTTGTGCAGCCATTACCACCACCTGGCTCCAGGACTCCTTCGTGACCTTACACAGGGCCGAGGGGGCTGCCCTCCATTGCTCTGGATCTCAGGAGACCCAGTTCCAGCTGCAAACAGCCGGCCTCTGGGGCTCTGTGGGTGATGAGTCACTCAGCCCTCAGGAGCCTGGAAACACCCTCCTCAGCAGTCTCTTGGGAGATAGAGCCTCTCAGAGCCTGTGTCCCTGCCAGGAATGAGTATTTCTTGCCAGTAGGCAGGCCAAGGGACAGTTATGGTAGGGTTATTTATTGCCATGACAGTTGAGCAGCGGCTGTGTATTCTCTGGGAGACATCGCCTGACTAGCGAATGCCAGGGGCTCCATGGCCTTGCCAACTTTCTGCCCTTGTTGGTATGGGACTCAGAGTTGCAGTGGGGCGGCAGGGGAGGGCTTCTCAGGATGATGAGGGCAGAGTTCATCTCTTTTCCAGCTCCCTCCATCTCCCCGTAGGAGCGACAACAGTGGGGGACCCTCCCCCACAAGGAAAGAGGAAGCTGGAGGACTGGACTGGTCTGAAGCCAGGGCAATTCTGACCAGAGTACGGTGTCCTCTCTAGAACTGATTCCCCAGCTCAGGTCCTGAGAACATCCGGCAGGATCTTGGGAATGGGAGGGTCATGAGGAGAAACTGAGAACGCTGTGTTCACAAACACTTTGCAAGACATGGGCCACCATGCACCCACGTGCAACCTGGTGTGGAGAAGGAGGGCATTTCCTCTCCCATCTGCAGGGATTAGGGCGTGGGATGGGGTCCCGCAGCACCGTCTTAGCATAAGCACCAGCTTCAGTGGATCACTGTGTCCCACAGACACGCCTTAGGAGGTGGGAAGGCCCAGCAGGACAGGGCAGCAGTGGCAGGAGGCATCCCAGCAGCAGCTCTGGACATATCAGGAGGACTCATTTATGGGCTCCATTACAGGATGTGGGGGACCTACAGTGAATTTCATCCTAAAGTCCCAGCACAAGAAAAGCAGAGAATGGAGATGGTGCTTGGTGGCTGGCGAATTTGTAAGGAAGAATACTGAAACACCCTACTGTGTTTCTGTGTGTACTGTGGTGTGTGTGTGCCTGGAGGAGGTGGTGGTTGTTCTGTGGTTTCCCAGGAAGAGTTAGGGACACATAGGTAATACTGCTGGTGTAGCCCTGTTTAATATCCCCACGATGGAGGTCTGGGAAACTTACGTTATTCTCCCAGCAAACCAGTGACGTAGGTCTTGCAGTGCCCACTTTGCAAATGGGGAAATGGAATCTAGGGGAAGTGACTTGCCCAGATGTGCATGGCTGGTCAGAGGCAGAGCCAGGGCTTGCCTTCACAGCTGTTCACTCTGAGTTCACATTGTTCTACTCAGCAGAGCCTGCTTGTGTTTATTAGGTGTATTGGCAGGTTCCCGAAAGGAGTGGCCCAATTCTCAGTTAATTGAATATCACAGTTTGATTCCTTGGCTAGAAGTTAGGGATGAGACTTAATAGGGGACACCTGGATATACCAAACACAAACACCTTACACAGTTCTGTTTTATTGTTTTATGCCACTTGCTAAGCAACATTTTTAAATATATTTGTTGCTGTTACTTACCTTGGGCAGGTTACTTCTTGGGCTGCAGTGGGGAGAAGCCTGGGTCCTGGAGTCAAGTGAATATAGGATTAGAATTTAGTTTTAAATCCAGATCTATGATTTTGAGCATTATTTAAAAGCTATCAATCTCAAGCCAGACATAATGACATGCACCTGTAGTGCCAGCTACTTGGGAGACTGCAGCGGGGTATGGTTTGAGCCCAGGAGTTCCAGGCTGCAGTGAGCTAAGATTGTGCCACTGCACTCCAGCTTGGATGACAGAGCAAGACCCCATCTCTTAAAAAACAAACACACACACACAAAAATAACTTAGCGATCTCAGTTTCTTTGCCTGTAAAAGGGATATAACTGTGCCTCCCTGATATTAATTAAATGAGAAAAGCTATGAAAAACCAATTTGCCTTGCTCTAAAGAAATATTCAACAATGTTTAGATCCCTCCTCCTTTTGTCTACACTATTCTCCTTGAAATATTTTCTAAACTTTGGAATTTCCCTTTCAACTTCCCCTTTCCTCATGAGATTTACTCTATCTAGTTCTCAGGTGGCTCTAGGAAGTCTGAACTTCCTGTCCTGAGGACATGGCCTAGTGGGACAGGAAGTGGCATAGTGAGGGGGCTTGATTCTTGACATGAGAGTGACTGGGTTAGAGTCCAAGTTCTGCTATGATCTGTGGTGTCTTTGGCCCTGGAAAGTCTGAATGCAGCAACAAACCACCCAGCAGATGCAGGAACAAAGCTGTCCCTCCATGGCCACCCCCACCAGGGGCTGAGATAGGCATCTGCCAAGTTATAAGACAGAGAATGAATTTTAAGTCTTAAACGAGGAGAAGGAAGTCAAGCTGCAGGGCCTGGGATCAGCTTAGAAGACAAATTCTACCAGTGGGCTCAGCTGGAGAAGACTGGAGCTGCAGTGACTCAAGATTTATACATCTTCATCAGAGATGGGTGAGTATCCGAGGTTGTGACTTGTCCCAACTTCCGTGAAGGGAAATACAGCTTTTACCCAAAGCCCTATAAGTTGCATGTTGTTCTTCTTGCATCATTTAGGAATGAAGAAAGTACCAAGATGAAACTCTACTCATAAGAAATAAAGTAACAAAAGACATCCAGATTGGGAAGGAAGAAGAAAAACTATATTTTCAGATGACATATCTTATATAGAGAAAATATTACCCCCCCACCACACACACACACGCGAAGGCTATTAGAGCTAATAAATGAGTTCAGCAAAGATGTAGGATTCCAAACCAACACACAAAAGTCAACTGTACTTCTATATATTATGCATGAACAATCTAAAATTGGAATTAAGAAAATAGTTTCATGTACAGTAACATAAAAAGGAATGATACACTTACGAGTAAATATAACAAAAAAGTTCAAGGTTTCTGCCCTGAACACTGCAAAACATCATTGAAAGACATTGAAGAAGACCTAAACGATGGAAAGACACCTTGTGTTTGTGGACTGGAAGACTTAATATTGTTAAGATGGCAAAATTCCACAAATTGATTTGCAGATTTAACACAATACCTATCAAAATCATAGGTGCCTCTTTTCTCTAGAAATTGGCAAGCTGATCCTAAAGTTTATGAGGAAATGCAATGAACCTAGAGTTGCCAAAACATTTTTTTGTTGTTTGTTTTTTTGAGAAGGAGTATCATTCTGTTGCCCAGGCTGGAGTGCAGTGGCGTGATCTTGGCTGACTACAACCTCCGCCTCCTGAGTTCAAGCAATTCTCCTGCCTCAGCCTCCTGAGTAGCTGGAATTACAGGTGCGCACCACCACGCCTGGCTAATTTTTGTGTTTTTAGTAGAGATGGGATTTCGCCATGTTGGCCAGGCTGGTCTCGAACTCCTGACTTCAGGTGATCCACATACCTTGGCCTCCCAAAGTCCTGGCATTACAGGTGTGATCCCAGCAACACAATTTTAAAAAGAAAGAACAAAGTTAGAAGTCTCACACCTCCCAGTTTAAAAACGTACTACAAAGTAATCAAGACTGTTTGGTATTGGCATCAGGATAGACATACAGATCAATGGACTAAACTTGAGATTCCAGATATGAATCCATACAATTGATTTTTCAACAAAGATGTCAGTGTAATTCGACAGAGACAAAAACTGTCTTTTCAACAGACAGTGCTACAACAACTAGATGTAACATACGAAAGAATTACATTGGGCTACTACTACATGCAAAAATTAACTGAAGACCTAAATATAGGAGATAAAACTACAAAACTTTTAGGAGAAAACATGGATGTGTGAATCTTAGTGACCTTGGATTAGGCAATGCTTTCTTAGATATGACCCCAAAGGTACAAGCAACAATAAAAAAAGAGTAGATATATTGGACTTAATCAAAATTAAAAAACTTTTGTGCTTCAAAGGATACTATCAAGAAGGTAACAAGAAAACTCACAAAATGAGAGAAAATATTTACAAATCGTATATCTGATAAGGGTCAAGTATGTAGAATATATAAAAAATTCTTACAACTCAATAATAAAAAGACAAATAACCAGATTTTTAAATGGGCTAAGGATTTGAATACACATTTTTCTAAAGAAAAAATCCATGCCCAATAGGTACATGAAAAGCTGCTCAACATCATTCATCATTAAGGAAATGCAAATCTAAACCACAATGAGATATCCCCTCACACTCCCTGGGATGGCTAGAATACAAAAGACAAACAGTAACTAGTATTGATAAGGATGTGGAAAATCAGAGCCCTCATTCATTGCTGGTAGAAAGATGAAATGCTTCAACTTAGAGAACATTCCGGCAATTCCTTAAAAAGCTAAATATACAGCTACCAAATCACCCAGCAATTCCACTCTAGGTATATGCATAAGACAATTGAAAACAAATGACCACACAAAATCTTATACATGAATGTTCACAGCTGCATTATGTTCACAATATGTGAATGTTCGCAGCCAAAATGGAAAAACAACTTGAATATCTATCTGTTGATAAATGTATTTAAAAAGTGGCATATCCACAAGATGGGGTTTGATTCAGCCATTAAATGGAATGAAGTACTTACACATGCTCCCACATGGATGCACCTTGAAAACACTGTGCTAAGTGAAAGAAGCCAGGCAAAAAAGTTGCATCTGTATAATTCCATTTATATGCAACAATCAGAATAGGCAAGCCTGTATATAAAGAAGGTAGAGTAGTGGTTTCCAGGGCCGGGAGGGAGATAATGGGACTGACTGTTGGTGGGCAGGAATTTCTTGTCAGAGTGATCTAAATGTTCTGGAGTTAGATAGTGGTGCTGGCTCTACAACTTTGTGAATATCCTAAATTCACTAGATCACAAACTTTAAAGCATGAATTTTGTGGTACATGAATAATTATATCTCAGTTAAATGAAAAAAGTTAAATAAAAAAAGTTCCTAGGAAAGGAAGATGGAAATGTTTCAAGGAAAGACTCAGAAGTTAAACTTGAGCCAGATTCCTTTCTGATTAATCTAGACATCAGGTCTGACTAATTTTCAAGTGAAAAAGAATAAATTGAACATGTCCTTTAAAACATCTTTATCAGCACAATGTGCTGCCCATAAAATGTGTACAGGGCAGGCTGTAACCATCTCTTCCATGACTACTTTTAGAAAGACAGCATGTGTTTCTTTGTCATTCAGGACCGGAACACATAAAACCAAGGCCATTTCTTTGGGTCATTGATTCTGTATTGGATACAAAGCTGTTCTTTGCTTTTTAAATTCTATGCTTATTAATGAAATTCACGCTAAAATATAAAAGGAAGTAGAACAAAAATCATAATATCACTACCCTGAGACAATTATTGTTAACATGATGGCAAATTTCCTTCCAATTTTTTCTATTCTTTTTTTTTCTTTACATAGTTGAGATTATATTGAATATGCAATTAATGTTCTGCTTACTTCGCTTAATAGTATACCATAAGGATTTTCTAGGCATTTAAAAACTTGTTATGATTATTATTTAAGAGGCTGCAGGCAATGCTATCTGGTGGATGAATATTTTTTGATTATTACTGAATAAAATGTGCATAATAAAATACAGCTTCAAAGGAAAAATATACATCTGTTAATTTTGTGGGTGACTGCATTCAGCTGGGTGGGTTCTTACCTGAGATCTCTCATGCAGTTGCTCAGATGGTGGCGTCATAGGAAGGTTGAACTGGGCTGGATGTTCAAGGAGGTTCACTCTCATGTCTGACGCCTCAGTGGGAATGGCTTGAATAGCTGAGGGGCAGCCAGGCATCACTCCCTCTCCATTCAGCCTTTCATGTGACTGCTTGGGCTTCCTCACCTCATGGCAGTTTCAGGATAGTCAGATGTTGTATATGGCAGCTGGATTCTACCAGAATCCACATTCTAAGACATGAACTGAGGTGGATACTCCAGTTTTCCTTATGATTGAATCTTGGACATCACAACAACCACTTCAGCCTCACTCTATTGATTGCACAAGACTGGTCAAAATTCACTTGGAAGATGATTGTCCAAGGCTGTAAATACAGTGAGGCACGGTTCATTGGTAAATACAGTGAGGCACTGTTCATTGTCTTTAGAAAGTAACTACCATGTAAATTTAGTTTGATACCATTATTTTACTGTTATTAATAGGTTGCAACAAAATCTGTGTAAATCTCGGTTTATATTTCTGCTTAGAAATATACTTATAGCGCAGTGATCTAGCTGTGAATGGATTCATCAGAAATTGGCTATTAGTTCTGTCTCAGGTAGCATATTAGGCATTAGGGATATGAAGGTAAAGATGAATGAGATGTGATTCAGGTCCTCAAAGGATTCACAGGCTAGACAGACACACGTGCATTCATTTTAATAAAAAGCATGCTCCATGAAGCTGGGAACGGCATATCTCTGATTTCCTGTTGAATCTCTGTGCCTAAAAAAGTATCAGCGAGTACATTCTCAATAAATCTTTACTAAAAAATGAATATAACAAAGTAATAATAGGTTGTATGAAGCTGTGGGGGCCCAGATGGAAAACTGAGGTATTTCACACAGAAGACAACTTTCATAAAGTTATTGCAGTCGAACATAAGTTAAATGGAGAAAGGAGAGAATAATGTCCCATGAGGAACATAACTTAAATGGAGAAAGGAGAGAATAATGTCCCAGGAGGAGAGAATAATAGCCATGGTACAAATTTCCCCATATTTTTATTACCCTTTATAATTTCTCCTCTGATGACTGTCATTTATGTTTAATCTGTGTGTGTGCACATGTGTGTGTGTTTCTTTTAGATATTACATTGTAATAAATTTTGTTTGAGATTTCTCTGCATAGTACTTTTTCGTGATCTGAGTAGCAAATGTTTTTTGAAAAATTTTTGGTGTTTGATTTGTAATTAAAAGATGTTTAAAATTCTTATGACATCCAATCTATCAATTTGTTCTAAATTTGGTTAATTTTATTACTTTATGTTTAGCATGCCCTTCACCCACCAGAAAATGGTCACTTCTATAGCAAATTCTAGATTGAATTCTTGAACCTATCAGAAATTTATCTTGGAAGATAATATATGAACCTACTTTTGTTTTTGTTGTTACAAGTAATTTTCTTAACATAATTTGTCCTAGGCCCCATTTTTTTTTCTAACAAATCCTTTATCATATAGAATATATCATAATACATGCAATAATATTATATATATCTCTCTCTATGCCCATTACCCTGTTCTTTCAAAATCTGCTAGAATGAAGGAAGGATCTGAGGCTTCTCTTTCATTTACTTTTTTTTTTTTTTGAGATGGATTTTCACTCTTGTCGCCTAGGCTGGAGTGCAATGGCTTAATCTCGGCTCACTGCAACCTCCTCCTTCTGGGTTCAAGTGATTCTCCTGTCTCCACCTCCCGAGCAGCTGATAGTACAGGCATGCACAACCATGTTCAGCTAATGTTTGTATTTTTAGTAGAGATGGGTTTCACCATTGTTGACCAGGCTAGTCTTGAACTCCTGACCTCAGGTGATCAGCCCACCTCGGCCTCCCAAAATGCTGGGATTGCAAGTGTGAGCCACCGTGCATGGCCTCTTATTTACTTTTAAATCCTTTTCACAAGGAAAGCTGAAACAATGGAACTTGCCCTGTTCTTCTAAGAAAATCCCATGTATGAGACCTGTGTGACAGTCACTCCTTCCCTCCGGTCCTGTGCAAATGACCACAGCACTGGCAGATGCAGTCTCACTTTCCTATCCCTGGACAATCCGTTTTTTCTTAAGGTAGTTTGTAGAAGAAGGGTGAGGCCAGAGGTTTTCAGCTCAGCTCTTGTCCCCAACTCCAGGCTTATGCTGGAGGGAGAGCCAAAATTAGAGAAGGAGTATCTCTCCAGAGACATCTAGCTTTGACGCTCACCCTAAAAATAAGCTACTAAATGTGAGAAGGGGCTGAGTCAAATTAGGGGCAGCACGCAGAGGCCTCAGGGCTGCGCTCTGAGCTGGGAGCCTGTGCTGGGACATGCAACCTCCAGTGATATGGCACTGTCATGCTTCTACCACAAACAGCATTCCTGGAATCAAGACTGAGGTTCCTAGAAATCAGTGGTTTGGGGCAGGCTTCCTTCTTGTTCCAAATAACTGTAATGGGTTCCAGCTGCCTGTGGCCCAGTTGCCTCATGGATGTTAGAGTGGAGAGGCAGGGATGGGGTGAGGGGCACAGAGGAGCAGTGCATGGTAGCTTCACACTGTCACAAAAGGGGATGAAGGGCTAGGACCAAGCCTGGCTGCTCCCTCCAGGTAAGCTGTGGGAGTGAAGGAAGGCTCGGCAAACGGGGGGTTAAGTTTCCTTCGCCCTCCCCCTGGCAGCTTTCATTCCTTAATGCGTTAAGTATGCTGGGACACTGGCAACACCCAAGGAGGAAGGACTGGAACTGGAAGGAGGAAAGAGACTGACCTCTTTGGAGAGTGAGCCCTGGGTGAAGCAAGCCCAGAGCTTAGAGACACACAACAATCTCTCTTTTGAAATTAGGGGTGGGACGAGGGGATTATTGAGCAACTGCAGTGTGCAAGATCCTGAGCAGGACACTGCCCACGCCCTTTACCCCTCTTGATCCACCCATGAAGCATGGATCACGATGTACCGATCATGGTTGAGGAAACTGAGGCCCAGAGAAGTTAGCTACCTAGGCTAACAGGAGGGAGAGAAGTGATGGGTGCTCCTGCTGGGTTCCTGTCACCAGAGCTGGAAAGCTGCCTTATTCAGACCGGGGGCCGCCCCCAGTGGGCTCCTTGGCAGGTGTACCTCTGCTCCAATCCCAGATGCTCCTCCATCTCATCCCCACCCATGCTTACTTTTACTGTTTGATCTTAGCAGGTAACACTTCTCTTTGCCACAGACATCTAAATGCCTTGCAGGCTTATTGTCAGGATGAAATGACTAGCCAAAAGGGTTTGCATCATGAGTGACCCCTAAGTAGGATTCTCTAAGTGGAAGGCATCCTCGTTGCTGCTCTTGCTGTTTTTGATGACACTAATCAAATCTGAAGGGGTCAACCAGGCAGTGCTGCCTGGCTGTAAAACCTGTGGGAAGGTGCACTCTTGATCCTCTTGCTAGGCCAAGCCCTCCTCCCCTCTCTCACTGGCCATTGGGCCCATTGGGGTACCCCATGGCTACACTTGCTCATGAGTTTGGACAAGCATGGAAGATTCTTGAAATCACAGTGGCTTCTTCAGAGCCATAGTGGGATGAGGTCAGAGAGGGACAAGAGTGGAAGACATTGACCTCTCTGTCCAGAAATGAAAAACTTCTGAAAAGGACCTCTGATACTGAGTTTTTAAAATGGCAACACTATTCTTGGTCTCTTTAGGAAAAGGCTGGAGGAAACAAATGTCCAAATACCGTATGCAAGAATGTCTTAGGATAATGGGCTGAATGGGACACTTCTGGCTACAACTTCTGTTGCCTGGTGTTGGTCTTCGAGATTGCTGCGAATTTCAGTCAACATGTGTTCAAAGTCTTTCCCCAGGACTTTTCCAGAGGCAAAATTAATATGCTTACTTGGGAAAAAGGACTTTGTAATTTTTGTTTTATTTCTGTTTGTGTTCAACTGGTGAGAAACTCAAATTGAGAAGCTTTACTTGACAGACTATCTTTGATGTAATGGTTACTTTATTGTCTGGTGACCATTCAGTGAGTGCCTTTTGGCTAGAGTTCACGGTTTGGAATCATTTTTTCTTAGCTTGGAGTTTTATAACAGAAGACTAAAGGAAACATGAAAACAGAAAACAAACACTTCTAAAAGATAATTCTGAAGGAGCTAAGAAGCGGGGAGGAGGCCAGTACCGCGGGGAAGGCGGCAGTTTGGAACTGGCTAAGGCAGAGACACAGGAGAAGGCAGAGAACCAGGAAGCGCTCATGGGAGGAGAAGACGGGACTGAGTTTCACCTCCCAGAACAGACTGAGTATGGTGACGCTCAGCAGATGTGCTCAATGAGCTTGAGGAATTGGGATCAGATTGAGTTGGCAGAGAATAAATTCTATGACTTTATATTTTGCACTTGTGAGGGCTGAATTGTGTCTCCCTGCCAAGCCAAATTCATATGTTGGAGTCCCAATCCCCCAGGACCTCAGCATGTGACCGTGTGTTTGTAGATGGGGCTTTTAAATGTGTGATTAAGTGAAAATGAGGTCACATGGCAGGCCCTAATCCCACAACGCTGTGCCCTTGTAAGAAGAGATGAGGAGACAGACACACACGAGGGAAGACCACACGAAGACACAGGGAGAAGATGGCATCTACAAACCCAGGAGTGAGGCCTCAGCAGAAAATGCCCTGGCTGCCCCTTGATCTTGGACTTTCGGCCTCCAGAACAGGGAGAGAATAACTATCTGTGGTTTAAGCCCCCAGTCTGTGGTGCTTTGTATGGAAGCCCTGGCTAAGACAGTGATACAAATTCATTCATTATCCTTGAGAGCAATCAACTTTGATTGGGCCTGGGGAATGGTAACCAGGTTATAAAAGATTAATCCTCATCTCATGTTTTTTATTAAGACGAGAAGCTGGGTAAGAGCATTCGCTTCCTGGATATTTTCTTACCTCTTCTCTGCTTTAATCAAATAGTACACTCTTGGCACGTTTTACATTGTTTAGTTTCTTACGAGGCTCCCAATCTAGACCTAATTCCAGCATTGGCTTGGAAGCTCCAGGGACCAGCTGCGGAATTAGCCCAGACGCCTCTGCAGCTGCTGAGGTTCTTGAAACTCCTTAGGACTTGGATCTCCACGGTCTCAGGGAGTTCTGGGGCCTTGTTGACTGCACATCTTCCCTCTCCCACCTTACCCGTTCTGGGTTTGGTACCACGGTGCTGCTCCTGGCCACGGTGCTGCTCTTGGCCACGGTGCTGCTCCTGGGGAGTAACTGGGGACTAAGAATCTCTCTCAGGCTCCCGGCCTGAGACTGCAGTCATCCACCCTGCTCCTGACCAGACTGCAACCCAGACTGCAAGCCAGGGTAGATGGGTGTTTGGGTGCCCTGCCCTTTCCAAGGAGTACAGAGATCACACCCAGGATGTCTTGGTCAGTAACAACATGGTTTCAGTGGCTCAGAACCAGCCCCCTCCACTTGGCAAAGAACTGGAATGTCATGGGAAAGAAGCCCACCTCGAGGAGCTCTGGGAGCCTCAGTGCCCAGTGGGGTAGGGCTCCCTTGTGGGGATACACAAAGTTGGGGGATGGGAGGCCAGCGAGAGGCAAGAGACGCTTATAACTGGGGGCTATGGACCTTCTGTGCACATGAGCCATCTGGGAACATTTCAAGATCCAGGGCAGGAGGCTGGGAGGTTGCAGGAATAACAGTGTCTAGCAGCCTCCCTAGGGTGCTCCCCTGAGAAGCACCGCCTCAGCCAGTCCACTTTTGAACAATTTCTTCTCCAGGCAGGGGCTTCATAACCACTCTTTGCCTTGTTCCATGAGGATTCATCTCTGTGATTTAAGGAGAGTATCATGTATAAAATAGACACTGAATTTAAATTTAAAAATACAGAAGAGAATAAGAATGCAGTTTATGTTAACACATAAGCCAAAATTCTTATCCTGCTTTGGCTACAGCCACATTCAAGCCCTAGCTTTCACATGAAAGAGACAAACAGACATACAAAAATAAATAATAAAAATAAATTTTGATAAAATAGTAAGAGAAATAATCATGAACAGAAATAATAAAGGAAGTCATCATTAAAGCAAAAGTGATATCAGAATTGAGTAAAAAAAATAGACTAAAATAAATGATGAAAAGGAGGAACAGTTAAAATACAAAAATTAAAAAAAAAATGCACGAAGTAAACATCTCCACAAAAGCAGGGAAAGATGACTCAAGCTAGTGAGACAGAAAATTGGCCTAGAAACAAATCATAAAAGAAATGGAATTCTAGGACAGAGGACAGAGAGAAATACCCGTGGAACTGAGAAAGAGCTAAATGAATATAAGGGTTATAAACAAAGGCTTGTAACTATTCAGACACTGCTTGTCATGAACAGATAGTTTAACAAATGGAAAAATGAAAGCAGTAAACTTGGAGATTAGCAAGATGGATGGAAAGAGGGAAAGCAATTAAGGACAGCATAAGTCAGAACCCCAGAATATACGAAGCATAGCAGCGTTGCAATGGTTTGAGTGTATTTAAAGCAGAATAAATACATCCTCAAAGATCTGGAAACAAAAACAAACAAATGGAAAGAAAAAGCCCCCACGTTGAAAGCCTGCAACTAGAGGGTGTCCTCAGCTGGATCCTCGAGCCAGGACAGTTGGTTGGAGCCAGCGCAGAGTCCGAGCCAGCCTGGACTCCCAGCTCCACCTGGCACCTGCAGACTAGAGGGCTTCCCAGTCATGCCTGTGACTGTCAGAGGGAGCCACCTTAAATAGAAAAACACTTGCAACCTCATTTTTCTCTGTCCTCTTAGCATAGGGACTATGATGGTTAATTTTGAACCAACTTGATCAGGCCATGGTGCCCAGTTGTTTGCTCAAGTACTAGTCTAGATCTTGCTATGCAGATTTTCTTTAGAGGTGATTCAATTTTAATCAGTAGACTCTGAGTAAACAAGATGACCCTTTGTAATGTGGGTGGGCCTCATCCAATCAGATGAAGACCTTGAGAACCAAAATGAGATTTTGCGAAGAAGAAGCAATTCTGCTTCAAGGTTACAAGATAAAACCCCTGCCTGCTGGGTCTCCTCTGCAGATTTCAGACTCAAGGCTTTTACTCGAATTTTTAGCCTGCTGGCCTGCCCTAAGGATTTCAGACTTGCCAGCTGCCAAAACTGTGTGAGCCAATTCCTTAAAGTAAATCAATCTCTCTCTCTCTCTTTCTCTCTCTCTCTCTCTCTGTCTTCTTATCTGGAAATGTGGCCATAGAGCTTTAGGAGGTGCCAAGGCCCCATCACTCCTGGTGGGTGCAGCTGGTGGTGAGTCTGGGGTCCCAGGCAGTGAGACCCTGTGCTGGCCAGCACTTCCTGACCAGTATGGAAGCCTGGGTATACATCCTGATTCAGGACCTATGAGCTTACGAATCCTCCTTGTCTGAGCTGCCCTTTTCTTATCTATAAAATGGGGAAGCCGGCATTCCTGGCTTCGAGGCAATTTGTCAAGATTATCAAGACTGTACCTGATAGATGTGCTGGATGCCTAAAAGGCACTCAGTGGAAGGTGCTGTGTCTTGTAGTTGTGGGTTCTCTTCCCGGCACAGCATAATGAGATGAAATCAGGGAAAATTCAAGTAGCAGGGCACACCAACTCAAGGTGTATATTAATTGTGTGTTCCTTGAGAAGAATCCCATTGGCCATTCTTGGTGACATATGAGAACTACTATCGCATTTCTTGCCCTCAGGAGTAATCCCAGTGGGGAGCTCTCCATTTTTCACGGCTATAGGTCCCTTTGTGGGATCAAGAAAATTGACTTAGGGGAAACTTCGGTGGTTTTCAAGTAAGATGTGGTCTAGCCAGACAATTCATAGGAGTTGGGTTCCCCTGGATCGGATAGAAAATGGGGCATTGGGTTCCACATGTTCTGGAAGGTGACCTCACACTCCTGGGCAGGTCCCAGAGAATGCCTGTGGTGTCTATCACAAGCAGAGGGACTCTGGGAGTAGAAGGAATGCATCCAATTTGGAAAGAGATCGGTGGGTCTTCCCTCAGTCTACCTGGGGCAGCAGTATTTGACCTAGGATGGAGGAGGACTCTTGAACAAGGACCCTTGGCCTCTAGAGATGCTGTGGTCACAAGAGAGAGCCCCACACTCATCCAGAAGCATGTGAGCCCTGGGGTTCTCGTGCCACCCATGGAAGTCACAAGAGAGACCTCACAAGTGACGGGGTGCTCTTACTAACCTTGAAAAAGAGGAGCACAGAACTGGATTCTTTTCAAATAACAGAGATGAGGCATCCCTGAGTGGACATCTCCTGGCCCTGGATACTGAACTTGGACTTTAAGTTCTCCTACCCCAGTTTCCCAGTAGTAGCGATTGTCAGTATAAACTGCCACACTGACCTCATGCTTGTTGATGGATGTGGGTAGAAGTGGCTTCTAAACACACTTATCATTTTGAAGATCAGGGGACCAGGTTGGGATTAGAATCTTGGGTGACTATCAAGTCCTTAAAATATGTGGGAGAGTAGGGAAGGTTGACCCGAGTCAGATGCCTGGAGAGGCAGCTGTAGACACTGGACTGGACTCTACAGCAGCAGGCTAAACACCCTCTGGCACCAGAAGGGCTGGGCACCAGAAAACTATGAAGACACCTGGAGGAGGAAGGACGCACAGGGGAGATTATAGGTCATCCTTGTGGACAGGTGAGAATGTGGTCAGGACTGTGTCAGGCAGAGTTAAAGGTGGAGGCCGGAGACGCAAATATCGGATTCTCTGTGTTGAAGTTCTCTGTGCCATGTCAACTGGGATTTAGGAGGCTGGAATCTGCAATCCCTAACCACATGGCAAGATCTTTTTCAGAACTTTTTTGTTTCACATTACAGTGCTGCTACTAAATCAATAGAACGACTATTTAAAAATACTCCTTTTCTTGCAAGTGAATATTAAGTGAAGGCCACTCTGTAATCCAAATAATTCAGTTGCAAAGTATGTGAAAAGTAGTATTTGTCCTGAAACCAAAATCACAAATTAAAATGATAAGAAAAGAAGTGTTAGAGAAATGTTTGACATTCAGCATGCTCATGTCAGCAGTGACTGAGCCAAATAAAAATGTAAATCACTCATGTTTGTGGTAGAGCTCCCTGGAACTCACTTGTTCTCTTCCCCACTCCTTGCTGACACATGGAAGAGTCTCCTCCCCAGGCCCCATGCAGGCAAACACTGTCATGTGACTGCCTCCAGCCACCAGATTGTGAGCGAGTTCTCAAGTGTCACTTTTGACTCTTATCTGCTGTGGCAGCCATGGGGCCGTGTGTTGGGATTCAAGCCAAAAGTGAATTCTAAGTCCCCCAACCAACAGAATGGAACCCTTCTCTCAGCCAAGGAGATTTTGAAGATACCTGAAAAACTAGTTCAGGCCATGATGGGAAGGGTGGTCAGGCATGCCTCATTATACTCTCCTCTCTTTGGAATTCGGGCACAACTGACCAACCTAAACACTGAAACAGAGATCTTAAGACTGACAATGGAGATTCTTTGTAGCAATAAGATACCAACATGACAGATAGCAGGACCTGAAAGAAATCAAAATAGTTTATCCCAAAATATGTTTCTTTAACATATTTTAAAATGGCCCTGCAAAGCTGTCTCTTGTGGGGGAAATTTACATTTTATGATCCTGAAGAAATTAGCTGAGAGTCTAGTATCTTTAAGGGTCTGAATAAAAAACATTTGCCATCTATTCTCTCTGAGGGCAGCCACCTATGAGGCTTCATCTGCATAATAAGAACCTTGGTCTCCACAGGCTTTATCTTAACTCAGGAGTTCCCTTCTAATGGTTCCAGATCTTTAGATAATAACTTAACTCTTTCAACCAATTGCCAATCAGAAAAATCTTTGAATCCACCTGTGACTGTAAGCCTCCACTTTGAGCTTTCCTGCCTTCCCAGACAGAACCAATGTATACCTTACATATATTAATTGATGTCTTATGTCTCCCTAAAACATGTAAAACCAAACTATAAACCAGTCACATTGGGCATGCTCTCAAAACCTCTTGAGACTGTGCCTCAGGCCATAGTCACTCCTATTTGGCTCAGAATAAGCCTCTTTAAACTATTTTAGAGAGTTGGACTCTTTCCATGAACAGAACGATAAATGTATACTTTGGAGGTTGCCTGGGTCTTCCAGGAACTGCTTGAACAGTGGCAGCGCTGTGCTGTCAGGACACTCCTCTGCTTTAATTGGAAGTGGATAAGTGAATATCTGTTGTACGAAGCCAAAGGGATATTGGGGCTTCTTTGTTATCAAGCACAAACTAGTGTACCCTGACTAATGCAGTCTGATGAAATGTCAGGGGTGTGTGTCATCATCACCATTAACTACTGAATTGAAAGTCATTCTGTTTGTACTCCTTATGTGCTGCCTCTTCTTTATTAAATAGACTCCTTAGTAAGATATTCAGGGCACTTTGCACTTTGTTCCCAACCTACTTATCTTTTGTCACTCCCAACACTAACACTCCCTAATCGGTTCTGCCATGCACCTCCTCTCTACGTATGAGTTCTACTTGTCATTCTTTGGATACCATCTCTGTTTTTTTTCTTCCCTCCATGCCTTTACTCCATGCCTGGTTCTTAGAATGGTGTCTGTAAATGCTACATTCTCTACTCTGCTTACAGAAAAAATATTTCACCTTCAAGGCCAAGTATAAATATCTGTTCTTCTTTGAAGATCTCCACCGCTCTCAGGATTGGTTTCTCAACTCTCAGTGCTCTCCAAGCTGTTGAGTTACAAGTCCCTCCTGGGACTGATCCTACTCCATGAGAGTTGGTTAATAATCGATTTCTCTTTTTCAGTCTACAGTGTTCATTGCAAATAAAATAGGGATGCTAATAAGTGTAGCCTGTATCTGACCCATGAGGTATTTAATGAGGGTTATGTTTAAAGATTTTCTTTTCTTAAATTTTTGGTAAGCTGTAGAAAAATGATAGTCATTGTTGTTATCATTAGTTTTAGATCTCCTTTCTGCCTTCAAAGATTGCAAGTCAGATCTGGGAGTTAAGGCTGAGTTAATTACAAGGTTTAGTTGAACAACCGTGAGTGAGTTAGTTCCTATGAATTTCAGTATGTTAATCCACAAAATTAGGAAAATAATACCAACCTCAGTGTATCATTGCAAAGGTTAAATGTGCTAATCTGGTACCTGGCACATACATTTATTAAATGGCTGTTGTGATTAATATATTTGACCACGATATTAAATAGGGCTTACTGATTTTTCAGCCCTGAGAAATCCTAGTTCAGGTTTCTCTCCAGCTGGTGAGAGCCTGTCTGGTGTGAACCTAGTCCAGAGGTGTGAAGAAGGGACCTCAAATGCTGAGGGTGAAGGAGCCTTGCTGGGTCAGAGAAGGTGCAGACCTCTCAGAGTGACAAACCCCTAACCCATGATGTCAGCAACTGGGATGACAAATTAAGTATTCCTCTGAGTGCCACTGAAATTCTGGACCGCCAGGTTGTTCCTGGAACAATGTATGGAGTTAAAAAGTCAGAGCTGTCTCCTCTGGCTCTGTCCTCCAGGCTGACAGTACATCACTGAGTAGAGGCAATGACTGTTCTTCCTTTCCAACAACAGGCTTCCCATCTGGGTGATCTGTCTCTGCATGCATTGGGTGGGAATGGTTGAGAGAGAAGAAGGGCCTTTTCCTTTCCTCCAGCCTTCCAGAATGTAGTTAGACATTAGTCTAATGCTGACATCAGTAGGGAGACTGATTCTCCCTCTCAGATCACTTCCTCATGTAATGAGATGAGAGGTTTGCCAGCCAGGAGCAGCTATCGCCCTGCAGTCAGCAGCTTTACTCTTAAGAGTACATCCTATCTGGAGCTATGGAAAAGCTCTTGCAGGGGAGCCAGGGAGGGCTGCTGCGTTCCACATAGATTTTAGCCTTACCTGGGACTTATTAATAGCCTTACTCAGTCATTTACTAGCCTTATGATCTTAACCTCTCTTCACTCTAGTTTCCTTAATTGTAATGTGAGGATAATGCTACCTATTTTGCACAGTAGACATAAAAGTCCAACCAAATAATTTAGAATATGCTTCATGCATGCCTGGAGTGTTGGAGAGGCTGGAAGCCTCACGGTTATCTGATCATGCTACCATCTTCTCCTGAGGACCGTGTGGGTGGTCCCACATACAGCCAATGGCTGACACGAAGCTGCTTCTCTCTTCTCCCTCAAGGTGGACAACATGGGATGCAGCACTTCATCCAACTTTTTTCTTATCCTGAAGGCATTCCTTATTCATGATTAAAGGCCACATTGAGTTATAGTCAATTACAAACTCAACTTGTGCCACTGCTCTTCCACTCCCCATTAATGTTCCCAAGCTCAGAAAGAACAATAAAATTTACCATCATCAGGATTTCCAACTCCATCTGTGATGGCTGATTTTATGCACCACCTTGTCTAGGCTATGATCTCCGATTATTTTAACACCTGTCTAGATGTTGCTGTGAAGGCACTTTTTAGAGGAGATTAACAATTGAATCAGTAGACTTTGAGTAAAGCTGATGACCTTCCATAATGTGGTGGACCTCATCCAATCAGTCAAAGGCTATAAGAGAAAATGCTGTGGTACCCCAGGAAGAAGGAATGTTGTCTCCAGACTGCAACATAAAAATCTTGCCTGAGTTTCCAGCCTGTTGCTCTGCAGAGTTTAGACTCAAGACTGCAACATCAACTCTTAATGAAGTTCCAGCCTGCTGGCCTGATCTTGACTTGCCAGATCCATATTGTGGAAGCCAGTTCCTCTCTCTCTATACACACACACACACACACACACACACACACACACACACACACACACGCACACACACACACTCTCTCTCTCTCTCACACACACACACACACACATGCACGTACACACATCCTTTTGACTGTCTTCCTCTGGAGAACCCTGCCTAACACACCCTCTCTGCCTTATGCTTTGTCTTGTAGCCACCATTTGCCGCTTCCTTTCCACAATATCTTTTTTCATAAAAAAGCCGTCATTTCAGAGGCCGGGTGCGGTGGCTCACTCCTGTAATCCCAGCACTTTGGGAGGCCGAGGTTAGTGGATCACGAGGTCAGGAGATCGAGACCATCCTGGCTAACACGGTGAAACCCCGTCTCTACTAAAAATACAAAAAATTAGCCGGACGTGATGGCGGGCGCCTGTAGTCCCAGCTACTTGGGAGGCTGAGGCAGGAGAATGGCGTGAACCCGGGAGGCGGAGCTTGCAGTGAGCCGAGATTGTGCCACTGCACTCCAGCCTGGGTGACAGAGCAAGACTCTATCTCAAAAAAAAAAAAAAAAAAAAAAAAATTGGCCTTTCCTCCTATCCCATGTAGCCTGAATATGGTTATTTGCCTGTCCAACAAGTGTATATGTTTTGCCCTTATTAGCAGCACCACAATTTCTTTCAGGTGAACACTAACTCAGGGGAAGCCGAGGTGTTTCCTTGTGGCCATGGTTCCATTGATCTTTATACCCAGCTTGAGACTGGTGTCACACTTTTTTGATTCTTCTACTTTTATACTGTCTTAAAATCGGAGAGTGTGAGTCTTCCAACTATGTCTTTCTTTTAATAAATTTATTTTGTCTATTTCAGGTTTTTTGTATATCCATATATGTTTTAGAATTAGCTTGCTAATTTCTAAAACACTGTGACATTTCTTGGGATTACATTAAATTTATAGATCAATTTGGAAGAATTCACATTAACAATACATAGTCTTCCAATCTCTTGATTTATTTTATTTTATTTTATTTTATTTTATTTTATTTTATTTTATTTTATTTTCTTGAGACAGGGTCTCACTTTGTCTTCCAGGCTGGAGTACAGTGCCACGATCATGGCTTACTGCAGCCTTGACCTCCCTGGGCTCAGGTGATCCTACCACCTCAGCCTCCCAGTATCAGGTACTACAGGTGTGTGCCATTATACCTGGCTAATTTGTTTTATTTTTTGTACAGACAGGTTTTTGCCATGGTGCGCAGGCTGGTCTCGAACTCTTGGGCTTAAGTGGTCCTTCTGCCTCAGCCTCCCAAAGTGCTGGGATTACAGGTATGAGCCACCATGGTCAGCCTCTTGCTTTATTCAGGACTTCTTTAATTCCATCAATGTTTATAGTTTGCAGTGTACAGATCCTGCACATATTTTATTCCATTTATCTTTAAAGAGTAAATGTTTCTCTGATGTTATTATAAATTATATTGTTTTATAAATTTCGTTTCCAGTGTTTTTGTTAGCATATAGAAATACAATTTTTTTTGTATATTGACCTTGTATTATTTGACTGATCTTAGTAACTTTCCCCCTTGTGATTCTGGCTAGGTTCTTCTGTGCAATGTTGAATACAAGGTAAAAATAGAAATCTGTGGCTTCTTCCTTATCTTAAGTGGAAGTAGTCTGTTGTCTATTAGTATGGTGTTAACTCTATTTTTTTTTGTACATCCATTTTCTAAATTTAAGGAAATTTCATTTTATTCTTAGTTTACTTGGAGTTTCTATCATGTGTGGGTATTAAATTTTGTCAAATGCTTTTACTGCATTTACTGAAATAATGATACAGTTTTTTTTTTTCTTTAAGTGTGTTGGTACAGTTTACAGTGATTGATTTTCAAATTTTAAACCAAGCTAATATTCCTGGGACAACCCCAATTTGGTTTTGATGTTTCATCCTTTTTATATATTCCTGGGTTTGGCTTACAAGAATTGTGATCTCATTTTTAAAAATCTTCTAATGCCTTTGGTCTGGTATTAGGATATTAGATGCTCTGTATTGTTATCAGGATAATCCTGGCCTCAGAAATGAATAGTAAAATGTTTCCTACTCTACTCTTGTCTGGAAGAATTTGGGTTAATTTGGTATTATTTCTTCCTTAAATATTTGGCAGAATTCACCAATGAAGCGATGTAGATCTGGAGATTTCTATGTAGGAAGGCTTTAAACTAATATTTTAATATCTTTTAAAGATGTAGAACTATTAAATTTATTTGTTTTTCTAGGTTGATCATTTGTAGTTTGTGTCTTTCAAGGTATTTTCCATTTAATCTAACTTGTCAAATATGTTGTTCTAAAGTCATTCATAATATTCCCTTATCATCTTTTTGATGTCTGTAGGATCTGTAGTGATGTTCACTTTTTAACTTCTTATACTGGTAATTTGAGTCTTCTGTTTTTATTTTTTTCCTAATAAGTCTTGCAAGAGGTTTATCAATTTTATGAATTTTTTTCAGAGAACCAATTTTGGTTTCACTGATTATCTCTATTGCGTGTCCACTGTTCATTTCGTTAGCTACTGACATTTTCTTTGTTATTTCCTTCCTTCTGCTTGTTTTGGACTCAATTTGTTCTTCTTTATTGAGTTACTTAATTTGAAGCCATTTTTCTTTTTGAATACAGTAATTTAATGTTATAAATTTCTCTCTAAGCACTTCTTTAATTCTACATCCCACATTTCAATATATTTTCTTTTCAATATCTTTGAGTTGCAAATGTCTACATTTACTGTATTGCTTCTTGCTTATTTAGAAGTTTGTTGCTGAATTACCCAATATTTTCCAATATTCAAGATTTCTTTCTTTTATTCATTTCTAGTTCAATTCTATGGCAGCCAAAGAAATATTTTATATAATTTCAATCCTTTTAAAAGTGCTGAGTCCTGTTTTAAGGCCCAGGCTGTAGCCTATATTGGTAAATGTTCCATGTACATTTGGGAAAAATGTTCTGCTATTGTTATATGGAGTCTGCTATAAATGGCACTGAACTGAAGCTGGTTGATAATTCTTTTGGTTCCTTTTAGCCACAAACACATAAATTATCTTTGGATCTGCTCAGTCACAAGGCTTACAAGAACAGTTTGTACTGCAGGCTGAACGTGTGACACATGCTTCTCATTTTCTAGTCCTGCTCAAAGCTAACAGCCTTTTGGAAAAGTGTGTGGAAAAATCAAAGCATCATATTCAAACATGACTTGTATGACCACTCCAAATCCAAAATGGCCTCCTAAGCAGGTGCTTCTTTTTGTGGTAGGGGGTATAGGGCGGTGACTTGCATTTCATCTTGGAGGTAGACCTGTGTGCTGTTTTGTGGAAAGTCAAGATGATCGAGATCTCTGCAGACCGTGTTACAGCAGAGAGCTATAATACATCTGGGTAGCTGCAACTGGAGCACTACCTGATTAAGTTTATAACACTCAATAGTCATTCCATAAGCCTTCTGCACAGGTCTAATTGGTGAGTTAAATGACAGTGTGATAGGTATCTCTGCCCTTGTTTCTTTGAAGTATTTTATAGTGATATTAATCTTTATAATATCTCCAGAAAGGTGAAATGACTTCTGCTGGTATCATTTTTAATTTTTTATCATAGAAGAGACTGGAAATTTCATGCCTATGTATATAACCAAGAAAAATCAGTAAGTATTTCTTGTAAAAGTTTTGTATGAAAATGTTTATAGATGCATTGTTTATAATAATCTCAATTTGGAAACAGCCTAAGCGTCTATCACTAGGAGAATTAATAAGTAAATTGCGGTATACTTGTGGTAAACGCTTTTTATCTATGTAACAATGTGGATGACTGTTACAGTCTTCATGTGGCAAAAAGAAAATAACAGAAAAATGTTCAGACTGTGTGATTCTATTGATATGAAATTCATAAAAGACAAAACAAATTGATGATGATACAGTTCACAATAATGCTTACCCTTAGAAAGGAAGGGATTGGTTATTGACTAGGAAGAGGCATGTGGAAATTTTTTAGGGTGTCATTTTAATTTTCATCTTGTGGATATATACACAATCATATACATATGTAGAAATTTACTGAGTTGTACTAAAATTAGTTTGCTTTATGTACATTGTGCTAAACCTCCATAAAAAGTAACATGAGGGAAAGAAGTAGAGAGAGAGGGAAAAAGTGAGAGGGAAGGGGAAGGTTGGAGGGAGGGAGAGAGAATAGGTAGAGGAAAATGATAAAAGAATAATGAATTTTTCCTTTTCATCATTATCTATTAGGTTATATTTCTTCTATACTAAAAATATTACTAAATGAAAGAAACTAGACAAAGTATCTCATTCCTGCGGCAAATGCCAGACAAAATGAGGAATTGATAAATTCGTGTATGGAAACACCGAGTGAGGTAGAGATGTTCCTCGCCACTGATCACTTTACACTGTGCTCCATAAAGTGTTTATTCTGCATTTTCACAGGGACCCAGGAAGTAACGATCTCAAAACTGTTGTTTGCCATTTCTCCATGTATTGGCATCCCCTCTGTTACATGATGTAACCTATTCAGACCTGGAGCCAGCCTGGGCATGACATAGTGCACTTCCGGGTAGGCAATCCTGTGTCCTCACCAGTCCCCAGACACTGGCCCGAATGCTATGAGCTTGCCAGGGGACTCACACGGATGACCTGCTTGCTGCATAGTTAAGAAAGTGTCAGTCACAAGACAAATCATTTTACTACACAGTGAAAATAATTCAATAATGTTTTCAAGGTAAGTGCAATATTTCAGTTTTGCTTTCTCCCAGTCGCTTTTTGTTTGGCTGAATGAAACGTGAAATATATGTCCCCTCACCAGAACAAAAAGAGTTCATTGAATATGATGAAAAGAGAGAGCAGTTCCATGGGAACAGAAGCCAAATAAGCTGAGTGAAAAGCAGGAAAATGGAAAAACTCACTTAATGGCACTGAGCCCTCACTGAAGCACATGGACAGAGCTGGGCGATGTGGCAGCAGCAGGCTGCTGGCCTGTGAGTGTGCTGTCTGTGTCACAGCCAGCTCCAGGTATGTGGCAGCCACCACTGGAATCTCATCCCGAGCCCTGCCAGATGATGAACTGTTGATCTTACTGATTTGCAACACTCGAAGCCGAAGTCATCCAGATTTTTATGTCATGACTCGAGATGGCTTTGTGTTTTTAATTCCCACCTACTGCCACTCAGCTTTCTAAAGCTGATGCTCACCATGGAGACAAGCTCAGGCATGCACATTCTCTGGCATTACTCAATAGGCTTTGGCCCCAAATCCTTGTACAGTCATCTGGTTTTAACTCTGTGGACCACTGCAGCTGTAGGCACCTCTGAGACCAGGCAACAGTGAAGTCTGCGGCCTCCACGGCTGAAACCAGCCCTTCTGAGCATCCACTCTGCCCCGTGCAACATTAGGACTCCAGATATTAACACTATGACTTTGAGAAAAAGGCAAACTCAAGACAGCAAAGATAAAAATCATGCCTCCCAAAGGTGTGGAAATAACTAGTCCTGCTCTTCTTGTCCAGTGCATCAAAGAAAGTGTGCCATCCTCCTTAGCAAAGGATGTGTGTGCACCTTCTAACAAACCAACAAAAGGGTTGAGAAGAGATTGTGATTGTGAGTATGCCATAGGAACTCAAAGCTTCAGTCCAATCTTGTTTGCATCAAGTCACCACTGCCTAGTAATTAACACTCTAGTCATCCTTCCCTTTGACCTTGCCTCACCGTCTGGAGAGTCTCCTCAGGTAGATGAGTAGCTAGCTAGCTACATAGTATTATTTGATAGGTCACTGCTATGGTTTAAATGTTTTTGTCCTCTCCAATATTGTTGGAAGCGGTGACTGGATCTTCAGCAGATAAGAAACCCGCTGGCACCTTGATCTTGAACTCTCCAGCTTCTAGAACTGTGAGAAATAAATTTTTGTTCTTTATAAATTCCCCACTCTCAGGTATTCTGTTATAGCAGCACGAACTGACTCAAACAAAATTTGGTACCAGGGAATTGGGGTGTTGCTACAACAAAAACCTCAAACTGTCGAAATAACTTTGGGACTGGATGATGGCTGACTCTGGAACAGTTTTGAAGGGAATGCTGGAAAAAGCCCAGATTACCAAGAATGGTGCATTCACAGTGATTGTGGTGAAGGCTCAGAAGAGGAGAGCTGTAGGAAAACCTCATTCTTCTTAGAGATTACTTAAGTGCTTGGCCAGAATGCTGATAGAAATATGGATAGTGAAGACCATTCTGCTGAGGTCTCAGATGAAAGTGAGAAACAGGTATGAGAAACTGGAGGAAAGGCCATTCTTGCTACAAAGAACTTGACTGACTTCTGTCCTTGTTCTGGGACTTTGTGGGATGCAGAACTTAAGAGTGATAAACTAGGATATTTGGTGGAAGAAATTTCTTCCAGCAAAGTGTTCAGGATACTGTATGGCTTCTCTTAACTGCTTATAGTAAAATGAAAGAAGACAGAAATGATTTAAAGATGGAATTTTTAATTAAAAGCAAAACAGAACCTAAAGATTTTGAAAATTCTAAGCTTGTCTATTTAAAGAATAAATATGTATGCTTAGAAGAGAAAACCAAGGGTATGGCCAAGTGAACATCTGATAAGGAAATTAACAGGAATAGAAGGGACCAGGTGCTATGTATCAAGACAACAGGCAAGGACCCCGAAGTCATTTTGGATATATTTGGGGTTGCCATGCTTATTGCAGGCCCAGAGTTCTAGGGCCTTGAGGGCAGAACAGTTTCTGGGGAGAAACCAGGATGCCCACGGGACCTCAGGTTTGTGGCCCAGGGCTGTCCCAAGTCTCTGTTCTCCACATTCTGGTGCAATGCTCCTCGGCCACCCCTGCTGTGGCTTAGAGGGGACCTACATGCAGCTGGAGCCGCTGCTACAGAGGACATAGGGAATGAGATTTAATGTTGTGTACGTGGTGCTAATTTTTCAGGCACGCAGAATGCAAGAGCTGTGGAGGCATAGCTACCTCCACCTAGATTTTCCAGAATGTCTTGAGGCCAAGGCAGATCTGCCACAGGGGTGGGGCTGCCACAGAGAACCCACACTATGGGAATGCTGAGTGAAGTCGTGTGGACAGGGCGATCCCCAGAGATCTCATGGCTATAGAAACACCAGTGTGCAGTGCCAGCCTGAGTGGGCTGTGGGCACCTGGACTCCCACCTGAGAGACTGTGGTGTGAGCAAAACCAAAAATCTCCAGCAGAGCCATGAGGGTGCGGCCGCCAGGAATCTTGAGGGCAACTGCCCCAGTATGTCTGGAAGGTGAGACATGGACTCAAAGAAGATTATTCTCTAGCCTTAAGATTTAATGTTTGCTTTGTTGTGTTTTGGACTTGTTATTTCTTTCTTCTTATTTCTCTCTTTTGGAATGAAAATGTCCGTTCTAATGTAAGTGTTTCTTGTAAAAGTTTTGTATGAAAATGTTTATAGATGCATTATTTATAATAGCCCCAATCTGGAAACAGCCCAAATGTCTATCACTAGGAGAATGAATAAGTAAATTGCGGTATACTTTTGGTAAACACTTTTTATCTATGTGACAACATGGATGCCTGTCCCACTATTGTATTTTGGAAATACATATCTAATTTGATTTTACAGGTTCACAGCTGGGAGGAAATTAGCTTTAGGATGAACAGATCCTTGAGTCTCATCCACATGATGTTTACAAGAGACTTTGGATTTAAACTTTAAAATTAATGCTGGGATAAATTAAGACTTGGGGACTACTGGGGCTATTGAGATAGAATGACTGCATATTCTTTTTATTTGAGAAGGAAGTGAACTTTGGGGGCCAGGAGCAAAATGCTGTTGTTTGAATGTTCATGTCCTTCAAAAATTTATGTTGAAACTTAATCCCCACTGCAACCATATTGGGAAGTGAGGTCTTTGGGAGGTGACTGGGTCATGAGGGCTCTGTCCTCATGATAAAATTAGGTGCCCTTATGAAAAAACTTGATGGAAGGGGTTCATCCCTTTTTGCCCTTCTGAGGTCTCTGTCATGTGAGGACACAGTGTTCCTCCGCTCTGGAGGATGCAGCATTCAATGCGCCCTCTTGGAAGTAGAGACTCGACCCTCACCAGAAGCCTGAACCTGCTGGCATGTTGATTTTGGCCTTCCCTTTCTCCAGAACTGTGAGAAATACATTTCTGTTCTTTATAAATTACCCGGTTTCAGGTATTTCGTTATAGCAGCACAAAGACAGTCACTATGACAAACTCAAAAAGGCAGCACATAATGATGATGTTATGGACTAAATGTTCCTTCTTGAATTCATACGTTGAAGCCCTAACACCCAATGGGGTGATATTAGGAAGTGGGGTCTTTGGGGGTTGATTGGATTTAGATGAGGTGATGGGTGGGCCCATGATGGGATTAAGTGTCCTTATAAGAAAAGGCAAGAGAGACCAGAGTTCGCTCACTTTTTGTCTTCATCTCTCTTTCTCTTTCTCTCCCTCTCTGCCTTCTCCCTGCTATGTGAGGACACAGAGAGAAGGTGACCATTTGCAAGTCAGGAAGAAGGCCTTCACCAGAACCCAACCATGCTGGCACTCTGATCTCTGACTTTCAGCCTCCAGAACTGTAAGAAAATAAATGTCTGTTATTTTAGATGCTTAGTCTATGGTATTCTGTCACTGCAGCCCAAGTTGAACAAGGTAGATGATTGTAACAATGAAAATGAAAATAAAAACATCAGCAGTGAGCATTTATTGAGCATGTGGGTACCAGGCATTAGGAAGAACACTTTGCTGTGGGTTTACCCACATAAGCCACACCAAACCACCACACTACTCTCTCTATAGGGTCGAACAGTATCCCTATCCTACTGATAGTGAGCTGGCCTTAGACAGCTAAAATGGCTTAAGCAACTAGAGAATTAGATGAAATTTCCCAAGAGGGGATTCTTGAAGGACAACATGTGTTGGTTCAATAGAAAGTGGGTCAAGGTGGGGGCCAGTTAGGCAGAAGCACAGAATGTGAGAAGCCATGAGCAGAGGGAGTTTATGCCACACACTGGGAGGTGAGCAATGGGGAATGGTGAGGGATGAGGCTGCAGATGAATCAGGGACAGATCTGAAGGGCCTGGAAGGCAGTTTGGACTTTAACCTGGTGTCTTAAACTGCCCTAAGCAGTGGGGCAGTGTAATCAGAAGAACATTGCAGCTGTCATGTGGGGAATTAACTGAAGCCAAGAATATGACTAGAAAGGATGGCTGCATCACAACGATCCAGTTATCAGGAGAGTAAATTAGGCTGGACCAAAGATGTTAAAGAAACATGATAAACAAAGGCGGGGATGCCCAGGGATTGATCTAGTGCTTTTTGCCTGGTCAAGCAGTGGCATGGAAGTGCTGAGGGCTGAGTGGGCAATCAGTCTAAGGGGACAGAGATGATGTGTTTTGTTTTAGATATGTTGAATTTTCAATTCCTGGGTGACTCTTAGTAAGGAGTTGGAATTGCTATTTGGGAACTGGGGAAAGAAGGCTGTATGTAAGACACAAGGGGTTGGTCATTAACATGTGGTGGTGGCTGACTCTAGGGAGGCGACAAGGCAACTAAGGGAGCATGCGTAGCCTATGTAAAAGGAGACAGGAAGGCCACAGGGGAAGCCTAACATTTCACAGCAGAAGGAGAGTTGCTAGCTGGAAGGAAGTGGTCACAGACTTGGGAGAAATCAGAAGGATGTGTGTGATCCTAGCCAACAGGGCTCTCAGTTGCAAAGCAATCTTCTCCAGCGGATATAGGATTTCTTTCTTGACCCCCACTGGAGGTATTCCAAACACTTTACTTACTTCCCACACTCCCCATCTGTCCTAGTTGGCTCGGGCTGCCATAACATAGTATCACAGGCTGTGTGGCTTAAGCAACAGAAATTTATCTTTTCACAGTTCTGGAGTTCAGATGCCAAGATAAAGGTGCCATGGTTGGTTTTGGTGAGGGCTCACTTCCTGACTTGTAGACGGCTGCCTTCTTGCTGTGTCCTGACATGGCCTCTTCTCTGTGCATACAAGGGTGGTGGGAAGAGTACCCTAATCTGTTTCTCTCTTCCTATTCTTATAAGGCCACCAGTCCTAGCAGGTTAGGGACCCACTTTTAGGACCCCATTTAACCTTATTTACCTCCATAAAGACCCTACCTCTAAATATAGTCATATTACGGGTTAGGGTTTCACCATAGGAATTTTAGGCAAAACAGCTTAGTCTAGAATAGCACCCAACTCACTCAATTTTTGTAGATGGTCTCACCAAGCGATTTGTCAAATAACTGTCTGAGGGATGTAGGAGGAAATAATATCAACTGCAGAGGTAAGTGGGACTAGCCTAGAACCTGAGGATCCTGAACTCTCCAAGACAAGAGGGAAGAGAAGACGTGAATGAGAGCAGGGACAAAGAATATGAACAGCGAGAAGGGGACGTGAGGGGCTTTCACATGGAGTGACCCTGAGCTGCACACATTGCAAATGACTTCCTCTACTCCAGTGACTTTTTAAAAATTAATTGCCTAAAAATTGAGTTTGTCGTCCCTCCCCAGCTCTATTTTCAGCCATCCATTGCAGTAGATCATTTATGCTGGGAAGGTCTATTCTATGCCAGGTTCTGTGATTGAAGCTTGGGGAGGAACATGTGCCTCAGACATAGATTCTTCCCTTTACAGTTTCACCGATTCTTTGAAAGGGGGCTTAGACATGCAAAATAAATTACAGTATGGTGTAACTGGCCCTGTAAGTTAGATGTGTTTTAAGAATTATCATAAATAGTTGTTCAAAGTCTAACATTAGTGACATGTGGTTTAATAAAGAAAGAAAGCTTTCCAGGCTGCTTCTCCCTCCTGTTTGTCTGTTTGTGCCTGTGTAGAAACTGAAGTGATGCAGCTTATAGAACTTCCAGGAAAGCTTTTGATTTTGAATTAGACTTATTTCAGGGGCCTCGTTGAACTCTCATAGGCTTTTGGCTGTCATCTGCTGGTGAAATTACTGAAGATCATGAAAGCTTATTTTAAGGTGCCCAGCATACCCAATGATCACAGCTTCTGGGCATGGGGGATTGAGTGCTCTGAACACAAGTTGGTAAGCATGGCAGACTGCTATGGAAGGGTGCATTTCAACTGTGTCTTGAAGCATGAGTACCTTATTAAGACTGAGATTTGAAATCAAATGTTCTCTGGCACCTTGACCTTAGCAAAAATGGGACTGTATTTCCTGAGGTCCATTCCTGTGATAAAATTCCTATGAGGCATATTGAAATATTAACAGGATTTCACCTATTCTGGAGTTTCTCTATGGTTGGTGTGCCCAAGGAAAGTGTAGATCAATAAGTATAAACCAACTGGGACCCATTTTTTGAGTTTCTTCTTATTAACAATATCATTTTTAAAAAAATCAGGACTTAAAAAGATAAACAAATGAAGAAACACAATAAATGGATGATTGATGATAATAGAATCGTGTCTATGGAATTAATCATAGAAAGTTCTCTGTCAAGTGGTCTCTATCCCGGAGCTGTTGTTCTCTCATAGTATCCTGTGATTCCTCACCCCTCTTGACTCTGAGCTCTTCAGGTGTAGGTGCCTTGTCTCACTTGTCTTCCCATCCCTGGAAATGACAACAACTATTTGTATAATAAATGAATGAATGAGTGGATAAATCAATGAATGAGTGAAAGCACTGTTTCCTTCTTGCCCATCTCTGTGGTCATCAGAAACCGAGGTGTGGTGTTCTTGGTTCTCTGTGACCAAAGATGCTCATTCCTCATGTCCTACCTCCGCTTCAATTCCCAGGACACCCCTGATCAAGGATGTTACTTAACCTTTGAGCCTCTTATTTCTCATCTCTAAAACAAGAACATTAAACACCCTCTCTCAAAGCTGTTGTGAATATGAGAAGTAACACACGTAAAATCTCTAACCCAAGGCTTGATAGGTGGCAGGTGTTCAACCATGGAAGAGTCATAAACCTCTCAGATATCAGGAAAAGTTCAACCTAGAACATGGGGGCATCCTTACTGTAGAAGGCTTACGACTGGAAAAATGTAAAAGAAATTTGGCATCTATAACAGCACATTTCCAAGTGTCCATACATCTCACTTGTTTGCAAGAGGGATGGCCAACTTAGATAGCAGTGGCTAAGTTGAGTTGTTCCCCATGAGTGTACAACATGCAACCCTTTTTCTGAGATCTCATTCCTGC
This sequence comes from Macaca mulatta, assembly GCF_049350105.2. Taxonomy (NCBI): domain Eukaryota; kingdom Metazoa; phylum Chordata; class Mammalia; order Primates; family Cercopithecidae; genus Macaca; species Macaca mulatta. The sequence continues at coordinate 81,408,324 of NC_133408.1, forward strand.
CCACCACCAGAGTTTTGCTTGAGGAAGGTTCCTTCATTGCTAAGGTGAGGGGAACCTCAGGTGCCATTTTAAATAGCTCCTTTCTGGTTTTGTTGCCGTCCAAGGCAGGGTTTTGGTTAGATCTAAATCTCTGCTTTCAGCTCAGTGCAAACCCTTCCTATTGCAAGGAGAATGCGAATTCCTACAGTTGACATTAAGTGGGCTCTTCCATCAGGACCCCTAGACATCACTGACAGCAAGGGGCCTGGGGTCTGGGAATCCTTGGACCTGTGCCAACTCAGAACTGGCCTGAGGCCTTTGGAAGCCATGGCCACTGCCGTTGGGGCTACTCAGCCCAGCGCCTGAAATCCTTCAGTCACAATGGAGCATCTGCTTGCACCCATCCCTCCCAGGAAGCTTCCAGGCTCCCCCGGGGTCAAAATGAGGATTACGGGAACACGCTGCATCTGTTCATCCAACAGCTGAGACCCTACCTGCCAACACAACTCCCACTTTTCTGCGCACATGAGTAAAAAGAAACTACAAGTTGATTGTTAGCTTTTGTGCACAGTAACGCTTATAGGAATGGGATATAGCCCCTCTGGTTTAGCCGGAACCTGCAAAGTCTTCTAGGCTGCTGAGCCACTCTGAATGTAACGTGCCTTGAGAGTCAATTTTGTGACTTCATAAAGTTGGTGAGTTCACCTCTGTTCTGCACAGCACTTTACCACCCTAGCTATAATGTTTTAAATCCGTGGAAAGAAAAGTATCATTTTGATTTAAGAAATGCACGTGTGGGGAAGGATACTGATATATCCTGAGAGACTAGCAAACCCTCGTACACACCCTACACCCTGTGCCAATGAGTTTTAGATTTCTTTCTTATTTTGTCCACCGTCATGGAAATGTAATTTTTTCCATGTGTCAGATGATGAAGGCCACATCTTTCTGATTCAAAACCATGAGCTTTTTCCCACATCAGAGCCAGCCAGTAGGATAATGGTGTCTAATTCTCTTTTTAAGCCACATTGAGACCAACAGATAGCATCAGTTAGGATTAGATTTGGCTGCATATAAAAGAAACTTGAATGCAGTGGTCTAACCAAATGGAAAGTGTTCTCACCCATAAGATAAAGTCCAACCCATAAACTGCTCCAAACCCACAGATAAGTTCCTTTTTGGCTTGAACCGTGTTGTTCTGTGATTTACAATTTTTGAATTTATTACCACATTTTAACAAAAATCATATATCATATAGAAATACACAGTTAGGCTCCTTCCCAAATAGCAACTGTTGGCTGATGCTGCCTAAGCTGTGACTGCCTGTTCAGCCCCTGCATGGCCCTACAGTGATCGTCCGTCCCTCCTCTGTCACCCCAGTGCTGAGAATGAGAGTCTTGGCCAAGTACCTCTCAGCTGCTGCCCTCTGAGTCTGCAGCCTCTGGTTTGTGCTCCACCATCTGTATTCATTTCCCAGGATGGCAGGAGCAAAGTACTGCCAAACTGGTTGGTTTGGGACAACAGAAATTTATTGTCTCACAGTTCTGGAGACTGAAGTCTGAGATCAAGGTCTCGACAGGGCCAAGCTCCCTTTGAAATCTGCAGGGGAAGGGGCCATCCTTGCTCTTCCAGCTTCTGGTAGCCCTGGGTGCTTCTTGGCTTGCAGAGAACCACCTTACCGCCATGCTTCACATTATCTTCCTCTGTGTGTGGCTTTGCGTGTAAATGTTCCCTTTTTATAAGGACACCAGGCCTATCAGGTTAGGGCCTCACCCTAATGACCTCCTTTTAACTTGATCATCTGCAAAATCCCTATTTCCAAATAAGGCCCCATTTTGAGGTAGTAAGGGGTTAGGACTTCAATATCTTTTGAGGAGACATGATTAAACCCACAACGCCTTTTGAATCTGCTTTGGTCTTTCATTTCCTAACCATTTCCCCCTATTTTGGTATTTTTTGTGTTTTAACTCCTATCCTTTCTTATGGCTCCAGTTCCTACCTTATCATACCCTTGTGTGTGGCCATTCACTTTTCCATTAAGAAAACTTCAATTCCAGTTAAAATAGCTTCTATCTCTTTATCTTGGTAACTCAAAAACAAGTTTAGCTCCATTAGGATAGACTTTGTTTAATGTATTTTTTTCAACAGAACCATTTGGGTGAGGATGGGAGCCTGACATGGAGGTGACACATTTGTTCTAATCTCATGGGAGTTACTGCCTGGATCCCTCTACTGAGAAAGATGTACGTCTCAACCAGACTCAGTGGTTGGGAGTTCTGTGAGGGATGGGTGGTGTCTCCTTAAGTGCCAAGGAGCAGGGCAGGCAAGGGTGTGGTGGGGTGCATGCTAGACAGTGCCCATTTGGCTTGTTCAAAGTTAAGCACTTTTTTGACCACTAGGAACTCAGTGATGAATTATAGAGTGGTGCTTACCTTTGCAAGCGAGGAAAAGACTCTTGATAACAAGTGATTGCAATACAGAGTAGTAAGTACTCTTGTAACATGGAGCGGACCCAGAAAGATGGAGTCTGGCTCAAGTAGCGTTCTCTAAAGTACACTTCTAAGAAATAAAACTCTATTTATAGTGAGATGTATTGGAAAGTCTTAATTCAAAGTACACTGAAGGCAAGAATGTGGTCCCAGGTCCCAGGATCGAGCCATCACCGAGGACCTGAAAACGGCCTGTGACCACTGGGCTGGAGAGAGCAGTATTGCAGACCAGAGGCTTCTTTTCCACATGTATCTGCCGTATCTTAGGTTCTTTGGTACTAGAATGTCCATTTCCTGCTTTAAGGCCATTATAATTAAGTCCTGGTGTTTTCTTACCCACTCAAAGCACAGCTTTAGAGTTATAATTGAAAAAATGGCTGTGTATCAGAAATGTTGCATCTGTCCTATTTTCTCTGCAAATTTCAGGTTGTCTTCCTGACCTGTTAACCTGGGAAAGGCTGTGGAGTGCTGGTACTCTCTGCCTGTCATGTGGCTTCTGTGCATTCTTCGTTGACAAGCAGCATGCAGGGCATGGTCTGGAGTGCGGAGAGGGGCTGAGACGTCCAACACAGAGTCAGACCCCAGCATACGAGCTCCTCCTCCTAGAGTTTAAACTTGGGAGAAGTGCTGGGGGGAAGCAAGGTGAGCAGCAGCAGTCAATACCTGTGATAACAAGTCATCCTGCTTCTTTTCTTTCTGATCTATCCCCAGGACCCCTACTACTTATCTTCTATGTACCCTTCCCTCCCCACTATGCTTGCCTGGGGCAGCCTCACACAATCCAGGCACAGGGCTTGGTGTCCAGTCCTCTAGCGATATGCCCTAGAGGTTCCTGTAACTGGCCCACGCTCTTTGATAAGCACGCCCTTCCCCACTGGGGCCCTTTCCTAGGTCCCACTATGGAAAGCCTGAATCCAGGGTTAGGGAGACTGGAGCCTACTCACCTGTCCTGGGTGGGTCAGACCGGGGGTTTCTTCACATTGCTGGAAGCAGCCTCATTACGGCTACTATTGGGACAGCACTGTGTGCCAGGTCTGGGGTCTGAGGGGTCAGATATTGTAGTAAATAGAAAATACATGAAGAGGTCAAGATTGGAGATCCAGGACTGGTCAGAAAGGGGTGCGTAAGAGGACCACCAGCAGGAGATCCTTCTAATGACCTCCATCCTGACAGTCATCAGAAGGAAGTGCCTCTGTGCTCTTCCTCCTAAGGCACAGCAAGGCAGCATGGGAGACTCTCTATGGGAGAGTGGGCCGAGATCTGTGGACCCTGGGCTCCTGACTTCAGCCCCTCTCAGGAGCCCACTGGGAGCCATTACAGATATCTGCATATTTGCAACTGCTTTAAGGCTCTCGGCTGGGCATGGAAGCATGGCCCTTTCCTTCATTTCCCACAGAACAGCTCAGGGCAAGCCAGAATAATCACACAACACTTGCCCAAGGCCCAGCAATGCCCCAGCAGGTGACCAGAGGCTCAGCCGGCTTCTCAGACTTGCAGCCCTGCCCCACCCTCACCAGGCAGAGGGACATGATGGCAAAGGGGACTGCCTGCGTTTCAGTTCCTCTGTTCTCCCGCCACCCTTCTGGGGAGGAAGCATGCCTGGTTTGGCCACCATGTGGAGAGAGCCTCGTGGCTAATGGTCCACTCCGAGCTGTCAGAGGATCTACTGGCTGAGGATGTCCCTGGAATGGCCATTGGAGGTGCCGGCCGTGGGACACCGTCATGGTGACTTCTTCCTGGTTGCCCGGTTTGCTGCCCCACCTGGTAGTTGTAAAGTCCTGATACTGATGTCTGTGGGGATGAGGCACACATCTGGTGTTCAGAGTTCAGTCTGGCCTAAGCACTGCACATCAGTTGGATTTATGTGAGGCTGGCTGGAGGCTCCTGGAGGTGGGGTTGACCTCTGGCCTGTTTGTTCTCCTAGCCCTTGTACCCTCTCTCCTTTGCTGTCTCTTCCTCCCCCGCTGGCCCCTCTGGCTAAAGTTCCCTGTGCACCCAGTGCTCCATGTGTGGAAGAAGAAAAAATAACAGCATTGTCTGCATTTGGGGCTCTTTTAAATTTAAAAAAACGTATGGAGTTGAAATTCACATTACATACAGTCGGATATTTTAACATGAACAAATTCGGTGGCATTACATGCACTCACAGTGTGAGCTTTTAATCGTATCAGTAACTTAAAATCATTGATCCAGGTCCCTGGCCACTTGCTATGGATTTGACATATGTTGTGTCATTTACTCCTGTCACCAACTCTAAAACAGGAGTCACCATCACCCCTCTTTCACTGATGCGGAAATTAGGCCATAGCCTTTCCCAAAAATACGTGGCTGCAAAATCTTAGAGTATAAACTTAAACCCAATCCACTGACCCTGAAAGTTTGGTTAAATAATTTCTTTTCTACTCTACCATGTTGCTTATTGGAACACGAAATCAAATTCTCTGCAGTTTTCCCACTTAAGAGAGGGCAGCATGCTGGTCGAGGAGAAAAGGACCAAGTAAGTTCTTGTCTCTGACCTGCTGCTGCAACAAACTCCCTGGCTTGAGGATAGGGTCCAGGCAGTGCCTCCGAGGCCTGAGCACCTTTGGGATTTAATGCACTCACCTGGCCTCAGAATTCTTAACAGCAGAGCATTCAAGGGAGCAAACACCCAACTATCTGAGTCAACCCAAGACAGAGAACTTCTCCCCACACTGATCTTCTAGGCCAGCATCCCTTTATGTAGAAAATGACAAGGATAAGGGCTTTGCTTAGTGCCATGGTGCCTGTTACAGACCTTGGGGCACTGGGCTCTCTGTCCAGCCCTCTGTTGGGTATGATAAGCTGCAGAATAGAGGTCACTGGGTCATAGCTGGCCACTGCTTTGGGGCAGAGGCACTATCTCCATCCAGTCCCCAGGAGGCTTTTAATGGGGTGCTTCCTCCTGTGAAATGTCCCCTCAACCAGCGTGCAGCTCACATTTGCTGTGCCACCTCACAGTGACAGCTCACACAGCCAGATCTCCACTATGGCAACAAGCAAAGCTGCTGATGTGGATGGCAGATGGCTGTGGCAGTGGTGGGGGAGTTGGCTGCATAGAGGAACAGTGTGATCGGGGTCCCATCAGATAAGAAGAGGAGGCAGGGAGGAAAGGAGAGGGACTTAAGTGTCTGACAATGGAAAGCCAACCCCAGCTGGAACCTGGCAGCCCTGAGAGCAGCATAGGGGTGGGGAATGGGGGGCACCATAATGGGATTAGTGGGACTCACTGTATCATAAAGGAACATTTGAGCACACCTGTCCCAGCAGAGCTGAGGGAGCACTTGGAGTGTCATGCTGGGGCGGTGGGCCAGTTGTTTCTGTCCACCAAAACTCTAGGTCTTTTCTTTCTTCTTTTTCTTTCCACCACCCGCCACCACCCCACTTCTAGGTGGGAAGAGGTTTGGGGAGGCTCTGCTGTACTGGGGCTGGTGGCTTGCACCTGTTAGGGTAATAGCTAATTCCTTCAGCCCATGGCTTTTGTGGCTAATGTAATGCTATATTTCCAATTATTCTGGGGAGAGTGTGAGTGACCCAGGGCCCAGTAACATATGTGTCCACCTGGTTGAGGTTGCGCCAAAACCTCGTGAAGCAGCTGCCAGTGCCTACTGCACTGAGAAGCCAAGCCAAGAGGCTGGAGGGGGTTGGAGGCAATGGGTGAGTGTCTGTTTCAAACCTGGTTAGTCACTAAATTTGCTTCAAGGACCCCTGCAAAAATTGAAGAAACACAAATCTATAAGTAGGAGAACCTTCTGGAAGTCTGCTGATGAATTCTATGCAAAGACGTCGCAGTCTAGTTTAACTTTTTAAAATAATGGTAAGATGATAGTCATATAATCACATAAACACCATTAACAACCCTAGTGAGCTTTTTTTTGGTCAAGGTTTTGCAGCTCATGAGGCTAGGATTTATCTGTTTGCTGTCGAGCCCAGACTCGAGCAATATGCAATGCACCAAATTCCATAGAGATTTTGTGGGAGGTTGATATGAAACCTGCTTGCCAAATTTAATAGCAGTGGTATTAAAGTAATGATGATTTAAAGACCAAGTTTAATTTAGTAGTACTAAATTTTTGCTTCCTAGGCTGGGCTTGGTGGCTCACACCTGTAATCCCAGCACTTTGGGAGGCCTAGACAGGTGGATCACCTGATATCAGGAGTTCAAGACCAGCCTGGCCAATATGGTGAAATTCTGTCTGTACTAAAAAATACAAAAAATCATCCGGGCGTGGTGGCGGGTGCCTATAATCCCAGCTACTTGGGAGACTGAGGCAGGAGAATTGCTTGAGCCTGGGAGGCAGAGGTTGCAATGAGCTGAGATCATACTGCACTCTAGCCTGGGCAACAAGAGTGAAACTCCATCTGAAAAATAAATAAATAAATTTCTGCTTCCTCACATCTGTGGTGCATATGATACTCTCTGAACTGAAGATTTAAGACACATGATGTGAAAGACCTTCGTGTCGCTTCTGGGTGCAGGATGTAACATAGAAGATACAATTGAGACCCACAATGTTAAAATTTAGGAGACAACCTTACTGCTGAGCGCAAAACTTGGGACGGTGCCCAGTAGAAAGTGGTGAGTCCTCCCTATGAGTGATGGCTGCACCATTCTGACAGCCAGTGGCCCAGATCATGGGCTGTGCCCATCACCAGGCAGGTCCCCCTAAGGGATTCAGAGATGGGGTGGAGGCCCTGGAATATACACAGGGAGGGAGGGGAGAACAGAAGCCCTAGGGTTTAACAATGAGCTTAGATCCTAGTCAACCATTCAAACCCAATCACTGGGCTGGGGTGGAATTCATAACGATGAGTGCACAAGCACAAAACCACATCTGGTGGGACCATCTGGTCCCTTCTGACCGGTTCCTGGGAGACGCGGGAGGGAGAGTAGAGAACTGTACAGTTCACCCGAGTGGCAACCGCTCTGTCTGTGGAGCATCTCGCCTTTTTGATGTGGATTTCTGCTTGAAATCAAAAGAGTGAAATTTGATTGAGTGAACAGACGAATTGGTTCAGATTTTCATTTCATAACGTGATCCCTTTGCCTTGCCGACCTCCTGTGCTCTGCGCCCAACTCTCTCTCTCTGTGTCTCTGTCTCTGTCTCTGTCTCTCTCTCTCCTTCTGTTTCTGTTATCTCTATCTCTATTACCACCTTTTCTTCTAACACCATCCCTATCTCTAACTCTAAGCTATGGAGATTTTTACTGGACCAGGTGGCTTTTAGAGATTATACCCCAGTCTTAGACCAGGCAGCTCTTCCTGCTTCTGGAGAAGAAGGGTTCAGGGGATTTAAAGTATTGGACTTTACAATACCCTCACAGATGTTTTGGCTTAGATTTTCTGCTAGTTCTGCCAATTCCTTTATGAGCTTTTTTATTATTTCTTTTCTGGAGTCAGTAGAGAAACAAATAACAAACCAGTGGCAGATGCTTTCCTAAGAGATAAACCCGTCCACCTGGAATGCTGTACCTGCTGGCACTCTGCCTGCTGGAGGAGAGATGGGGGATGCAGATGGAGAACGAAAGCAAATGCACCCGAAATGGCAGAAAGACCTTGCAGAGTCACAGGCGACACTGCAGGAAGGGACCCTGGCATGTGGCAGACACATCATTTGATAAGAAAACGGGGGGGCTAAAGCCAGAGAGGGAAACTCGTTCACTCAAAGTCAAACACTTCTGACAGGTGGTTGATCCATAAATTGTGTCTTCTGATTTCTCATCTAGGAATTTTTATCCCACATTATCAGGTTTGTTTTTCAAACCCAGGGTGGACATAGTGTGTGGGAAGAGTAGCTAACGGTTTGTATGGCTTAAGGGATGTTAGGAGAGTTACCATGCCGTATTTATTTATTTATTTGTTTATATTTTGAAACAGAGTTTTGCTCTTGTTGCCCAGGCTGGAGTGAAATGGCATGATCTCAGTTCACCACAACCTCTGCCTCCTGGGTTCAAGTGATTCTTCTGCCTCAGCCTCCTGCATAACTGGGATTACAGGCATGCGCCACCACGCCTGGCTAATTTTGTATTTTTAGTAGAGATGAAGTTTCTCCGTATTGGTCAGGCTGGACTCGAACCTCTGACCTCAGATGATCCACCAGCCTCAGCCTCCCAAAGTGCTGGGATTACAGGCATGAGCCACCGCGCCTGGCCATATCATTTGTTTATTTACTTGTTTATGTATTCATTCATTCACTCAACAAAACCTCACTGTTAACACCCTCTATGTGCTAGATACTGGGGATGCAAAGGTGAATGGGGTGTAATGTCAATCCTTAGGATGGGCTCTGGCTCTGATGGAACAAATAGAGATGTAGTTGGCCAAGGAGAACACACAGAGAGAGAGACGGCCTATGGTAGATGTGGAAGAAATCCTAAGGTTTTATAGAGAAGAGGCAACTCATGCTTTCAATGATTTGGAGGTGATTTTTATAAGAGGTGGTGAGGTTTGCTGGATAGGAAAGCTGTGGGAGAGAAGAGAGAGCCTGGCTGAAAGTTCAAACATTTCTCAAGATGGTTTGTGGAGACAGGAAGAGATTCCTTGGGGCTGGAGCGATGGAAGGTCAGAGGGCTTGACAGCAATAAGGCAGGAAATGCACATAGATGTTGTGATACTTGAAGGTTCACAGTTGGATTTTTATTCTTTTGGCTTGAAGCTGTTTCCTGTGTTAAAATAGATCAAGAATGTGGTACGCACACGTTTACATCTCTGGAATAATGAATCCATGGGATCCTATTTTGAAACAATATTTGATGGGCTTAGGGGTTAAGTGGAGCTGAAGTATTGTGGGTGGTGTCCTCCTGAAAGCAGACCCAGACACAGAGCTAGGTGTACAGAAGGCATACTGGGGAGGAACCTCAGTGCCCGGAGGAGAGGAGGGAGTGAAACTGGGCAAAAAGAGCCGCCAGTCAGCTCTTTGGACCTCACTGCCAGCCCGTCTCTGCTAGCCCATCTCAGCTGCCTCTGACGGTGGGGAGGGTCAGGCCATGGGCCCCTGACTATGTCAGTGCGAGGCCAGCCGCTGCTCAGGAAGTGTGTGTTTATGGCTTGAATACAGAGGGGAAGCTGAGAAGATCAACAGAGGCTGCCAGGCAGCCAGAGTCCTGTGGCTGGCTGGGCCACAAGTCCTTCTCTTCGTGGGTCTGAGTAGCGCATCTCTGTGGATGACTCCTGTGGGATGCAGCAGGCTGAGGATATTGCAGAAAAGAAGGAGAAAAGTAAACAGGGTTCTGCATATCGTCACCTCCAGGTCTAGACATTGTCTCTGACGAAATATCTTTCTCATCTCCCCCTCGGAATTCTTTGAGAGTTCTGTGTCCACGACAAGCTCTCAGAGAGCCTAGTCATTTTGTAAGTGATGTCTGTGCTTCAGGGGTACTTTCCAGAAATGAACCATATAGTAGATGCCCAGTGCACACAGGCTGACAAGGAACCTGTCAGGCAAGGCCCTGAGAAGGGAAGGGGATGATGGCAGAAGTCGATCCGTGGCTTTCTGAAACCCAGAGTCATGAGGAGAATCAGACTCGGAGGGAGGAGCTGATGGTGACAGAGAGCAAGGAATAGTGGGTTCCAGCAGAGCACCAGCTTCTGAGTGTCATCCTGCAGGCCCTGAGATGGGCAGTTCTGTCCATAAAAAAGAGGTATTTTATGTGCACCTCGTAATGCAACAGAACAGGAGTACAATGTGCGTTGTTTAAAAGTTGAGATAAGTGTGTCCTGATTGAATTCTCTTAGACTGGAATATCTTTCCACCAGTAAGAGCCCAGGATCTTCCAAAGCCCACTTTCAGTGGAGTCCACTCAGGGAGCCATTTCCCCCACTCCAGGTGCCTGTGGCCCTGCCTCTTGGATCCCCCAGACCCCAGAGCTCCTCTCAGCCAGGCCCGGGGCACTGGCTTTTAATCTGTAGGCTTTGTGTCTTGGGCTTCCTTCCTTTGCTGAAACAAGGGTCCTCCCAGAGCCTGGCCTAGAGGAGCAAATCATTGTCAACAAAATGCACAGTGGCAGGCCATAGGAGCTGACTTCCATAAATCACAGCAGATAATTTTTAAAAATCCTGGCAGTTAAGTTTGGTATGTCAACCTCAGGAGACTCTCTGAAAGGTTACCCAAGTTTCCCCAACTTTCATGCCAGAAAACATTCTGAGTGCCAAGAATGTGAACTCGAGTGGAGCAAAACAAATCCTAAGTAAAAATGGCACATGGGGCTAAAAGGTAAAATAATCTCTGTGTAACAGAGCAAGATTGGGATTAGAGATCTGTATGCAGGTATAACTTCCATCCCTGTCCTTTAGCCTTTACTCTTAATTTCCTCCTTTTAGAAGGGGAAAATTACTCATTGAGTCTTACAGATCTATTTATAGTATGCTATGCTTGTGTCAGGAATGTCATAAGATGAAGGACTCGTTACTTTTGTATTTTTAATTCCCCTAAATTGTGAAATGTCTTCTAAACAGTAAAGACTATATAAACATATTGTACATTTTAAAGAATATTAATAATAATTAGCACAAATAATTCCTGTGGAATTCCCCACACAATACCCTTAAATGTCTCTGCACGTTTTCCCCTAGGTATTCTAGATGCCTCCTCCTCTCCCACCCCAGAGGACCCCTGCTTGGGATTTCATGTTAATCACATTCCTTTGCTTTATGGCCTAATCTCATACATCCGATCTTCAAAACAACGCATTACTTAGTTGCTTAGTGTAGCCTACTGTGAACTTTATGTACATGGAATTACAATGTGTCCACCATTCTGAAACTGACTTTTTATTCAGGCAATAGTATGTGTTCGAAACATTGTGACTTGTTGATGTAACTGTAGTTTACTAATTTTTCTGGTTTGGTCTTATGATTTTTCTTAAGCCTGTGGATGTGGTGAGTTCATTTACTGGTATTGCTCTATGATATTTCATGTGTGAAGATGATACCACAACCTGTGTTTTCACTGTACTCCCAAGGGTGTGCTGGCTGTTGCCTTCCCTCGTTGGTTTCCAGTGGGCACAGAGCCATTCTACACCGTTGGCAGTCTCCCAAGCACATGGGCACTTGTCTTTTTTTGGGTGGAATGACTGTGTTGTCGAGTAAGTATATGCTCTGTTCTGTTAGATTTTGTCAAATTGATTTTCCAGGTGCTTGGGCCACATTTCCTTCCAGTTGGAAGTGTAAGGGGACTTCCGCTGCTCCACATCCTCACCAACACTGGGTTTCTTCAGATTTTTATATTTTGCCAGTTTGATGGTTCAAAGAGGCACTGGATTGTGGTTCTTGTTTACATTTCTCTGGTACTGCTGAGCCCCCTGGGGATAACTGGAGAGACGCTGAGTGAGAGTGGTGGTCAGAGCTGGATTCTGTAGGACGGGGTAGGGAGGAGTAGAAGGCTGCAGTGGCGGGGGGTGGGGCAGACCTGGGTTTGGTGCACACTCTTTCTGCTTTTTTCTCATTTGTATTGGTTCCAAGTTCAGTCTCAGAAGAATCACATCAGTTCTGACTTGCAATTCTAGCGATCTCTATTTTTCAGAAATTTTCTGTGAGAATCTTTGAAGCTTGAGGGCTGTGATTTTTCTCCAGGATGAAGGTTAAAGCCTGAAAATGTGCAGAACATTCTCCTAACAACCCACTCCAGTACATGGTGCATGAGAGGTGTGTAGGGCGCTGTGGGTGAGGCTGAGGCACCACCCCAGATGCAGGGGTACATTCCTTGGAGCACAGACATGTGAACCTGCTTTACCCTCCACATCTGACCCTGGGACTCACCCATTTCTCTCTACTCCCACTGCTCCCCTGGTCAGATGACCCATTAGAAGACTCAGGGAATGGTACTTTATTTTCCTATAAAGCTACCTTTACTGAATTTGCATGTATTAATGATAGTATTCCAGCTTGAATGAAGCTGGCTGTGAGGTTCACGTCTCATGGAATTGTTTTGGGAACTTCCCAGAAGGCATGTGAGCTCTCTGACAACATGATAGGTACTCGATAAAGAGTAGCTAGTATCAATTAGCCATGTCTAATTGAACAAATACTATGACTAACTAACATCCTAAATGCAGGAGGTATGGTGATAAGTAAAACAGTGCCTTGTTCCCTGAAGCCTACATTCTACTAAGGGAGACAGCTGCACATATGGAACATGTGAAGACATAAGGCAATTACAGATAGTGGCCCTTCCAACAGGGAGAGCCAGGTGGCACAAGCCAGGTGGCACAGTGAAAAAGAGAGGAGACAGAGCATTCCAGACAGAGGCAGGAATACCTGCAAATGCTCCCTGGGTGTGAGCTCTGTGTGTTCTGGCACCAAGAGAAGTCAGGCAGCTGAAGTGATGGTAAAGGTTGAAGGTCATAGAGACGTGAGGCTCCACCAATCACAGGTGTGGGCCAACGCACAGAGAGGAGAATGCTCTCTGTTTGTATATTATATCAGCATTCCGTGATGGGGTTCAAAGTTATGCTCTCTGAGGGATCCCACTCCCAGATCTATATGGTAGATCCTGGGGAGGCTTAGGGGCTTCCTTGCTCCAACCAAGCCTAGGCAGGAGGAAACTTTTGATGCCTGCCATGGGGTAACATTGACAGCCTCAGCTCACTCCAGCTCTTGTCTTGTGTCTCTACTTGCATCCCATCAGTGGAACCCTAAACAGTTCTGGGGACCCCAGGGTGCAGGCACAGTGCCCATAATCATGCTGGGCACCATGCTGTGCTATGGGGACCCTGTTGTCACAGAAGTAAACCATTGCCCAGTGGAGGAGGCCTACCCCTTGCCTCTTCCTGTACCAGCACTCGGCATCTGTGGTCCCCAGCCCTGGGCTGGGGTGCCCGTGAGTCGTGGGTAACACTGGGCACACATTTACGAGTGTTTCTTACATGTGAATGCCATATGTGCCCTAGTGGAACTAAAATAAGGACTCATTTCAGTTTTTTATTATTTGGATTATTTCCTGATACCTGAATAATGAGCATTGGAATGTTCTCACCAAATTCGTGTTATATAAGGACTATTTCTTGAATGTAAGCTTTCAAAGGATGCTGAATTAGAACTTTGGCAATAGCCAAATACTTTTTTCCAAACCATTCCAAACTCTCCATGGATGGTGGCTCCCTTCCAATTTAGAATGACTTCGGTTGAAGATTTTTTTTGCATTGGTCTTTGGGTTCACAGTCCCTGGTGAAGGGGCTGATAGGCTTAGAAGCAGCATTTGAGGAGAGAGAGACACGCACAGAGGGAGAGAGGGAGGAGGGAGAGAGGCAGAGCGAGCAAGAGAGAGCTGTACTGTGTTCTTTCTCAGAAAGTACCTGGCAGGCTGGAAGCAGCTCATGCGCCAATATTTGAAAACTATAAATAGAGTCCTTTGGGATTGGCTCACATGAATCGGTAGGAATGTCAAGCTTGGAAAGCTGCTGGGGCATGGTGGGAGGAGAGCAGGGAACAGTGTGCTATTCCTAGGACAGGTAATGCCTCTCTTTAGTGGAGTGGGGAGGGCCCTAGGAGGACTGCAGACAGGAGGAGCTCAGGTACAGGTACACTGTCAGGTCAGACATGTGAGCAAGTTGGTGAGAAAATTCATACGTTCAACTACACACCACACTTGGGAAGCAGCTGTAGCATTCAGGTTGGGAATTCTCAGCCTTGCTGCAGCTGCAGTGTTCAGGGAAGGACTCTGGGGCCGGCCTGGGACAGGGCTGAGCAGGGTACTAGATTGAGGGAAGTTTGAAGTCATGGATCTAGGTAACCCTTCTAATCTGATGATGGGGAGACTGAGGCTTGGCTCTTTGTTCTTTTTCCTGTACCTCTGCCAATCTTTCATGGGGTAAAGATCAATTTTAATGCAGTTCACTAAGATTCTTCTGCCCATCCATGGAGGAGGTTGGTCGGGGGCCAGGACACAGGAAGACTGCCATCCTCAGCTCCCCTAAAAGCCACTGCAGCACAGGATGCCTGGACTGGCTCCTCTCCAGCTTCTTCTCAGAAGATAAAATGTCAAACTCAGAGCTATCCCACGCTTGTCAAAATGCATCACAAAGAAAACTCATGGCGACAAACACCTAGGCATGCTTCCTTCCATTTGCGAGTGTTCAGTACTGTTCATTTGGTGCCAGCCTTAAGTCACATCATCAGAGTGCTCTGGGGACCACATGGCATTCTTTGCTTGCAGTACTTTTCCTGAATGCTCCTAAAATGTAATGTACATTGCAGGGGCATTCTAAGACAGAGCCCTGTAAAATGCATGACTTGCCATGAGGACATTGGTGAGGCTGTCCTTGACTACGTTACACCATGATCTCTGTATAAAGACCTCAGGGAGAAACCTCTGACCTCTGTTTGACTTGCTGTGTTTCTCCTTGGGCAGCCAGCTAACCTTTGCACTGCAGACTCAGGGAATGGTGCCACTGATCCCATATCCCTTGATGCACTGGTTATACAATCTCACAGCCCAATGTGCCCCCTCTTCTGTGCAAGTGCCTGGTTATATCTACTTGTGGGTCTTCATCCTTTTTTTTTTTTTTTTTTTTTCCTTCCTGGCCATTGTGAGTGTGTCCATCTGCGTGAGAGCTCTGGGTTCATCCTGAGCCATCCTGGTGAGGACAGAGATCGTTCAGAGCTCAGGTCCCACCACCAACATCCCTCCCTTTCCTTCTGTCTTTTTCTTCCCCACGACCCCACTTCTAGCATCTCACTTCCTTCCTTGCCTAAGAATCTGCCTGTTCTCATCCTCTAACTGCCTCTGACTCATTCTGGATGATCAAGCATCTTTGGGATCTAACAGTCTAAGGTCCCAGTTCCAGCTCTACTGCTTATTACCTGGGCAACTCTGTATTTGTGTTTAGCCTCGCTGAGCCTTAACTTTCTGCCAAATCGGGTAGACATAACCCTACTGAGGGCTAACACAGGGGAACACCATAACCATGGCTGATCCATTATGGCTGCCCCAGAAAAGCCAATTTCCTTGTCAATCAATGCCAAGACCACTCCCTTCTGCATTAATCAGACCCCATCTGCCCTCCAATTTGTTCCTTAGAATTCAGAACAAAACAAAACGAAGCACAGAAGCCTCTGGTCGTCCCCTTCATCCAGCAGATGGCAGTCTCTGACCAGGAATCTCTTGACCTAACTGCCATGGGAAACTGCTGCCCTGTAGAGGATTTGTCCAAGAAAACCCAAATAAAGAAATAGTATATATTATTTTCTATGGAGAACTTGTGTAATGAAGAGGAAACACTTTCTCTCAAGCAACTGATGTGGATTTCTCTTAGGTTTCTGCCAAATGCAGGAGATAACCCTTGAGGTCGCATGCTTTGTTTTCCGGGTGCATTGCCAGGTTACAGGGCACACCTATGCTCTAAGAGATGCACGACAGCTAGGAGATGGCTTCTCCTTGTTCTTCCTGATTTTCATCTTGGTATTTTCTTAGAAAAACAAACAGAAAAAAAGGTGTTGTTGTGTCCTTGGTTACTGTGACAGCTGTGATTGGGGTCGTCAGGTGGGAAATGGGTTGGGTTACTTTCCACAGAAAAAACAGAAAACATCTGGTGCTGACATGCTGATGAATCTTCCTTCAGCTGCTTTGGAAAGTCTGGGACTGGGGTGGGGGTGTGGAGGCATTCTGCTGGCTCATGCAGAGGGAGAGGCTGAGAGGAACTGGGCTCATCTGCAGATAGCAGGGCCTGGCCCCCTCCTCTCCTTGCCTTCCTCCCCTTCTCTTTCTCCTTCTGCACTCACACATGCATATTCCATCTTTCACTTTTTCTATCTGGATGCAGGGGTAGCCAGCCAAGTGGATTCCTTGTCCTGGCAGAGTTTATAACTAATATCATCAGGGAAATAGGATTTTGAGGAGGAGAATGCTCAGTTACATCATCTGTTTCCCCCACAGCTGGAGTGGTCTATGCAGAGTGAGGGACACCCTTCAGACAGTGGCTTGTAGGGTGATGGTGGCACATGCTCAGCAGAAGGAAATGTATACACGCAGCTTGCTTACATCCCAAGCTGCAAGGGGCTTGTCCAGCTTCTCACTGAGAGATGGGTTCCTGATGTGTGTGTGTGTGTGTGTGTGTGTGTGTGTGTGTGTGTAGTAGGGATTCCTCAAACCCCAGGAAGAGGTGCAGTAGCTCTGCAACCCTCCACCCGCAACACACACTCAAGAAATAGCAAATATGCTTTGCAGACAGTAAGACACCTCATCTCAGGCCCTAGCCATTCTGGCCAGTTCTACTCCGTTTACTAAAATGGTCTAAATTCAAGCAATGCACTAACTTGCCAGCATTTACTCCTCGCTCACTCACGCATTCTCTGTTTTGTGTGTTTCTTATACAGCGTGTGGGAAACACATTTTGAGGTGGTCTTCAGCCAACAAACCCAAGCATCTCTAGTCCATCTTCAAGACATGCAGATATTTTCTTCCTTGCCTTTTGCTTCTCCCCAAAGGATGCAGCCACTGAGTTACTGCACTGGCCCTGCCCATTACCTTCTTTCCCTTGGGCGAGCCTTGGGGCTTCCTGCCCTTCCAGCCACCATCATCATGCTTCACATCCTCTGTCTTCCCTGTCTCTTACATGCTTGTGCTTTGTTATGTGCTGTTGAAATGACTTTCCTACCAAGATTAAAGTCTTCCTCACTGCAGGAATAAACTATAATCTGTAATCTCAGAGCAGAGAGGCCTGATGCTGGACACACCCAGCCCCCAGCAGGGGAATGGCAGGACTCAGGACCTGTGCTTTGGTTCAACCTTTGCTTTCACCATACCAGGCTGTCCTGCAGAGGGACAACCACGGGGCTGTCCTTCCAGTCAGAGTCTTTCTCATGTTGCTTCTCTGTCACTAGCCGGTAAGTCTAAACTGGCAGAACACATAGGCTTTTCTCCTCCAAAACAAAACCCTGAAGAGAAACGTTCAATTAGAAAAAGGAAATGAGAAGAGAGTCCCTTTTCTCACTTTATCGGGGTCCTGTGGGTTCTGACTTTCCCACTCCCTGAATTCATTAGGGTCCTGTCATTCTGCAGCTTGGCGTGTGCCCCAGACAATTCTAATGGTAAACTGTATGTGTCAATTCCATTACCCATGGTGTGGCCAGTTTACCCTTTGTTTCTGAGTGTGTCTGTGCGGGTGTTTCTGGATGAGATTGGCATGTGAATCGGTGGATTCAGGAGAGTAAATTGCCCTCCCCAATATTGCTGGGTTTCATCTAATCCATTGAGGGCCCGAGGAGAACAAAAGGTGTAAGAAAGAGGAATTCTCCCTCCATTTTTTTCTGCCTCATTGCTGAGCTGGGACATCTCATCTGCTCCTGCGCTTGAACTGGGATTTCCGTCATCAGCTCCCCTGGTTCTCAGGCCTTGCTACTCAGACTGAGTGATTCCATTGGCTTTTCTGGGTCTCTAGCTTGCAGACAGCAGACGTGGGACTTTTCAGCCTTCATGTATTAGTCAGTTTTCATGCTGCTGATAAAGACATACCTGAGACTGGGCAATTTACAAAAGAGAGAGATTTAATAGACTTCCAGTTCCACATGGCTGGGGAGGCCTCACAATCATGATGGAAGGTGAAACGCATGTTTCACATGGCAGCAGACAAGAGAAGAGAGCTTGTGCAGGGAAACTCCCTTTTTTAAAACCATCAGATTTCCTGAGACTTATTCACTATCATAAGAACAGCACAGGAAAGACCCGCTCCCATGATTCAATTACTTCCCACTGGGTCCCTCCCACAACACATGAAGATGAGATTTGGGTGGGGATAAAACCAAACCATATCATTCTGCCCCTGGCTCCTCCCAAATCTCATGTCCTCACATTTCAAAACCAATCATGCCTTCCCAACATCCCCCAAAGTCTTAACTCATTTCAGCATTAACTCAAAAGTCCATAGTCCAAAGTCTCACCTGAGATGAGGCAAATCCCTTCACCCATGAGCCAGTAAAATCAAAAGCAAGTTAGTTACTTCCTAGATACAATGTGGGTACAGACACTGGGTAAATACAGCCATTCCAAATGGGAGAAATTGGCCAAAACAAAGGGGCTACAGGCCCAATGCGAGTCTGAAATCCAGCAGAACAGTCAAATCTTAAAGCTCCAAAATGATCTCCTTTGACTCCATGTCTCATATTCAGGTCATGCTGATGCAAGAGGTGGGCTCCCATGACCTTGGGCAGCTCTGTCCCTGTGGCTTTGTAGGTATAGCCTCCCTCCCGCCTGCTTTCGTGGGCTGGCATTGAGTGTCTATGGCTTTTCTAGGTACACGGTGCAAGCTCTTGGCGAATATACAATTCTGGGATCTGGAGAATTGTGGCCCTCTTCTCACAGCTCCGTTAGGCAGTGCCCCAGTAGGGACTCTGTGTGGAGGCTCTGATCCCACATTTCCCTTCTACACTGCCCTAACAGAGGTTCTCCCTGAGAGTCCCAGCCCTGTGGCAAACTTCTGTCTAGGCAACCAGGCGTTTCCATACATCTTCTGAAATCTAGGAGGAGGTTCCCAAATCTCAATTCTTGACTTCTGTGCAACCACAGGCTCAACACCACATGGAAGCTGCCAAGACCTGGGGCTTCCACCCTCTGAAGCAACAGCCCAACCTGTACCTTGGCCCCTTTTAGTCACAGCTGAAGCGACTGGGATGCAGGGCAACAAATTCCTAGACTGCACACAGACAAGGAACCCCAGGCCCAGCCTATGAAATCATTTTTTCCTCCTAAACCTCTGGGCCTTTGATGGGAGGGGCTGCTGCAAAGATCTCTGACATGCCCTGGAGACATTTTCCCCATTGTCTTGGTGATTAACATTTGGCTCCTTGTTACTTATGCAAATTTCTGCAGTCAGCTTGAATTTCTCCTCAGAAAATGGGATTTTTCTTTTTTATTGCATTGTCAGGCTGCAAATTTTCCAAACGTGTATGCTCTGTTTCCCTTTTAAAAGTGAATGCCTTAAACATTCACTCAAGACATGACTTCAGTGTTTTGTTGCTTAGAAATTTCTTCCACCAGATACCCTAAATCATCTCTCTCAAGTTCCAAGTTTCACAAATCTCTAGGGCAGGGGCAAAATGCCACCAGTCTCTTTGCTAAAACATAACAAGAGTCACCTTTATTCCAGCTCCCAACAAGTTCCTCATCTCCATCTGAGACCACCTAATACTGATTTCATTTTCTGTATCATTATCAGCATTTTGGTCAAAGCCATTCAACAAGTCTCTAGGGAGTTCCAAACTTTCCCACATTTTCCTGTCTTCTTCTGAGCCCTCCATACTGTTCCAACCTCTGCCTGTTACCCAGTTTCAAAGTTGCTTCCACATTTCCCAGTATCTTTTCAGCAGCGCCCCACTCTACTGGTACCAATTTACTGTATTAATCAGTTTTCATGCTGCTGATACAACATACCTGAGACTGGGCAACTTACAAAAGAAAGAGGTTTAATGAACTTACAGTTCTGCATGGCTGGGGATGCCTCACAAACATGGAGGAAGGTGTACGGCACATCTCACATGGCAGCAGACAAGAGAAGAGAGCTTGTACAGGGCAACTCCCCTTTTTAAAACCATCAGATCTTGTTAGACTTGCTCACTATCACAAGAACAGCATGGGAAAGACCTACCCCCTGCTGATTCAGTTACCTCCCACTGGGTCCCTCCTATAACACATGGGAATTCAAGATGAGATTGGGGTGGGGACACATATCACTCCTTAACTGCATGAGCTAGTCCCTCATGAGACATTTCTGTATATATGCATTACCTTGGGTCTGCTTCTCTGGAGAACCCCAAATGATACAACAAGAGAGTCAGATTGAGACAAAGGCTGAGGCTGTGTCCTCACAAAGTTCCAGCTGACTAGACCTGACTGTCCATGATCCTTCCCTCCAGGACCTGGAAGTCTGCACAGTTGGCACACAGAGCTGCGCTTCTCACCTGGGCTCCTTGGGATGCTGCTCTGGGAAAGTTCCTTCCTCTGGCCGACCCCAGGTAAAATGAATAGAATGGCTCTTATTTTACAAAGTTGAGAATGGATTAAAATGGTGTGACTGAGCCTGGTACAAAGATGCTCCCATACTAACACATCATGCAGTTTCCTTCTTAGACTTTTTGCAGCACAAACCAGTGGAACATATCACCTGGCGGCAGGATGAGTGAAAGGTGTTGAAGAGGAAGGGACTTTCAGAGACAGAACCAAAAGTATTGGTTTCTGGATTTTCTGGGACTTGAGAATGTATCGGGGGCTTGTGATTCTGACAATTGCACAGTTTAGGTTAACTTTTCAAGTTTCGTTTTTTGATGTTTTATTTTATGATGCCTACTTTCAATTCTTTGGCCTGTAGGACTTTTTAAAAGTTATTTCTTCCAGGCATTCACTATATGTTACAGGTTGAATTCCCCTGCCAAAGGACCTAATCCACAGTATCTGGGAATGGGACTTCATCTGTAAACAGGATCTTTGCAGATGATGAAGTTAAGATGAGGTTATTTGGATGGGCCCTATTCCAATAGGGTTGCAGCCTTCTAAAAAGAGGAAAAAGATGTGAAGAGACAGGCAGAATACAACCATATGCAGACCAAGGAGAGAGGCCAGGAATGAATCCTTTGCTAGCATCTTAAGAGGGAGTGTGGCCGTGCCTTGATTTCAGACTTGTAGCCTCCAGAACTGTGAGACAATAAATTGTGGTCCTTTGCTATGGCAGCCCTAGCGAATGAATATACCCTATTACTTCTGACTGGCCATCTCTGTGTGGAATGGGAAGCTGGCTTCAGGGAAGGCCTCCCCTGGGAAGGCTTTCCTGCAGGGTGGGGAAGATGACCTGTTGTCTGGCTGGGATGACAGAGCTGCCTCTGGCTCCAGGTATCATAGCTAACCTATCCTCTGCCTTAGTGGGGACATGAATTTCAGTGTGTGTAGGATATGGTTCAGGAAGGAGGCAATTATGTCGTGTATTTTTATAATATGTGTTTGTTTTATAGCTCAGTCTTACTCAAATACTTGAAAGACTGTGAAAACCATTCCTTTTTATTTCTTCTGATCCTCAGGGACACTCCCTTGCTGCTTCCTTCCATCTCTATTGTCTGTCTTCTGTCTCTTTTCCTCTCTCTCTCTCCAACACTGATCACCTATAGGGTGCAAAGATGCTTCCAGTTGATTGCTTTCATCCTTGAGAAGTCCACAGTGTGTGAGGAATACAGATGCATGAACATAAACACGGCTCAAGGTGGTCAGTGCTGGGAGGATGCTTCCTGTAAAGGAGATTTGGGTGCAGAGAGACAGTGTGGCCTAAATCTAGGAACATTTAGGAAGCCTCCAAAACTTGAGTGAGATTTTGGAGTCTGCCAAGAGGGAGCTGTAATGGAGAACATCAAAAAAAGCACTAGAAAAACATTAGCAACATGGTTAAATGCCTGGAACTTGGAAGAGGTTGATGCAGTTTGTGCACCATCAGAGGATGCGAAAGTTTCCCAGGTTATCAAGTATTCCTTTAGAAGATAACTTTAAGTGGCTTTATGAATCCATTTTTATTATCTCACAGTTTTAAACTGTCCTTTTTCATGTACATTTAAGTATTCCTACTTACTTCTATTATAAATACCTTAGATATGTAGGCATAATTACAGCTAAGTTTCCGTGCATATTTGCATTTATGCTCTAAGTGTGATCCCAAAAAGTCAATAAAAATTATTTTATACCTTTTAGGTCATCACACTTAAGGGGGAAGAGATGAACAAAGACACCTTCAGAGAAGAGAAGCCAAAACCAGGTCCGACCATCACACCTGCCA
Organism: Macaca mulatta; assembly: GCF_049350105.2. Taxonomy (NCBI): domain Eukaryota; kingdom Metazoa; phylum Chordata; class Mammalia; order Primates; family Cercopithecidae; genus Macaca; species Macaca mulatta. The sequence continues at coordinate 81,430,553 of NC_133408.1, forward strand.
GGGTTTTGTGTCTAGGGTAAGCCTGTGCCCTCCAAGTGCCAACAGGGGAGGGAAATGGACAGGAGGACTCCTCGTGCAGGCAGATAGCCTACCTGTCCAGCATTGGCGCTGAACACTGTTATCACTTCTGGAGTGAAACAAAGCTCTTTGGATTTTTAGCTGTGGGAGACTAGAAGTTTTAAGCAAGGCAAGAGCAAAGCACATTGTCTCACTGCCCTGGATTCTAATGGAGACCCACCTAATCATAAGGGGAAGAATGTCCTTGTTAGCCCAATCTCTGGCATGAGGTCTTCAGTCTCAGAAGCTGGACACAGGCCCCAGACTAGACCTACCCCATGGAGTGGAGGCCTTTCATATAGACACAGAGGTCACTGACAGTTGCTATGCTTGACTTGGGGGTTCTGCGTCAACGGCTAAAAATTAGTTAATTATTACCTACCCACTGGAGTGGAGGCCATTTATATAGACACTGAGGCCACTGACAGTTGCTGTGCTTGACTTGGGGGTTCTGCGTCAATGGCTAAGAATTAGCTAATAATTTATTGAAACAACACCATGATTACTCTCTCGCATCCAGTTCCGACTCCACACCTGTGCCATGCTCACTGGAGCTGCAAAGTGATGCTGCTGGGAGAGAAATGCCGGCTGCTCTTTGCATCATTCTCACAATGCCACAGTTGACATGCCCAGACTACTCCAGAGACTTGGAGTAACACTTTTGGCACAGACATTATGTTCAACCTTTGCACAGCAGGCATTTATAGTCTCTGATGGTCAAAGAGAAAAACACTTGCATTTCAGATTATGCCCTGATTACTTGGCATAGGATGGATACTTAGAGGATGGATAGTTACATAGTTTCCTCTGCAAAATAGCTTTCCATTTCTTATTAGTCATAAGGACTAAAGTTAGGGAAAACATTTAGCCAAATTATCCTCACAAGCTTAGAAGGAAATCTACTTGCCACATACTAATCTTGTTTTATATGTCAATGTATTGAGATGCAATTTGCACACCATACCGTGAATCTGTTTGGAGTGCACTCAGTGTTTTTTAGCACATATGGAAAAATAAGATCCACTTCTAATTTACGTGGTTTGAAATTGAGAGGTGGATAGGTGGGAATCTGGTGTACAGTAACTGTATGTTCAATTGCTTCATAAAGGCCTATGGTGTGCTGGTCATTGTGCTTACATCTGGGCAGGTACAGAAAATCATGCCCATGGGCACTCCCTGAAGACTAGATTTGGTAAGCAGTAAGCAATCATTACAGTTGAGGGAGAACAATGTGCTATGGCAGATGTGGGGCACAGAGGAGGGAGCAACTGATAGGATTTGAATGTTTTATGATGGAAAATTACAAACATACACAAAAGCAGAAGAAAGAGGATGCCAAGCCCCTCTTGTAGCTCTCACCTAATGAAGCCATAATCCACATGACCAATTTTGCCTAGTGTCTACCCCACCCCCATGCACTCACAGCATTGAAGCAAACCCCGGCCCGCATATCATTTTATCCATTCTCAAGAGCATCTCTAACCAATACAGGCTCTTCTTAAAGTGCAATAAGAAATGCTTTGTTATGGCTAAGCTAACTGACAATTACCTAAATTAACAGATGTTCAGTCAGTGTTGAAATATTTCTCGGTATCTCATCAATGCTCTTGTTGGCTTGCTAGGTCTATACCTTGCAGCTGATGGGTATATTTCTTGTATCTTTCTAGTTTTGTCTTTCCTTTTCTTCCCCCTTTTACTTATTCATTGAAGAAAGCAGATTATTTGTCCTACAGTCTTTCCTGAATACAGAACCTTGCTAATTTTATTTCCATGGTGAAGTTTGATATGCTCCTGTCTCCTGTCTGTTTCCTGTAACCTGTTAGTTCTACCAAGAGGCCTGGTCAAGTTAACATGCTCAGTTGGTAAGAATTCTTGGGAAGAGGCATCATTATGTTCTCCCTTTTGTACCACATGGGGAGGAATGGAATTGTTTGCTGATGTTAAGTTGGATCAGTGGTATAGATGAGGTCAATCTGATCTGCTCATTATAAAATTCCCTGTCAGTTGTTTACCTAAAAGATTTAACAGCCGCTAGCAACTATTGCTCTATCTATATCAGTAGGAATTGCAAGGCAGTTATATTTATAATTATATTCTTCTTTTTGTACATCTTGGTTTGAATTTTTCAACTGAGGTACCGTTCTTAAGAAAGCAAGATTAAAGTGTGATTTTTGTTATTTTTCAACCAGTTTTCAAGACCATGAGCTTGTGTTTCTTTACTTTCTCCAGCTCTGTGGGGTAACAGTGGAGTGTGCAAGTATGTATGTTTGATTATGAATGCATGGATTTTTGTATATTTGCTCTATTTTTGCAGTTACTACTCATCGGATTCTCAAATTGTCCTATCCTTGGCCAGTTGACTTCTTCTGCCTTAGCCCCAGTAGCTGTGATAGTGCTCCTGCTACCTAGAGGAAAAATACATTCAGACCCAGCCTCAGTTATTCCTCCCAGGGGGCCTGGCTGCTGTTAGTGGGCAAAGACACTTGGAGACCTGGTCTAGACATGGTGCAAAAAACTCCGTCTGAGTGAGTTAGAGAAGTCTTCTGACAAATACATGTAAATACAAACAAAGCAGTAAGAAACAGGAGTGTGAATAGGAGAAGAGTAAAACAAAGTCAAAAGGGATATGCGAGCATCTGGGAAAAGAACTGGATTGGGATTTAGGAGCCCTGTATTCTAGGTCTTCCTTCCCAGTGCTGAGCCTCGGCTTCCCCATCAGGGAAATGTGTGAGCCAGTGGGGAATGGACACCTTCTATTCAAAACTTTCTGACCTTTGCCTCCAGCATTTTGAAAATAAACGTTATGTTTTAGAACAATTTTACAGAAACGATGTGAAGATAGTACAGAGAGCTCACATGTACGCTACACCTAGTCTTCCTCGTTATGAACACCTTAGTGTGGTCCATCTCTTACAACTAATAAACCAATATTGTTGCATTATTGACTAGAGCCCATACTTTATTCAGATTTCCTTAGTTGTTCTATTCTAAGATATTATCCAGAATACCACATTACATTTAGTTATGACGTTTCCATAGGCTGTGACAGTTCTTAGACATTTTTGTTTTTGATAACATTTTATTTATTTATGAATTTTTATATCCTTTTCTCATCTAATTTGTGTTAACTAGGGCTTACTAAGTAAGATGTTGAATAGAAGTGGGAACAGGGAATATCCTTGCCTTGCTCCTGATTCTAGAGGGAAATTGTCTACTTTCTCACTGTTACGTATAATATTAGCTGTAGGGTGTTTTTTTAAAAAATATTTTTAAATCAAGTTGAGAAAGTTCCCTTCTATTCCTTGATGAGAGTTTTTATCATGACTGGGAGTTGAATTTTGTCCATTGCTTTTTCTGCATCAATTGATAGGATCATATCATTTTTATCTATGACCTGATAATGTGGTGGATCACGCTGACTGATTTTCAAATGTTAAATAGCATTCCACACTTAAACAAAAATCCCACTTGGTTGTGGGATGTAATTGTTTTTGTACATTATTGGATTCAAGTCACTAATCTTTTGAAGGTAATAGTTTAAAATATATTTGCATCTATGCACATGAAACATATGGGTCCATAGATTCCCTTCCTTAAAATGTCTTAACCTGGTTTTGGCATTAGTGTAATGCTAGCATCATATAATAAGTTAGGAAGAAATTTTTCTCCTTCTACTTTCTAGGTGTGATTGTAGAGAATTAGTAGGATTATTTTTTCTAAACGTTTGGTAATATTTAGCCCTGAAATCATCTGGACCTGATTTACTTTGCTTTCTTTTGGAAGGTTATTAATTATTAATTCAATTTCTTAAATAGATATAAGCCTATTTAAATGAATATTGTCAAATTTTGGTAGCTTGTATCTTTCAAGGAATTGGCCCATTTCATCTACGTTATCAAGTAACAAATAGGGTTGTTTACAACATTCCTTTATTATTCTTTTAATACTCGTGAGATCAATAATGATGACCTCTCATGGATTTCTGATATTGATAATTTGTGTTCCCCCTCTTCCTCTCTTTCGGTTAGGCTGGCTGGAATTTTTATAAATTTTAATGATCTTTTCAAAGAACCAGCTTTGGGTTTCATTTATTTTCTCAATTGTTTTTCTGTTTTTAATTTCAGTTACATCTGCTCTAAATGTTATTGTTTTCTTCTATTTGCGTTAGACTTACCTTGTTCTCTCTTTAGTTTCTTAATGTGAAAGTTACTCATTATAGGGTTTTCTTATTTATTTATTTATTTTTATTTTTGAGACGGAGTCTCACTCTTGTTGCCCAGGCTGGAGTGCAGTGGCGCTATCTCGGCTCACCACAACCTCCGCCTCCCGGGTTCAAGCGATTCTCCTGTCTCAGCTTCCCGAGTAGCTGAGATTACAGGCATGCGCCACCGTGCCCGGCTAATTTTGTATTTTTAGTAGAGACGGGGTTTCTCCATGTTGGTCAGGCTGGTCTCGAACTCCCGACCTCAGGTGATCTGCCCGCCTCGGTCTCCCACAGTGCTGGGATTACAGGCGTCAGCCACCGCGCCTGGCTGGGTTTTCTTATTTTCTTACATACACATTTAGTGTCATAAATTTCCCTCTAAGCATTACTTTGCTGTTTCCCAAATATTTTGATAAATTATATTTTCATTTGCAACTAGTTCAAAATAGTTTTAATTTCTCTTGAGTTCTTTTGACCCTTGTGTTATTTAAAAGTATGCTGTTTTATATCCAAACATCTGAGTGTTTTGCAGCTATCTTTCTAGCTTAATTCATTGTCCCCTGGAAATATCCTTTGTATGATTTCTGTTCTTTTCAATTACCTAAATTACCTAAATTACATTACCATTATGATCCATTATGTGTTTAATCATGGTAAATGTTCCATAACAACTTAAAAAGAATGTGTTTTCTGTTGTTGGATGGAGTAGTCTAGAATGTCAGTTAGATCAAATTGATGGATAGTTCTTTGCCAGTAAATTGTGTCTTTACTGATATTCTGCCTGCTTGACCTACGAATTACTGTATGAGGGGTGTTAAAGTCCACCACTGTATAGGTAGAGTTGTCCATTTCTCCTTTCGTTTCCATCAGTTGTACCTTATGGATTTTGATGCCTTGTTTCTCAGTGGATAGATGTTTAGGATTTTTATGTCTTCTTGGAGAACTGACTTCTTTATCATCATGTAACACCGTTCTTTACCCATGAAAATTTTCCTTGTCTGAAGTCTGATTTGTCTGAAACTAATATAGCCACTTCAAACTTATTTTGCTTAGAGTAAGCATGATTTATTTTTCCTCTTGCCTTTTGCTTTTCACATTTCTGATTAAATTTAATGTGTGGTTTTTTTTTTTTTTTGGTAAGCAATATAGAGTTAGGTTTGTTTTCAATCCACTCTGACAGTCTCAGTCTTTTAATTGGTATATTAAAATCATTCTCAATCAAGTGAATATTGATACAGTATAGTTGGATTAATATCTGCCATGTTTGTTACTGTTTTCTATTTATTGTGGTTTTAAAAATCTCTCCTCTTTTTCTGCTTTCTCTGGTTTTAATTGCACCTTTTCTATGACTGTATTTTATCTCCTCTACCAGCATATCAATTACACTGAAATTTTTTGTTTTTGTTGCCCAAAAGTGTATAATACACATTTTTAACTAACTTAAGTCCCCCTTCAAATAACACCATACTGATTCAGGCACAGATGTCTTTTTTTTTTTTTTTAATTTTTCTTTTTCTTTTTTTTTAAATTTATTTATTATTATTATACTTTAAGTTGTAGGGTACATGTGCATAACGTGCAGGTTTGTTACGTATGTATACTTGTGCCATGTTGGTGTGCTGCACCCATCAACTTGTCATTTACATCAGGTATAACTCCCAATGCAATCCCTCCCCCCTCCCCCCTCCCCATGACAGGCCCCTGTGTGTGATGTTCCCCTTCCTGAGTCCAAGTGATCTCATTGTTCAGTTCCCACCTATGAGTGAGAACATGCGGTGTTTGGTTTTCTGTTCTTGTGATAGATTGCTAAGAATGATGGTTTCCAGCTGCATCCATGTCCCTACAAAGGACACAAACTCATCCTTTTTGATGGCTGCATAGTATTCCATGGTGTATATGAGGCACAGATGTCTTGTAACAGAATTCTTCCAATTCTTCCCTCCTGTTCCTTTTAACATTGTTGTCATGCATTTCATTTTTTCCATATATCATAAGAATAAGAATCCAGTATATTGTTACTATGATTACTTTAAACAAACAGTTATTATTTATTTTATTTTACTTTGAGTTCTGGGACATAGGTGCAGAATGTGCAGGTTTGTTACATAGGTATACATGTGCCTTGGTGGTTTGCTGCACCTATCAACCTGTCATCTAGGTTTTTAGCCATGTGTGCATTAGGTATTCATCCTAATGCTCTCCCTTCTCTTGTCCCCCATACCCCAACAGGCCCCGGTGTGTGATGCTACCCTCCCTGTGTCCATGTGTTCTCATTGTTCAAATCCCACTTATGAGAACATGAGGAAAAACAGTTATTTTTTAGATCAATTAAGAATGAGAAAAATGAAGTATTTTGCTTTACCCTCGTTTATTCCTTCTATGATGAACTTTCTTCCTTAGGCAGATTATAGTTTCTGGCCTGTATTATTATCTCACTGCCTCAAGAACCAATTTGAACACTTCTTGCAGGGCAGGTCTGCTGGCCGTGAATTATCTCAGTTCTGGTTTGTCTGAGAAAGTCTTTATTTATCCTTCCTTTCTGAAGGATAATTTCACCAACCTGAAATCCTATAGGTTAGTATTTTTTTTTTCTTTTCAACATTTTATTTTATTATATTTTGAGATGGAGTTTCACTCTTGTCACCCAGGCTAGCGTGCAATGGTGTGATCTCGGCTCACTGCAACCTCCACCTCCTAGATTCAAGTGATTCTCCTGCCTCAGCCTCCTGAGTAGCTGGGACTACAAGTGTGACCCACCACACCAGGCTAATTTTTGTATTCTTCGTAGAGATGGGGTTTCACCACATTGGCCAGGCTGGTCTTGAACTCCTGACCTCAGGTGATCTTCTTGCCTTGGCCTCCCGAAGTGCTGGGATTACAGGCTTGAGCCACTGTGCCCAGCCCTTTTCAACATTTTAAATGTTTCACTTCATCTTTTTTCTTTCATGACTTCTAAAAAGTTCTCCGAAATTCTTACTTGTATTCCTCTATAAGTAAAGTGTTCTGCGCCATCCTCAAGTTTATTTCAAGATTTTCCTTTTTGTCTCTGATTTTCTAAAGTTTGAATACGGGATGCTTAGGTGTAATATTTTGATATTTACCTTGCTTATTGTTCTCTGAACTTCCTAGATCAGTGGTTTGATCCCTGTCATTAATTTTGGGAAATTCTCAGCTATTATTACTTTAAATTTTCTTCTGATCTGTTTTCTTTTATCTTTCCTTCTGGTATTTCAATTATGCATAAGTTATATCTGTAGAAATTGTCCTACAATTCTTGAATATTCTGTTTTTTAAAATTTTTTTTCTCTTTGCATTTCAGCTTAGGAAGTTTCTATTTGGCTGTCTTTAAAATCACTGATTCTTTTCTTTAAATAAGAAAAGGTTTATTGACACATACTATCTGACATATACTAACTGCTCAATGACTAGCTGCTAAATACTTTAATCATATTTTTAACTGCTATATATAGTATTCTGCCATATTAACTTATAACATTTTACATATCCATTACCAACACAAAAAACATTTTTCCCTTAAAAAATTTCTGCAATAAAAATAGTGATTTAATGAGCATCTTAGCCTCTTCTACAAACAAAGGAGTTTTTCTAGGGCATATGCATAGAAGTAGATTTGTTGAGTTATGTGCCTACAAATTTCAATTAGACTAGATACTATTAAATTCATTCCAGCATGGGATGCCAATTTCCACCCAACCTGTAGGATATCAAGACAGGTCTTGATTTTCTGCAGCCTCAACATTTTAAAAAATTGTGATTAGAAAAAAAAAACCACATAATGTAAAATTTCCATTTAGACCATTTTTAAGTGTACAATTCAGTGTTGTTAATGATATTTACATTGTTGTGCCACAGATACCCAGAACTTTTTCATCATTTCAAACTGAAACACTATACCCACTAAACAACTGCATGCCGTTCCCCCTTTCCTCCAGTCCCTGGTGGCCGCCATTTATTTTGTGCTTTATGAATTCGAGTACTTTAGATACATCATATAAATGAAATCATACACTAGTCCTCTTTTGGTGGCTAGAAACATTTCCTTCTAGTTATTTCTTTGAGTTTTCATCTCTGCTTCCATTAGTTATCTGTTACATATTGCCTCCTTTTTCTATGAGAGTTCTTAACATATTAATTATAGTTATTTTAAATATGCTGTCTGATAGTTTTTAATTCTGTGTGATGATTAATATAAAGTACCAACTTGATTCGATAGAAGGATGCAAAGTATTGTTCCTGGGTGTGTCTGTGAGGCTGTTGCCAAAGGAGATTAACATTTGAGTCAGTGGACTGGGAGAGGCAGACCCACCCTCAATCTGGGTGGGCGCCGTCTATCAACTGCCAGTGGGGCTAGAATAATGCAGGCAGAAGAAGGTGGAAGGAGTGAACTTGCTGAGTCTTCCAACCTTCATCTCTTTCTTACGCTGGATGCTTCCTGCCCTTGAACATCTGACTTCCAAGTTCCTTGGCTTTTGGACTCTTGGACTTACACGGTGGTTTGCCAGGGGCTCCTGGACCTTCACCCACAGACTGAAGGCTGTACTGTCAGCTTCCTTGCTTTTGAGGTTTTGGGACTCGGACTGTCTTCCTTGCTCCTCAGCTTGCAGACGGCCTATTGCTGGGCTTCACCTTGTGATCATGTGAGCCAATATTCCTTAAACTCCCCTTCATATATACACCTATCCTATTAGTTTTGTTCCTCTAGAGAACCCTGACAAATACATTGTGTGTTACTTAAGTCTAGTTGTAATGTTTGCTTTGTCTCTTAAGAAGTGTATTTTCTTGCCTTTATCATGCTTTGTCATTTCTGTTGTTCTTAGAAGGTAATCAGAAATGAGGTCAACAGGATGAATCCCACTGTTATGTTGCTAGAGCCCTTCTGGTGTGGTGTTAAGATGTGCCCCTGGCATTTTAAATTTGGTAAAACCCTGGAAACTGAAGATAAAAAAGAGAAGACCAGCTCTGCATGGTGGTGTCTAATGGAAAAATGAAGAAGCACCAGACAAGTGTCTGTATGGGGGATTGGGAGCCAAAATCTGCCCAGCACCTCCTGTCCTAATGCTGTGCTCTGCTTTTTGATTTTTCTAAGGCTCATGCTCATGAACTCAAATAATAAAATAATTGTGAGTTGAGAGAACTGTTTCTGTGATACCTGCTGTTTTTAAAAAGTGTCTGTTTATGTTGTATAAATGAACTGACATATTTATGAATTTAGGTGTGCAAGAAATGTAACTTTATTTTTTGGTACCTGAACACAATTTCTATGTTGAGTTCCTTAATTTCTGAAACCTAATGCTTGACAACTCAAGGTGTCCTCATTCTATCCTTTATTTCTCAGAGGATGCCCTAGGTCTAATGATTTATGATTTTTGCAGTGCTTCTCTGGGCTGGTAGCCACTGAGCCGTCTTTAATTCTGCCTATTCTTTAGATGTTGGCATGCATCTTCACAACTATGTTCTTCAGTGATCTCATCCTCAGTTTTATTTTCATTTTTATTTTTATTTATTTATTTAGTTTTTGAGAGGGAGGCTCACTCTGTCCCCCAGGCTGGAGTGCAGTGGCGCGATCTCGGCCCACTGCAAGCTCCGCCTCCCATGTTCATGCCACTCTCCAGCCTCAGCCTCCCGAGTAGCTGGAACTACAGGCGCCCGCCACCGTGCCCGGCTAATTTTTTGTATTTTTAATAGAGACGGGGTTTCACCGTGTTAGCCAGGATGGTCTCGATCTCCTGACCTTGTGATCCGCCTGCCTTGGCCTCCCAAAGTGCTGGGATTACAGGCATGAGCCACCGCGCCCGGCCTCATCCTCAGTTTAATTATCTCTTCATCTGACTAATCTTCTTTATAGTTTCATGCTATTTGGGGGAGATGGGAAACATGTTTTTGCAGCAGTCTGGGCTACAGGAAATTGTTGGAGGTTGTCCCAGGCCGTTCTAGCCTGCTGCTCCCTTGCCGGGCTTGAGGTTGCGCTGCTTCCTGGGGCTTCAACAAGAGGGACATGTGAAGCTCTACTATGCCCTCAGGTTCCCCAGGCCTGTCTAGAATGTTCTCTTCTCACACTGGACCTGCCTTACAGTGGCCTTGGAGTGGACCTGGAGCTCAGACCTCAAGTCAGCGATGCTGCTGAATATTCAAGCTTCCTGTCCTTCCACACTTGTTTGTTCCTCTCATGATGTGGGGGATTTTTTCTATTGTGAAAAGTGGGGAAAGTTTTCACATACTTGCTGACTTTTGAGATTTAAAATCCAAGAACTGGCTCTTTTATGTTCAGTATTCTACCATGAAAATCTTTTCTTGGCAATCACCTTCACTTGAATGTCAAAAGGGGGTAATAAGGAAATATCAGGAAGGAAATGTGCTTTGGTCAGTATGAAACATATTTTTCCTCCAGATTTGTCAAGTGGATTGCTACAACTCTGAAACAGTCGCTGCTGTTTCGACCTATGGATAATTAGAACATTAAAATGCCCAATGTGACATATAATTATGAGAAGGAAGGACAAAGAAAGTTCAGAGAAGCCATGCATGAAGAGTGTGACTTAGATTGAAATGATGCTTTTGAATTTTTTTAATGGATCACTATTTTTATTCCTGAGATGGGGTGAGTGTGTGTGGAAGTTGTAAGTCGAGGGCAACAGAAATTCTGAGAAATGGTGAAGCAGCCATAAAAATGAAGGGGAAAGTTTAGACGAAGGGAAAACCACTTGCTCTGAATTGTAAGTAATGTGGACTAGCAACTGTCAGGAAAACGGTTAAACTAATAGTGGATTCCATTTCCATGTGTCTGCAGAGGCTCAGGTGCTTGAGCTGGCTCTTCATATAATGATTACAAAAATAACACATGCTACCACTTTCCTGTGTGCCAGCCATTTGGCTGAATGCCTCACATGGGTTAATTAATTTATTTTCACAGCCTGAGAGAGGTTAAATAAATAACCAAACAGCACAGGTAGCTGGTGCAGCTGGCTTTGGACCCAGGTCTGCCTGGCTCCAAGGCCTGCAGTAGTGGCCTGTGAGCTGCATTCCTGGCTGTTGTCATGGTGATGCAGATGGACTGTCCTGTATGTGGGACCCATGCGCTACCTCCCATGGGGGGCGTGGTTACCTGTATGTGAGGTTTTAACCTATCTGCAAAGAGCATATCTGGGTTTTCAAGCAGCAGAGACTGTAAAACTATGTTTAGACAGTATGGGGCTGAAGAAAGCATCCTGTGATATGTGTTCTCCAGAGGAGAGCAAATTGGTTGTTATTTTTATACTTTGACCTTGTGAGTTTTAGTTTTAATTAATAATTTGACAAAATCTGAATAAGGATTTCCAAATTTTTAAGGGGAAAATTCTTTCCATTCCTGTTGTAGATTTCACTGACCATTAGTCTTTTAACTGCCGTATTTCCTCCTGTTTACAATGAGCCCCTATGTAACAGATCAAAATGGCAGAGTTTCAAGAACAAGAACTTAACTGCTACTCAAATGTGAGTTGGGGTATGTAGTGTTTGAAATATTTTTCACTTGCTGTTAATAGCTGTTACGTGGTTCCTGTGTCCAAATACTAAGTGCATTTGCTCATAGATGTTCGCATATAAAGAATGAGATCTGGGGATGCTGAAGTCAATGCCATACTATCATTAACAAATTTATGTTTTCATAACTTTGCTACTAAGCTTAAAGATGTGTTCCCTTCTTTTTATTCTCAGAGCATTATGAAGCTTTTTAAAAACGGATATGTATCATAGCATGTGAAGCAAAATTATCCCTGGAATCTAATAAAATTAAAAGAGAGTTTAGTAAAGTGGGAAAAACAATGGTTTAAAATTGAGGTTCCTGGATTCAAGATCTGTCAATGCCCAGCCATGCGATCTTCATTTTGGACATTTTAATTCCCTTTCCAGTTAAAAAATGAAGAAGTTTACCTAGACAACCTATAATCAAGCTCTTAGTTTTAAGACTTACAATTTTCTATAAAGAAATACACTGGGAGAAAGTAGAAAACACCTGACTCCTGGGTTTGAGAACCAGGCCTCTTATCTCTGGGCTGGGTAGCTTTGGGTGAGGTATATACTTGACTGTCCTCAAAGTTCATTAACGAGTGGCAGAGTAGAGTGGGCAGGGGTTGAGTGCCCTTTAGATGCTAAAATTGTAAAAGTATATCATTCTTCTATGGCTATTCCATTTCTTTTTCTCAGATATGGAATTTCTTATTATGGAATTTTTTGAGATATGGAATTTAATTATAATATTATTATTTATTATTAATTATTGTTATTATTAATTATTGTTTATTATTTAATATTAAATATGTGTTTATATTTCTGTAAACTGTTCATTTTAAACTCTAGATCAACCATGTGAGTCTCTTACACAGGAATGACCGTATTCCTTTTAGTAGTTCACATAATTTTAAATATTTGAGTTCCTACAATTTCACACATTTTAACTCCACGTTTTAACTCATGCACACTCAAGCGGATGTGTGAGCACATACATGTGTGCGTGTGTGTGTGTGTGTGTGTTTTTGGCAATGAAAGAAATTTGGACATTTTTGTGGTGTGGGTCAAAAACAATTTTTACTGCTATACTTAAAACCAGAATCTAGTAAAACTCTCGGCATCTAAAAATGAATCTCTTTTTTTCCCTACATGACCAATAAGTAAGACTGATGAAGAGTTCCTACTCTCTCAGGATTAGTAAGGGTAACGTGATGCTAATTTTTAAGATGGTCTATATGCCATAATAGGGTGTTATTGTGAACAGGAGGAAATATGGCAGTTAAAAGACTAATGGTCAGTGAACTCTAGAACAGGAATGGAAAGAATTTTCCTCTTAAAAATTTAGAAATCCTTACTCAGATTTTGTCAAATGTTTTGACCAAATGTTTATAAGCTTTAAATAAATACGAAGTATAGAAGCATAGTACTGAATACCTGAAATATCTTTCTGATTTTTTTTTTTTAATACATGGGTTCAAGGAACATTTCTTAGTAAATAAAAGTTGGAATAAGTTCATCATTTATTATATAGAGGTAGTAGCTGCTGTATTTTTCATAATCACAGTTAGCATTTGTGGTTAAGCCCCTAAATTCATGTTTTTCTCTCTGAAAGGGGTTTTTAGGAATAAGTCACCCACTTTGTCAGTTCTGCCTGGCCTGATCTCCATGCCTCATGTTCCCTTTTGGGGTGATCCTGTGAGATGCATGGTGCTAGCGGGTCTGGGAATTCAGGAGGGCCTTGGGGTGTGTTCCCTACACACCTCACTATGCTCTTCCACTCTGACCTATATGAGAGAGCAATTTAATGTGAATCTATTTTGAATAAAATAATTAAAGCAAATGTGTTTTTAGAGAAGTTCATTAATGACAGCTGGAAATCTATAATATAAACACAAATATTTACTGTGTGGCTTTCACTGTTCTAGGAGCTGAAGGCGGAAAATAATAAAATTCTTGACCGTATAGAGCTTACATTTTCATAAAAATGATGGCACACTAGACAACTAAATCTAGACTATTTTAGAATCTTAACCTTAGATTATTCATGTTGATTCATGTGTTCTTTCATTTCTTAACTCATTCAACAAATATGACAAAGGATAACACAGCTCAGGGTAGGAACATTTAATTGGTAGGCAAAAGACTTAGAATTCTGCCCTGAATCAAATCACTTATTGGGTGTAGTAGTGATTGACACATTCCTCACACGTCTGCTGTGACAATCTGGGCTGGGCTTGTCAGGGAGGTTCTTCCGCTCTTGTGGATCTCTCATGCATGCCTGGTGGCTGGCTGGGTACTGGCTTATTTAATGTGGCCCCATTGTAGACAAATGGCTCTTCCTCCAGCAAGCTAGACCAGCTGGAGGATTCATGGAGTGGGGGATTCATTGCAAAGTGGGTTCTTTTCTCCAGCCTTTCCTGTTTCCAAATTGTTTGAAATGTGACTGTGGAGTCCCTTTAATCAAGAGATTGAATGAATTTCCCCATTTCCAAAGTCTGAAAATAGAATGTGAGGAATCGATGCTGTGCAACCCTCGAGCACTAGGCATTAAGAGGCTGTGCACGTGTTTGTGGTATCCCTTGCTTCTCTGCTTTCACCAGCTGTCTTCACTGCGTCCAGACATGTGTGAGAGCCCAGTCCAGATCAGCAAAGCCATGCAACCAATCTCTAGTCAACTCACAACTGATAACAGGGAGATTTGAAAACATGAAAAAGCAGAATATAAAATGGGATATATATTATAATAACTCTTTGTTTTTTATACAAGAGAATACACAAATATGGAAATAATTGCAGAAGGGTGATGGGTTTATGCACCTTTTAAAAATAAATAATATTCTTAATTTTATCATAAACAACAAATGTAAAGTCTTTCCTTATTGCCAAAACATGTGTGCATCAATTTGGAGTAAGTACAATATTTTCCATGAATACAATTTTATTTGGAATTCCATTTTGTTATTTAAAAAGCCTTGCAACACCTAAGTGAACCCCATGATCCCAGTTCAGACCAGTAGAACTGCTCAGTTGAGACCGTAACTGCCCTCCTGGCCCACAGGTGGCTAGTGAAATGAAGTGCTTGTTGTTGTATGCTGCTAGGGTAATTTAGTTGTTTGTTACACATCTGCATTGCACAATAATTAGCCATTACCTGTGTGGTTTTAGGTAAGTCATCAGCCTCTTGACTGGTGGTGCCTGCCCCTGGACTGCAGACAGCAATGGAAGAGAGGCCCAGGAGAAGGGTCCTATGGCGCTCTCGGGGAAGGTGGTGTGGATGCTCATGTGGGCCCCGTGTGTCCATGGAAGTCTATTTTAGTGATAGAGTGGATGGGAAAACATGGAGGAAATAACATAAACTTGAGTCCAGCCCCCATAGCACCCATATTTGTCAACTGGTCACAGTCTATGTGTTTGAAGTTATTGCCCCTTTAATTTCTCTCTGAATAAGAGTGAGAAAGATGAATGAGAGACAAAAAATAAAAAAGTCAGAGAAAGAGAAAGAAGAGGAAGCTATATATAAGATGAGTAATTTTAAATAAAGAAGAGGAAGCTATATATAAGATGTGTAATTTTAAATAACTGAAATAAACATGAACTTCTCAGGTTTGGTTTCTGTCCCCCCAAGTCCACCATACTGCCCACCACACCAGGTGTATGATGGCTGACACGACAGAGAAGCGGTCCCCAAACTTCTTGGCACCAGGGATAGGGGGTTGGTTTTGGGATGAAACTGTTCCACCTCAGATCATCAGGCATTAGTTAGATTCTCATAAGGAGGGCTCAGTCTAGATCCTGCAGTTCACAATAGGGTTTGTGCTCCTATGAGAATCTGATGCCGGTGCTGATCTGACAGGAGGCGGAGCTCTGGCGGTAATGCTCACTCACCTCTGCTCACCTCCTGTTCTGTGGAACAGTTCCTAACAGGCCATGGACCAGTACTGTGGCCTGGGGGTTGGAAACCCCTGCCATAGATCATTGCAGCCTCATTACACCTAGACTTAAAAGTCATACCCTCAAGACAGATGCTTCATAATGACTCTGATTGAAGTTCTGATTGTACAGTAAGAGGTAGTGTCACACGTACAGAGCTTAATCACATCTTTACGTGGACATTACACAAATAGCCAGGGCAAAAACCTCAACATATGTTTCCCTCTTAACACTCTTCCTTGTAATCTGACCTGCAATAGTAGCACTGGCCTGAATTAAATCCTCTGGGCTTTGTGGATCTGATAAGCAACAGTTTCCTTGTTCTTGTTTATACATCTCTTCTTTCCCAGCCAGAGAGAATTCTCTGTTGCTTTCTTACAAAAAAAAATGTGCCCCCCTTCTTAGCCTGGCTAGCCTCATTGCATTTCTGCCCTGTCAGTCTTTCATTTTCATTGGCAAAATGGGAAAAATGATATCTGCCTTTTCCAATATTACAGGGCTATTGCAATGATCAAATGAAGTGGTTAAGGTCCAAATGGAGTTAGTATTAAGCACCAGGAACTCTGCAGGATTCCAAGATGATTTGGTCATGGATTCTGTCCTAATAAAGAAGAAAAATGTAAATGATTTATAGATTCGTCCTTAGTTTATCTTTATTTCCCCACCCTGTGAAAGTGGATTAATAACAAAAATAGACTGTTTGTGGTGAATTATCTTTGATAATTGCCCCTCATGCTAGAAAATAGAACCAGGATCAGTGACACTGGTGAGCAGCTGTCTTCCTCTAGAAAAACCTTTGCTCTATCATCAAACAAGGCTTACAATTTAAAAAGGGAAGAAATCATTTCATTAAAGAAAGAAGCATGAGTCAAAGGCCTTTCTCGCAGACTTCAAACTGTTAAAGGTAACTAGAGGTGACTGACCAAATTAGGTCAGGCAATAAATGAGAAATATGTTTAATCTTAGCACGATTTTCCACTCTGTTTTCTGTTTTGTTTCATAGGTGGAGGGTAGTTAAATATATGTCTACTTTGAGTTTGAAAATACACTTTAGGAATTGTATCTTATCAGTAAGTGCTTTACAAACACCATTTATTATCTGATTTGAAATATTGCTAATCTATTTGAACAATCCCGTTTATCAAAAGTATGTCAAGGAAATTTTGTGCCATATATGAATATATATATGTAAAAGTTTTCTCAGTGTTGTTAAAAATAGTAATAAGTTGAATTCAGCATAAATATCCAGCAACAGAGGATTTTTAAAATAAAATATGACACATCCAAACAATGAAATGCTGTGTAGCCACTAAATAATTTCTATGGAAATCTTTTTGGTTGGTATTTTTATATCTTTTTCCTATGTATTAATACTGGAACATAATGTTAAAAGTGCTTTTCTCCAATAATGGGATTTTAAGTAATCTTAATGTATTTATTATGCTACAGGGAATATTTTCTGTAGTTTCAAAATTAAAAAAATATGTAACATAAAAATACAAATACCACTAAAGATAAGGAAAGAATTGTTCTTAATAACTGCAATAAAGAAAAGTCATACAAATGGCATTAATCTTTTCTGCAGCTCTGCTTACTTGCTAATAAAACAACCAAATAAAATAGTTGTTGCATATAGTAGAAGCAGAGAAAGACAAAGCTTTTATTCTAAATGGAGCCAAACTTGGCCTAGCCCAATCTGCACATGCGTACTTGCTTGGCACATAGCCTTGCTTCACAAGTCCTCTTGGCATTGTAAATATCATGGTTCTCTTTTCAAGGACACTCTGTGTGAGAAGCACTTTCTTGGCACTGGACACTAAATAATTATTAACTGACATGTTGCACTTAATAGTTTGTGGTCTCAGCTCTTGTTTATATAAAACGTTTGACCACAGCTCTAAAACACCTCATCGTGTAGGTGGAGAACTTGTCATAGGAACTCAGATGGTAGGACCCGTTGGCTGGTTACTGCTAGCCCTTGCCAGCTTTGTCCTCACTGGCTGCCAACACCCCCCGCCCCCGGGACCCTGCTACAGACACCAGGTACTCCTATTTAGAGCTGGTCATGGATAAGGAAAAGGCAGATTTGGCCACAGGATCTCAAAACATAGAGCCACTTTATGTAGAAAAATCTCTTGAACCTATCAGGAGTACCAGTTGAGCAAAAAGTGACTCATGATTAGATATATCTGAGGATGGCAAAGGGGCAAGTGAGAGAAGCTGGATTAAGTTATCCCCCAGTGAAGAATATTACTTGTGTTAACAAAGTGTAAATTTTCTGACACGTGACTTGCAAAGGAAAATGTGATTGATTAGCTGAAGAACTCCCGAAGATTGTAGCAAATCTTTAATAGTGTAATAACCTTTGAAGATTTTTTGAAGGAACACATACAGAAGAAGAGGAAGAAAGTTCTCCCAAGTTTGACTCAGGTACATCATGTGGTGCTACCATTCACTCCTTTATATGGTGGCCTCTATATTTGCTTTGGTCTCCCTACATTGAATGCATTTTGTTGCAATTTGCTTTTATATCAATTTATAGAAAACTTCTGAAAGAATTCCCTACATATGCTGCCTCTGCTGATTTCCTCCTGGATTCTCAACAAAACTGAGGCCGATCTCTATACCTTATCACATAACCATGGGACTGGAAATGCTTCCTCAGAGGTAACTAATGATTTTCTGATTATTCCGCTTCTTTTCATTCTTTCTCGTATTCAACTTTCCCATATCAACTTACAATTCTGATCGTACTTTTCTTCATGAAACTCTCTTTACTTTAGTGTATAAAACTCTGGTTTTGTTTTTTTCAGTTCTTCTCCTCTTCCCTTTTCCCCGTCTTTCCTTTCAACATACCTTTTAAGTGGCACTGTCCTTAGATTTCGGACTCTAGCTTCTTCCCTTTCCACATTGTGTATCTCTCCAGGTTAGCTCAGCCTCTCTCTTGACTTCACATCTTCATCTCATAAGTGACAAGTATACACCTGTGACCCAAGCTTTCTTGTGACACCATGTGAAAACTTTCATCTGCCTGCATGACATTTCTACCAGGACATTCCACCACAGCTCAGAATAGATCTGTCACCCTCCCTAAAATGTATTGCTTTGCTTGCAGTCAGTATCTCAGCCAGTGGCACCCCCACCCTGAGGCATCCCTTCTGTGGGATGAAAACATCCCACAGCCATCTCTCTTACAATCCCATCTTTTCACTAACTCTGGTTCATTTTAATTCTGATATGGTCCTGGTTTTATCTGCTTCTTTGCTCATTACGAAGCCCGATTTCTAACCATTATCTGTTTTCATCTGGATTACTACTAAAGCCTTTGGTTTCATCTTTCTGCCTACCTTGTACTCCCTCCTCAAACGAGAAGTGCAATTACTCCAATGTATTTCCCACACAAGGCCCAATCATGTCACTCTTCCCACACACTTTTCTGGTTCCCTGTTACCTGTAATATATAGCATAAACTCTAGCTGGGCCCTCCTTCAGAGCTCTTCCTGCTGGTACCCTGCCTCCCCACCCCTCCTGTGTTGCTCCTTCACTTGTGTGCAACTTTGTCACCCCATCCCATTGCTCATGTCCTCCCCTCTACTTAAAATACCATTTCCTTTTTCCTCCTTTTCCTACTTCTTCTAATTCAATTCAACCCTTCTTGACCTAAGGCAGTCAACTGGGGACCAAAAAAAAAATACTGGTACTCAGAGAATGTGGTCTGAGTGTATTTAATATGCTGATTCAGACATTTGGTAATTCCTGGAATTGCAAACTACTTTCTTAAGTAAAACTATCTCATGATATTTGTTAGCTGTTCCTGTGGGGGAAAGCAAAGAACATCATTGAGTAACATGAAAACGGAAGGAAAATGACAGAGAATGACAAAACCAATGTTCCTTAATGTGACCATGTGGAATGGAATGTCTTTTGGTATACAATGCATCTTTGAGCACAGCCATGGGGATTGCTGTGGTCAATAGAATTCTCAATAGAAAGTAATCAGAGCCAGTTTTCCTAAGAATTATTTTCCAAGGAATTTCCCTTATTACAATCCAGGTTTAAAAATAACTCACAGAAACAGACAAAGGGGAAAAGGGAGAAGTTTATCATCCATAAACAAATGTAAAAACCAACAAATTTGTAAGAACAAGACAACTAAACCTAAATGCAAAATAGTATGCTAAATTTGAGAGAGATGCATATAGAGAGTAAGAGGTAATTGGAAGCAGATATTCTGAGGGTCAGATTTCTTTTGGCCAATTGCTGAAGAAATATACCATTTCAGTCCACTTGGACCCAGTTTTGCTCTCCAAAAACTAGAAGATCTTTAAGTATTATTTCAGCTTTAACATACCATGAGTATTAACTTAATTCAATGCAGTGTGTCTCTAGTAACTGATGTGCTCAGGACGAATATCTGCCTGAGATTTAGAGATAAATTAATCTTGGGCCTTTTACCTTTAAGTAACCACTCTGTAGTGAGAGAGAATGACACATACATGTTATATTCCCTCACAGAGGGTAGACTGTGGTTGGGGATATACCAGGCATACACAAACGCAGAAAGGAGCCAGCTGAGATGGCAGAGCAAGGATGAGAAATGAGCCATTTTCAGAGCACATCTCTTTGTGACACCCACATCAGTCTAGTGACTGAGTCTCTAGTGGTGAGATCTGGGGCTCTCCTGGTCCCTGTGGCATGCAGTGTCGTTTAAATCAATGACTTCAATAAATGCATATCAAGATGCTGTAGTAAATGCAATGGAAGTGTATAAGCTTGTCATAAATATGATGGAAATACATTAGCTTGCTAGGTACTTAACAAAGTACCACGGCCTGGGTGACTGCAGCAACAGAAATTTATTCTCTTTCAGTTTTGGAGGCTGAAATCTCCAAGATCAAGGTGCTGGCAGGGCTGGTTCCTTGTAAAGCTTCTGTCCTTGGTTTGTAGATGGCTATCTTCTCGTTCTTTTCACATCTTCTTTCTGTGTATATGTGTCTAAATCTCTTATTTTAATAAACGTGCTAGTCATATTGGATTAAGGTGAAGCCTAATGATCTTATTTAACTTGATTACCTCTTTGAAGACCCTGTATCCAAATAAGAACATATTCTGAGGTACTGGTGGTTATAAATTTAATGTATGCATTTTTTTGGTGAGGAGCACAATTTAACCCATAGCATCTAGTGTAAGAAAAAATAGACTCGTGTTTTGTTCATAATAAATGGAACCACTACCCTGTGAATAGTGAGGTGGAGTAATTAAGCACACCTGGATACAGATGCCAGCCCTCTATGTATTAGCTATATGTCCCGTGATGCTGCTGAGATTGGAGAGCTTCAGTTTATTATCTGTAATATGGGAGTAATAATTCTAACATCAGACATTTAGGAATTCTAAATCTAACATCTCAGAAATCAGGAGGAACAAAATACTGGGATACACAGAATAACATTTAACTTCATCAGGAGCACAGAGTAACCCCTTATTTGTTATCTTGAAGGCACAAAGTTGAGAACCATTAAGTCAGATATGATAGAGTTAATTAAGAAGAAATGGAATAATAGAAAATTTTTCTTGATTTAATGATTGGTAATTGAAACCTTGTCAGTACTTAATTTTCCTCGATCTTTTATGGATAATTCATGTGAAAGAGTTATTTACCACCGGTAATGACTCAACACATACCAGTGGGAAATAAACACTGAATTCTTTTTACTTGTCTCAGCATTGTGTGTTTGACTCATTCCCAAGGACATAAACAGGATTTAATTTGGAAAAAAAGAAGGATTTTTTAAAATCCTAGGGACTGTGATAACTTGCATTTATTTATTTCATTTGGCTTTGCATTGTCTCCTTAAGTGAGCATTCTACTCCTGTGTGTAATGGGTAGGTGCTTTCAACTCTAATTCTTACCACTGGCTATTTTGACTGAAATTTTCATAAATACATTACGATTCAATTTTTTTGAAATACTTCTTGACAAATTTTTCTGTTCATGTCATTCCAAATTTTATTTGCTTTCTCCACTCCCATTCTGTGGCAAAATACATATACTTAAAAGAACATCTAATTTGAATATGTTCTGAAACAAATCATAAAAGCTAAGATGCACAATGCATATTGCGCATAGAACCCATGCACTAGAGTGAAGTGGATATTTTTCTAACAATCATGGCCAACACTTATCCATTTTTCCCCCTGTGTATCAGGCATTTCTAAAGGATGGATCTTATATCTTAGTTTTATGTGAGAAAACAGGTTATGTGTGCCAGTTCACCAGCTGGGAGATTATGTAAGCAAGGTTCAAACCCAGTTTGCTAAATCTAAAATTGATGCTCTTTAAACTCCATTAAGCTTGACATCCACTTAGTAGATTAGAAGTAACTATGTGAGGGACTTAGAAGTTTCTGGAAGGAAAAAGAAGCTTCAAAATGAGCACAGCCCTGCAGAAAGTAGTGCTGGTCTTTGGAGAGATGATTATGAGTGCAGGACTATCTGCCAGACGAGCTGTATGACATTTGACGACTCTGAGTGCTGTGGAGTGCAGGGTGGAGCAACATGAGAAAAATCTGTAATAAGAACACTTGAATTTAAAAAATGTGTAGTGCATTTGAGGCAAAAAGAATATTTTTGTGACAACACTACCTCAGACAGTGTTTCAGAGGGTGAGGGGAGTCCCCCTTATCATTATCCACCATGCACTTTGGACTCTGAGGGCTCTGCTCCTGTGGCACTGTTGGTTGCCTTTCTAATTTTCTCACGATTCTTTGCTAAAGAACCTTGATTCTGTGAGAGACAGGAACGAGCCCAGCCCCCAGGCAATGCATCATGATTGATTTGGACTCATTATGACTAGTAATGACAGCCTCCTTTCTCTTTGTCAGATTCTTAATTTTAGAGCTTTCCTGATGCTCAACAAGATTTTTGTTTCTTCTCATTCCCAGCACCTCGTTCATGACTGGTATATCTGTGTCATACTTTTATCAAAACAAGATATTGTTCTTCATGCTATTAAGCAATCTTTCCTTAAATTTCTTCCTGTCTTATCATGATCACTGCTTATCATCTCCTTAATTTTCTTTTTCTGCATCTCTGTTATATTTTATGTTTTCCATGTCATTTTGTTTCATACATATATCTTTCTCTTATATTTAGTAATATATATCTTGTGTATATATTTGAAATGGCATCTAGTAGAATATATATCTAATAAAATGTATTCTGCCATGGGATTTGTTCGAATCCAATGAGATTCTTTAACCTTTTACACATAGAACTTAAAGCAATTATTTGACATAGTGGATAGAATCAATCACATTTTTGGGAAATAACTTTCTTTCAAAGGACAACAAACAAAATGCATTAAATACATATTTTAAGTCGTATTAAAAATCCAAGATCAAAAATGTAGTGAGGATGTACTGAATTTTGTTTTGGGGCAGGGGAAAGTAATGGAGTGTATGTTTGCCTCTTGCCTGAAACAAAACAAATTAGCAAAACATATAAAACAATGTGTTTTAAGACACTGAATATCAGGCAGTAAATGACCATCATCTCTGAGAGATAGGAATAGAACAAGGTGAGCCCTATAATTTCTCTAGCTTACCGCCTTGAGAGGGTTTCCAGGATCAGGGGCAGGAAGAGGGAACCCAGACAGCCTAGTGGAGTTCT
Source organism: Macaca mulatta (assembly GCF_049350105.2). Lineage (NCBI taxonomy): Eukaryota > Metazoa > Chordata > Mammalia > Primates > Cercopithecidae > Macaca > Macaca mulatta. The sequence continues at coordinate 81,453,921 of NC_133408.1, forward strand.
GAGTTGAAGAGATGAAGCTGAGAGTCAGTGGTAACAAAGTGGCTAAAATTTGCTCAACTTGGTGCTTGAGAGAAGAAAGGGCACACAGAAAGAACTCTGGCAACTTGCAGATGGTATACAATGTGTTCACAAAATCCCTGATTGCAGAAAACTACCCAACGCCAAGGAAAGAAGCATCTGGAAGGATGAAAAGCAACAGTACCCAATACTCGCACTTGGCTGCAAAGAATATTAATTCCATCAGACAGCCTGGAAAGGCATGAGATTCATTAAGAATTAGGTAGAGTACACAAGAAGGCTGTGCCTCAATAGAGGGAAATATTTAGCCCTAGATTGGGCACTATTCTGGTCACAACTAAAGAATATTAAACCCCAGAGTTTCAAATTGTTTCCACAAGATTTAACTGCTCAAAACTCAAGAATATTTATAGGAATACAGAAATATCCAGCTCCCAACAAAGCAAAATTCACAGTGTATGAAATTTAATAAAAATTACAAGGCATGCAAATAAGTAAGAAAATATGACTGGTAGAGAGGAAATAAACAGAGCCTCAGAGAACTGTGGGACAACTGCAAGTAGCCACATATATGTGTGATTGAAGTGCCTGAGAGGACAGAGGGGAGGAGCTTAAAAATATTGAATAGTCAAAAATTTTCCAAGTTTGATAGAAACTACAAATCCACACATTTAAGAAGCTAAATAAATTTAAGTATAAGAAAAATGAAGAAAACAAAACTAAAGTATATCATAACCAGTTTGCTCAAAACCAGTGGTGAAGGAAAAATAAGACACACTAGTTGCTAATAACAACTAGGAAAAACAGCTTGAAAAAAGGTGCATTATGTTCAGACCAGCAGTGATAAGGATGACAGCAGATTTCTTATTGGAAACCATGTAAGTAAGAAAACAGCATGAGAACATTTTTTAAAGTACAGCAACAACAGAAGTCCAACATGCCAAGTGAGAATTCTATACTTGTTGAAAATATGTCAAAAATGAAGCTAAATAAAGACTTTTTCAGACATACAAAAGCAGAAAGTATCTGTTACCAGCGGACATATAAGAAATGTTAAAGAAAATCCTTCAGGCAGGAAGAATATTCTACCAGATGGAAATATGGATCTATAAAATTAACAAAAAAACTATTGAAATTGGAATTACATGAATAAATACATAAAATTTTCCACTTATTACTTAAGTCTCTTTGAAATATAATTGACAGTTTTCCAGAAGTAAAATTGCTGGATTATGTAGTAATTCTATTTATAGAATTCTATTTTTTTGAGGTACCTTGATACTATTTTCCAAAATGGCTGTACTAATTTGTATTTCCACAAATAGTGTGCAAGGTTCCCTTTTCTCCACATCCTCACCACTGCTTGTTATCTTTCATCTTTTTTATATTAGCCATTCTATGGGGTGATTTTTCACTGTGGTTTTAATTTGCTTTTCCCTGGTGATTAGAGATGTTGAGCTTCTTTCATAAGTCTTTTGGCCATTTGTATCTCTTCTTTTGAGAGGAGTCTGTTGCAGTGAGCCAAGATCGCGCCACCGCACTCCAGCTTGGGCAACAGAGCAAGATTCTGTCTTAAAAAAAAAAAAAAAAAAAAAAAGAGAGGAGTCTGTTTAGATCCTTTGTTTTTTAGAAAGGTGTTTTATTTTCTTGCTATTGAGTTGTTTGAGTTTCTCATATATTTTGGATATTAGTCCCTTGTTAGATGTATGATTTACAAATATTTTCTCCTAGTACATGGGTTGTCTCTTCAATCTGTTGTTTCTTTTGCTGTGGAAAAGCTTTTTAGTTTTATGCAATCTGATTTCTCTATTTTGGCTTTTGTTGTCTGTCCTTTTTGCAGTCCTTTCCAAGAAATTATTGCCAATACCATTGTTGTGGAGATATCCCCCTATGTTTTCTTCAAGTAGTTTTAGAGTTTCACATCTTATGTTTAAATCTTTTATCCATTTTCAGTTGATTTTTGTATATGGTGTGAGGTAGGAGTCCAATTTTGTTGTTCTACATGTGAATACTCAGTTTTCCCAACACAATTTGTTAAAACACCGTTCTTTCTCCATTGTGTGCTCTTGGTACCCTTGTAAAAAATCAACTGGTTGTAAATACTTCTGGTCTTTCTATTCTATTCTGTTGGTTGATGTGTCTGTTTTTATGCAGTACTATGCTGTTTTGATTACAATAGCTTTATATTTTGAAATCAGGGAGTGTGATGCCTCCAGTTTTATTGTTTTTGTTCAAGATTGCTTTGGCTATTTGAGTTCCACATAAATTTTAGAATAGTTTTTATTTCTGTAAAAATAACATTGAAATTTTGATAGGAATTGTGTTGAATCTGTAGCTTGCTGGGGACAGTATGGACATTTTAACAATATTAATGTTTTCAACCCATGAACATGGAATATGTTTTCATGTATTTGTGTCTTCAATTCTTTCATCAATGTTTTATAATTTTTATTGTACAGTAAAAGCATCTTCTTAAGTTTACTCCTAAATATTTTATGTTATTCTTTGATGCTATCATAAGTGAGATAGGTATCTTAATTTTTTTCAGATAATTTGTTCAGTGTATAAGATATAAGCAAAAGAATTGAAATTGGTGTGTCCAAGAGATACCTGCATGCCCATGTTCATTTCAGCATTACTCACAATAGCCAAGATATAAAAGCGACCTAAGTGTTCGTTAATGAATGGATGTACAAAGAAAATGTGGCATTTATACCCAATGGAATACTCTATAGTGTTAAAAAAGGAGGAGATTCTGCCGTTCACAGCAACATTGATGAAAGTGAAGAACATTATCCTAAGTGAAATAAGACAGGCACAAAAAGACAAATATGATCTCACTTACATGCGGAATCTAAAAAAGTTTATCTGAGAGAAAGAGAACAGAAAGATGGTTAGCAGACACTAGACGGGGAGGAGGGATGAGGAAAGGGAAGATGTTAATCAAAGGGTACAAGCTCAGTTAAACTGGAAGAATAAGTTTTAGTGATCTATTGTGTTACATGGTGACCCCAATTAATAATAATATATTTTGTATTTCAAAGTAGCTAAAAGAATTAATTTTTAACACTCTCACCCCAAAAAATGACTTTGGTGAGGTGACGAGTATGTCAATTAGCTTGATTGAATCTTTCTACAGTGTATACATAGATCAAAGTATCACATTGTATTCCATAAATATACATAATTATTATTTGTCAATTAAAAAGAAATAATTAAAAATATAATTGTCTAAACAGAAATAGTAGCAATTTAGTGAAGGATTCATAACATTGTAAAAATAAAATGTTTGACATTAAAAACACACAGGTTGGGAATGGAGAATAGTATATTGCTGGAAGGTTATATACTATACACGAAGTGGTATAATATATGATGATAGACTATAGTAAGTTAAAGATGTATACCACAAACCTTAAAGAAACCACTAAAATATAAAAAAAGATCGTTAGCCAATAATCCAGTAAAGAAGATAAAATAAAATCATAAAAGCATTCAATTAACTCTAAAGAAGGCAAAACAAGAAAGGGGATAAGAAATGACGACAGTGAGACAGTAGACTTAAGCCTAACCATTGGTAATATTACACTGAATGTAAATTGTGCAAGCCTCAATTAAAACATGGAGATTGTTGGGTTAGATGTGAGAAGCAAAACTTATCCATATGTTGCATAGAGAAAACATGCTTGAAATATAAAGATACAAACAAGTTAAAGTAACACTAATTAAGAGAAAACTGAAACAGCTAAATAGATTTCACAGCAAAGAACATTGCCAGGAACGAAGAAGGCCATTTTTAATGATGAAAGAGTGGATTTGTCAAGAGAATACAGCACGTTTAAATTGACAAAAAAATGCTTCAAAACACTCTAGGCAAAATTTATTAAAGTAGAAATAGAAATATCCACAATCATAGTTGAATATTTCAATATACCCTTTCAGTACTGGAAGAAGCAAATAGACAGAAAATAAGTGAGGATACAGAGAATTTAACAATTAACCATCAATCAACTTGACCTGTTTGACATTTATAGAACATTTTACCCTAAAACAATGTAATACACATTTTTCCAAAACACATAACATGTTTTCAAAGATAGGCCATATTCCAGGATGTGACATAAGTCTACATAACTTTGAAATAATTCATCACTTAAAGTATATTTTTCTGACTAAAATAGAATAAATTTGGAAATCTAAAAAGTAAGGATCTCCAGAAAACCTTTAAGTATTTGGAATGAAAAACACATCACTAAATAATTCATATGAATGAAATTCAAATGAATTTCAAATGAAAAATCAATATATCAAAATTTGGAGAGTGCTGCTAAAGCAGTACTTAATAGAAAATTTGTAACACTAAGCACCTTTATAAGCAAAAATAATATATCTCAAATCATTGCTCTTAATTTTCATTTTAGAAAACTGGAAAAAGAAGAACAAATGGCATTAAAATAAATAGAAGAAAAGAAAAAGTAAAATTTATTTGAGAAGTATTAAAGACTTGAATATTTATATAACTAAATATGAAGCAATCACCTTTCCATAAATCAGACCATATGGCCTGCAAAGCTTTCAAGGTAGAGATCAGTTTTATACAGATTTTTATAACAACTGAAAAAGATGGAAAACTTACGTAATCCTTTGAGGCCAAGGAATCTTAATATCAAAACTAGGCAAAAATATTATGAGAAATGGTCACACAGAATCATTTTTCTCTTGTATTTTATAATTTTGTGTGTGCATATACTTATATAAATCTATATGGATATTTCCACCAATTTTTGTAAAAAGGTAATACTCATGATCAAATTGTATTTTGTCTAATATTCATTGCAAAATTCATTCATAAATGTAATTCATTCCATTTGTAGATTTACGAAGATAAACAATATGATAATTTCAATATATGGAAAAAAGTTTTTTTATATGACTCTCCATGAATTAATAATTAAATGTAGGATTTTCATCAAAATTAAATCTTAGTAATTTAGAAATATAAGGAAACTTTCTTAACCAGGTAGAGGATATAAAAAAAATAAAGCACACGTATTTCTAAATGGGGAAAATTTAGAAAGCTTCCCTTTGAATTTCAGAATGCATTAAGGATGCCTAATATGACAAATTTTATTCAACATTGTGTTGGAACTTCTAGTCAGTGCAACCATATAAGTTTAGAGATTGGAAAGGAGGAACAAGGAATGTTACTTGCATTTTATATACATTTATATAGAAACCTCTAAATTATCTGATTACAAAACATTATCAAACATAATACTTGTATTGAGCAAACTGGCTGCATATAAAACAACTATAAAAGAGATTTTTATATTTGTAGTGAACAATTAAAAACAATGAAGAGAAGTCATCATTCACAATAGGTTCATAAAATATCAAGTCAGGAAAAACCTAATAACATGTGGAAGATAGCTGATGATATATTTAAACTATTTCTAAATTTATATATAGATTAGAAAGCTATTAGAGTTAGTATTCTTCTAACAAATTGATAAGATGATTCTAAAATTTGTACAGAAGAATAAAGGACCAAGGTTACAGTGGCCAATTGTGAAGGAAAACACTACATGAGGACTTGAACTTCCAGAAACCAGAACTTATCATGTATTTTGTAGTAATTTAGTTGGTTTGGTAAAGGTGTAGGAATAGACAAACCGATGATGGAAAAACAGTCCCAAAATATGATAGATATTGCAAATATTAGTGGAGAAAAGAGTAAGAGCTCAATAAATGAACTTGGAAAATATATTATTCACAAAAAAATTAAAATTGGAGCTCTACCTCACTTATATATCAATACATAAGTTACCTCTAGTAAAATAAGGATTCAGTTGTTGAATCTAAAGTTATAGATTGTACTTCTGGGAAAATGGAGTAGGCACCATTTTTCTATTGGGACTTCACAATTCTAGACATTATATATAAAACAAGCATAAGAAGACTCTGAAAGATGGAGAAAAGAGACAGACTGGCTGGCTGGGAACCACAAGCCCCAAAGAACAACCTGCTGGTGAATTCCCTGGGTGCTCTTTTTGCCCCTTATTTGTCCCAGATTGGGTGTTGAAGAAGCCAGGAACCCAGAATGCCAACCATCACACACAAAAAACCTCAAGAAAATCCTGACCCCTTTAGTCAAAGGATCAGGAAAGGCAATAACTGCTTGACTGCAACTGAACGTCACAGGAAAAACTATGGCACCATCCCCTCCTCCACCAACAAAGGCTGGGAGGGTCCTAGACTTTCACCCTCAAAAGGCTGTGCTGGGGACTTTCAACACCTGCTCCCCATGGATGGTATCTGAGAAGGCCATATAAAGAGCCAGTATTTCACCCTCCCAGCCAGTAGTCACACTCCTCCTTGGTGTTGGTGGAGGCTACGTGGGGCTTGGGCTTCCCCATCAACCCATCAGGATTGAGGGACCCTTCTCTACTCACAGGGTGGTATCGGATGAGGCTGAATAGAGGCTCAGGACTTACACGTTCGCCCACTGGTAAGCAGACCATTCCTACTGTATTTCAGTGAAGACCATATGGGGAGCAGAAACTTCCAACCCTTCCCAGCAATAAGAGGGAGCCCCTTGCTTGGCTCAGGTGTCAATGGAGCTCCACCTGGCCGTAATGAGGTAGCAATTCCCTCTACTTCTGCTGCAGCTGTGTTGCAGAAAGCCAGCCAAAAAGGTTTCAGTAAGATCCAGACTCTTATGCCATAACAAGAAAATGTTTAGATTTCAACAGAAAAATCACTAGTCATATAAAAAACCAGGAACATCTCAATTAATATATGGCAAAAATGAAGTGACAAGAATGTTAGAATGATCTGACCAAGATTTTGAAGTAACTGTGATAAATATTCTTCAATATGCTATTACGAACAGTCTTGAAACAAACTTAAAAAGACTCTCCCCAAACAAAAAAGTATTAAAGACATAGAGACACAAAGATAAACCACATGGGCATACAATTACTTAAGAAAGCTGCTCAGTGAATAAGAAAGTGGATTGCATAATAAAGAAATTATTCAATCTGAACAACAGAGAGAAAAGACACTGAAATCACTGAGCCAACCCCCAGGGACTGGTGAACTCACTCTAATAAAAGACATGGCATTTGTGTCATCAGAGCCCTGGAAAGAGAGAACAAAGAGGATGTTTAGAAAAAGTACTGAAAAAGTAACAGTGAAACATTTCTGAAATTTGGCAAAAGGACATATACTTACAGATTCAATAATCCTAGTGAACCTCAAACAGGATAACCCTAAGGAAATCCTCTCCAAGACCCATCATAACTAAATTTCTGAAAATTAAAGACAAAAAAAATTTTGAAAATCAGTGAGAAATGACAGGCGAAACATAACTCAAATGAAAGCAGATTTTTTAAAAAATCATAAATCAAGGAAGTCAGGAAAAAAATGACACAGTATTTTTCAGTTGCTGAAGGAAGAGAATTGTCAATTTATACCCAATGAAAATACTCTTTAGGAATAAAGAGGAAATCAAGACATTCTCTGATGAGAAAATCTAAGAGACTTTGTTGCCAACAGACCTGCCCTAAAGCAATCGCTAAATGAAGTTCTCTAAACAGAAAGAAAATGATTTAATAAAAGGACTCTTGGGACATTAGAGCAGATGAAAGCATGTAAGAAAGAGCAAGAGGGTCAATAATAGACTTTTTCTCTCCTTTTGAGTTTTCAAAATTATTTTTGACAGCTAAAGCAAGCATCTTACCACAGTTTGATGTGGTCCTCAATGCACGTAGAGGAAATGTTTCAGTTAATTATAATTGGGGCAGGGTAAAGGATCATAATGGTAAGTGTTCCAAACCTCACTACAAGTGCTGAAATGTTGATACCAGCAGACTGTTACCAAGCACTGGTGAGGATGTGTTAGAAACTGGGTCCTATAGCATATTTTTGGTGCAAGTTTAAAATCCTACAGCCATTTCTTTAAAACATGTATAGGCCGGGCGCAGTGGCTCATGCCTGTAATCCCAGCACTCTGGGAGGTTGAGGCGGGTGGATCACTAGTTTAGGAGATTGAGACCATCCTGGTCAGCGTGGTGAAACCCATCTCTCCTAAAAATATAAAAATTAGCTGGGTGTAGTGGCGCGTGCCTCTAATCCCAGTTACTTGGGAGGCTGAGGCAGGAGAATCGCTTGGACCAGGGAGTCGGAGGTTGCAGTGAGCCAAGATTGCACCACTGCACTCCAGCCTGGTGACAGAGGGACTCGGTCTCAAAAAAACAAAAACAAAAACAATAACAAAACAAAAACCCAACTTGTGTATGCCCTTACCGTTCATTGAACCTAGCATTCAAATTCTAGTGCATTTATCCTAGAGAAATGAAATCTTATGTCCATACAAAAACCTGTCCCTGAATGTTCATTGCAGCTGTATTTGTGATAGCTCAAACCTGAAAACAACCAATACATCCTACAACAGATGAATAGTTAAAGAAACTGTGTACATTAGTAGCATAACATACTATTTTGAAATAAAAAGCAACTAATTATTGATACATACAAGTAGGATGGAACTAAAGGGTACTATGCTGAATAAAAGAGGTTGATCTTAAAATGTCATACATTGTATGACTGCATTTATATAACATTCTTAAAGTGACAGGATAAGAAACGTGAAGAATAAATTGACATTTGCCAGAAATTAGGGATGCTTAGGTGGGGAAGGAGATGGGTGAGACATGACGGGTATGGCCATAAAGAGGTGGCACAGAGATCTTGCTGGTGGTGGGCCAGCCTGCACCTTGAATGCTGTGGGGTTATATGAACTTACACATGTCATAAAATGACACAGAACAACATATTTATGCTATACCAATTCCAATTTCCTGGTTTTGATATTGTACCAGAGCTATGGAAGATGTAAACATTGGGAGAAATTGGATGAGGGGTACTGGGTGAGGGGACTTATTTATAAAGTTTGCAATTTCCTGTGAATTTATAGTCATTTCAGAATTAAAAGTTAAGAAAAGAAGTAAAACTGTAAAAGTTTCACAAGAAAATATGGATAAATAGTTTAGTCCTTACATAGCAAAAGTCATTTTAAACAAAATACTTAAATATAGGCTATATAATACTTAATAAAATTGACTGTACTGAAAATGAAAACTTTCATGAACCACTCCCCAAACATGAAGACTGCTGCGCATGGCATTACCTGCCTGTAATCCCAGCTACAGTGGGGACTGAAGTGGGAGGAACGCTTGAGCCCAGGAGTTCCAGGCCAGCCTGGGCAACGTAGTGAGACCCTGCCTCAAAATAAGATTTTTTAAAATTAAAAAACATGAAAAGACACTTTAAAAACTAGGAGAAGATGTTCTCAACAAACACATAACTGATGAAAAGTCAGTATTGAAAACAAATTTAAAAAATTCTGAACATCACTAGAGAAAGTACAAACCACACACAAAAAAACCATTGGTATTCAACACACAGAAGAGAAAGTATTAATTTCTAATAGATGTCTGAAAAAAATCAACATGATTGTTGATAAAGAAAATGCAAATCAAACCCACAATGTGACCCAATTTCACATTCATTTGACTAGCAAAGCTGGAAAGTGTCTCCTTATGAAGGATGGGGAGGACCTATTATTCACTGCTGTTAGGTTTGTATATGATAGAGACTTTCTAGAAAACAGGTTAATGTCACTGTGTAGGGCTGGATATCCACACATCCTACCACATAGGAATTCCGTATCTACCCAAGAGAAAGCCTTGTACACAACACAATGTATGAGAAAAGTCATAGAGAAGTGTTGGGCATAACTCAAATGTTCTTCTAGAAGAATGAATGAATAAACTGTAGTATAGTCACGCAAATGAATCTTAAAAAGGAGAAAGATAAATAAACTAAACTATATGCAATATGGATGAATCATAGAAAGTTAAAAAAGCTAAAATATTAAATATAAATTTTCTTTTGATAAGATTTTAAAACTATGATAAATTAGGAATGTATACTACATAAATAATATGAAAGATATAAATAAAATTAAAATAATGTAAAAATGACAAAAATTGATGAACATGGGGGTTGGAGTGATGGTTATGCTGATGGAAGTAGGTGGGGAAAGAGACAGAGACAGAGAAAATATCTCTTTCAGATTGACCGGGGAAAGACTAGGGGATAAATGGGTGACGATTTGTCAACATGAAATCAAACCAAAGCAGGATTTTATTTCTAGCCCAATAGTGTGTGTATGTGTGTGTATGTAAGGTTGTGAAATGCTAAATAAAAATAGACTCTGAAGTCAAATTCAGCATTTTATTTTATTTTGTAACAGAGAGCCCAGAACAAAATAGAGGAGCTGTGCCGTGGAGTTGAACCAGTGCATTTTTCAGTTCTGTTCTAATTCAAGTTCATTAGTTACTTTAGTTTATGCCAGTCTGGATGGAATTCTAGCTTTGGCAACTCACGCTGGAACATTTTTTTGACTTTTGATTTTCTGAAAATTGATTAAAATTTTAAAAGTTGAAAACATTTTCAAAGGTTTATAGTTCGATAGTTAAAAATTTAGACTTTCTCAAATATTATTGAGCTCATAGTTGAAAATGTGGTTAGAGCTAGCCAACCTTTATGACCTCAGCACAGATAAAATGGAAAAAAATCTGGTTGTAATAAAATTATAACACTCATATATTTTCGAGTGAAGAAAAAGTTAAAATGACAACAGCAACAGAATGATTGTGTTGGAGTTCAATTAAGACATTCTTATGTATCTCATACTTTCTTTAGCCCTGACTAATGGATGTGAAACTGCTGGCATGGACACTATCCAGGATGTCCAGTAAGTACTGTCATTTCTAACAAGTAAACATAACAACATCGCAAACAAGCAATAAATCAAAGAAGATGGCTCTCTCTATTTATAAGCACTAAAATGTAACATTCCCCTTTGTAGATTTCTGGAAAGAGTTTGCAGACATAAAGCAAGCACTCATCAGTAAAGTTCTTATTTTAACCAAATTATCTGCCCAGATGGAAGTTTTATTTTGTTTGAGTGGGCATGTGACAGTATCACTCTGAAATGATGGTGCTGGTTCTGGCATATTGCATCTGGAAGAGATGTAATGAGTATTATTGTATTTCTTTGAAAATACATCATTATGCAAAAATTATCTCTTGGAATAAAATTTCTTATGTTTGGTAAAAGTCCAAGAGAGAAGATTTTAAATTCCAAGCATGAATATTATCCCAATGTGAGTTATTAATTAGAAGGCAAGTTTTCCTCATGAGCATTCTGAGTTTAAATATGTTATTTACAAGTATAATAGGCAAATGAAACCATTTAAAAATTAACGGAATGTGTCTCTCCAATTCTATCCTAGCTTGATTCTCTCATGCTTATTTCACCCCCATGAGAGTTCACAGCAAGACCTTGCTGTTTGACATTTCATTTAGTTTCAAAAATTGGCTAAAAGGGAATCAAATCTATGTATTCATACATATGAATGACATGTTTCAGGCCACCCAGTGTAGACTGTTATGGCTCTCTCTCAATATTCATGACTCCAGTCAGGATCATGATGGACATGCCCAAGTTCAGTTTGATTGAAAGTAGCATGAATATAGAAGGACTAGAATTGGGGAGGGGGAGTGTTGAGTCTAGATTTCCTATTACAATTTGAACAATAAAAATTTGATTGTCTTGGATGCTTCTGAAAACTTCCCACCAAAATATATCTAAATAGAACTGGAGTGTGAATTTGTAACATGAAGTGTAGATGTTTAGTCCAAATGCAAAATATCCTTAAAGACCTTATTTTGAAATTCACCTTTTATCCTCTATAATATATGCTTGGTTGAATGTAAAAACATAGATGTAGCACAAATACCAGTTAAAACCATTGCAGTCTCATTCAAATCATTTAGAACAATCAACACTCAAGACTTGAGCACCAGAACAGGAGAGAGGATGAGCTCCTGAGTTGAACTACGTTTAAGAAAGAGAGTTAGAGACCGGTGAAAGGCAGTCAGAGAGATAAGGGGCACAATTGAGAATGGATTACCAGAAGACAAGAGAAGAGACCAGTCAACAATATCAGATAAGTCGGAGAAAGTGAGAAAGGCATGGACATGAGCTGACACGAGGCCACTGAACTTGATGATGGAGATATCATTAGGGCTTGTAGAGACAGACAGCTGTTTCTGAAGAATGATTTGAGGGAGAGAAATGTCAATGGCTTACAGAAGAGGTGGAGATCAGTTGGCCCCTTTCTAGTGAGGGTTGAAGATGAGAAGGAGGCAAAGAGGAGAGAAAGAAGGAGAGATACAGCCAATTATTTGCATTTTTATATTTGTAGCAAACAACTAGAAAAGATGAAGATAAGTCATTGATAATAGTCTAGTATCATATAAAATACCAGAAAAATGTCTAGCAAAAATATGCAGGATATTTACCAATATATTGATCTCTCCCTAGAGTCAAGTATCAGTATTCTGTGTTCTTTATTTAAACTCATAAGATGATTCTAACATTTATATAGAAGATATACTCAAAAGGAATAATAAAATGATGACAAGAAAGGCAATACATTTTTTGATTACTTTTGGTTTCTCCATAGAGAAAATGGCCATGTCACCTGGTGGGAAGGTGGGAAGGCAACTGCCTGTCTTTTTCCACCTGCAGTAATAACCCAGCTGCCTTACTGATATGTGTCAAGGACATCTTGAGACATCCTCCAATTCCTCAGGCAATTTCTCCATTGAATATAGCCACTATAAGATAGTGCACCAAAATAGATGAGGGTGTAGTCATGGGAGCTTGTTTCCTTGAGAAGGTGAGTCAGGAAGCTCCCAGGACGGAAGACCTTCTGGGGAGATGGCCCAGTACAATCTAGGGTCAATAGTCTCAGCTACTTGGGAATCACCCTCTGATGTGGCCAAGTGAGGCTTTTAGATAAAAGGGTAGTCATAAGCATTGAGAAAAATACTTTAGAGCTCCATGTGAAAAACAAATCCTTTCTCTGGTGTCGTTTGGGTTTGGCAGTATAGTTATTAGAAATTCTGTCTGGGGCTTCTGTTCTTTCCTGCTCTCGGCCCTTCAGCATATGAAACCAGCATACCAGATGACCACGTATGATCCAGTGTTGTCAAAGGAGAAGCTGAGGAGGTGTTAGACTTCTTGGATGCAAGTGGAGGCTGGAGTTGGCTACTATTGGATGTGCTGAGTGTAGTTCAACACCATCTGATGGTGTCATGATGATACTGGAGGCGGGCAGGGAAGTGCTGGGAGGAGAAGGGTGGGTCCCTGGTGAGGGCTCCAGTCCTGGGCCTGTGCCCAGGGACATAGGTAGGGACAGACACTCCTGCCTTACCGTCCAAATGTTGCATTTCCCAAGACCACCCTGGCCCACCATGCCCCATCCTGTGCCTGTAAAAACCCCGAGACACGAGCACAGACACGAGCAGCTGGACACTGAGAGGAACACACCAGCGGAAGAAAACACAAGCGGCTGGATGTCGAGAGGAATGCATCAGCATAAGAACACACCAACAGTGCCGGAACACTGGCAGGCCATCGACTGGCAGAACGACACTAAGTTTGACCAGGATGGTCGGAGGAGAGCCCGGCCACTGAGCAGCCCGACTCGAGGGGAAAACCACATTCCCACTCCATCTCCCTTCTGGCTCCCCCATGGGCTGAGGGCTCTTTCCACTGAATAACACCTTGCACTCATTCTCCAAGCCCATGTGTGATCTAAGTTTTCTGGTACACCAAGGCAGGAACCCCGGGATACAGAAAGCTCTCTGTCCTTGTGATAAGCCAGAGGGTCTAATTGAGCTGGTTTACACAAGCCGCCTACAGAAGGCAGAACTAAAAGAGCACCTTGTAACACACACCCACTGGGACTTCAGGAGCTGTAAACATCCACGCCTAGACACTGCCATGGGGTTGGAGTCCCACAACCTGCCCGTCTGCATGCTCCCCCTAGAGGTTTGAGCAGCGGGCCACCAAAAAAGGCAGCCACACCCGCCGTCGCTCGCCCTGCGAGGGGCACAAGGGAATTTTTCCTTTCAATGAGGCCAAGATTTCTTTTTTTCTTTAGCCAATTAATTTGCTTAATATTAGATAATAATGCTATGTAAACCATATAATGTTAGAATAATCTATTCATACAGTTTTAAAATAACACAGGTAGGATTGATCTTTGTTGCTGGTGCATCCATTGTGTTGCTGGTGCATCCATTGTGTTGCTCTGCTTACAGCGCTGACTGTTCCCTCTCAAGCTTTGATCATGCTCAATCTCAGCACATTTGCATCATTCTCATTTTCCGTCTTCTGGCAGATATGTTGATGACGAACCATATTTTAGTCATCCCTTCGCCCCAACAACTAATATAAACCCTGTCCCAGATTGTGCTTAGTAAATCTTGCTGCGTGGCTGAATGAATGACTGAAATCCAAAGCTCAGTACTGAGAAGTAGCGGCTATAATTTAACAAGCTTCTGACTTAAAAAGACTCTCTTCTCTCTGTCCTGTTCAAAGTCACGGTTTTAAAACATCTATATTCTTTATACCTCTGTCCTCCCTCCAAAATCTTGCAGAGAGGAAGGTGGGAGGTCAGATAATGGATATTTTCTTTGCTGTGTGAAATGGGTTAGACTCTCACTGGGCACACAGGCAATCCCAAGACCTTTCAATCACCCCATAACTATCACCGGGCACGGGAAATACGAGTGTGTTCTTGCCACACACTCCATTTAATGCATGCCTTCCATGAACACTTGCCATGAGCCCAGTTTCTTGCTTGGTTCAAGGAATACAAAGCTGAATAGTGGCGGCCTTCTCACTGAGACCTCCTCAAATCTCTCCTACAAAGCACCGGCAGCTTTCTCATAAAGAACAGCAGAAACTGTGTGTATGGGAGGATGAGAGAGGGAGTCATAGGGGGAGAAAAAGTTTCTGATGGAGTTTTGATAGGTGGCAAGAAGAGAAAAAAAAACTCCCTCCCCAAAATGCAGAGGCAAAGAGGAGCCTCATGCTAGGGGTTGGTTAGGGAGTAATTTTATAGTTTTTAAAAATAATTTTAGAAAGACTACTATGGCAAAGAGGCTAGGGCATAAAGCAGTGGGAAGAGAGTAGAGACAACTATACTTCCCCTGCAGGGGTGTGTGTGTGTGTGTGTGTGTGTGTGTGTGTGTGTGTCTGTCTGTGTACAAGGGTGGGAGCAATTCTTTGATTCTTTCAGTTCATTCACTTCTCAGCTAACAAGCTAAAAAGTTTCTGTTTCTAGTTTTGTATTTTTGTATCCTCAGGTGAGGTTTCTGCAAGTCAAACCCTTATGGCTGAATTTTTTGTTTGAATACATTTTCCCACTTGGCACAGCTTGGCACATCTTGATCTCTACTTTCATTGAGAATCATAACTGTATTAGAAGAAGGAAGACATTTTTATATTTGTAGCAAACAATTAGAAAAGGGGAAGAGAATATATATACTTAAAGTGGATGTATTTATATATATTTAAAGTGGATACCATAGGCTCATACACGTAGAAGGCTCTCAATAAACTTGATGGTGGTCCAACCAAGTCTAAAGTTCTTGGTACACATCTGCACAAGTGAGACTCAGAACAGTGAAGTAGGTCCCCTAAACTGACTTAGTTAGCCGGTCCCAGTGCTAGCTAGTGTAAAAATCCAGGACATCCAAGTCCAAGGCTTGCAATACCGCATGGCTTTATGTTATTTATTTATTCATAGGTATTTATTAAACACCTTTTATGTGCCAGGCATTATGCTCATTCATAATTTTTTGACATTGATCCAGGCCGCAATCAGAATGAAAGCGCAATAAAAAGCCACAACTTTATTATTCCATTTTTCGGGGGCCTAGTCTTGCATTGATTACATCCCCACATAATCTCCAAGAGAGATTTTTTTGCTGGCATATTCACCATCATTCAACTGTAGCAGCATGAAGGAAGCTATTAGTGCATAGGTTTCTGTGGTTATTTGACATAAAATAAATGTCAGCTTTGTAATCTTAGCCCTTATGAAACAAGTGTTAACTAAATTGAGTGAGAACAGCTCACATTTAAAGTGCTTCTATTGGCCAGTCCTTCAAAGGTAAAATGAACTCCTCCAAGTCATTATCAATGTTCTCATCAATAAGCAGACACTCTAGCTGGATACGCAGGGAAGATCTCTGGGTCTTTCAAAGACAAAATAACACACACTAATGAGTTAGAGACACATATTGGTTTGTGACTCAAAAATGTGATTTGTTGTCAGAAGAAATAACAACTAAAGGTGAGTTACTACCTATTCTACAAACATGATTACTCCCAGGAGTGACTTCCTAAAGTTCCAAGAATTAGAGGACTGCTTATCAAATTAAATAAAAATTAAGTATGTTTATAATTTGTTTTCATGCATCCCAGAGTCTTTTTACTATTCTGTTGGCCTTTCTTTCTCTTCACATGTCCATATAAGAGTTCGAAAACTCTACTGCCGATTTCAGCTAGCAACTTTATTTCAATCAAGTGTGAGAATGATTCTATTTCCTGCTACAGTTCAGAATCTTTTTCTACCAATCAAATGAAGAATGAGTTTGCTTATGCTGTTTCAGGTCATCATGAATGGTCCCAGGTGATTCAAGGCCCACTTTGAATTGATGTTGGTGTTTGGGCCTCCAGCTTCATCCACTACCATGGGTGACCCTCAACCAACCATTGGTGTGGTCAGGTCCTCAGCGCCCTTGCTTCTGAATGGGAACAGATGCCTCTTGGGTTGTAGGAGAGTCTGTCAACTGTCAGCACTCTGTATGAGCTGGGCCCTGCCATCATGCCTCTCCTCCCCACTGTGCCTGCCCCTGAGGGCCTCCTCAATACTTCCTCTGTTCCTGCAGGGCCATCACTGAACTCAGCAGAGCACAGACACAGAATTTATATTTCATGAGGGGTGCAAGAAGGTCAGTGGCACTGAGGAAAGCTAGGCTCACAAAATGTTTTAAATGGACTGTAGCCACAGCCAAGACCTGACCAGAAGGCTGTGGCCAGGCTTCCTGCTCCTGGTGCAGCCCCTTCAGGTGAGGCAGAGGACACAGTGGCTCATCACTGGGCCAGAGCCCAGAAAGCACAAGCCTTATTTCAGCTCTAGCCCATTGCAATTTTTTTCTCCTGTCCTCTGGCCCTCACAGCTGGGATCACGAAAGTCCCCAATGGCCATGGCGAGATCAGTCCTGTGTTAACCCCCCCTGGCAGGAGTAGAGGGTTTCTTAACCTTAGCACCGTGGACATTTGGGGCAGGATAACTTTGTTGTGGGAGGCTGCCCTGTGCACTGTAGGCTGTTAACAGTATCCCTGGATGCCAGTAGCACTTCCCTAGTTGTGATGACCAAGAATGTCTCTGGTCATTGCCAGGTCTCTGCTGGGATTGACCCTGGGTCAGAATCACATTAGGCATGACGAACGGGACTGGTCTTGTACCGCCTCCTGTGCAAATCTGCTTTGGCACATTTGCCTGCTACTCCAGCCACATTAAACTTCTGCTAGTCTCCAAATGCAGGGGCCACCACACACCACTGGCTCTTTACACCTGCCCTTTCTTCCATGGGACTTTCTTATCTTTCTGGTCTATTTGGAAAACTCATTCTGATTCGATAAGCTCCTCAAGGTGTCTCCACAAACATTTCCCTGATCAGCTCAAGCAGAATCAGTGGCTTATTCCCTTGTATAATACTCCATCAGCCCACAGTGATCCATCATCCTGCAAGGGAAGCCTGCCATGGAGTTCCTGTCCCAACAGACACAGAGGTCCCATGCCGTTTCACTAGAGTGTGATGGGTCCTATGAGAGGAAGGTTCCAGTGCTCCAGGACCCTAACAGTGAGGGTCTCTGTCTGCCAGGGAGCAATGCAGGCCTCCTAAGGCAATGGCAGACCAGGGAGATGTGAAAGTGAACAGTGGTTGTCCAACCAAAAGAACAGCAAGTGTGGAAACAGTGTGCTCTTGCAGCAGGGACTCATTTAAATCATTCACATAGAAAATCCGAGTTTATTATAAATCATGCTGCTATAGAGACACATGCACACGTATGTTTATTGCGGCACTATTCACAATAGAAAGACTTGGAATCAACCCAAATGTCCATCAGTGACAGACTGGATAAAGAAAATGTGGCACATATACACCATGGAATACTATGCAGCCATAAAAAAGGATGAGTTCGTGTCATTTGTAGGGACGTGGATGCAGCTGGAAACCATCATTCTCAGCAAACTACCACAAGAACAGAAAACCAAACACCGCATGTTCTCACTCATAGGTGGGAATTGAACAATGAGATCACTTGGACTCTGGAAGGGGAACATCACACACCAGGGCCTATTATGGGGAGGGGGGAGGGGGGAGGGATGGCATTGGGAGTTATACCTGATGTAAATGATGAGTTGATGGGTGCTGACGAGTTGAGGGTGCAGCACACCAACATGGCACAAGTATACATATGTAACAAACCTGCATGTTGTGCACACGTACCCTAGAACTTAAAGTATAATTAAAAAAAAAAAAAGAAAAAAAAAAAGAAAATCCGAGTTTACCGAGCGCCAAATATATCCCAGATTCCATGTGCAGTGTGCATAGGAAGCAGGCCCTAACCTTGACCCTGAGGCACTTGAGACCTGCCCATGCCTTGCTGTGTCCTTTGTCTGCCCTGGCTTGTTTCACTGCCTGGGGATGGGGGCTTCGGTCACAGCCATGCTGGCCATATGGAAACTGTGCCAAGGATGGTCTGTGTTTCTGGTTTCACTCACCAGAGGCATGAGGGTCCCTTTAGCATATGATTTTCATCACTGGGAGGGAAATCTGGGCTGGCAAACAATTTAGAAGTCATGGGGTTGAATAATGCTGCCAACAGAGAAGGAAGTAATGTCACGAATAGATTCGCAGGCGTCAGGATTTTTTTTGAGGCTCGTTCTTTCCCACCCACTTTTACTTTCTGGCCACTGCTATGGAGCAAATGTTCGTGTCCTTCCAAAATTCACATTTGGAAGCCGTACCCATCAATACGATGATATGAGGAGGTGAGATTTTTAGGAAGTAATTATTTCCGGAAGGTGGAGTCCTCATGAATGAGATTAGTGCCCTTATAAAAAGAGACACAAGAGACATGATCTCTCTCTCCACTGTGTGAGGGCTCAGTGAAAAGGCGGCCTTCCATAAACTGGGCAGGGAGGCCTCACTAGGAACTGAGTTAACCAGTACCTTGATCTTGATCTTCCAGCCTCCCAAACTGTAAGGAATAAATTTCTGTTGTTGAAGTTACCCAGTCTGTGGTGTTTTGTTATAGCAATCTGAGCTGACTAAGACACCCACTGGATCACAGTTTAATTGAATATGGTAGTTGTATAAAATTTGAATACTATGCAGCCATAAAAAAGGATGAGTTCATGTCCTTTGTAGGGACATGCATGAAGCAAGAAACCATCATTCTGAGCAAACTATCGCAAGGACAGAAAACCAAACACTGCATGTTCTCATTCATAGGTGGGAATTGAACAATGAGAACACTTGGACACAGGAAGGGCAACATCACACACCGGGGTCTGTTGTGGGGGAGGGGGAGAGGGGAGGGGTAGCATTAGGAGATACACCTAATGTAAATGACGAGTTAATGGGTGCGGCACAGCAGCATGGCACATGTATACATATGTAACAAACCTGTACGTTGTGCACATGTACCCTAGAACTTAAAGTATAATAATAAAAAAAAGAAAAAAAAATTGTAAATCATAAAAATGTACCACCTACTCGGTGTGTATTTTCACATGCACTTTACAGAAATCCTGTGACGCAGAAAATTTCCCCTTTCAAGTGAAGAAATTGACAGCACAGTGATGAACTTTCTCTAGGAGTTACAGCCAAGAATTGGTGGACTCTGAATTCAAACCTTTTGCTTAGGGCTGCCCCATCCTGCCTGAGTCCCAACAGAGGTCAGAGACACCAGTAGGTGGCCTGAACAGGGGAGCAGGCTGGTCACAAGGGAGCAGCTTTGGGTTCAGCAGTTATGATACAGTTGCTGGGAACTTCTGCCCATCTGGCCCGACTGGTTGGCTGAAATGGCTCTATCCTTGATGAAAACCTGCTGGAAGGAATTAGGAACACAGAAGACATTGCCAAAGGATACATTGTTCAGACCCCTAAATTTGCTGCTCCTCATCCCCTGCCTGGGCATGGATTGAACGTTGATATGTTGCAGTCTCACCACTGGAGAGAAGAAATTCTCAATTCCTGTGTGCCCAGGACTCCCAGGGAGAAGAGCATCTGGGCCTGATGTCCCCCACGGCAGGCAATCGTGTGCGGGTCTGTGGTTACACCCGCCCACACTTTCCATGTCACCTGACAAAGGTGCGCTTTCCAGTAACTCATTGCAAAACTTTTGTGAAAGGAAAAACATCTAGTCTGATGTGAGATGAATAAGTTGGTTTAATAAGTATGGGTTATGGAATCATAATAATGGGGAAAGAAAAAAGACAAAAATAAGAGTAGGGCACCTGGAGTTTAAATGCAGGTAAGAATAAAAGCAATTAAAAAGTCATATGTTTTCTCAAAGCTTTGGTCTGTGTCTTGGTGTTTTCAAGGAAGCTGAAGGTACCCTGATCGGTCCGGGGCACACTGGCACAGAGCCAACACATGATGATTCTAGGAGAGACTGCTGTGCCTCAGACTGCTTTCATCACCAGACAGTGGCCCCTTGAGTGTGGGTTGAGTGTGGACTCAGCCTTACTTTCTGCAGGGGTTGGGGGAAAACCAGGCCTAACATCCAGCAACAGAACATTAACTCAGCTAGTGAAAAATGGAAGTGACGTCACAAATGCCGCATTATGAAAGTAGCTATTTTTTAAATAGCTCAACTGCACAATTGCCAAGGCTTGGATCCCTCTCTTAAAGTCTTATAGAGGCCTTGTAACCAACTCCTGGCTAATCTGGGCTGATAGTTGCTGCTTTCCAACTGCCAAGCTGTCAGGGGATTGTTTCCTTTGTTAAAACTCACAGGGTGAGGTGGAGAACAATGTTCATATTTCTGTACTTTGTGCGTGCTCCTTGCTCCCTCTGGAACATTCCCTGTTATTTGCCACTTGGCAAATTCTCATTCTTATACACCACCATCTGCATCTCCAACTGAATCATCTCATCCTCAGTGCACTTGCTCCCTTTTTATTCTATTAATACAATGTTTGGTGCAGCCCCATGGTCATTATCATTTGTGCTCTAATTCTGCATTCATGTACATCTTTACTAATAAAAATAGAGAACATCGATCCAGAACTTGCTATGTACCAGGGGCAGTGCTAAGCATGTTGTTCATATTATTTTACCTAATTCTTGCAACAATATTTTTAGGCAGTGCTATCCACATTATCACCACTTGACAGAGGAGAAATTGACAGCTAGGTATGCACTTGCCAAGGGTCACACATATGGAAAGATCAGAGCCAGAATTTAAACCCAAGGAGTCAATGATCTCACTTATATGTGAATTGGAAATAAATGGAACTCATAGACACAGAGAGTAGAATGGTAGTTTGCCAGGGGCTGGGGCTGGAACTGGGGCTGGGACTGGGGCTGGGAAGATGTTGGTCAAAGGGTATCAAGTTGCAGTTATAAGATGAATAAGTTCTGGGGATCTAATGTACAGCATGGTGACTATGGTTAATAATAATATATTGTGTGCTTGAAATTTGCTAAGAGAGTAGATCTTAAGTGTTCCCACCAACCCTCACCCCACACAAAAGGTAACCGTGTGAGATTATGGATATGTTAAGTGGCTTGATTGTAGTGATCAATTCACAGTATGTACATATATCAAATCATCACATATATGCCTTCCATATATACTGTTTCCTCCTGTCCATTGCATCTCAATTGGGCTGGGAAAAATAAAACAAACCCAAGCAGTCTGGCTCTAGAGGTGCGATGCTTTCCTGCCATCCTGTCTGCTCCCAGGACTCTGTGCTCCCAGAACCCAAGGGGGGTTCAGGCCTTATCCATCTTTGCATTCACGCCCCCTCACCTCTCTCATAAAGACCCTGGTCATCCATCCTTGGATTCACTCCTGCACCTCTTTCAAACATGGAGGGGCATAGAGAATTATGTAGTTGAGAAGCACCTGGCCCCTTTGTGCTTTGATGTCCACACAGTGAGGACTTCTCATTTTATGGTGTGGGCCAAGAGAATCAATCCCAATCTCTTTAGAGTGATTCTCCAGCTTCCTGTTTGGAGGACCAGCAAGAGAATGGGCCAGCAGGCCACTTTGTGTATCTTTCTGACAGGCTGTGTGTGAAATAGCTGGTCCTCACTAGCCTGAAAACCTAAGGGAGGAAGAGTGCCACATCCCAGCTGTGCCCCTGGTGCCCAGCTTGTAGTGAAGCCTTAGAGAAGCTGCTTCCTGCTGGTGTTGCATGTCCACAGCCCATACTGAGAGAAGAGATTGTAGCAGACTGAAGGTTGCCAACGTGAAATCACAGGATGGGAAAGCAAGACATCCCTCACTGATTAAATGTAAGATAACAATAACAACAGTAATAATAGTAAAAAGTGGCTGGATGCTTCTATGCTTTATGTGCTGTGCCTAGGGCCTGCCATAGATCATTTGCTCTTCATAGCAACTCTGGGCTATCTCATATTGCTCCCATTTATAGATGAGAAAACTGAGGCTTAGAGATTAAGTAACTTGTCATTGCGCAACAGGTTAGTGAATGGTTGGTCTGATCTCAAATCTTATTTTTTAGAATAACTAGAAAATATATTCCTTCATGCCTTTAGTCCATTTGGGCTGCTATAACAAATTACTGTAAATGGGATGGTTTATAAACAACAGAAATATATTTCTTACAGTTTTGAAGACTGGGAAGTTCAAAATCAAGACACTAGCAGATTTAGCATCTGGCGAGGACTCTTGGTTCATAGACAGTGCCTTCTCGCTGTGTTGTCACATGGTGGAAGGGGTGAGGAAACTCTCTGGGGTCTCTTTTATAAGGATGTTGACCCATTCATGAGGCTCCATCCTCATGCCTTAATCATCCCCAGAGGCCCCACCTCCTAATACCATCACCTTGGGAGTAAGGATGTTAATATATGAATTCTGGGGGACACAGACATTCAGAACACAGTACATTCCTTCTACAAGGCCTAACCCCGGGCCTGGTAGACACTGAGGCACACATATCTGTCCTTGAGAGAACTCCAGCCAAGGAACACAGTGGGGTAAGGCCCCTGGAAGGCTGCTGTCAGTGGACAGGTGCACAGGTTAGGACAGATCTGGGAGAGACGGAGGGCCCAGGAGCTACTGAAGTGATGCCTCCAGGTGTAAGGCCTGGGGGGCCACGTGGAGACAGGTGGCAGAGAGACTGGGAAGGAAGCAGAGCCAAAGCCTCTGTCTGGATGAGGCTCAAGAACGAACAGAGCAACTGGGCAAGAAGGATAGGCAGTGGCCACCCAAGAAGGATGGCAGAGTTCTTAATTTCATGAATGGGGCAGCCCTGAGATGGGAAGAAGCTGAAAGCAGAGGCTGGAAGTTGAGAATCAGGGCCCATCTATTTAGTTTGGACCACAGCACACTTTTGCTACTGTCTAGGTTGTTTTGCCTTTTAATGGAACCAACCTTGAATAAACAGATTTTGTGTACAAAAAAGTCTGGATATCCTCCCCCTTCCTTTTTTTTTTTTTGAGACGGAGTCTCGTTCTGTCGCCCAGGCTGGAGTGCAGTGGCCGGACCTCAGCTCACGGCAAGCTCCGCCTCCCGGGTTTATGCCATTCTCCTGCCTCAGCCTCCCGAGTAGCTGGGACTACAGACGCCCGCCACCAAGCCCCACTAGTTTTTTTTTTTTTTTTTTTTTTTTTGTATTTTTTAGTTGAGACGGGGTTTCACCGTGTTAACCAGGATGGTCTTGATCTCCTGACCTCGTGATCCGCCGGTCTCGGCCTCCCAAAGTGCTGGGATTACACCCTTGGATATCCCTTCTTTAGTAAGCCAGAAGATCAGTCCTGTTGGGCTCCTTCACATGGGACAGCAGTTGGCAGAAGGGTCCTTGCTCCCAACTCTCCCCTCCCCAGAGGGCAGAGTTTCTGCCTCCTGGGCTATGTTCAACCTGCACTGCGCTCCTCACCCAATGGGAGGGACTAATCAACCTGTTTGGGCTGTAGATACTTTAAATTGTAATTTCTGCCCTGAGGCATGGGGGTTTCTAAAGTCTTAATGGAGGGGAATGAAGATCATTGTAGGTGAGAAAATCCAGGGACATGTCCTGGGGATCTTGGCTGTGTCACCTACACAGATACTGAATTCCCCTAGAATGTGGGCAGGAGCAGAGGAGGTGATCCCAATCCCTCACTTAATGTGGGGTAGGTCATTCAGATTGATGTAGGTGGCAAGGATGGATCCAGGGTTAACCACCACATGCCATGTGCTTCGAGAGACATTTTTTTTTTCATGTAGATGAAAAAGCAAAGCCATTTCACAGTTTACATTCTACTCAAATACAAAAAGAAAAATAAATAGATTTGCTGGCAATCAGGAGTTTAATTGGCTAGTGGGTCACAGTGCGTATAAACACTACAATTGTTTTGTTCCTTTGGATTTTGGGTTAAAAACTGCAGTTTGCATATTTTAGGGACTTTTAGGGATTTTCCAAGGCCAAAGTTGTGTACAAGCCAATCATATTACAATCGTTCTCTCTTTATCACTCTTAAAAATCATTTAATAGAAACTTAGAGAGCAGACTTGGGAATATAATAAAATTTGGCTCCTTTAAATTGAACACATATTTTCTAAACCTCCAATAGATACTTTCCAGAAAAGAACGGCTGTAATATGGCATTTATTGTTACAAAATTAGGCGGACCAAGAGGTCACTTATAATGTTTATGAGAAGTAGCTCCAATCACGAATGGTTTCATGCCACCGGTAATATTAGGTAACTTCTTTAGTCCTGACCCAAGTATCAATCACTTCTCTGCTCCATCACCCTAGTCCCCACCAGCTCTGTGAGACAAGTGAGGGAGGGTTCTAGGTATCCCCAGTTTGCAGCAGAGGATACTGAGATCTGATGAGGTGTTTTTCATGTGCACTCTATAAAACTGTGCCACTGCTTGGCATTGCGATGAGCTCCATTCTCTTGAGCTCATCGTATGGTTAGTTAATGAGCTGAGAAGTGGAAAAGTGTGCTGAATCAGGACAGGATGATGCTGGGGAGCAAAGCAGGGTGATGCAGTCCCGTGGCAGGTATGTGGGGTGAGCCAGCCCACACCTGCCATACCCTGATTCTCCACGTCTGAGTCCTTTCTCCAGGGCTACAGCTCACATTTGCGGTTGGCCTAAACAAAGTAAAACAGGTTAGAATGTGTCAGGTCCATAGCTTTACCTGAAGGGAGCTTACAGGAAGTTCCAAGGCAGGGAAGCCTTGTTTCCTTCTCCAAACTCATTCTCACAGTTGTATTGTCATAGGAGTTGATCTCTCAACTGTGCACTTCCTATGTGTGCAGACTCAACATTTCCTAAACTGAACTCTTTTGGAGACGGTGTTCACTTGAGCTTCCAGAATTGTCTCCCAGAAACCCTATGTCCAGAGGCCAGCCAGTTGTCTCCTCTAGACTCCTAGACAGCTGCCCTGGTCTTGCCAGCCCTAGACCATTCTTCATAGATGGATCAAGATGACGCCTTTGCCGTCTCTGCAACCGAAGCTCCTACTTCTCAATTACTTCAGACAAAAGTCCTAGAGTCAGCTGGTGATCCTCAGCCTCTGGAGACATCAGTGGTTCTGACACTTTTCTACACTAGTATCCCCACTGAGAGGTGAGCAGGCATAATGTGCCATTTTGGGTTTTTACCCTTCAGGGCTGGGCCTCAAGCATGATGTTGCTCTGAAGTTCAGTGTTTTATTTTTAAAATCCCATGTTACTGCAAAGCATATGCATGTTTGATTCAAAATGTAAATTTATTTCTATTTGCAATATTGGGAAACTAAGTAATTCAGATGCATTCTCCTTGGCAAAATATAAGAAACACTTGGCTGGGCACGGTGGCTCATGCCTGTAATCCCAGCACTTTGGGAGGCCAAGACAGGTGGATCACAAGGTCAGGAGTTTGAGACCAGCCTGGCCAACACGGTGAAGCCCCATCTCTACTATAAATACAAAAATTAGCTGGGCATGTTGGTGGGCGCCTGTAATCCCAGCTACTTGGAGGCTGAGTCAGGAGAATCATTTGAACCTGGGAGGCAGAGGTTGCAGTGAGCCGAGATCATGCCATTGCACTCCAGCCTGGGTGACAGGGCGAGACTCCACCTCAAAAAAAAAAAAAAAAAAAAAAGAAACACTTTATGAAAGGTGTTGGAGGACTAACAAATCAGTGGAGAATAGAAAGCCAACACCCGGGGGAAGAAGTAGACAAGGAAGGCAAGCCAGAATTAGGGATGCTTTTCCTCTTCAGTTTCTGTCAATTCCAGAAGGGTTGGAGGGTGGAGGTGGTGAAGAGCCCGATCATGGCTGGGCACTCCTCCCACCCCAAGCTTGAGGTGAGCTCTGAAAGTCTGGGCCTTAGGGGTGAGGGCAAACTCAAAATGGGCCAGTTATTCCTGGGACTGAAACTCATCTTTGAATCATCTCAGTCCACGGTTGAAATAAAACTGTCTGCAGGTTGCTAGTGTGCTGGCCACCTGCCAGAAGTGGAAGCAAATAATAACTGAGAAAGCAGATTATTGTACAGTCTTTCATATACAATTATAGTCAGTCAATCAAAAACAACCAGGTGTACGCAGGCAGAAAACTATGAGATCTAAAAGAAGAAAGACATCACACAAAAGAGCAAGAGTCATACAGGGAACTTATGGAATGTGATCATAATATATTGACTAAAAATAACTATGCTAATATGCCTAAGAAAATAAAAAACAAAACCGAGAACAGAGTGTTTGAAGAAAGTCCCAAGGGGACATTCTGTGATTTAACAAATCCAGAAGAAAAACTAACTCAAAGGATGAGTTTAGCAATAAGTTAGATACAGTTCAAGCAAAAAAGGATTAAAAAATAGAGAAAAGAACATGGGAGACATATTGGTTATTTGAAAAAGATCTAACATACTTGTAATGGGACTCACACAATGAGGGGAGAGAGAGAGAGGAAAGAGAAAGAGGAGAGGGGAAGTGCCAGAGGGAGAGTGGGAGAGAAAGAATGCCTAGAATAAATGTAAGAATCACAAGTGACTACTTTGCTTGCATCTGTGTAAGTACTATTGGAAATTTTGGTGAAATGGATCATTTTTTGGAAAACAGAGTTTACCAAAATCAATTCAAACAGCAATGAAATGTTTAAACAGGCCCATCTCCACAGTAAACTAGATAAAATTATCAAGGAATATTTTGCATAAAAACATCAGGCCCAGATAGTCTTTCAGGGGAATTCAACCAAACTTGTAGAAACCAGAAATGCTCAAAATCTCTATGAAGAAAAATGGGAAATGTTCCTGAAAAATAGAAAATAGATTTGAAAAACAGATATCCTTGTATTTTTCTGTGATGTGTAAATGTCATAAAAATGACACTCCCTGTTTCTTTATGAATTTCATATAATCCCAACAAAAATACCAATAAGCTTTTGCCCTTGGACTTAGGCAAGTTGATACTGACATTTGTACTGGAAAATAAACACACTTGAATAACTAGGCAAGTACTGAAAGGGAAGAATTATAAGGGATTATTACTTCAGCAAACATTACAGCAAAGCCACAGAATGAAAACGCTGTGCCACTGGTGCATGCAGAGTAGCAGATTGGCGGGTCAGGTTGAAAACTGTAGACATTGGTCCAATTACACATGGACATTCAGAATATGATGATGGTGGCATGTCAAATTACTGGACAAAATTGAACCTCTTCATTAATGGTGCTGGGCCAGCAGGACAGTCATTAGGAAACAGATAAAATTATATCCATTCGTCATTCTATACATACGAGATAAACTCCAAAAGGTTCAGAGATAATGAGCGAAAAGATACAATAATAGAAAATAATGTGTGAAAAACTTCAAAACCTCAGCATAGGTTAAGACTTTCTAGCCATAACTTAATCTACAGGCGACAAAACAGTGAGGGATTAATTAATTTGACTTCTTAAAAAGAAAAATATGTTTATGGCAAATGACATCAAGAATACTCTTGAATCAATCTTTATAATATATATCACAGATAAGGAAACTAATATCCCTGATGTATAAAGGACATTTAAAATTGTGAAAAAAAATCTAAAAGTCCTATAAAATGGGCAAGATATATATATATATATATAAATTATAAATTGCTCAAATATATATATAACATATATATGATATAAAACTATATATACATATAGTTGATGTAAAACTATATTTTTTAAAACATGAAAAGATGCTCAAACATCATGCATAATAAGAGAAATGTACATTATAACAATATCAATGCACAACTGCACAGATAGGCAAGATTTCAAAAGCTTGACAATAAATTGTTAGCAAGTCTCTAGTGAAGTGGGTACTCATACTTTACCGGTGGAAAAGCTAAGTGAACAACCCTTATGGAGGGGGATTTGGCAATATCTAAAAAAGAAAAAAATACGTATTTATCGTTTGATCCAGCAATCCTATTTCTAGAAATACACTCTAAAAACACACCTTTAACAGTACAAAAGTACATATGCACATATTGTTAAAAGCAGTGCTTATACTTGCAAAATACTGGAAATTACCTAAGTGTCCAAATATAGAAGAGTAGCTAAAAAATGACACACAAAAAGAACAGTACACAGTTGGATAAGAGAATAAAAATGATCTCTATGAGTGACTTCATAGTGTTTTCTGAGAGATACTGTTAATTAAAATAGGCAAAGTGTCAAAGAGTACATATAGTATGCTGCTTTTGTAAAGAAAGAGAGGGAAATTATAAAATATACGATATCTTCCACTTGTAACAAAACACTAGAAGGATAAACCAGAAGACAAGAAAATTGATTATTAAAAGATGTAGGATCAATGGTGTTGAAGGGCCAGAGTAGAGTTAATTTTCTGGGTATGTCATACAGTTTTGAGTTTGGGAAATATGTTAATATTGTGTATATTCCCAAATCACATTAAATTGACAATTTTAAGAAAAACTAAAACTGAATGCAAATAGAAATAGATGAATGTAACTCTCCTTTATAATCTCAGTGAAGGGGAACATCAATTGCAAGTAACTGGATGTAGTTTGATTACAAAACTGTATGCTTCAGAATACAACCCTTAATCAAATCTTGCGCTCTCAGTAGTAGGCTTATGTTTTGTATGACATGTTTATAGCAATTCTGAAACTATTTTAATGTAGATTAGAGCAAATGATTACAAGTGTTAATATTTTTGGAAGTCAGAGTTCTCATTATAAATTGCTCAAAATTGGCCAAGGGCAGATGAATATCAAGCGTCTTTGGATCAGGAAACCCTGAGAAGATATGAAATATCTTATCTGTATTGTTCAACTTGTCATCTTATGACAAGAAACTATTCTAGATTAAAGAGGGCCAAAGACAAAAGATAAATGGAATATGCATTGCAGACTGAATCCTGTGGTGGGGGAAAATATGCTATAAAGGATAATTGACAATATTAAAATATTAAATGTAGACTATTTAAAATTGTATATCTGTGATAAATTTCCTGAATTTTTAAACTTTATTTTAGTTATGTAAGAAAACATCCTCATTGAAAATATATACTGAGGTATTGATAAGTCGTGGGGCATAATGAATGCAAGTACTTTTAAACTGCTCATGAAAAAATACCTACAAAGACAAGGAAAAGAATGATAAAACTAATGTGGCAAAATGTTTAAAGTAAAAGGATACAATATTTCTCTGTACTAGTATGCAACTTTTTAGTATGTTTGAAATTATTTTTAAAGTTAAAAAGTTACAGACAGTAAGTAAATTTCTCTTCAACAATAACATAGAAGTCAGGAGAGGTTGCTGCAAATGTGTTCATTTTTACAGCTGAATAGTATTCCATGGTCACTCATAAGTGGGAACTAAGTTGTGAGGATGAAAAGGCATAGGAATGATACAATGGATTTTGGGGACTTGGGGGGAAGGGTGGTGGGGGGTGGTGATGGATAAAAGGCTACAAATTGGGTACAGTGTATACTGCTCGGGTGATGGGCGCACCAAAATCTCACAAATCACCACTAAAAAACTTACTCATATTACCAAAACCACCTGTTCCCCAGAAACCTATGGGGAAAAAAAAAGATGTCAGGAGATGGTAAATGTCCTTAAATTGTGCAAAGGTCTCTCGCACTGTCTGGCAAGTGGTGAGGTGCAAATTACTATGAGACTTTTACCAAGTCAGGAATACCTGCTACAATCTCTAGGGTAACCACTAAAAAGATAGAAAAGAATATCTAATTACAAAAATAGTAGAGGTGAAAATGGGATAAAAAACACTCCATCAATTCAAAATAAGGCAAGAAGAAAAACTGAAAGTAAGACAGAGCAGGTGGAAATCGTAATATAAAGCAAATAGTAAGATGGCAGATGTAAAATCAATCATATCAGTAAACACACTAATTATAAAGACTCTAAATCTTTAAAATGTCTGTCTATGCTTAGATGAAACCTAACTATATGCTGCTTTCTTCCAAGATTGCAAATAAGAAGATGAAAAAAGCTGCAGTCTTGTTGAATACTTGGAAATGGATTGTAGATTCAAATTAGGTAATTTGAGGAGATGTTCATAAAGAAAACATTGATAGCTACTGATGTAGTTAATATGCCATACCCATTTGGTTCATTACAATAAAAGACAATTCTATATTAGAAAATCAGTGATTCACCATATTAACCTAAGAAAGGAGGAATTATATATTATCATTTTTATCACTGGAGAAAAAATTTTGATAAAACTCAATAATTGTTTATGATAAAAATCCTAGAAACTAGAGAAAAAATGAAACTTTATTTGACAAAAGAAGCTTACAAAAATTTTACAGCAACCATCATAGTTACTGGTGAAATGTTCAAAGTTTTCCCTTGGGTACTGGGAGGGAGACAAGGCTGTCTTCTAGCACTAAACTTCTCAACATTTTACTGGGGCCTCTAACAACTGTAGCAAGGCAAGTAAAAGAAACGATAGGTGCATGCATTGAAAAGGAAGAAACAAAGCAATTCTCATTCTGAGATAACACAATTATGGATATAGAAAATCTAGAGGAATCTTCAGGTAAATTATGAGAATTAATAAGTGAATTTAGGAATATTTGCTTCACATCACTGGATAGGAGTCAATATAAGCAAATCAACTACAAAAAGACAAATTAAAATTTAGATAACCTACATAACACCATAAACATACCACTTTCCCAGGAAAAAAATCTAATCGGTGATATGAATGTCTCTACACAGAAAACTATAAAATGTGATTGCTATTAACTAATGCATACTAAACAAAATAGGCATGATTTATATTTATGCATTGGATTATTTTAAAGATTGAAATGTTGGAATATTTTGAAGTTATCCACAAGTTGATATGCAGATTCAATATCTCAGTAGGTCTTTTCGGGGTATAAACTGACAAAACGATTTTCTAATTTGAATAGAAATACACAAGGCCTAGAGCTGTCAAGAGAATATTAAAAAGAGCCAGTGAATCAGGAGGACATACTCCATAAACATGCAGATTTACGACATACAGTTGTAGTAGTTTCAGCACTATTGCATTCCTGAAAGTAGAGCAGGAAAGACAAAATGCACACACATAAGAATGTGTGTGTGTGCTTTGCTTTGCAGATGCTTTTTGTTGTATATAACAAAAGTGAGCCTAAAGAACAGTGAAGAAAACCGTGTGTGTGTGTTTTTTTAAAACAAAAAACTAGATTCAATTTTATATCCACATGGAAAATAAAGAAATTCCCTTCTTACCTTAGATGAAAATAAATTCCAGGTGGACTGCAGGTCTATATGAATAGTTAAAACCTAAAGGCTTCTAGAAGGCAATATAGCAAAGTATCTTCATGTTCTTTGGGCAAGGAAAAATTTATTGATAAATACATTTTGCTAAATATAAATGATAAAAAATTGAGTACATTAAAATTAAGAATGTCTGTGTACCAAATGACATCTATAAGTAAGTGAAGAGGTACAATAAATGGTTTATATTCAAAATATATGAAGTATATCTGCAAATTAATAAGGAAGACACATAAATAGAAAACTAGAGAATAGACAAGCACACATGTTACATAAAAGGATATTCAAATAAGCACATGATATAAATCCTTTATAATTTATCAAAATATTAATAATTAAAGTACGATGTTGAATCCATTCACAAAACCAGAATACCAAGCTAAAGAACCTGAAATAAAACTAAGCATTGATGGAGATGTGGTGCAACTGGAACTCTCCTGCAAGGCTGGTGGGAGTGTAAATTAGCAGGACCACACTGGAAAATTGCTTGGAAGCATCTACTTAAACGGGGTATTTGTATATCCTACGGGCCAGCAGTTCCACTGCAAGGTATATAAGCGCAGAGATGTGTGCATATGTTCAACAAAAGACATGGATGGAATGTTTACAGTCAAAAATTGGAAACAAGCCATCTTCATATGGAGGATTAATAAGTAACTTCTGGTCTACTTGTAAGGTTGAAGCACATGGTTGAACCTCATATGATGCTGAGAAAAGAAGCCAGACATCAAAGAAAACATATTGATTCATTTTGTAGAAAGCTCAAAAAGCAGTAAGGCAATGTGCGGTGCTGGAAGTCAGGAGGGTGGTTCTCTTTGGGAACATGGAGCTAATGACAGGGAGGGGCTGTGAAGAGGCCTTTTGGGGTGCTGCTGATAGTCTAGAAAGGCTATTGTTTTCTGTTACATGTTATATT
The DNA here is from genome assembly GCF_049350105.2 of Macaca mulatta. Lineage (NCBI taxonomy): Eukaryota > Metazoa > Chordata > Mammalia > Primates > Cercopithecidae > Macaca > Macaca mulatta. The sequence goes on from NC_133408.1 coordinate 81,486,854, forward strand.
TCAGTAAAGAAGAAAAAGATGCCTTTCTTCAAAATATTTAAATAAAATTAATAGGCTAAAAAGAAAGGTCCATATTTAGGGGCCTAAAAGCGGCAAGGGATTTCATGCGGTTTGAAATTTCCCTGGGAACTTTCATATTCCTCTGGCCATTCCTTGGATGACTCAGTCATGCAATGTTCACGCAACACAGTGCAACTTGCTAACGTCTACCACCGGAGTGGTGGAGCCATGGGGCTGCCCATAAGAGCCTGTGTCTGGTTCATGGTTAGTGAAGCATGAAGCGTGATGGGAGATCTACGCCATAGAGTTGTAACAAGCTGAAGTCTACTACAGAATCACGAGTTCACAGGGCGTTTCTGGAATTAGAATCCTTCTTAGACTCCCTAGAATTCAATAAACCTGAAAGAGTAGCCTCAGCAAAGACATGTTGTGTTATCAGGTGGATTGAGCAGGAAATGGATTAGGGAGCCAAAGAGCAGACAAACTCAGCAGCAGTCACAATACCAGCTGTGTGAGCACCGCTGGTCAGCCACAGGGTGCTAAAACATCCAGGGTTCTTGCAGGAGAGCTGGAGGGAGGGAGTTGATGGTCAGGCCACATCCTCCGTGGGAGATTCATGGCCTTAGAGAGACACCACCTTTCTGCCTCTGCTCCAACTTCAGCCACTCTGCACCCACCCACTATGCAGAAATGACACATTCATTATGTTCTCAGACTAGCAATGCTCGCACATCTTTGTACACAATTGCCGGGAATGCTTCCTCATTCAGTTTATAAGACTCAGCAAATGTCTATTTCAATGCAAGCGTCCCTATTCTTCTCTTCCTGGTAGAATGAGGCTCCTACATTCTCTAGGAAAGGATGAACTAGCTAGTGAATGTTCTGGAGTCTAGAAATAAGCCTTGTTAATTTTTATTTGTTCTCAAAGTAGGAGGTGTTCAATGCATGTGTTCGATAAAAGATTATGAATAAGAAATAAAAGAGAAGCATATTCAAAGTTAAATGTTTCTTGTTAGATTTATAATTTTTAAAGTCACACATCACTATTCATGCATAAACATTACTTATAATTTTAAAATCTCTGCCCGAATCATTAGCTATTTTATCACAACGCAGTTTCTAAAGTAATTAAATGGGGAAATTTTATATTTTTATTTGAAACATTGAACTGAATTCTTCATAAAATAGACATTTCAATTGTTTTCTTTTAGAGAAAAGTAGAAATGAAAGTTTAAGTGCAGGATTTTTAAACAACTGAAAGGTTGGCACAGGCTAAAAATGATGTCGATTTATTTTACTTTAACAACATTAGATTAGGTGACTTAATAACTGTAAGGTTTTGTAACACAGATAGAAATTTAGCACTGTGAAATAAACTGTTCAGGTGAACGTGAACTCCACAGCCTTAATTTGATATTGAAAGAGGATGTGTTCCGTGAGGCTCCAAGACTGTATGCTGCATCTTAGGTCTCTGAGCTGAACTTCACATAAATGAATCTGAGGCCATGAGCAGTGGCTCATGCCTGTAATCCTAGCACTTTGGGAGGCCAAGGTGGGTGGATCACTTGAGACCAGGAGTTCGAGATCAGTCTGGACAACATAGTGAGACAGTGTGTCTTAAAAAAAAAAAAAAAAGAAAAAATCAGCAGGCCATGGTGGTGTGTGCCTGTAGTTCCAGCTACTCACGAGGCTGAGGTGGGAGAATCACCTGAGCCCAGGAAACAGAGACTGCAGTGAGCCATGATCATGCCACTGCACTCCAGCCTGGGCCATAGAGTGAGAACCCAGATCAAAATAAAAAACAAAAACAAAAGAATCTGAGTCTGTGTGTGCAATTGGAGGTGATATGTGGGAGTAGCCAGTAGATTCCAGAAAAGAAAATACTGATTTTTCTTAAAGATTTGTTTTGATTTTAATTCAATTTTTAGAACACATTTTAAAGATGCAAAATTTTTGTTCGTTTTAAAACTTACTTATCAATAGTCTTATCTTTCAGGGGAAAGGGGAGGAATTTATCTATTTATAGCAAATTGTGTTAGGTTTTAAAATTCTGTTATTCCAGAGGGTAAATGTGTATCAAAAGCACTGGAGTCATGAGGACCTAGGTTTGATATGCCACGCGCTCAGCATGATTTTTCACTCTGGGTCTCCATTGCTTCATCCTGGCAGTGGAGCTGGCAGTGTTCACAGGGCAGAGTGCTGGGGGAGGGAGCCAGAGCTCCTGACGGCTGCCGGTGGGCTCCCAGGGATCTAGGCTCCCTCCCTCCTCCAACCAGAGGTGTGAGCAAGAGGCAGAGAAAAGTCCTACAGCCCCTTCCCCTGGAAGACCCCTTCAGGGTCTCGACTGTGGGCCGATGTAGGAGAGGCTGGGCTTCCTTCTGCTGCCTTCTCCCCTTCTGCGTGGGGAGACAAGAGGGAGACAGCACACCCTGATCCCCCGGGCACGCCGGTTAAGGAGCGGCCTCTGACTGAGGCTGTCCACAGAGGCAACAGTCGTGGCCCGTGGGTGTCATGGGCTCATCAATTTGACTTGCTGCTGCCCTTCCTCTAGGGGCGTGACCAAGATCAGAAAGATGGATACTCGCTCCACCCACCAAACTCCCCTGCAGGCAGCAGAGCAGAAACTCCTTCCTTTGAGGGCTCTGTGGAGTGGTGTGGCCCATTGGTGAAGCTCGGGGGGCAACCTGCTTGTGTTTAGCCCTGGTCCTGCCTCATCAGAGGCAGGTACGACCCAGGTAAAGACCAGCACTTGGGCGTCTCAGAGATGCTGGCGTTGGAGGTTGCTGGGGTTGTCTGGAGTGTGTATGAGTGAATGCACGCAAGCCCGCAGCCCTGAGCCTTAGTCATGGGCAGCGCGCAGTCCATGGGGAGCATGAAGATGAGGGAATCCCTGCCCTAGCCCTCAGTAAGGGCACAGGTGAGGCCCTCAGTTCACGTCAGTAGCTATTGCTGTTATCAATACCTGTGCATTTTAATGGATGTAAAACGTGTGCTGAATTTTAAAATGGTAGGTGCACAATATTATTTTTATAATTGCTTCAGAATATTTACTAGGGTTAACACCTATTAAATAGTTGGCGAGAATGTATCTCACCAAAATTTGAATTAAATACCTATATTTGGCAGGGCGCGGTGGCTCATGCCTGTAATCCCAGCACTTTGGGAGGCTGAGGCGGGCGGATCACGAAGTCAGGAGATCCAGACCATCCTGGCTAACACAGTGAAATCCTGTCTCTACTAAAAATACAAAAAATTAGCTGGGCGTGGTGGCGGGCGCCTGTAGTCCCAGCTACTTGGGAGGCTGAGGCAGGAGAATGACGTGAACCAGGGAGGCAGAGCTTGCAGTGAGCCAAGATCGTGCCACTGCACTCCAGCCTGGGTGACAGAGTGACATTCCATCTCAAAAAAAAAAAAAAAAAAAAAAAAACCACCAAAAAAAAACCCCACAAAAAAACCAAAAACCAAAACAAAACAAAAAACCACACCCCAAAACCCAATATTTATATGTAGCAGAATTAGGTAATTTTTTTTTTTTTTGAGATGGAGTCTCCCTCTGTTGCCCAGGCTGGAGTGCTATGGAGCAATCTGGGCTCACTGCAACCTCTGCCTCCTGGGTTCAAGCGATTGTCCTTCCTCAGCCTCCCAATTAGCTGGGTCTCCAGGCATGCACCACCACACCCGACTAATTTTTGTATTTTTAGTGGAGATGGGATTTCACCATGTTGGCCAAGCTGATCTCAAACACCTGACCTCAGGTGATCCACCTGCCTCAGCTTCCCAAAGTCCTGGGATTACAGGCATGAGCCACTGTGCCCAGCCAGAAGTAGGTAATTTTATTCATAAGAGACACACTTGTTAGGTCCTGAGGAGGCTCTGAGTTATTGGAGGTAGCACAGTGACTTGTCTAGAGTCTGAGGACTGCAGGGTCCATGCTCAAGGAGTGTCAGGCATGGGGCACAGAGCTGAGCCTGGGCACAGAGACCATGGGCAAAAGAGCAGCCAGTGGCCGCTGAGGTGGGTCTGGCCAGCCCATGGAGCCACAGGAGATGGGATGAGCCAGGTGGGGTTTCTAAAATTTGTGTTTAATGTTGCTTGCTTAATTTCTACCAGGGAAAAGAGGAATTGCAAGCCAGTTATTTATCACTTTCTTCCTCTTTTTAAAAAATATGTAGCTTAAAAATTACTCTAGTAGTAACTCATAAATAACTCATAAATAAGGACCTTTTTGGTGAACCTTCTTCTAGTATCTCTGCTATGAATGTTTTGGAATAGTTATTTATATATCTGCATAGTTTTATTCTACATATATCTACAGATGTGAACCACATAGTTAAAATTGTGTAAAACACATTTATATACGTTTTATCACATATATACTCTATATTCTAATTTTCTACAAATACGTGGTATTATTCATTTTTCATATTATTATAAAATATTTGCTAGAATATATTTTCCCTGCCATGTAACAGCAGCACATTGTTACATGTACTACAATGGGTTGAACCTCTCCTCTTGTGTGGAACATTTATGCTTTTTCAATCATTCTCTATTATGCATGTAAATCTTTTCTTTTTCTTTTCTCAGGAAGTATCCTAGGATAGAAGCTTACCGACGCTGTGATGGGAATCAAGTTGTGAATGTTACGAAGGTTGTCACAGCTTGCAGTTTCAAGCTTCTTCAGAATACAGGTGGGCTTGGCCCTGCTGCTGGCCACTGGCACCACAGGCAAGGATCTGGCCTGGAGGGTTCCCAGCCCAGGCTTCATATAAGGGACAGGTCCAGGGAGGCTGGCGCCCTGCTGTGAATGTCACCACCACAGTCATATTCACTGTGATCAATAACACATGAGCCCATGGCACGCAGCCCCGGCAGCCCTCGAGTGGTATGCCCCAACTCCACCCTGCGCCAGCTCACTACCTGCTTCCATGGGCTCTGCCTCACCTAGCCTGCATCTGTGTGAGCCAGGAGAGCCAGAACTCGTTTGTGCTTCCTCCTCTCCTCAAGGACATGTTCATTGCAGCATTATTCACAATAGCAAAGACATGGAATCAACCTAAATGCCCATAAATGATAGACTGGATAAAGAAAATGTGGTACATATACACCATGGAATACTATGCAGCCGTAAAAAAGGAATGAGATAATGTCCTTTACAGGAACATGGATGGAACTGGAGGCCTTCAAGGGCCTGCTGCCCACAGACCTGGTTCCTGGTGCTGGGGAAGGTCCTTGCTAAGCGCTGCGTATCCTCCTATGTGCTTGGCAGCCCAGCACTGGCTCTAGGGAGCATCCTTCCCTGGCCTGGGGCCCACCCCAACACTCCGAATGTACCTGAGAGCTTAGATGCAGCCCCTGAGGTCAGGCCAGTGTGCTCCTCATACCCTCTCTTTTGTCATAGACCTGGACCTGCCTCAGATCTGCCTCCTCCCTGTCCTTAAATCAGGAGGTCCCAGGTGCTCAGGGCACATCTCCGGCTTCCACCGCTGCAGACCCTGCCCCATTCCCATCTCTGATACCTGCTGAACTTCCTCCAAGCAGAGCCAGTTTCCAGTGTAACATGAGGCGGCGCCCTGCAGAGGGCGCTCGGAAGTGGAGTACCCTTTAGAGACACGCTGAATTGGCAGAATGACAGGGAGGGAGATCGCTTCCTTGCAAAGTGAAACAAGGATTTTTATTTCGTCTTGGCTATACATAAAGTCAAAGCTGTTCTTGAATAAATAAGTGTTTCCCTGAGGTATATAGTCTTATAATCATCATTCTAAGTAATTTTATATTAGGTTCTTAAGTTGCTTTTACTACAGATTCTTCTACATTAACCATAATGTTGTGAGTAAACACCTTTGTGCATATACATTTTCCACATTTTGCTTGTCTTAGAATAGAGCCCCAGAAGATGCTTAAATTGTGGCATCCCTCAGAGTTATTGCCCAATTGCTTTCAGGGTGGTTGGTGCCAATTTACCCTGCCATCCACTCTGCAATGTATGAAGTGCCACTTCCACCATAGTCTTGTCAGCTGCGAGTATTCCATTTTTAGAGTGTTTTGTTAATTTAGTCAGTAAACTAAGTATAAATCATTGATTACTAAATTTAAAGAAAGGCTTTTATGAAACGAAAATTTTGAAGTCTAGTTATTGGCCACCTATCAAAGGAACCTGTTATATACTTACATTTTCTACAAATAATCTTGAGATGTTATTTTTATTTTGTACCCTTTAATTACTACATCAAATTATATCGTGGTTGTCAGCATATTTGACACAAAACACGTTTTAAAATTTGGTGATTTGCTTACGAAGTTTTGAGGAAAAAAGCCACTTTAGCTTAAAATATAAATGGAAACGTGGCATGTCGAACTGTGATGAACAATGAATTTCCCATGAACAGCTTGAAATAGTATCAAAAACTTGATCTCATTTTCAAGGCAACTGCATGGGCTTTCTGGAATTGATTTAGCAGTTCTTTGAAATGTTTAGCCCTTACATTGAGAACATACATAAATACCCACGTCAGAAATGTCATGGCTAGAACAAAGAAATCAAGGTGCAAAAATAGTGTTCTTGGAGAAGTCCTTCAATGCAAACATTACCACATTTGCTTCAATATTTATTTTTGCTCAAAAAACCTCTTTTGAGGGAGATGTGGGGAACTCAGACTCCATTGCATTTGGCAGTTGTTTGCTGTGTTTCACAGGGCTATGTTTTAGGAACAATTCTGTGTTGTGCTTTCTCTTGGAAATGAGCATTCCTCTGAAAACAGAGCAAGTCTTCCCCTTTAAAGTATTTTATCTGGTACATATTTTTCTTTCCTGAACCCAAGTGCTCCTCTTTTTCAAACATTTATTTTAAGTTCATAAGTGCAAGTGCGGGGTTGTTACATGGGTAAACGTGTGTCATGAGAGTTTGTTGTACAGTTTATTTCTTCACCCTGGTATTAAGCCTAGTACCCATTAGTTATTTTTCCTGATCTTTTCCGTGCTCCCACCCCCTAACCTCCAAAAGGTCTCAGTGTGTGTTGTTCCCCTCTATGTGTCTATGTGTTCTCATCATTTAGCTCCCACTTAAAAGTGAGAACATGTGGTATATGTTTTTCTGTTTCTGTGTTAGTTTGCTAAAGATAACAGCCTCCAGCTCCATTCATGTTCCTATCTCGTTCTTTTTAATGGCTGCATAGTATTCCATGGTGTATATATTACATTTTCTTTATCCAGTCTATCATTGATGGGATTTAGGTTGATTCCATGTCTTTGCTATTGTGAATAGTGCCGCAATGAACATATCCGTGCATGTGTCTTTATAATAGAATGATTTGTATTTCTTTGGGTATATATCTAGTAATGGGATTGCTGGGTCAAATGGTATTTCTCTCTTTAGGTCTTTGTGGAATCGCCACACTGTCTTCCACAATGGTTGAACTAATTTGCACTCCCACCAACAGTGTATAAGTGTTTCTTTTTCTCCATAACCTTGCCAGCATCTGTTATTTTTTGACTTTTTAAATAATAGCCATTCTGACTGGTGTAAGATGTTATCTCACTGTGGTTTGATTTGCATTTCCCTAATTATCAGTAATATTGAGTTTTTCTTCTTGTGATTGTTTGCCACATGTATGTCTTCTTTTGAAAAGTGTCTGTTCATGTCCTTTGCCTACTTTTTTTTTAAATGAGATTGTATGTTTTTGCTTGTAAATTTGTTAAGTTCCTTATAGATGTTAAATATTAGACCTTTGTTGGATGCATAGTTTGCAAAAATGTTCTCCCATTTTATAGGTTGTCTGTTTACTTTGTTGATAGTTTATTTTGCTGTGCAGAAGCTTTTTAGTTTAATTAGATCCCGTGTGTCAATTTTCGCTTTGGTTGCAATTGCTTTTGGGGTCTTCATCATGAACTATTTGACTGTGCCTATGTCCTGAATGGTATTACCTAGGTTGTCTTCCAGAGTTTGTTTGTTTGTTTGTGTTTTGAGACAGGGTCTCGCTCTGTTGCCCAAGCTGAGTGCTGTGGCATGATCACAGCTCACTGCAGCCTCAACTTCCTGGGCTCAAGCAATTCTCCTGCCTCAGACTCCTGAGTAACTGGGAATTACAGGTGTGCACCACCACACCAGAATAATTTTTCATTATTTGTAGAGACAAGGTTGCACTCTGTTGCCCAGACTGATCTCAAACTCCGGGGCTCAAGTGATCTTCCTGCCTTGGTCTCCCAAAGTGTTGGTATGACAGCCCGGCCTCTTCCAGAGATTTTATAATCTTAGAGAACTAGTGTTTGACAGAACGTATGTGACAGGGAAAAGCATAACAATGAGCAGTGAGTGACCTTTGCTCCGTGACCTTGGCAGGACTGCCCTCACCTCTCACCTCATGGGCTCTAGGACCATCCCTCGTCCCCTCTGAGGATGGATGCAGGACTCTCTTCCATCAGTGTCTCCTGTGCAATAAAAGGTGTGAATGCCTCACTCCTAGAACGGAAGGAAGGAGCTGGGCGAGGCTCAGGGGATGGTGCTGACACCTTGTGAGTCACTGCATCTCTCAGACCCTCAGCTTCTGTGTTTGAAAGTGTGGGAACTGGCCAGGCGTGGTGGCTCATGCCTGTAATCTCAGGACTTTGGGAGGCTGAGGCGGGTGGATCATCTGAAATCGGGAGTTCGAGACCAGCCTGACCAACATGGAGAAACCATCTCTACTAAAAATACAAAATTAGCAGGGTGTGGTGGTGCATGCCTGTAATCCCCGCTACCTGGGAGGCCGAGGAAGGAGAATCCCTTGAACCCGGCAGGTGGAGGTTTTAATTTATTCATTTATTCCACAAGCAATGACAAATCTTCTGTTTTGTAAAAGGCATTCTGATATATATGTTGGCACATGACTTACTAAGATGTAGTTCTTTTTCCAAAAAGCTTATGGTCCTATGTGGGGAGGAGCCAAACACATTTTGGCAGAACATGGCAAGTTCTATAAGAAATGCATAAATATATTCGAGCAGTGTTGGGAGGAAAAGCATCTGATTCTGCCACAAATGTTTCAGAGCTTCCACCCTGAAGTGTTTGCATCCGAGGTGAGTTGCAAAACATGGATAGAATGGTCAACAAGTTGGAAATATTATAATAGGCTAGTGTGTCCTCTTTTTGGACATTTAGGCTTTGTGTAGATTTTTGTTATTATAAATGATGCATATTATATCTATCTATATCTATATAATCTATATTTATATTTATATCTATAAGTAGGGAATGGTATAGACAGAAACAGAAACCTTGAAAATATGGAATATTCTGGCTACTGCCAGAGTTGGAGGTGTGGAATATGAGGCTGAGTAGCAGGCAGGCAGATGGTAAAGAACTTAGAATACTGGAGACCTGGGGTCCTCCCACTTTGCTGCACATTAGAATAACCTGGGTCGATTTTATACCCACACCCCCAGCTGCCAGGTCACACCCATAATTAGGGATTTTGATCTGGTGAGTGGACTCTCTAGTGTTTATTTTACAAGGATCTCTTTGCAGCAGAGAAAGGAACTAAATTAAAGAGATTCTAGAAGCAAGAATGATGGACGCAGGAGTCAGTGAAAAGGTATGGCCATATGGGTTTCAAGTGATGGAAACTAAGAAGGTGCCATTAACAGAAATTGGTGAGGAATTTCATGAAGGTGAGAGGGAAGCCAAAGGGTCACAAGGTGGGTTCCAACCTTGTGGTTAGACATACTTTGAAATTTCCCTCTTTTTTTTTTGAGACAGAGTCTCACTCTGTCACCCAGTCTGGAGTACAGTGGCATGATCTTGGCTCACTGCAGCCTCCACCTCCCGGGTTCACATGATTCTCCTGCCTCAGCCTGCCAAGTAGTTGGGATTAGAGGCACCTGCCACCACATCCACCTAATTTTGTGTTTTTAGTAGAGACGGGGTTTCACCATGTTGGCCAGGCTGGTCTCAACCTCCTGACCTCAAGTGATCCACCCACCTCGGCTTCCCAAAGTGCTGGGATTACAGGCATGAGGCACCATGCCTGACCAAAATTTCTCCTTTTGAGCCCTTTTGGAGAGAGAGAGAGAGAGAGAGAGAGAGAGAGAGCGAGCATGTGTGTGTGTGCCTAATATGGAAGCCTGCTGGTGAGAGCCATATCCATTTTAAACTGAGTTCTCTATTTAGCTGTTAAATTCCATATGCCTGCCAAGATCCATACGATAACCAGCCCCTCCAGCATCTGCTTTTCTTTTTTATTAAGGCCCTGAGGAGCATACACAATTCCTGGCGTAAGTCAGCATTTTGCCAGAGTGCCAGAAAGGATTCTCGCATTCCACAGAGACTCCACCAGAAATCTGCTCATTTCCCCTTTGTCCCCCGCTCACAGACCCCAACCTTCCATGTTTCCTGCCTCTTGCACTACCATGTGGTCCTCACCACCCCACAGGGCTCTGGGCAACAGAGATGGGCCACATAAATCATGTTTTTACTGTGACTCCCCATAGGACTCTTTGGCTTTTACTTCCTGCAAACTCTCTTTCCTGATGACTTAATTGACATTCTTAGAAAATTGTGGTGATGATCTAAATGCAGAAATGTTGTAAAAATTTCAGATTTTGTTCGTAGTTACTTTAATTTTCCTTTGCAGAATGTCTCCTCTTCCTAACATAGTGTAAATATAGGAATTATTGCAATTCCTATTTACTTGCGTAATCCTGAACATTATATCCCTGAAGGACCTCAGGTATTATTGACTCCTTTATCTTAGAGATGAAGAGACCTGGGCCTGGAGCAGTTGTGGCTTGCCCAGGTGCTCACATTTTTACTAGGTGAAAGAGGTTCTTAACACCCAGGTCTTCTCACCACCATCTCGTGCTTTCCACAATCCCAGCAGCTCTGTGTTCAATTTGAGGGTACACACCTTCTATGTTCTGTAAAGCAGTTTGCTCACTGGAAGATCCAACATTTGGCCACTGAATTCCTGGGTAGCCAAGAATTTCCCTTTATACTTGCTGGAGATGGTGGCAAGGCCATGTCACCTAGTGTGAATATAGGAAGGGCTTAGGTGCCCTCACCAATGTTTGTGCCTTATAAACCCATGCAATTGACTTCTTCAGGCTTCAGGCTTCTGAGGCTCCATGGTTACCTTTGGGGGTGTCTTGAAGTAAAGGGGGCAGATCTGTGACTGCTTCAAAAGGAATCATGGTTTTTCTCTGAGAAAATGAGGCCCACTTGGTTACCAAAGAAAGAACTGGAGGCAGCAGAAACCAGAGAAGAGAGGTAGTCAACATTGTTCACAATAGAAAGTGGTTATCAATGCTTAGCACCCAGGATTTGACCAGCAAGCCATGTGTGCATGTGTGCTTGTGCCTGTGTGCCTGGTTTAAGAGAAATTCTGAAGCCCTAAGGGAGAAATAACTTTTGCTATTCTGATGAATTAAGTAATTCACTAATTAGTTAATTCAGGATGCTTTGAAATGAAACTGCCCCAGGTAATTTTTCACATATGTCTGAATCTATTTTATACTTTCTTTGAAGTGTGCTAGTTTGTGGTGCCTCACGGCCACCAGGCATAGTGACATTTTCTTTCATAGACTTAAAAGGTAGAGGGTGCATGATGAAATAATGAGCAAAAAAGTGCTCAAGTTAGTTGTTTCTTATGTAGATACACTGGATAAATGGCAGGAAGACTCCTAATTGTAAGTATCATTTGCCTGATGCTACCCAGGTGTGCAAATGTGTATATATCACACAGTTCACACAAACACACAGAGACACTCACACAAATATACATACTCTTTTGCATATACTTACACATTCACACATGCACACTCATTCACACACATTCACATTCACAAATTTGCCCTCTCACACATATACATATACAAATCTAACACACACTTACTTATACACTCACATTCACAGGTATAAACTCAGTTTCACACTCACACACAAACTCAAACACATACACATACCAACACACACATTTGCTCAGAACATACATATGCACACAATGCACTCACAAAAATACATGTATACATATTGCACATTTAGGCACACTCACACATATGTGCATGACATGCACACATACACACACACTCAGTACACTCCTATATACTCACACAACACAAATAATCATAAAAACATACTCATACACATTCTCGCACATTCTCTCTCTCGCTCTCATACACACACACACACACACACACACACACACACACACACACACACACGACACAGTGACTGTCAAAAGTCAGGCTGAGACCAGGCATCCTATTTCCACCATTATGAGTTTTTCAACTACATGTGTGTGTGTGTGTGTTTTTTTTTTTTGTATTTTGTCAGCTCAGCTCTTTTAGAAGTAATTATCAAGTGACAGTTTTCATCAGATGTTTCTATTTCAAACTCTATCTTTCCAAGGACCTTGCAGTCATATGTTTGCAATAAAACAGAAAATTGATTTCATGGGGAAAGCAAACACTGAAAATTCAAAATGAACCAAAGTTGAATGTATCATGGACATCACTGAGTGACGGTTGGGCAGAAATTTTCAGAGTCTATCTTGGGGAGAGGAGCCAGAGCCCTGTTCTTTGAATTCCTAAGCCAAGATCCGTGAACCTTTACCAGCTGAGTGACTGGGAGCAAGTCCCTTAATTTCACCAAATCTCCACTTACTCATTTGTAATATGGATTTCGTAGTACTTGCCATCATCAGTTTTAGGAATGTTGTAGGAGTCAAGGATATAATGCATGTTCAGGGAGTTTGTCAATAGCAAAGTGCTACTGTTGAGAGGAGAGAGATCTCAAGCTGAATTATTCAAGAGCAAATCTCCATGCCTACTGTTAAAAATCTGTAGTCTCTCATCATTCAATTTATCATCACATATTTAATGTACTTACAGTTCTGAAATTGTTACATAAAACAGTCTTCTGAGCAGTGCCTTAAGTGTGCTCACTGTAAAGCTCAGAACACTCCAGAATCCCCAGTGAGTGTCCACTTGTGTTTTTAAAATTTTATCTTTTAATTGACAAATAATAATTGTCCATGTTCATGGGCTACAGTGAGGTTTTGATACATACATTGTATAGTGATCAGGTCAGAGTACTTAGTATATCCATCATCTGAAACATTTATTATTTCTTTGTTTTGGAAACTTTCCATAGCCTCCTTTTAGCTATTTGTAACACTGTAAAATACTATTGCTAACCATAGTCATCCTACAGGGCTACAGAGCACTAGCACTTATTCCACCTACCTAGCTGCAATTTTGTATCCGTCACCAAATCTCTCCCTATCCCTCCTTTCCTTGTACCCTTCCCAGCTTCTAGTATCCTGTGTTCTTTCTTTATTTCCATAAGATCATTTTTTTTAGCTTCCACATAAGAGTGAGAGCACATGGTGTTTAAATTTCTGTTCCTGGCTTATTTCACTTAACATAATGGCTTCCAGTTCCATCCAGGTTGCTGTGAATAACAATAATTCTTTCTTTTTTTTATAGCTGAATAGTATTCCCTTGTGATATATACCATATTTTAAAAATCAATTTATCTGTTGTTGGACACAAAAGTTGATTCCATATCTTGGCTATTGCAAATAGTGCTGCAATAAATGTAGGGGTGCAGATGTCTTTTTCATACCATGATTTTCTTTCCTTTGGATAAAAAATTACCAGTGGTGGGATTGCTGGATTAGATGGTATTTCTATCTGTAGTTTTTTGAGGACTCTCCATGTGGTTCTCTATTATGGCTGCACTACTTTACATTGCCACCAATAGTGTGTAAGAGTTCTGTTTTGTCTGCATCCTTACCAGCATTTGCTAGTTTTTGTATTTTTGATAATGTTCATGCTAACTGGAGTGAGATGATACCTCATTGTGGTTTTGATTTGCGTTTCTCTAATGATTAGTAATGTTAAGCCTCTTTTCATATATTTGTTGGCCATCCATTTGTATGTCTTCTTTTGATAAACACCTCTTCAAGATCACTTTCCCAGTTTAAAATTAGATTTTTTTTTTTTTTTTTGACATTGAGATGTTTGAGTTCCTTGTATACCTTGGCTATTAATCCTCAGTTGAATGAGTAGTTTGCAAATGTTTTCTCCCATTCTGTAGGTTGTATTTTCACTCTGTTGATTGTTTCCTTTGCTGGGCAGAAGCTTTTTAGTTTGAAATAAACTCATTTGTTTATTTTTGTTTTTGTTGCTTGTGCCTTTGAGGTCTTATTCCTATCATTTCCTAGACCAATGTCCTGAAGTATTTTCCTATGTTTTCTTCTAGTAGTTTTATTATTTCAGTTCTTACATTTATATAAGTCTTCCATTTTCAGTTGATTTTTGTATATGGAGAGAGGTGGGGGTCTAATGTCATTCTGCATTTGAATATCCAGTTTTCCCAGCACAGACTCATTCATAGGGGTCATGAGCCATGTGAGACATTCATCAGTGTGCTCTTGGCTGAGTGTGGATGTCCAGGGGGTCAGCCAAATGGATTGTTTAGAAACAGGTGGCTCATGGTGAACCTGCTGTGATGCCGTATTCACTCCTCAGTTGCCTCTCGGAGAAGTGGGTGCATCAGGAGCTCTGGCGAACTCCCCCCAACCCAACAATGCGGAATGTAGGAGGTGACTTGGGCCCCGCCAGTGACATTCTAGGAGCCATCCTAAGAAGATCAGAGCTGCAGCCCCTAATTGCAGCTCTAAGATCAAAATGGGAGTGAGGAGCCTTTGGAGTTTTTATAAACCCCTATTTGCCTATAGACATTAGTAGCAAACCTTGGAAGTGAAAAAGGACTGGTGTCTCCTCCTGGGGCTGTGGAGGGACAGGTCAGGGCTGAGGCTCCCTTTCAGCCAAGCCTGGAAGGAGAAGACACCACCGAGGGGTTCGTGGTGCTGTGTTTGATGCCCAGACCCCTCCTATCACAGGCCCAGTGCGGAAGTCACTACCCACAGCGCTCTGTGCCACGGAGCACCAAGTCATGCAGTCAGAGGAGAGGCAAAGTGTGAATATTTGTCAAATGAATGCATGGGTGTTGAAATGCTTGCTGTGTTGAGAGACAGGGCCAGGGAAGAAAGAATTTAAAGTATGGTAGACGTTTGATGCTGGGGTGAGGAGTTCAGATGAAGAAGAATTGGAAATTAGAATAACATACATGGTCTGGGGGGTTTCTCCCAGGAACAATTCAGAGACATTTACGTGTAGCATTAGGTTTAATCCACACCACCCTCGAGTGAGGCAGGTGCTGAGGTGATCACTTCACAGATGGGAAAACTGAGGCCTGAAGGTTTCAGCCCTTGTTCTGGGTTACAAAGAGAATAAACAGAGGTGAGCTGATGCCTAGACCTCTTTTCTAGGGAAGTCTCCCATTCATTCCACACTGTGGGTTTGCTCTCCCACAATGTCTTTCATGGGAACCACGGCTCTGTGAGATTGTCTCCATTTTACAGATGAGAAACAGGTTAGAGAAATGTCATGTCAGAGCTGGGATTTTGGCTCCAGCTCCTGTGACCTTCCTGGCATGATTGTTCTCCAAGGAAGATGAAGGTGGCAGTGGGTGTCAACTCCAGGAGAATCCACAGCAAGTGCGCGCAGCTGGGTGGATCTGGAGGAAGTGGGGCTCCAGGGCCCATTTCTCAGGAGAGAATCTCCTGGGTTTGGGACCTATTGATGAAAGAGAACAATGGGGCAGCCTGAGCTGAGGGAGTCACTGCCACGGAGAACTCAGGAACAGTGTTTATTGCAAATGTGAGGTGTCACGCCTGGCCACCAAGGAGGGCCAGCCGTGGGTGACTACAGTTCAAAATATAGGTTTGGTCAGTGGGCCGTGGAGAAGAGAAGGGAAGGAGAGAAAAGATTATAGAGCCCTGGGGAACTGTCGTGGTTTGGGACAGGAGGAGGAAAAACAACAGTAAGGGGAGTGAGCAGTTTGTGGCCAGAGGTGCAGGAACATCCAGAACCGTTGCATGTCTGGGGAACCAAGAGAGATCCATTACATGAAAGGAACAGGTATGGGGCCCCAGCCAGGGGATGGGTAAGGAGGGGCTGGGAGAAGATGTGGGGCTGGGGTAAGCCTGCTGAAGGCATCTCCGCTTTGCCTTTTGCTCTTGGCCTGCAGCTATCCTGTGGGATGTCTCTGTCCCGCCTCAGTGTGTGCCTGTGAGTGAGGTTCAGCCTTACTCTTCTCAGTCTCCTGCACCTGACTCACACCTCCTTTCGGGAAATGACAATGAGGACATGGAGATGCTTGTTATGATTTCATTTCAAGTCGAACCATAACCCAAAGGGGCAGCACTCTCACAGAATGATCAACTTCAGCCAAGGGACAAAAGGATGCTTGCTCATAGTGGAAAGGGAGAGACAGAAACTAAAAATTAGGAGCAGGAAAGTGCAAAATGCCTGAGAGATTCCAGGTGAGCTGGCCATCGATTTAGGAAGAGATGGGCTGTAAGAGTAGAGACTCGTCACTGAGGAAGGTGCCTGGGTAGGTAGTGCGGGAGAAAAGTATCCTGGACCTTAACCAATCAGCGCTTTGAAATCACAAAATTCAGAACTCCCTGAGTTGCCAGTACTGGATCCTTCCATAGGTTGAAGGGCTCATTCTAGTCACTGGAGCTTATGGAAAACTAAAGAGTATTTTTATCATGAATATTCCATTTTTGACATCTGTTAAGTATTTGGAATATCTTAGACATTGCGCAGAACATGAACTGAACACTCTTGGCAGGGGCTGCTGCTAAGTGTGCTCTTAGGTAAGGTAAGTGGACACAGACCCCCTGTTCAAGAGAGGAAACCATGGCTGTGTCATCAAATGGGCTGCCCTGGGAGACATGTCTGAGCAATCAGGACACACCCAAGGCTGTGCCTTCAGGGTTCTATCCTCTTTTCACATCACTCTGTCCTATTATCGTGTCATGCTGTTCCCATTTTGCCAGTGAAGAGTATGAGCCTCAGAGAATTTATGTGCCATTTACCTGGTAAGTAACCATGTCGGAATCAGAATGAGGAAATGCAGGGAATTGTTTTATTTCATTCCTTCATACAACGAATATCTCTTGGCATGTGATTAATTAAAACAATGAACTAAGAGTAACTCCATGGGGAAACTACAGTCTCAAGAAAGGCACCTGGGCATCTCCTTGACTTCTGGTAGTTTACATTCTTGATGTGATGTTTGTATATATTTAGGAGGCTAAAGAGGCCAAAACCAAAAATGCAATCTTTCCTATGTATTGTTTAAAAGTGAATAAAAAGTATTCCTTAATTTGCTTTATTAGAGAAGTATTTCTTTTAAAATTCCTAATCCTTTATGCCTTAGGGCAAAGGGTGAGATTTGCACTTTGTTGCCACTAGATGGCAACATCTGAGCGTAGAGTCCGGGCTCGGCGCGATGGGCACCAACATTCCACAGGGCGCCTGACATGCGGCCTGGGATGGCGCCTCAGAAGGTTGGGCTAGCCAGCCAGCCAGCACCTGTTCCCCAATCCTAAAATAAACCATGGTGGGTCAAAACTCCTAATTGGTTCCATACACCTCTGAAGCCCAGCTCTCCTCACATTCCACCCTGCTTGAAAAACTAGCAATGGCTCCCTCCAAAGGCTAATGTCACCTATCATTCTCAGATATGGATTTGACTTTTTCTGTGCCCTGTATTGGGGGTGTGGTGTGCCCAGGCCCATCAGAGCTGGCCAGCCAGCCTGGTAAAGGGGTATTGCCTGTGGCCATAGAACCACTGCGCAAGACAACTGGCCAGAACCCTGGACTACTGAAGATTGTGTTCACAGACACAGACTCATCCACAGAACTTGTGAGCCATGTAGGACATTTGTCAGTGTGCTCTTGGCTGAGTGCAGACATCCAGGGGGTCAACCAAATGGATTGCTTCAAGCAGGTGGCAGTGTGCCTTCCCTGGCACGCTGAGCCACTGGTCTTCTCCCCGCCCCAATTCATTCCTTGCCTGCCCACTACCAGACACATCTAACCTACACCTCTTTGCCACTGTTTCCTCACAGTCGGGCACATTTGGCACAGCTGCTGGAGGAGCCTCACTGGACTTTCTGCCCTGAAGAAATTGCTCCTGAGCTGTGTGGCTGGGCTCAGGGCCTTGGACTCTGCAGCTGGGGTCTCTAGGTGGGATTCAGGCACATGCCCGGAGGCACCCAAGCCCAGGTTAGCAGCGGTCTTTGAAGTGTTTGTTAGTCTATGAACCTTTCCAATACCCACTTGCTCAGTGGCTCACTGTTCCAGAGACTGCACCACATCCTGGCTATGTGATGTGAATGTCTGATTCATGCCTTCCAGGGCAAACAATCAAGTCAGAGGAAGAGGCAGAGAGATTCTAACATGAATATAAAGGTCGAAGTCCACAGGAGGTGGGGAGGCAGAGGGAGGATGATCACTCCATCTAGGACTTGGGGAAAGGTGCAATTTGGTAGATGGAAGGACCGACAGGCATCTACCAGGCTTGAGAGAAGGTCCACTCATCCTCTCTTTCTCCTTCTTCAGAATTTCCTCTGGCTTGTGGGGCCTACCTCCTTCTACGGAGGTTGGGTTGAGAAGGATGGGGCTGTGCTCCTCCTGAGTGCGAGGAGGTCCAGAAACCTGGTCCTTAGGCAAATGTCTAGCTCTTTCTTCCCTTACATGAGGCCTGAGCTTCTTCCCCTTGGGAGGAGGTGTGGCATTGCTCCCTCTCTTTGGCCTGGAGCAGGTAGCCTCATCTGGCTGTTCCCTGGGAATCTGGTACATTTGCTTCCCACAGTGCCCTTCCCAAACTGGCCTTGGTTCACATACGGGTAATCTAGGATCTAGCTATGGGTTGGGAAGGAGTCAGGCTGTGTAGCCATTGGCTGCTTTAGTTCTAAGTTTCAGGTTTTTCAGCTAGATAGAGTTCTCTCCACTGGCTCCAACGAGGGCTGGGAAGACAAAATCTAATAAAATAAAGCCTGTCTCTTTGCACAGCCTTCTGTCTATGAATATCAGCATGCTGTGAGTCTTATAGCCTACTTAGCAAACCATTCTTTCTTCTTTTCTATAGTATGCCATTTCAAAGAAAATGTGTATTTGTTTGTAGTGTTTAATGCAAATTTTAAAATTTTTAGACAGCCAGAAAATTGATTAGATAGGCATGAACTTCAGTGCTTTATTGGATGGCTAATGGTTATGAAGCTGTTAAAGGATCTTCAAATGCTTTCGTTTTCTGTTCTGACTCTGTATCAATTCTTTTGAATAGCAATTAGATGACAATTAAAGAATCCTAATGAGAAGAGATCTCTCAAATGTCCGGTTCTGTTTTGCTTTGTTTTGTTTTCCCTGCACTCTTGTCTCTAGTGTCTTAGTTTGTTTAGGCTGCTATAAAATACCATAGACTGAGGGGCTTCTAAACAATAGAAATATATTTCTTACAGATCTGGGGGCTGGAAAATTCACGATCAAAGCCCTGACAGATTTGGTGTCTGGTGGGAGCCCACTTCCTGATTCACAGAGGGTGCCTTCCCATGGTGTCTCCACCTGGTGGAAGAGATGAGCGAGTTCCTCCTGGGACTTCTTGGTAAAGGCGCTGATCCCATATGAGGCCTCTCCTGTCCCCCACCCTGACCTAATCACCTCCCAAAGGCCCCACCTCTAATACCGTCACTTCGGGGGTTAGCATTTCAACATATGAATTTTGGGGATACGAACATTCAGACCACGGCACATACCAAATATAATGTGAGGTAGCATCAAAGTACTGTGCTCATCATTGCAAGTTTCCTGCTCAAAAGTGGGACATTTCTAATTACCAGAAGAGCTTGGACCATCTTCAGAATGGGCATCACTCCCTGGGTAGGTGGAAAGACGCAGAGGGTCTTGCCCACAGCTGATGGATGAGTTCTCCGAGGGATTCCAGTGGACTGTTTCAAGGCAGTGTTTTAAATCTTTTCTCAAGAAAGGAAATTGTGGGACCCTGGGGAAACCTCATTACACATTTCTTTTGCCCGATTTGAAATATGAAGTGATGAGTTTTTCTATAATCTTTCTATGGAGACACCTATATCCAAAAGGGCAAACAAGCAAGACTTCTAAATAAAGAAAGTTCAAGCAGCAGGTTTGCATTGTTACTCCTTTTTGTTCAATGAAAATACGCAGCCAGTCTGGCAGGAACAGGTGCTAGAACCTCTACAGGCCTTGTTAATATCTAATCCCTTCATTCTACCTTCTCCCCTGAGACGGAAAAATCTCTACGTGGTCATGCCCAGGATTTCAGGTTCTACTTTACATAGTTTTAATTTTAATAGACTTAGTAAAAATGACTGTAAGCTTGTGCTATGTACAAACACAATTTATTTAAGAGGAGTTTCTGCAGGCAAGCAGAATTCACAGGGCACATGACAATCAGGAAGTCCTGAGGAGGCTCTTCACGGAGTGGAGGAATTTGGGATTAAGGCTGTGAAGTCCAGTTTCACTCTACCCTTACTATGTAAGTACTCTTGGAAAACGTACTGAGCATCAGTTTGTTATCTGCACAGAGCAGGTAATTCTAACAAAAATATCAATGTAAACAACCACAGCTTTTGTGCACTGACTACTTCTCAACACTCACTAACTTATTTATTGTAACACAAGAGGTAGATGAGTCAGTGGGGAGGAAATGGGGCTTGAACTCATTACTCTTGCCTCTATCTCAAAGAGTAATTTGATTATTTTCCATGTTCATGAGAGCAGCTATAGGGAGGTGTGAAAATCTATCTGTGAAGAGCAAACACTTCTCGAGAAGAATGGAATCCACATGAAGAAAAAGACACTCATGGTGTTCATGAAATTGAACAAAGACCATGTTATACACAGAAGGACTAGATTGTAAATCAAACAACCAGAGAATCTCTTGTAAAGAAACATACTGAAAAGTGAAATCACGTTGCATGATGAACAACAAACCATCACTTGTACTAAATGCCAGTGTTCAGGATATGGGGAAACTTCAGGACATGGGAAAAGTAAAGTCCTGTTAGCCAAAAAGGCAGTATAGGCCAAAGGAAAAAGGAAGACCTATAAAAATGAGTTCAGAAAACTAACTTTGAATAAAGGCCCAGAAGAAACTGGAATTCCACTGTAGGTATGCCAAAGGGAGGGATTGACATTTACAGTCTAAGGTATGTGAAAATGTTTAATCTTTCATGAATCTTGTAATTTTCTCGAACTCTACACTCTTCCCACAAGTTTCCAACATAGAAGACGGCAGTTGGTTATGTTTTTTAACTTCTGAATTTTACATGTAAAATATATTCTAACTCGGGAGTCTTTTTCTTAGTAGGGCATATAAATATTTTCATTCTTTTTAGAGAGAGTATGTGTGGACATACCTACCTTACTGATGGATGCTAAAGTTTCTTATAGTTTGACTTCCATAATGTAACAACAAACTTCCTTGTGCATATCTCTAACAAGGAATGTATGTTTGTGTTGGACAAATGCCTGGAAGCTCAATTATTGACTTACTGATAATGTATATTTTGATAGGTTTTGCCAATTTGCTGTTCTAGTAATTTTTGATAATTTCTACTTTAATTAAAATATATAAATATACGTTCCCACCATGGATGAATATTATCAGTCACTTAAATTTTAGTGCTGTGGCTCATGCCCGTAATCCCGTAATCCCAGCACTTTTAGAGGCCAAGGTGGGCAGATTGCGAGGTCAAGAGATCGAAATCATCCTGGCCAACATGGTGAAACCCCGTCTTTACTAAAAATACAAAAATTAGCTGGGCGTGGTGGCATGTGCCTGCAGTCCCAGCTACTCGGGAGGCTGAGGCAGGAGAATTGCTTGAACCCGGGAAGCGGAGGTTACAGTGAGCTGAGATTGCACTACTGCACTCTAGCCTGGCTACAGAGCGAGACTCCACCTCAAAAAAAAAAAAAATTTGTTTTGCATATCTGAGGGAAAAAATTTGGGTTTTATTTTAATCTACATATTTCTAATTATAAACAAGGCAGAGATTATGTTTTCTGCTTATTTACCATTTATGTATTTTCTTCTATAAATTGTTTATATCTTTTTCCCACACATTGTACTGTATTTTTTCTTAGTGATTTATATTAACTCTTAACTATTTCATCTTAACTCTGAATATCTAGGATGAATTATGTTTTGTGGTCTTTGAAGCTTATAAAATTTGAGGGGTCATCTGCAGGAGAAATAATGCAAAACTAAATAAGAATGTGACCATTCCTTGCTAGGCCTTTGCCACAACCCTAGGATGAACCACACAAGTGGGTGGCCCAGAGCTTAAGTGTCATTAAATGTTTCACGGTGAATCAGGCTCTTCTAAAGCTTACTCCTTTGTCACGTTTGCAGCAAATATTTTCCCTTTAATTTTTATGTTTGTGTATCTGCCAATAATTTCCATGATAACTTGTCCTCTAGGAAGAGGGACTGTGCTCTTGTCCCTTTTGAGTTTTGCAAGTTACCTGGGGCGTGGCTATGCCTAGCTGGCTTCTGTGCCCACTTTGCTGGTTTAGCGTGGGAATGAATGTGGTTGGGCTTAAGTGGTAGGGAGAATGAAATGATAACATATCTGTCCTAAACACTTATTCCCAATCCCTACCCATTAAAACTGCCCCCACAACCCCACTGCCAGTGTCTGTTGAGCCTGAGTTTTGAGTGTGTAGAATACGCAGCACCACTACGTGGACTGGCTGTTGGCCTGTGATTGCTCTGGACTTATTTCTCCGTAGATCTGTTTGTTGTTGACTTCCGGGAGTGCTGTAAATGTTCTGCTTGGCTAAAGGCTTTTAACTTTTATTTCCCAGTGCTAGTAGAGCTTTAAAAATATTTTCCTTTCATAATGAGCTTTTTAGGTGGGAAGGAAGTTGGCTGCCGTAGGTCCGTTCTGTGCTGCTATAAGAGAATACCTGAGACTGGGTAATTTATAAAGCATATACACTTGTTTTTCACAGTTCTGGAGGCTGGAAAGTCCAAGATTAGGCACTGGCAGGTTTGGTGTCTGGCGAGAGCTGCTCTCTGCTTCCAGGATGGCACCTTGAATATGACATCCTCTGGAGGGGAGGAACACTCTTTGCTGCATGGCAGAAGAGCTGAAGAAAGCTAACCACTCCTGCCAGCCCTGTTATGATGCCACAGGCCCATGCCTGAGTGGAGCCCTCACCACCTACACACCTCCAGTCAGGCCCCACCTCCCAACCACTGTTGCACTGGGGAGTAAGTTTCAACCTGAGTTTTGGAGGGGACAAAACATTCAGTCCACAGTAGTGACCGCACACGTTCAGACTGTCATGCTCAGTCTTCTCTGGAGCTGACATTCTGTGAGAGAGGATAAACATGTTGCACTTTCTGAGAGAAATACCCAGTCTGCAATACGTGTGCTAAACCAGCAACTTCAAAACTCCTCTTTGCCATAAAACACAGTGTATATTTTTACAGGAAATATATTTTATGCCACAACCCAGTGCTTCTTTTGCCACACATACAATAGAAGTAAAATCATCATGGAAGAGGAATTACCTTTGCTCCATACAATGCACTCGGATGTTTTCCCATCACTTCCCCACCACATCCTATCCCAACTTGACCTCTCCTCTTCTGTTTATTTTATTTCAAAATATGAGTTACAACCCATTATACTGAATTTACAACTCACGAATGAGTCAGGCTCTGCAAGAGGAAAAAAAGACATAACTCTCTGAGAATATAATCCCCCACTGAAGAGAGAAAAGTGGTTTGCCTAAGGCCCCACGCCTTAGCTTAGAGACCCCTCGAAGCCCTCGCTCCCTGTCTCCTATCTGCTTTCTGTCCCTGCAGCCTCCTTGCTTTCTCAAATGTGCATCCCCTTTGCCACCCGGCCCCACTGCCCAAGCTCTGTAGATCAAATGAGGGTCTCTTCTTTTGTAGGTCAATAACAAGTTTCAAAAAGAGCCTGGATGTTTTTTCTCCCTAACGTTGATTTTTTAGAATGAGGAGGTTGAATTTCATTTAGGGGCGGAAGGACCCAGGAAAACCACCTCTGAGCCCAAGGCTAATTGATATTAGTTGATGTGGATCTGTAGAAAATAACACTCATGATGATAACAGAAAGTAGTAACCAAAGCTCATGACGTGTCCGGTAGGGCATCTTCATGACAATTATTTCAGTAATAAACCCACTTAGACTAGAAAGCCTGAGACACAGGGGAACTAATGGGGTTGAGAATGCAAGAACACTGTAAAGTCCTTAAAGCCAGGTGAGGTAAACTCAAGCTCAGCTTCATTTTCTAAAACTTAAGATGTTAACATAGAGCATTTTAATGTTTTATTCTTCCTGCCTTCCTCAGAAGGGAACACACAGTAAATATCTGAGAGCCATTTGAAGTTTGCATAGTGCTCCTGCTATTTCTTGGCCTTCCTCACTTCTTGACCCACCTCACCACTGGCCCCTGACCCCTGAGTCTTCCTGTCATGTTCCAGACTACCTTCCTAACCCCTCTGCACGCTCTTCATTCCCTCCAATGTGTGTGTGTGTGTGTGTGTGTGTGTGTGTGTGCGCGTGCCGGGGGGCATGCACAGAGGGTTAGAGTGAGGAGTAGTTATATGTTTTGGAAAATTTAAACTGGAATTTCAATGTTTGTAAATCCAGGGCCGGTTTTATCCTTAAGATTAGATGAAGTAACGACGGGAGGGAAATGCCACACTGCCATGCAGCTCTGCCTCTCCCTGGCCTGTGATTTGAGCAAGTCATTCTCACATTCTAAGCCTTCCATGGTTTCTTCCAATATGGGCCATAATCACAGTTCTCAAATAAATTAGGTAGGTGGGAGCATCTAGCTCAGGGTCTGATATATAGTGAATATGAAATTTAAATAATTAACCCCTTGGTCCTGCAGCCCACAGGCATCAGAGGCGCCTGTCACCCTGGCAGTGTGGTACCGTGCTATTTCTCTAGAGGACCATCTTCTGCGTTACTGTCACCTGACTGCCCCGGTGCAGTCCTCCACTGAGGAGGGCCCACATCAGCAGCAGAGGTGCGGCAGGGGCACTTTGCCCCCACAGTGTAATACACCAACCCTTTAGTAGTGATTTTTGCATTTTAACATTCTTTTTTTCAGGCCCTATATCATGGAGCACCTTGAGTTTTGGGCTCCGAAGTCAAATAGGGAAGCTATGCTTCATGGACTGAAAACAAAGATGGCTAGGATGCTGCCTGGGAGCACAGCTTCAGGCTGAGCCACGCCAGAGCTGTCCTGTCCCCTCTGCAAGAGCCCAAGCTCATGTGTCATCATGATCCTCTGGAGTCAGGAGTCATCCAGCTCCAGCCTCAGACCAAACAGATGGAGATAGATATAAGCAAGACTGCAGGGTAAGATGCTGAGGTTCAGGAGAGGTCAAACCTCGCTAGACGAATGCTCGGCTCCTCCAGTGTTTATTTACTTTTACAGCATTGGCGGCACTTGATGAGGGGACCAAGACAGGCAACAGCTGGTTGGGGCTTTTCCTGCCTTTTCCTCTGCCCTCACCAGGACACTCGGCCCTATTTCCAATTCCTCATAAGGAGAAGGATATTTTCTGGCCCAAAATCCTTTCATGCCAGAATAAAATAGAGTCATGTCTTTAAACAGAAGGAAAAATCATGTTGCAACTAAGATTAAATACGTTTTTAAGATTTCTTACATAGATGGGCAGCGTAAACTTATTTGATAATTTTACTTTCTTTACCTTCAAGATTTAGATTTTAAAAAGCCCTTTTATACGAATAATCAGTCCTCTGACTTAGCCCACTCTTCTTGTGTATCTCCTATGTGCCGGACCCCAGGCTGCGGACAGGAGATTCAGTGCCTCTCTCCTCAAGTAGCTCCAACGATGGTGCGTAAGACAGATGTAGCAGATAGTACTGCATTGGAGAGGGGTGGTGTGTCTAAAACACAAAACTACCAACTGAGCATGGTTTGGGGAAGCTCCCAAATAGAACTCAAAGACTGAGTTTCAAAGAACAGTAGGCATTAGATAAGTGAGGAAAGAGGAAGAGGTGAGGATATTAGAAGGGCAGGTGCAAATGCACAGGGATTTGAGACCATGAAGTAAGGCAAGTTTCAGGATGTTTGGGACTCTGGTATCCAAGGAACACAGTGCATTTGGAGAGGATTTCCTTGCTAAGAAGCATCATAAAATATTGACTATCATGCCGAAGAACTTGAAGTTTATCCTGAGGGTGATGGAAGATCTAGCTGTAGAATTTGTAGAATTTCAAATAGGCCAATGCATTTTAGGACATACGTTTTATGAAGGAAGAGCATTTGTATTGCAGTATCAACCAAAAAACGAGACATGCTTGAACTAGGGTGCTGGTAGAAAGAAAATGGGGAGAGGGCAAATTTGAGAGATCCCGAGAGTGCTATGTCGACTCAACTCAGTGGAGGGCTGATTGGGTCAGATGGTGATCCTGTCTAGATCCCTGGTTCATGGTCTGTTGCACAGTGAACAACTGTGCTTGGAGAATAAGGACAGTTTTGTCAACTCTTGGGGCCCTTGTTCCATCCTAATGATTGGCTCACAGTTGGAGCTTAGAATTTTTTGCAGGGATCAAGGAATATCAGCTGCAGAAAATATAGGAAGATCAGGTATGCTGGGAAATAAAATAATATGAGAAAACAGAGTTGAAAGTGCAGCTGGTGTAGGACTTATTGATCTCTGTTTTGGAGATCAGAAATGAGGAACTGCTAGCATGGGGTGGTATTTGTAAGTAAACCCAGAGAGGAAAAAATGAAAGAAAAGAGCTCAGACTAAGAAGTGGGCGGAAGTTGCAGACTTAGGAGTAAGCAGGAAAATTGGAGCATCACTAAAAATCTGTCAAGAAAGAGTCTAGGAAATAAGAGAAAAACAAGGAAGACACTTTCTTTTTTTTTTTTTTTTTTTTTTTTTTTGAGACGGAGTCTCGCTCTGCCGCCCAGGCTAGAGTGCAGTGGCCGGATCTCAGCTCACTGCAAGCTCCGCCTCCCGGGTTCACGCCATTCTCCTGCCTCAGCCTCCCGAGTAGCTGGGACTACAGGCGCCGCCACCTCGCCCGGCTAGTTTTTTGTATTTTTTAAAGTAGAGACGGGGTTTCACCGTGTCAGCCAGGATGGTCTCGATCTCCTGACCTCGTGATCCGCCCGTCTCGGCCTCCCAAAGTGCTGGGATTACAGGCTTGAGCCACCGCGCCCGGCCAGGAAGACACTTTCAAAAGGCCGATGGAATAACGGGTCAGTTTGGTTTTCTTGATTCCCCTAAGTTACAAGCATCAGTGGAATTGGAAGCAAAATCTCAGGTGGCTCAGAGGTGGAAGGGGTAGCTGGGAAACCAGACCCAGAAAGGGCAAGAGTCGTGTTTCACCAAGTAAGGATCATTTCACTGGAGAAGTGGAGAAAGAGATGCAGTAGGTGGAGAGCTGGGTGAGGAGTGAAGTCATGAAGAGTTAATGTAAAGCTTTTCTATGAAGGAAAAGAAGTTGAACCACTAGACAACAACTAAGGTTAATAGAAGTGTTTAACAGTTTTATTTATTTTATTTTTTTAAGGTGGCTATTTTGAACATTTTCATGTCTTCAGGGGATGCACCAGAAGCAAGGAAGTAACTGTTGACAAAGTGGAAGACGTGTAGGTGGTTGGGTAGGGTCAAAATCCCAAGGACACAGAAACTGTGTAAGGAATAGCCTGGGGCAGGAAGACATTGACCTCTGAGATGAGACACGCCAGGACAGAAGCACAAGATGTAGGGGACATACATGGAAGGATGTTTCTACTTAATAACCTCTGTTTTTTATGATCTGATATTCTCTCCGCAAATGCACAACTCTTATCTTCATTTTACAGTAAGATTGAGGAACATTTCCAAGCCCCTGCAGCTGGTAATCATAGAAGGAGAAGATTCAACTGTATGTCCTTTGGCTTCAAATCCAATAATTCAGTGAACTTTCAGAAATTAAAAAATGTGTTAGGGTAGTGAATGTGTGTGTGTGTGCATGTGTCTGTGTGTGCTGTGTGTGTGCTTGTGTGCATATTATATGCATTGCCAATAATTCATAATAAACCATTTTTTATGGGGTTTACATTTCTAAACTTCTCTTTGAATCCAACCTTCGTGTTTATATTTATGCTTAAATTAGTTTTTTAAATCAATGCTCTCATCAGGCTCATCCTTGGCCTAAAAACCACGAGTTGCATCCCACAGCCTGAAGAACCAAGCCCATATGATACAGTGTGGCCAACAGGGCCCTTTGTGATCTGGTTCTTAACTGACTCTTTCAACCTCACATGCTGATGATTCATCCAGCCCTTTGAGAATTAGAAAAGGCACTTTTTCCTCAAGATATTGTACTACCTTTTGACAGAAAACTGTAATAATAAGAAGATTTAAAAAATATATTTTTGAGACATACTTCACTTGCCAAAAAATTCACCCATTTTGTACAATGTGTACAATGTGATGACTTTAGTGAATTTATAGAGTTGTGCAGTCATCAGAACAATCTAAACACAAGTGTTTTATAATACTTGTGATACCTTATAAATAAGCCTTGTGCTTGTGGCAGTATATTTCTATTCGCCTTTTCTTGTCATTTATTGTAAAAAGAATTATATAACATGTAGTTTTGTGTTTGACATCTAGCAAAATGTTTTAGAGGATCATCCGTGTTGTAATATGGATCAGTAACTCATTTCTACTTTGTTGTTAAATTGTATTCCATTACATTTCATTGAATGGATATACCTTATTTTGTTTATCTATTCACCAGTTAATGGACATTCGGATTGTTTCCCTTTTTAGCTATTATGACTAATGCTACTCTGATTGTTTGCATACAAGTTTTGTGTGTTTGTGTTTTCATTTCTTTTTGGTGTGGAGTACAATTGCTAAATCATAAATTTATGTTTAATATTTAAAAAAAATTGTAAACTCTTTTTCCTTGTGGTTGCACCGTTTTTTATTCCCACCAGCAATGTTTAAGAGCTTCAGTTTCTCTACATCCTCATCAATACTTGTTATAATGCATCTTTTTAATTATAGACATCCTAATGGATGTGTAGGTTGTGATTTTGATTTGCATTTTCCTAACGGGTGTATATCATTGTGATTTTGATTTGCATTTTCCAAAAGCTAATGATATTGAGCATCATGTTCTGTTGATCTGTGTTAATCCTGCTACCAGTACCACACTGTCTTGATTATGTAACTGTATAATAAGCCTTAATATCAGAAAGAAAGTTTCCTTCACTTTATTATTCTTTGCCAAGATTGTTTTAACTTTCAGGGTCTGTACCTGTTCACCTGTTCATATACAGTGTTTTTTTTTTTTTTTTTTTTTTTTTTTTTTTTTTTTTAGATGGACTCTCACTCTGTCACCAGGTTGGAGTGCAGTGGCACGATCTCGGCTCACTGCAACCTCTACCTCCCCGGTTAAAGCAAATCTCCTGCCTCAGCCTCCCAAGTAACTGGAACTACAGGAGTGCACCACCACGCCCAGCTAATTTTTCTATTTTTAGTAGAGATGGGGTTTCACCATGTTGGCCAGGATGGTCTTGATCTCTTGAAATTATGATCCACCCTCCTTGGACTCCCAAAGTGCTGGGATTACAGGTGTGAGCCACTGTACCCGGCCCTTATACATTTTAGAATAAACTTGTCTATGTGTATAAAACACCTTGCAAATATTTTAATAGAAATTGCATTAAGACTATAATTTGATTTTGGGGGAATTTTCATCTTTATTATACTGAATTTTCCAATCCATGAACATGGTATGGTCTTCATTCATTTAGGTTTTTCTTGATTTATTTCATCAGCATTTTGTGGTTTTCAACGTACTGGTCCTGTACATGTTTGCTAGGTTTACACATAAGTATTTTCTTTTTCTTAGCAATTATAATTGCATTTTCATTTCTGTTTCTATGTGTTTCGCGGATTTGCACCTTTATTCATTCTGTTTTTTGTACACTCAGAGATGGACATCTTAGTGGGGAAGAGTAGCTGTAAGGAGGCCTGTGCTAGGAGTGGGAATATGTGGACTCAGGTCTTGCCTTTCCCCCTTCCTGGTTCTGAATCCTGGGCAAGGCACTGAGTCTCAGGTGGGGATTAATATTTACCTCAGTGGAACAAGAACAACTCAAATTCTATTTGATATGTAATTAATTATTGCTGCTTCCATCTTCCTTGGCAGACTTCCTTCCACTTTGAAATAGAGATCCATGTGTTCATCATAATGCTTTGATATGCCATTTTATAAATGAAAGACAAAGCCCATTGGGCCTGGCTTAAAAGGAGAAAGCAAAATAAATGATCTATATCCTGACCTGCATAATAAATAAATATACATTTGGAGGTAGACAGCAATGAAATGAGGGACAGAAGAGGATTAAGCAACATAGTAGCCCATGAGACATTCCGTTCTGGATGTGAGGAAAGGAACAAAAAGCAGAGGGATATCTAGTATTCGGGTTTAAGTGTGTGTGTTCTCTCTCTCTGTCTCTCTTTCTGTATCTCTCTCCCTCTCTTTCGTCTTTCCGTCTCTCTTTCTCTCTCTCTCTCTTTTTTTTTTTTTGGTGGGCAAAAGAGAAGAGCCACTACTTGTGAGACAAAAGTAGTTAAAACTCCAGCTTTTTAAAAGAAGTAATTGGAATTAAATAATGTAAACAACTAGCAAGTGACAAAAATCTTAGAAAATGCACAGAAATTATACCAACTTACTGGAACTCATCTAGGACAGATGACATGACGTTAATTGGCATCTATGTTTTCTAAGAAATACATGAGAAGTATAGATGGAAGTGCTCACCTCCGCACTTACTGTTGTGGTGTGGACATTCAAGGCAGCCTAAAAGTATAACCCAATCATGAGCTGGGTGATGAGGGCCAGGAGACAAACACTCTGTGACTCAGTTTCCTTATCAGTAATGTAGAAAAACATATACATTAATTTCACAGGAATGGGTTGAGAAATAAATTAGCACAGTGCCTCACACATATTACACACTTAAAAACTTTTGGCTACAGCTTATATTAAAATTAGATTCAAGTATCAGGGACATAGATTATTCTGTTGGGCATCTTCCAATTCCTAGAGGAATCCCTGGCACATAGCAGGAGCGAGGAAGTGTTCAGAGAATGGCTTGAATGAATTAATGCGGTCAATTCCTGCAGTACATTAAACCCTCATTATCTTTGTGGAATGACTACATTCTATCATTCTAAGCAGGCAATTAAGCTGAATTCTATAAATATTCATTTAAAATTTCAATAGCTGTTTAAATGAGGCAGCCAAAACCCTCTGAAAATACAGACCTGAGTGACAAAGATGGAAAACATGCTCAAGACTATCTCAAATTACCTGCAGAATATTGTCCTTAAAATAGGCTTCTCTCACACTGAACTGCCCTTTCCTTTACACAACCTACTCTGTATAAAGGTTCCAGTAGAAGACTCATTTAAAACGTTGCAGTTAATTTTAGCCGGACATCAATTCTATTTAAGGGAGACTTTCATATGCATCTTATTATTGTCTCTTTACTGACCAAATCTTGTTGTCAAAGATTCCTATAATCACTTATAAACAGACTAAAAAAGTGAAGCAAAGTAGCCTGCAAACCCTGAGATAAGTGAAGTTGCCTAACACATGCCCTGCCTTTGACATTTGTTATTTAGAGGTTCTTTTAATGGTCAAAATATTTGCTTTTCCTTCAGACGCCTTCCAGGAGAGTTTATCTCAACACACAGAGACTAGCTGGGATTTTTAAGTGGAGCAAAGATTAGAGTCACACAAAGTTGCCTCTGTCTTTTCTCAAATAATTTTTTTTTGTGTGTGGTGGGGGGAGGGCGTACAAAGCAGCTGTAATATCATTGCAAGAGGCCTGATCACAGAGCTTAGGAGATAAAGTGTGGGCTTCAGGTGTCTGTTAGCAAGCCCTTCACCCATGCTGGGTCTTGGTGACTCCCCAGGAGAACGAGAGCCTCTGACTTCCCTGTGTCTTTAAGTGCCAGGGGTGTAGAGAGGGGAGAATGAGGACTGAAGTTTGGCAACTGCCTATGGTGTGCAGGCCCTCAGCAAATGTTCACCATGTAGTTCTTTAATTTAATTTTTAGAGCACCCTTGCGAAGTAGGTTCTAATAGCATGCCCACTTTACAGATGAGGAGAGAGATCAGAGGTGCATTGGTGGTCAACGGGCCTGGAATCAGCCACATTAGCACAGAGCCAGTGATTGGGAAGCCAACACCAGATAAAAAAAAATATCCAAGGAAAATTGTTTTGTCCTCTCAGATGCAGTTTCTAACTAAGGTAAAATGACCATAAAATGCAGGAGCTGCAATCTGAATCTCTAAGCGGCTAAGCATTATGCTGTTGACAAATTAACTGGGTTTTTCATGTTTGAAAATGAACTCGATTGATGCCTTTTTACTTTCCTACAATATGATGCCGATTATTACTCTGCCCAAATAATAGAATCTACTAGTTTCTGTTAAAATGCACTAATTCAGACTGTTTATTTTTTTTAAGTCTTAATTGAAGAAATAGCTCACCCACAGTCAAATCTTTCTCTTTTCAAGAAGACTAGTTGAAGAAGCTGCCTTTGGGTGAATCCATCACATCTGGCAATATTCATTCTTCAGGCAGAAGAAAGGACATCGCATGCTTACCTTATTCTTCAGAGCCTGAAGTCCTCTAGTACTTTCCCCAAAGCTGCCCAGGTCAGCCTCCTAGACCACTGAGTACGGAGTCAGGAAGTTAGGGGCTCCACAGAGCCCAGAGTCAAGGTTCTGAGATCCTGCCCATGCTCCAAGCCCAGTATCCTGCCAACATCCAACATTTGCATGTAGTAAGGCAGCCCTCCGTGGGGATCAAAGCCAGCTTCTCATCTGCCGCAAGCCCACTGCAGGTGGTTTCCCGATCAGCAAGGCAAGTTAACTCTCTCAGGACATGAGAGCACTTTTGGTCCATGGCAGTCATAGAACTAAAAAGAAAATCTAAACTTTTAATTTACCAATTAAAAACAGGAGAAAATATTTATGAGACTTTGTCTATGTCTTCAGATAAGTTTTAAAATTGTGTGACCTCTCAAATCAAAATCTCAGTTTAAATGTGAAAGGAAAGACAAGTGCTGGCCTGAGAGTAGAAACATTATGGTCTGCCACTTGACTTATAGATCCACGTGCGTTACCCATGCTGGGCCTCGGTGACCCCCGAGGGGAACCAGGGAACCTGTGACTTCCCTGTGTCTTCAAATGTCAGAGGTGGTGGAGAAGAGAGGATGAGGCAGCCCTTGACACAGCAGCCCCTCCCCAGCATTGAGCGTCAGGAACAGCCAGTGTGCCATACCACAGAATATGCTTCTCACGAGCTATCAAGGAAAACACTGGGGGTAGCATAAAACTACCAAACTAGACTTTAGTATCATTTTTATTGGATTTTAAGTGAAACAGAACCAAAAGAATAAAATAAAAAAACTGCCAAAGTTTTACAAGTCTTTCAATGAAGATATGTCCACTTCATGTACTTTATGATGCCTGGCATCATAACGAAACTAAAAATAGGGACCCAGAGCGAGGCCCAGGATCTCCCTGGAAAGATCAGGCTCTTTACCGGGGAGATCTTGGACCTCGTTATGGGTCCCTACATGGCCCAGGTAAAGGTCAGGCTCTTGGCCAGGTGCAGTGGCTCATTCCTGGAATCCCAGCACTTTGGGAGGTCCAAGTGGGCAGATCACCTGAGATCCAGGAGTCGGAGAGCAGCTTGACCAACATGGCAAAACCCCATCTCTGCTAAAAATACAAAAAATTAGCTGGGCGTGGTGGGGCATGTCTGTAATCCCAGCTACTCAGGAGGCTGAGGCAGAATTGCTTGAACCGAGGAGGCGGAGGTTGCAGTGAGCCGAGATCACACCATTGCACTGCAGACTGGATGACAAGAGCGAAACTCTGTATTTTTTTTTTTTCCATAAAAAGAGATCAGGCTGTTTCTGGACTTAAGATTTCAGGCATCACAAAGCAACTTTTGAGCCCACATGTCTGCCCATAACCACATTTGGAAGAAGGTTTAACTTAAGACTTAATGAAGACAAGAAAAATAAAGAAAGAAAAGAAAGAAAGAAAGAAAGAAAGAAAGAAAGAAAGAAAAGAATGACCTCAATGGAACCCCATGATCTTGAGTCTTGAATGTTTATCTGCACAGTATGGTCAGCCCAGGTTGAATCAATGAATATCTCATGATGGGAAGAGGACCTTGATACCCTGGCCCTCCTTGGGGCCCTGTGGGAGCCCTTTTCCTGTGTGAACCAGAGATCAGCTTCTGCTGTGGTCCAGGTATGTGCCTGACAGCCACAAGCTTGTGCAATCATTCTGAGATGCTATAAGGTTCTTATATCTGGGAAACATCCACAGTTGCTATAGTAACTCTAAATTCAAATGTGGACCAATTGTCAATAATAAGAGGGTGGTACCCGCTCTCAGTCACTTCTCATTTAATGCCTGCCATATGTTTTTGGCTAAAAGGAAAAGCTTTCCAATCATGGGAGATCCCTACTTGCCTCTTGGGGCTCAGAGGCACTGGCTTGGCTTCTGTTCTTGCTGCTGCTCTTGTTGGCGTACTGATGCTAGGGCAGTGACAACTGCTACTGCTACCTTCTGCCGTGTGCGGCTGTGAGCGTCTACATCTGATGTGCTCTATGCTGAATGAGGATGCTCAGTGCATTCCATTTCCTTCCCCTCAATGCTCTATTATAGTGATAGATGCATATATAAAACACCTACGTGTTATAAACCCAACAATACCATGTAATAATCATTATTATTTTAAGCAATCTTATGCTTTCTATGAAGAGAAAAAAAATCTATACATTTATTCAGTCTCTTGGATGTACCTGCATACCTCCTGATGGTGCTCTTCTTCTCTTTGTGGTTTGGACTGCTATCTTTCTGGTGTCCTTCTCTTTTCACTTGAAGGACTTCATTTAGTGTTTCTTCTAGGTGGGTCTGCTAGTTCTGAGCTCTCTCTGTCAGTTTGTCTGGGGATGGCTCTAATTTTCTACTATGAACAGTGTTGAAAATAACTAGTGCTTCTACCTCCTCGCATCTTGGCTCCCTTCCTTTTATTCTCAGCGAATGCCACAAGGCATCTGAGAGCCAGTTCAACCTTCCAAGAGCCCTCCCATGAGCCCCCCGTTTTATGAGAGTTGCTAGAGCTCAGAGCACTCTGCACTCTCCTCTCCATTTTCACGATCATTCAGTACTAGTCAATTTTGTTTTAATCTAGACTTTCTTGTCCGCTGCTTTCCCTGCTGGGCTGCACTGGGCTCCTACTTCCAGAGGCCTTGGCTCAGTGTCTTCTGGCATTGTCCTGAGGGTCATTGACTTGTGAGTTTGCAGGATTTACAGGCAGGGACTGCAGTAGCCCATCTAAATGGTATGGAAGTCCCTCATTTCACCCACATATCCAAGCAGGGAGCCTCATTCCTTTGGACTGCTCTTGGCAGGCCTGCTCCTTGTTTCTCCAGAGAGAAACTGATAGATGGTGGGTTCTCTACTTCCCAGGCCCTTCAAGAACCCCCTCTCCTCTCTTGTTCCCCTGGCTCAGGGCTCTGCTATGTTGGGCAGTGTCCTCTCCTGCTTCTGTGTCAGGGCTCACCTGTTTTGTTGGTCACATAGTCTGTGGGTTTTTAGGTTTACTGTCCAGTCCTACTGGATGTGTTCTTAGGGGGCCTCCAGGAAATTCAAGAACTTGTCATTGCTGCTGTCTCCTCTCATTCTGATCTGTCCCCAAAATGTTTTCAGTTCTTATTTTTGTATTTTTATCTATATAATCAAATATACAGATAAATTAAGTTTTATTTTTTTCCAGTCAAACATTGATATTTAATGTCCCACTATATGACAATAACTTCCTCAACAGTGTTGAATCATCATGATGGCATTCGGCATGTCTCTCTTTCCCTCACATTCTTCACATTAGTGAGACTCATCTAATGTTTCCAAGTTAAGAGCAATGACTTTGCAATGAGTATGCTTCTTTGTGTTAGGCAAAATTTCATTTTGTTCCTAGTCTTGACATTTGAATTATATTTACTATTAATTTAGCATCTCAATGACTATTTTGTGAGACTGGTTGTACAGTTTTTCTTTTCCGATCTATATTGATTATAGTTTGATGTCAGGGTTAAGTTTGCTTGGAAAGATAAGTGTTTTTTTAATGTTGTATTATGTTCTGGAAGAGTTTTTATGTTTTTAAAAAGTATAGGTGAATTTAATGTTTTGAATTTCTAGTGATTATAATCACTTCAGAGACTAGAAATTTCTTCTTGGTCTCCCTTCTTAGTTTTGGTTGTTGTTTCTTCTAGGTCTTTAAGAATCACATAATTACAAATTATAAAACTATTTAGAATAATGAGGAAGCACAAGTATTATTTCTATACCCATAGGGAATTTAAGCTTATTCATAGCCCTGCAATGCAAGTGTCTGCTTATGTTACAGATGAGAAAACTGAGGCTCAGAGAGCTTTAATGACTTGTTCATTAATGACTTGTTCATAGAGAACAGTTGAGGAAAACTGGTCCATGAAGCTGAATTTTTTGACTACAAAACCTGCCCTCGTTTCTCCTGCATCCAGCCCAGTCCAGGGACTACTGTTTATATTAATTATTATTTCTTCCAAGTTGTTAAAGGAAATAGCTCAAAGAACAGTACATTCTTGATCGTAGTGAAGTTTCCTTCCAAGCCTTTCTGAATCGTGCAGAATGTTTCCCTGATGTTGCCACAAGTGAGCACAGCTCCCAGCAGCGGTGGCCGCAGACTTGTTCCCGTGTGAACGATCTGGTCCTGTTTCACGGTGTTGGTCTAAGTTCTCCCAGGCATTTGTTGTGTCTGAGGCTTCAAACTAAGTGGCCCATTTCCCAGATATGTTGTTGGCAATTCCCAACATTTTTCCCCTAAGTCAGAAGTTCTGTCTGCAGCTTTTTCTGGATTTCTTCTCTTGGCATTTTCCACAGCATTCTAGTTTTTACTTGCCATAGAAAACCATTGTGGTCAAACAGCTTTTCACAACTCTCCCAAAGGGTCATGACCAGAACTTTCCTGGGCAAGGCCATTGTTTTCTCATGGCGCATCATCGCTGACCATGGGCCGAGGTCGGGCAAAGGCAGGAGGAGCTTTGCGGATTGGAAATGCAGTAATGGAAAGCAGTGCCTATGCATATTGGTCAGCAGAGACTCCGGCAAGGGGGTCATCCCTCCCAGAAAGCCTTGTCTTCTTGAATGGCTTCCTGGGCTGCTTAATCCTACACGCCAGAGAGACCTTTGTAATAGAGTCTTTCACAGCTTCTTGATC
Organism: Macaca mulatta; assembly: GCF_049350105.2. Taxonomy (NCBI): domain Eukaryota; kingdom Metazoa; phylum Chordata; class Mammalia; order Primates; family Cercopithecidae; genus Macaca; species Macaca mulatta. Next base: position 81,524,117 of record NC_133408.1, read on the forward strand.
AGCTTTTCCTAATACCGTGATCAATGCCTTCTATCACACATGCACTCATTTAAAGTTGACATTGCTTAACGGTTCTCTGTAGTTGCCTAAAGAGCACATAATTTGAAGTCAGATGATCTCAACCAGTTCAGGCTGTTGTAATAAAGTAATCTAGACAGGGTAGCTTATAAACCACAGATGTGGTGTTTCTCACAGTTCTAGAGGCTGGAAATCCGAGATTAGGGAGTCCAAGGGTCGATTTCTAGTGAGGGCTTTCTTCTACTTTGCAGACTGCCATCTTCTGGCTGTGTCCTCACATGGTGGAAAGAAGGTGAGAGGGCTCTGTGGGGCCCCTTTTATAAAGGTGCTAATACCATTAGGTGGGCTCCATCCTAATGACCTAATCACCTCCCAAAAGCCTCACCTCCTAATGCCATCATCTTGGGGGTTAGGATTTCTGCATATGAAACTGAAGAGAGGGACACAGTCAGTCAATTACCATCTGAGATCAGTTTCTTGTTGCTCCACTAGCTGTGTGACCTTGAGAAGATCATACAAGGTCTTTGAATACCAGCTTATTTACAAGTGCACTGTGCACAACACCTGGTAGGTACTCAACATGAGTTGATGAGTGATAAAAAGTCTGCCTTATGGAGTGCTTGTTAAAAATCACACATAACAAAAATTCCAGCAGTCCTGGCACAAATGCTTACCATGCTAAAGAAGGGGGAGAAAGACAGGATGCTTTAGGGAGTGCCTAATCCCCAGATCTCACGATCTCTGCCTTCTTGTTCATATTGACATTAATGCAAATAGTGCAACTGATACATTTCATTTGACTTACTCATGTGGGGACCAGTTTTCAACGGTTGGCCTGTAGTAAGCACCCAGCACCTATGAGCTCCATGCACTCTCTCTCCCCGTTTTCACTGTGGTTCACACAGGTACAGCATAGGCAGCCTTATGCAGAACCTCTTCATTAAAAATTTTTCAACTCAGTCACACTTAGGATTTGAGCCAGCGTCTTCAGAATTAAAATATCACCACGTTAATGCACCAAACAAAACAACTCTAAGAGCAACTTTTAGTGATGTTTTACAAAGCATAATATTTTTGTTTCTTTCTTAGGAAGTTCCTGTAATTCTTAAACATTTCAAGAGCTCTATGGTTTACTTCTTGTTATTTTGTTAATTGTGTCCTGGATACGGTTTATATGTGGAGTGTAAACTCAATTGTACACTTCAGTTTATTGATATGTGAACAAAGACTTGATTGCTGATATGAGGGTTTGTCGGGAATTTATTTACACATTGAGATCCTTACACAGTGTGAGCTGTGAAGTACCCAAGGGTTCTTTCCTTCCATCTAACTCAGTTGCAGGGGGGTTAACCAATTTCAGAAGAGTTATATGTAATTTAATTTTCTTGTTTCATAGACAATCTAGGAAAAAGAGAAAAAAATTTTCAAATATGTTTTTTAAAGTTTCTGATAGATCAGCCATTTTTGCATATTATTTTTTCCAGATTAACTTATTCTATAAACAAAAGTTAAAATAGTTTTGCTTCTAGGTGAACATCCTAATATTTTAAAGATATTTCACTTACTTATTTATTACTATTTATTAATCCTACTCTGATTTACTCTCATAACCTTCTCTGGACAAAGAAAGTGTGACGTGTACAGCAAGGGGCATGAGATGGGAAATGACCTCAGGCTGGCCCTTGTCTTATAGAATGGGTCAGCTGGTAATAATAGTGCAGTCGTTCCATCTGTAAGCCTCTCTTGAAAGGCAAGTAACAGAAGAGTTAATTAAGTGCCTGGATCAATTAAGATCTTGATCTCCTTGCTCAGCAGTGCCGAGGTGAGTGAGGCCAAGGGAGCTTGCAGCTCCACTCCTGGGGCTGTGAGTTGGTGGATTTATGACACCCTCTAGAATAGTGGTTAACAGTATAGTTACAGGAGCCAGATGGCCAGAGCTTGAATTTGTGATCAACCCCTTACTAGCTGTGTGATTGCGACATATTTCTCATCCTCTTTCTCAGTTTCTTCCTTTGTGCAAGGAGTCTTATGGGGCCCCTGAGCAGCTTCCATGAGTTGTTAAGTATAAGTCCCCTTCGTATAACGAGTACTCTATGAGTGTTAAATGCCACAGCCACTGGGCCCTGCAAGTGGTTCGAGGCACAGGCAGGGAGGGTCCCCATTCATGCAGGGGCTGGACCACGGAAGGGTAAGCTGGGCTCTGTGTGCAGCCCTGTGGTTCACATGCTCAGAAGACTGCTCTTCTTCTCTAATCTGGCACAGCGTCGTGAGCTTGACTTTGTGCCTGGCAGTATTTTTAATCTTGCAGAAATCCTTCAATTTTGTTAAGGCATCGTTTTCAAGTGAACAAAAAATCCTTAAGCACATGTTGTGGTGCTGATCGTCAAGGTCTGGACTCAATGCTGAAGCCTGAGGACAACAGGTTGATCGAGGCACATTTCTAACCCTCCCTTGCCTCCTAGTGTAATGCAAGGGTAGGCAAGGGAAGCATTATTTCCATGTAGGAATGTTATAGAAGGGGATAGCAGTCAGGAAGTGTAATGGGGGTAAAACATAGGAAGACAAAAGAGGAGAGGAGAACAAGTGCAGAAAAGCATCTTTCCTCCTCTTCCTTTACCTTCAATTACAAGGTCCCTGTATCTGTGAGGTCCATGTGTCAGACTTCAAAGTATCCAGGACTTGAATCCTAGGGGAGAATACTTCATGCACAAGTCCCCTGTTGCTTCTGGAAGTACTGAAACTCATTCTCACTTTCGAGGTTGGCGGGTCCACGACCAAGACGAACCCATCCCCATCACCAAGAGTGCTGATCAAGAACATCTTCAGCCCAGGAATTTGGTGTAATGGGGAAATTAAATTTCTAAGAAGTCTATCACTGAAAACAGATAAGGAGGAGACAAAGATAGAGGCAAAGTCAAAAGACAGAAGGAAGAGAGATAAAAGTTCACAATGTTGGGACTCTGGATTTGAACATGATGTCAGGATAGAAGATTTGGACCAACTTTCTCTTGGAGGACACTAGAAAGGCTGCACGAAATCCTTAACCAGGTCACTCCAGCTGCTGAGTGAAGAATATGCTGTAGTGAAAGAAGAATGGAAGCAAAGTGGTAATGTATGGGCTTATTTACTAGGCCAGGCAAGAAATAACAGTGACTTGAACAATTATGGTAGCTATGAAAATAAATATTTGAGAAAAAATTGTCAGGGTTTGCTAACACTGAATGGAGAGTAAGCAGAGTAAGAATTATTCCTGATTTTTAATTTTGGTCATGTAATTGAATGGTGGGAACATTTAATAGGGAGAGGATCTTTTTTTACTTATAATTTATCATATATTTTTGAGGTTCACAACATGATGTTTTAAAATACCTATACGTACTGAAATGATTACTACAGTTAAGCAAATTGACTCCTCCATCTTCTCACAGAGTTACCCTTTGTATGTGATTGTGGTAAGAGTGCCAGTATACAATACAGTATTATGAACTATTGTCCTCCTGTACATCAGATTCCTAGACTTATTCCTCCTATACAGCTGCAACTCTATGCCCTTTGAACTACATCTCACCTTCTTCTACCTTCCTACCTATGGTAACCGCTATTCTACTCTCTGTCTCTGAGATCAATTCTTTTAGATGCCACAGGTAAGTGTAATCACGCGGTATTTTTCTTTCTGTGTCTGGCTTATTTCACTTAGCATAATGTCCTCCAGGACCGTCCTCCAGGACCGTCCATGCTGTCTCAAATGGTAGGACATACCTTTTTTTAAAAGGCTGAATAATATCACTCTTCCATTATCTACTTCTCTGTTAAAGATTGAGAAAGAACAGGTTTGGGAGAAGCTCAGTTTGAGGCAAGTTTGTTTTGAGAAGCCGGAGGGATCTCCAATGTAGATGTCAAATAGACAGTTGGACCTTGTGTTAGTCAGTTCAGGCTGCCATAACAAAATAGCACAGACTATGTGGCTTAAACAACATAAATTTATTTTCACATAGTTCTGGAGGCTGGAATTCTGAGATCAAGGTGTGGGCAGTGTTGGCTCCTTCTGAGGCCTCTGGATATGGAATGCACATGGTTGTCTTTTTTCTGTGTCTTCACATGGTCATTCCTGTGTGCATGCCCATTTCTGTGTCTCTGTGTGTGCCCAAATCTCTTCTTGTTATAAGGATACCAGTGATATTAGACAACTTCATTTTAACTTAGTCTCATCCATAAAGGCCCTATCTCCAAAGCCATGAGAAGGAATATAATCATTCAAGAATGGCTGGGAGGAGGGAGAGAGAGAGAGAGAGAGAGAGAGAGAGAGAGAGAGAGAGAGAGAAAAGAAGAAGAAGAAGAAGAAGAAGAAGAAGAAGAAGAAGAAGAAGAAGAAGAAGAAGAAGGAGGAGGAGGAGGAGGAGGAGGAGGAGGAGGAGGAGGAGGAGGAGGAGGAGGAGGAGGAGAAGAAGGAGGAGAAGGAGAAGAGGGAGAAGGAGAAGAGGAGGAGGAAGAGGAGAGGAGAAGGAAGAGGAATAAGGAGAGGAGGAATAGAGGAGGAGGAGGAGGTGGAAGGAGAGGAGGAGTAGAGGAGGAGGTGGTTGAGAGAGAGGAGGAGTAAAGGAGGAGGAGGAGGAGAGCTCCAGGAGTTTACTTATGCCCTTATAAATATAATTATGATCTTTATGAGCATTATTTATCATTATTTATGAACTTTACCATCAGGTAAAGAAAGAGGGTCTCCACTCACAGACAAAAGAGGAACAGCCACAGCTATAGAAGGAAGACAAGTGGAAATGTTGTGCCATGAAGTGTAAGAGAAGACTCAGAGAAATTCAAGAGAATGTTCTGAGAAAGTGCTATTGGACAACTGCGTTGAATTCTGCCAGGAAGTCTAGAAAAGTTTCATGGATTTAGTAGCATGGAAGTAATTGCTGCTTTGGCAAGAACACTTCCTATAGGACAATGGACACAAAAACTAGATCACCAAGTTTAAAAGGATGAACATTGTGCAAAAGTATGGTAGACTGGCAGTGAAAACACTGCCAGTACAGAATACCTAAAATACTTGTGAAATACACATACTTATTTTAAAATAATGTCTGAATAGGTGAGAATGTTAAGTAAATCCTCAGATGCTAAAGGCGATGAGAAAAATACGATCTAGGGTGGTGAAATGTGAACAGTGCTGGAGTTTACTTTAATAAGAATTCTTGATTCTGGGTTAGCATGCTATACACATGGGGTAGGGGAGGAAAGAAAAACCCAAGGCTTGCCTGAGCAGAATGAGACACCAGATACTCTGTACAGGCCAGGCTGCCAGAAGAGTAACAGTTGCAGGGGTCAAGTTATAGAAATGGTCCACTCTTCAGAGGGAGACTATGGGATACATGCTTGATTTGGTTTTGACTTTCAAACCGGATGGGGAAAAAATAAGTCATCAAGAGATTCCATTCTGATTTTGTCTAGGCTAGTGCCTACATTCATTCTCTGTGCATCCTGAAAACTAAGCTAAAATTCAATTTAAGATTGTCCTGTGCTAGTAGTTTCTTGGTAAAAAACATATTCTCTTTGAAGGAAGACATTGGCCTTACAAGATTCACAGGATTTTTACACATAGAATTCTAAAGAATATGGTTTTACAATTAAAAAAATTATAAGGAGGAAGAAACAAATCACCATAAGTAAGTGTCAAGAGAAACATCAATTTATAGAATGAGAGAGCTATGGAAAAGTCAGATTTTGTCATTTTAAAATACAGGATATGAAATAAATGTGTGGTTAAACAAATAATGGATATTGAAAATATGATGATGACTAGAGACACACATGTCAAGGTAGATTTTAAAAAGATCAACATAGAATATTTAGAAATAAGATATTTCTCATGACCTCTATCTCCATTAATTCATATTTATTTTATTTCATCCTATTGGTACTCACTTTGGAGAGTCAAAAGAAAACTAGAAATACAAAATTTCAAAATCTACAACACATAATTTAAGTATAGATAGCCTTCTTCTCAACATAATAGCACATATGGGTGCATTTAAAATCTTTTAGGATTCATTATTTTCGGGATTTGTAAGTGTTACACTAATCGATATGCCTGATTTCATTCCTTCCCTGAAATTTTAAAGAAATGTGACATAAAGCAAAACTTTAGTTGTGCTTTTCTTATTTATTTGCACTTGAATGAGCTTACTAATATAAGGAAAACTTTAACTTTTTTGAGCTTTTTAATGTTTCTTTAAATATTCTATTTTAAATAGAAGTTATGTTTTGCCAAAAAGAAATAACTAAACATGAAAAGGTCCAGATTTTATTCAAGATTTCAGAAGCAAAAATTGATTGGGGGAATTTTTTTTGTCAAATTTTATTCCAAATTAAAGAAGGTTACACTGAAAAGAAAGAATGTGTGTTTGGATGACAGTCTGGATGACAAATATTGAGCAAATTCCTCCTTGTCTTCCTAAAACTCTTTCTTTTAGAAGCTACATTCTTCCCTTTAAGACTTGCTGCTATTTGCTCCATTCTTAATATTTGGTTCTTTTCTTGTTTAAAAAAACTATTATTTTAAAAATTATTTTTTATTTATTTTATCATGATTTTTAAATGTTTCCCTTCTTCACAAATATATCTGCCTTAGTCCATTTGGGTGTCTTTAAGAAATTACCATAAACTAAGTGGCTTATAAACAACAGAAATTTACTTCTCAGAGTTCTGGAGGCTGGGAAGTCCAAGACCAAGACACCAGCAGTTTGGTTTGGGTGTCTGGTGAGGGTTCATTTCTGGTTCATAGATAGCACCTTCTCGTGGTGTACTCACATGGAGGGGAACGGGAAAGTCAGCTCTCTGGGGCTCCTTTTATAAGCGTGCTAATTCATCTTCTATTCCTGAGGGCTCTGCCTTCATGACCTAATTATTTCCCAAAGGCCCCAACTTCTAATATCTCACATTGGTGATTAGGTTTCAACACATAATTTTTTAGGGGATACAAATAGTCAAATCATAGCATTCCATCCCTGGCTCCCCAGTATGCATGTTCTTTTTATATGCAAAACGCATTTATTTCATCCTGATAACCCCCAATATCGTAACTCATTCCAGCATCAACTTTAAAGTCTAAGTCCAAATTCTCATCTAAGCATCATCTAAATTGGATATGGTGAGACTCCAGGAACTATTCTTCCTGAGTCAAATTGCTCTCCAGCTGTGAATCTGTGAAATCAAACAAGTTGTGTGCTTCCAAAATACAATGGTGGGGTATACATTGGATAGGCATTCCCATTCCAAAAGAGAGAAAAAATAAGGGAATAACAAGTCCCAAGTCCAAAATCCAACAGGGCAAACGACATGAAATCATAAAACTCAAGAATAACCTTCTTTGACTCAATATCCCATCTTCTGGATGCACTGGGGTAGGCATTGGCCCTGAAGGCTCCCAGCATCCCCACCCTCAGACCTCTGCTGGTGCAGCCCAAGCCACAACTCTCATTGGTTGCAGGTGGGTGCCTGTGACTGTTCCAGGCTGGAAACACACTCTGGTGGGTGAAAGAGTGAGATCCTGTCTCTAAAACATTAAAAGTAAAATAACTAAATTAATTAAAATTTCTTTTTAAGTCATTTCTGACTTCTCACATTTTATTGGAAAACCTTGAACACTTTGTTTAGACATTTCTTCAACCAAATATCCTATATCATTGCTTCAAAGTTCTACCTTCTACAAAACACAAGGACACAAACACAAGTAAGCCCAATTATCTGTGACTTCACAGTAAGGATCACCTTTCCTCCAGTTCCCAATATTATATTTCTGTTTTCCGTCAGAGGCCTCATCAGAATGATCTTTACTGACCATATTTCTATTAACACTCCATTCATAACCACTTCAGTAATTCTAAGAAGACTGGAGCTTTCTCTACAGCACTCCTCTTCTGCGTTCTCCCCAAAATTTCCCTTTACAGTTCATTAACAGCAATACAGGCTTTTCTAGCATATGCTTCAAAACTCTTACAGCCTCTACCTATTACCCAGTACCGAAACTGCTTCCACGTTTTAGGTATTTGTTGCAGCGGCATGCCTACTTCCTGGCACCAATTTTCTTTTTAATTTGTTTGGGCTACTATAAGAAAATATCATAGACTGGGTGGCTTACCAACAGCAGAGTCTTATTTCCCACAGTTCTGGAGCCTGGGAAGTCCTAGATGAAGACATGGACAGATTTGATGTCTAATGAGGGCCTGCTTCCTGGTTCGTAGACTGAGTATTCTCCCTGTGTCCTCACATGGTGGAAAAGGCAAGGCAGCTCTCTGGAGTCTCTTTTAGAAGGGGACTAATCCCACTGTGGGGTTGGTCCTGCCCCTATAGCCCCATTGAGCATTGCTTTAGTGGGGGCTCTCTGTGGTAACCCCATCCTTATGGTGTCCCTCTGCCTGGATCATCCACCTAAAGCTCCGAGAAGTTCCATCTTCAAAATCTGGGTGGAGGCCACTGTGATCTTCTGACTCATGCACTATGTGTACTGGTTGATATGGCCCCACATAATACCACCTATGTTTACCACTTGTGCTCTCTGGTCGGATGAGACCATGGCCTGTGCTGTGTCTGTTACAGCAATACAGACTTTTCTAGCATACATTTCAAAAGGCTTCCAGCCTCTGCCAATTACTCCCTTTCAAAACTGCTTCCACTTTTTAGATATTTACATGTCTAGGCAGAGCCCTTATGAACTAGTCACCTCTAAAACACCCCATCACCTAATATCAGCTAGGCAGTTAGAATTTTAATATATGAATTTTGGAAGTGCACAAACATTTAGGCCAGGCAATATCCATTTTACGTTTAAGTACAAATGTGATTTTTGTTATTGTGGTATTGAATTACCTTACTTGTCGATACTTGTTCATTTCTTTTCGTGCACCTCTTTCTCTGCATGTGTTCATTTAACTGCTCAAAACATTCACTAGTGGGGAAAATTTCCAGTAGACTCCACTACATTGTTTGCAGTACTGCTGCATCATTAGATGTACTGTTGGATAGTTCTAGCATTTAACTGATTCTTACTTATTTCTAATTTTTAGTAAAGACTGGTTCTGCCAAGATGTCCTGGCCCTTTATCACTGCAGTGTTCAGCCCTTACTGCTCCCTTACAAACCTGAAAATCAAGCCTCCTGAACGTTCTCACTAACCATTTACAACAGCTTCAGAACTCATCCCCATGTACAATCACACCTATCTGCCAAAGCATTTTCCTTTGGTTTCTCCAGTGAAATGTTTTCAGTTCTCACTAAAATCCAAGTGCTTCCTTTCACCTTCCTGGCCCTGCTGGCTGAGTGTGTTCTTAGCTCTACATTACAACTTTTGTCAAATAAAAATTAAAACCAGTGTTAGATAACAAACAACTGTATTCAAGAGGATTGTTGCAACAGAAAGGGGATTATTAAAATAGGTGGAGGGGCTATTGTAATGGGAGGAGGAAACTGTTACAATAGGGGGAGTTAGCAATTGTGGTAGGAGGAGGGAGTCATTTGAGTAGGAAAGATTTGGATTATAAGGTCTGCAAGAGTCTTAAAGGTCAGGCAGTAGGGAACTTTCTTTTACAGGGAGGATTAATAAGGCTTGAAAGAACCTGACATGGGTACATAGGATGAGCAAGTGATTGAACAGTTGATCGGGGAATGTATTTCCCTGAGATCAGCCAATTCTTAGGAGAGATTATTAATGAGGGTCTGTTTCTCATTCCAATGTTCAAAACTGAGTGGGCCAAAGTTTAGGGACCTGGGGGAGGAGGTCCTGACTAAAGTTGGTTAAGTCACTTTAGCAGGCATTCTGTCCAGGTTGGTTAGTGGTGTCACAGAAGAATTTTCATTTCCAGGAACACAGTGAGCCACTTTCTGGAACCAAAAGGGTGGATGGAGGAATTCCTTTTCATGGTGAAAATTTTATTTATTTATTTATTTATATTTATTTATTTATTTATTTATTTAACTTTTAAGTTCAGGGGTGCATGTGCAGGTTTGTTGCATAGGTAAACATGTGTCATGGGGGATTGCTGTGCAGGTTATTTCATTACTTGGGTGTTAAGCCTATTACCTATTAGTTATTTTTCCCAATTCTCTCCCTTCTCCCACCCTCCACTCTCTGGTAGGCCCCAGTGTGTGGTGTTCCCCTCTACATGTTCATGTGTTCTCATCATTTAGCTCCCACTTATTAATGAGAACATGCGGTATTTGGTTTTCTGATCCTGCGTTAGTTTGCTAAGGATAATGGCCTCTGACGTCATCCATATCCCTGCAGCGGACATGACCTCATTCTTCTTTTTATGACTGCCTAGTATTCTATGGTGTATATGTACCACATTTGCAGTTTTACAGGAGCAGACTCAGGTAAAGTGTAATAGCATCACTTTCTTATGCCACCGACCACTACATCTTACATTATTGTTACTGATAGAGATAGTTTTGCTTGTTTTTTCTCTTCTATTGAGTTGCAAAGAGAAAGAATACAGTTCTTGGCTTCTGGCAGACATGCATTTGAATTTCATCCTTTCTGTTTCCCATTTGCGTATCCCCAGATGAGACATTTGACACTGGTCAAGCTATGGTAATGCAGCCTGTGTTGGCAGTAGTCTCTTTGTTTACTCCTACCTTACCTTTCCACCTTGGGCTCCCTGAGGCCAGTCTTTTTTCCTGAACCCTAACTTAAGGAATATGAATTACCCTTTTTTTCCCCTTCTTTGAGGGAGGCATTAAGCCTCACTCATTCTTATATTCGCACCAAGCGAGCATGTGTTCTGCACATAGGATGTTTGAGACCCTGCTCTTCCCATAGTTTTCTTCTTGACATTATTAATCCTATATGTGTAATTTGTCTGTCTTTAATGAAGGGTTCAAAATAATACAGATTTGATTATTTTATTGAAGTAAACTGGCTCTTGTTTTTTTGTTTTGATAACTGTACCCTTTGGCCTTAGGGTAATGTATAGGATTCCTGTGGGGTATAATGGCTGAAATATTGGATGATATTTAATTAGAACAAATCACAGAGTATTGAATTAAATGTTTCCTATCCAATACCAATATGATCTTTTACCAGTTTGCTTCAAATGAATATAATCCATAGCTCATGCTTTAGAAATTATGGAAATATTCGCATCATGTTTCATGATTACACTCATATTACAGAGAAAACTGTAGTTGAGGAAATGATTTGCCTAAGCTGCATAGTTGTTAAATAGCAAGGCCAAGATTAGATACCCAAACCTTTGCTACCTTAGGATTTACTATTTCTGTCATAGTACAGTTCCCAAGGATATCATATTTCCTGAAGCATGGTGAGACACTGAGATGTGTCCATGGGCCTCATCAGTAAGAAATGGCTGAATATAAAATTTGTACCCACTTGCTCACCCCTTGCCCCTGCCTTATACCAGCTTCTGAAATTGCTTTATTTTCATAATGACATTCATTATGACCCAAAATTCATGTTTTACATATATTTTCTGCTTGCTTATTGGCTGGCTTGTCCACTAAAGTGTTAGCTCCAGAGGGCACACTGTCTGTCTTGTTTATAGCTGTACACACAGAGCCTAGACCTGTTATTGGCACACATTAGGTACTCAGAAAATAAGTACCGAAGAAAATGGGGCAAACAGATCCCACTGTCTGAACATGTTATTGGTTATTTCATTAAATTATAACCAGGTTTCTCATTTTTGTATTGCATGGTAAAACATTATAAAGTCAAAAGTGTGTTCTGGAGGCTTTCAATGGAGAAGTTGCTAGACTTGTTTCTCCCTGCTCCCTCCACCCCACCCAAGTACAACAATAAACACTGAAAATCATAGCAAAGATATCCAAAAGAGGACTCTGAAAGGTACTAAGAAGAAGGCAAATAGGTTTGGGGCCTGACTAAAGACATAGTGAAAGGGCACCTTATGTCTCCTCAGCCAACAGATCCAGGTCTGGTGTTTCATAAAACACAGCCTAGCAGTGGACGGGGGCCAGGGAAGCCCACTCTTATTTCTGACTAAATGGGAACCCTGTAGACTACATCAAACAAATAACAAGGGACAGGGAAGATCTCCCCACTCCTGCCCACAGACTCCTGCCCAAATCTCCCGAAAAAGAATCTTCCTGGCTCAGAAATGTGCACATGAGAATTTTATGAAATATTTAAGGAAGAATGACTAACGATTTAATACATTATTTTCCAAAAATAGAAGAGGCACAAACACAAGTCACTTTATGAAGTGAAAACCTGACAAAGACAGCACACACACACACAAACACACGCAAACTCCACAACAGTATCTTTCATGAACTTAGGCACAAAACTTATCAGTGAAATATTAGCAAACTCAGTTTAATAGTGTGTGAAGAGAATTATGCACTGTGATCAAGTGAGATTTATTCGAAGTATTCAAGAAGGTCCAACATAAAAAAAATATAATTCAGAAAAATCACTCAAAAATATCCAACATCCATCATGATAAAAACTCTCAGCAAGCTAGGAATGCAGGGAACCCCCTCAATTTGATAGAGAGCATCTATAGAACACTTACAACTAACATCATACTTGTTAATGAAAACAATGATTTATCTTTAAGATCTGGAATGAGACAAAGATATCTGCTCTCACAACTCTTACTAAATAAAGTATTGGAAGTTTTTGTAATAAGGTAATATGTCAATAAGAGAAGGAGAAGAAATAAAAGACATATGTGTTGGAAAGAAAATAACAAAAGTGACTCTATTTACAGATGACATGGTTGTCAACAGAAAATCCCAAAGGGTCTACTAAAAAATTTTTAGAAGTAATAAATGAGTTCAACAAGGTTGTGAGATGCAAGATCAACACACGCACAAAAATTAAATCACACTTTAATCTACTGACAATAACTGGCAATGGAAATTTAAAACAAAATATAATCTGTAATCTCTCCAAATGGAATGAAATACTTAGCTATACACTTGACAAAATATGTAATGTATAGCATATGTGTGGTGAAAATTATTAAATGTTGATGAAAGAAATCAACCTGTAATCTCAGCAGTTTGGAAGCCCGAGGTGGGAGGATCACTTGAAGCCAGGAAGTCCAGCCTGGGCAACATAGCAAGACTCTGCCTCCATCAAAAAAGTAAATAAATAAGTTAGCTGGACACAGTGGTATGTGCCTGTAGTCTCAGCTACTCAGGAGGCTGAGGCAGGAGGTTCCGTTGAGCTCAAGGATTTGAGGCAGCCACAGTGACTCATGATTGCACCATTGCACTCCAGCCTGGGTGGCAGAGGGAGACCTGGTCTTGTAAAAAGAAGATGAAGATAAAGGAGTAGGAGAAAGGGAAGGAGAAAGAGGAGGAGGAGAGCAAGAGAGAGGAGTAGAAGAAGAAAGAGAGAAATAAATCAAAGAAGACCTAACTATAATAAATAAAGAGACATACCATGTTCATGAATCAAAACCTCAACTTACTATAAATGTCAGTTCACTTCAAATTAATCTATAAGTTGAATGCAGTTCCTGCCAATATCCTAGCAAATTTTTTATAGACATAGATAAGATTATTCTAAAATGTATGTGGAAAGGCACAGGTCCTAAAATTGCTAAAACATTCTTGATAAGGAAGTGTAAAGATGAAAAAATAAATTTATACATTACTAAGGCTTACTATATAACTACAGTAGTCAAGATAGTTTTATACTGGTGGAGAAACAGACATACAGTTTACTTGGACAGAATTCAGGACACAAAAATAAACCCACACAAATAGGCTCAACAGATTTTTGACAAAGGTGCAAAACCAATTCAATGAGGAAGGGACTTTTCAGCAAGTGGTTCTTGAGTTACTGAACATTCACTGACAAAGAGAATGAGCTTTGATGTAAACTTCGTAATTTATTTTTAAAAACCCTCAAATTGGATCATGTACTTAGCTTGAAAATGAAAATTTATATTTTGGACCTCATTAAAACCTAAAACTTTTGCTCTGCAGAAGCTGATAAAAAGAGGATAAAGATACAAGATACAGACTGGGAAAAATATTCACAAATCACGTGTTCAAGGTAGGACTTATATCTAGAATATGTTAAAAATCTCAAAACTCAACGGTAAAATACACCAAACAGTTCAATTAGAAAATGGGCAAAATGCACAGAGATCTTTCACCAAAGAGGATATACAGATGACAAGTGAAAAGTGTTCAACATCATTAACTATTAAAAATGCAAATTAAAACCACAATGGGCTATCACTGCACATCTATTAGAATTATTAAAATAAAAGATAGTGATAGCACCAAGTGCTGATGAGACTGTACCATTCATTTATTACTAGTGGTAATGTATAATGGTGTAGGAACCCTAGAAAACAGTTTGATACTTGCTTATAAAAGTGAACATTTGACTATCATATAACCCAGCTATTGTACCCTTGGGCATTTATTCCAGGGTGAGAAAAACTTATGTTCACATAAAAACTTGTGTACAAATCTTTATAGCACCTTTATTCTTAATAGTCCAGAACTGAATACAATCTAGATGTACTTCAGTGGGTGAATAATTGAACAAACTTTAGTATATTCACATCATAGAACGCCACTCGGCGGTACAAGGAGTGAATACAACTTCAGTAAATCTCCAGGAAAGTATACTGAGTGATAAGAGCCAATCTTAAAAGATTACACACTGTATTATTGCATTTATATAATGTTTTCAAAATGGCAGTTTTAGAAATGAGAATGTATTAGCTGTTGCCATCAATAAGGGTTGAACGAGGGGGAGAGTGATTATGAGTGTGGGTATTAAATGGCAAAATGAGGGATCTTTGTGGGATGGAGCTGTTCTGTATCTTGACTGTGGTGGCAGCACACAAATGTATACATGTGATAGAATTGCATAGAACTAAACACATACACACACAAATGAGTGCAAATAAGACTGGGGAATTCTGATTGGTGGATCATGTCAATGTCAGTATTCTGGCTGTGATATTGTGTTATAGTTTTGCAAATGTTATGTAAGGGAGAAACTAAGTAAAAGCTACTAGGTATCTCTCTGTATTGTTCCTTATAACTTCATTTAAATCTACAATTATATAATAATAATTTGAATTAAAATGTGTTTGACCCTTGAATAATTTTTTTTAGCAGTTAACATTAGGTGCACTCAAAGTTGAGTTGTCATTTAAATGTTTTAAAGTTAAAGTAACTTTGCAGAAACCCATAATTTTTTTATTGCCAAATATAAGGCACACATTTAAAAATGTGAATATTCTGTAAGAGGTGATGAAGAGCAACGACTTAGAAGCCAAGCTGTTTGGGTTTCAGTCTAGATTCTATGACTTACTACTAGCTTTGTGACCTTGGGAAAACTCCTTAACCTACCTAGCTTTCTTCTTCTGTAATATGGTTCCGTGTAGTGGTGCCTATGTGCAGAATTATTTTGAAGATTAAATGAGTTAATATATTTAAAATACTTAGAAGGCACCTGACATTGACTAAGCATTAAGCATTAAGATAACCCATATTTTTTCAAGATTTCCTCAGAATTTTAATCTGCTAGTACTTGGTTTTAGATACTTTAAGAAGCTGTGTTATCTTTTGTATGAACATAATTCCTATTGCTGTCATTCAACCCTTTGGAATCCTAGTAGAAGAAGCAAATGAATGTCCTGGGCTGCGAGCTCTTGAGGTTTGTGTTAGGCTGGCACTGGGTTGGGTGACAATCCTCAGGAATTGTGGAGCCTGACTCTTCTCCCTTGGAAGTTCTCTGCCAGCTCGCCGACCCCAATCCTTGTAAACACAGTTCTTTGTCAAGCCCTTTCCTTGCTCCACTGCCCACTGTGATAGGAGTCCCAGTCCAAACCCCAGACTCCTGAACTGATCTGATGTAAACTTCAGGACCGTCCTTTTGGGGTCCTGCTCTTGCAGTTGGGTAAGTGCTCTTTCGGCTCGTCTTTGCATGACTTTAGATGATGATGTTGTTTTTGCCTATGACAGACAGCCTAAGAGAAGAACTTCTGGAGCCATCAGCATGGCTTTTTGGGTCCTGGGAAATCTGGAAGTTAGAATTAACAGGTTCAGATCAACATAGTAGAGGTTTGTGGTGTTCAGGGTGTCCCTGCCAGGAGAAGTGGCTCACTCCTACTTGAAAAGCCACTTTCCTGGAAAGGTGAATAAGAAGAACAAAGGAATTAGTCAAATTTCTGTGCTTACTACATGCCAGAGTCTTTTCATGCATAATCGTCTTTTTCTGAACCCAGCTCTGTGAGGTCAGCTTATTACATTTTACAGAAGAGGACAGGGAGGACCAGATGATCAGAGGTTCTGACTAGCACAGATGGTGTCAGAGCCAGGATTCAAACCTATGCAGCTTTTATTGTACCCCACTGCAGTTAATAAAACTTTTTTTTCATACATTGTGTTAAATATAGGCAGTTAGTGCTAAGATGTGTCTGAAAGATTCTGTAACACGCAAGAGCCCAAAGGTAGAAATAAATTTGAGAGTCAGGCATGAGTACGGTATCCTGGTAGGAGCAACTCTGAGAGTCAGGGAAGGAAACCGTGGGGAGGACCAAGGAAGGCACTGGATGTCTGGGACAGGAGGGAGGGCATGGACCCTGGCCAGGAAGCCAACGGGAGTTTGAGCATATTTCTACAGACGCACAATTGCCATGTCTTTGGGCTCCCACGGCTCCAGCAAGTGTGTCAGCGGGGCACTTGAGAGGGTCTTCAGCCTCCAATGGCCCAGCCCATGCATTCCCTGTGATGAAGAAGGCCTCATCTTTCGTCCTGTGGTCACATGAATTTGGGACCTTGCCCTCACATGGGCTTCTGAATGGTTTCATGGTACTCCTAACTTCAACCAGACATGGGGGAGCTGTTATCATTGCTTCTGTCCTCGCTATGTCTTGTTTCCTAACACAACTTTATCCTGCTCTTCCATCCTTCATCCTGTGGGGTGTTTCAGTCTGTAAAACAAACAGAAAGAAACTGATATGAGGGTTACACACAAGAGAAAGGTTACACACAAGAAAGAGATGGGCCAGGCGCAGTGGCTCACGCCTGTAGTCCCAGCACTTTGGGAGTCCGAGGCGGGTGGATCATGAGGTCAGCAGTTTGAGACCAGACTGGCCAACATGGTGAAACCCCGTCTCTACTAATGATACAAAAATTATCTGGAAGTAGAGGCACATGACTGTAATCCCAGCTACTTGGGAGGCTGAGGCAGGAAAATCCCTCGAGCCTGGGAGGCAGAGGTCGCAGTGTTCCAAGATCCCACCATTGAACTCCAGCCTGAGCGACAGGCCGAGACTCTGTCTCAACCAAAAAAAAAAAAAAAAAAAAAAAAAAAGAAAAAAAACAGAGAGAGAGAGAGAGAGATGAACTAAGTTAGCCTAGAAAAGCCAGGTATTGAGGGGATGGGGAATGGATGCTGAGGAAAGACTTAGTGCGTGCAATGTATGTTGTTCAGGTGATGGATGCCCTAAAAGCCCAGACTTGACCACTACACAATATTTGCCTGTAACAATATTACGCTTGTACCATAAATGTATACAATGATGAGGCACCAAGAGTGCCTCTGGGTCCTTTTTAAAAAGAAGGGTCATTTTCTGCCTCTGATGGTTTAGAGCTGAGTCTTGCCTAAGCAGGGTGATACCTTCCTGGTTTCTCAAGAACTTGTTATGTTCTCTCAGCTTCTAATTAGCATTTTTATGTGCTTTCCTGGGGCTCAGTCCAGAAAGCCAAATAAATCATTTGCCTAACCTTCCTTGTTGAGGTTCCCCTGTGGGATGAGTGTAAGTATTTTATTAATCTTTTGGCAGCAAGCTCCTATCAGTTCAGTCTTAGCTCAGCCAAGACTCTATAGCTATTTCTGGAGGCACACAGGCTGAGACAGGAGAAACAGTAAGAAATTATTTAGCTGTGCAGCGGAGATAATCTTACTGAGGGTCTCTGAGTATATTTTGAAACCCTGGTTCTTTGTTTTTTTTTTTTTCATTTTTTTGCAAATTGCCTTTGTGGGAGATTAGCCCCTTCTGATGTTTTTTGTAAAGGACACTTGAGTGTTTCTGCTGGGGGTGGCCCCTCTGGGACAAGTCCTGGTGCTGGGCGTGAAGCAGGTGAGCTAGCTGCAGCGGCTCTTCTTCCGCCCAGCCCACAGCTCCTGCCCATGTTCCCACTCAGCCTCTGACGCCGAGTTCATACTTTGTGCTTCTCAAGGATTCTGGCTGCAGAGCCTCCTTCCCTGACAGGGCCTGGCTCTTTTTGAGACTCCAGAAAGGTCACACGAACTGTGAGCCTCAGCTCCTCATTTTTTTCATGTCTGGAGAATCACCTTTCTTACAGAATTATTGTAAGAATATTCAACATTTAGTTTATTGATATTTAAAAATAAAATATTACAAGCACATATGTGTACCATTCTGCAAACGGCCAAAGCACCCAGTAGCCGTGTATTCCTTGACTAGGATGACTGATTTCACAAGACCTGAGACCCTGCTTTCTTTTTCTTTTCTTTTCTTTTTTTTAACAAGAGCATAAAAGTCAAGCAAAAAATCATGTTTTCCTGACCCGTAATCAGCCTGCCCTGCCTCAGCAACTTGCACCCTTTGCTACAGCTTCCACATCTGAACTTAATATTTTATCTGTCTGAAAATACATTTTAAAATGGATTTGATACTTTTCTTGATGCCTGGAAGGACTTGAGGTGTCCGTCTCATTATTATGCCTATTTTTGCCCAAAATTCTTGACTCTGATTGGCCTTCCCCTTTGTCAGCTAAGTGTGCAAAACTTGTCAGACACAAGCCCTGTGAGAAATCAGCACAAAACAAAATGGGAGCACAAAACAAAGGCACAGAACCCATCTCGTGCTCTTTGATGTGCTGCGGTCAAGGACTGAGGCTCTTTCAACAGCAAGAGCGTTTGGTTCCCTGTGTCTTTCATTGCTACTTTCTCCTTCCCCACTCCAAATTAGCTGAAACTTTACCAGTTAGCAGGGTAGGGTGTCATCTACCCCAAGTTTTGGTATATAGTTTTCTTTCTGATTGATTATAAGCATGTTAACAACCATTTTCTGTAATGAGATTACTTTCAATGATCAAGTACGATTGAAAATGGGTTAAAGGTAAGGAGGATTTTCCTCTAGCCCCAGAAACTTATGTGTTCTCAAATGCATGCAAAATTCTCTCTCTCTGTTCATGACTTCCTCAGTCTAACCCTCTGTTTCTATGACTCCTGAACTCAACCTTGCACTGGCCTCTGTGTTTAGAAATTGCATTTAGTTTCTCTGATAATCGGTGTTTTCCAGTCAGCTCTGCATTTTTCCTAGGTAGACAGCATGGAGTCACAAGAGCGACAGCTCATACACTGAGTGCTACAGGGGTTAAGGCGTTTTCCTGTATTATCTTATTTAATCCCCAGGGCACTGCGATTACCGTCCTCATTTTGCAAGTGAAGAAGCAGGTTTGAGAAGGTGAAGCAATCTCAGGCGCCCAGTACAAGGTGGAATTCAGAATCCAAACTTGGGTGCAGAAGTCAGAGCTGTGCTTGGAAGCTGTGTCTGCCTGGATTCCATTTTCTATCCTACTAACAATCAGCAAGCATCTCGAGGGCTCCGGCATGTCAGGGCCCTGTGTCATGGTGCATGGATAAACAGAAGCCCTAGTAAATGCTGCACCATTGCATCCACTTAGATAATACGATGCCCTACTTGTAATATATAATTGAGGTTTATTCCTCACAGGAATTGGAGGAAAAGGGACAGAGATAATATGATTTTACGCAGTCTACTCTCCTCCTTCCCCCTGCCCTTCAAAATTAATCCCTTGGAGTCAAGAAGGCTGCACGTCCGGCTGCCAGGGCCTGGCAGAGAATCTCGCGTGTTTACGTTCTCATATGTTCTTCTGTGACCTTCTGTATCTGCCTCTGCCTCCCAGGGTTGTTTCTGGGAAGCGTAAAGCTGGAGAGGCGCTCAAGAGAGCACTGGCCCCTGTGTCAAAGGGCAGGGGCTCTGGAACTTGGGCCGAGCACTAATTATACATGTGACATCCTGCCCTGGCTGCAGGCTTTCTGTCTCTCATTTTCCCAAGAAATTGGACATTTGATGATAAAGCAGACTTTATCCTAGCCCATATTTTGTTCTAGATGTTTATTTTGTATCATGATATTTCATTCCAGAAGTTTTCTT
Organism: Macaca mulatta; assembly: GCF_049350105.2. Classification (NCBI taxonomy): domain Eukaryota; kingdom Metazoa; phylum Chordata; class Mammalia; order Primates; family Cercopithecidae; genus Macaca; species Macaca mulatta. The sequence goes on from NC_133408.1 coordinate 81,544,296, forward strand.
TTGTGATTATTCATTTAAAAATAAGTGACACAGCACTTTACACATACCTGGCCAGCGCACGTTGATGCATCAAATATGCATACATTGTTCAAAATGATTGTTCAGCATCATGACGTTTTATTGGACCATTTTGTGGATGATCTTACCTGGTGTTCACGACAGCCAAGTGAAAAAAGCAAAACGAATTCCACATAACGAGTGAACGTTTGCACAGAAACATGGCTGGTGGTCTAAGGTCTAAGCAGCGGTGCCGTCCTCTGCATCAGAAGCCCTTGTTAAGTCACAGCCACCACTAGTACTGACCTGGGAGTTAAACCGCAGACCACAGTGAAAGGCTTGAAGTGCAAATCCATTAATATGATCATCCCTGGTTTATTGCTAAGTAACAACATTTATCTTGACCCTTTTCATAGAAGAGGACATCTGCAGGCCTGACTGTGAGTGAAGCAGCTCACCTGGTCTTCCCCGTCAGGGAAACAGTGAACTTTTCCTAGTTTTCATTTGGTGCCCCAAACTAGGGCCCTTTTTCTTCATAACATCTCTAAGTGTTTTAACTTAAATTAAATTAAATTAGCATTTGTTGTTTACCCTTTGTTTTTCTTAAACAACAATAAAAAATTAGCTGAAAAGAACAGAAGGCAAACAGTAGGATAAACCATATATTTGTATATGTATGTATGCATGCACGTGCGTGTGTTTACAGATATGTGCATATGTGAATGTGTATGTGTATGCTTGTGTTTTTGAATGTCTGTATATTTTTATGCATGTTTGTGGGTATGTCTTTATGCGTGTTTGTGTGCATGTATGTTTGTGAGTACGTGTGTGTGCATACACGTGTACCTACAAGAGGAACAGATATATTTGCTTTGGTGTTTCTTTGCAGATTCTCTGTTATTATTTCTTTCTTTTGTATTGCACTGGGTCTGCTTGTATGGAGCATTCCAGGCAGGAGTATAGTGGTTCCCACTGGACAGATTAATTTCTTACCTATAACATAATCTCAACTTCTCCATCCTTACTCATAGAAGAGTCTATATCTTTAGCTCTCTTCCTTCTCTGATTTGCTAAAGGCTAGATCCTTGTGTCTCGCAGACACCCACCTCTTCTCTCATACAGTCTATGAGACATACAGTACATTTCCCCTTTCCTCCTTGACTTGCCAACTTTTCTGTGTAGCAGAGAAAGAGGCTCAAGACGTATTGCCAAGCTATCTGTTTGCTCCTCCTAACAAAGACTCATGGGAGCCGTCTTTGGAGGAGTGCAGGGTGCATGGCCTGGAGGGCACATCAGTGGACAAGCACAGCCTTTCTACCATAGGTCCAGTGCAGAAGAAAGTGCATAGGTGACATCAGCGTAATGCACCTTAGGTCCAGGCGGGCACCCACCAGAGGATGGGGCACATCTGACAGGATTTGCATAGGAAGAAAACTTGCCCTGTCCTGGGAATAACTCAAAATGACTCCTTTACCATTCGCAAATATTTTACATTGCTGTGACTCCTCCTACAACTGTATTCATATTCTCTCGCCAGTAATGCATGGTCTCCAGTTTCCTTGTTGCAATTAGGGAGTGACTCCATTGAACTCTTCTACTCACTCAGATGTAGATTGCAGCAGCCTCTCCCGCCATCCCTCTGGTGTCTCCAACAAGCTCTTTGAGAATCCCAGGGGCCAATGGGTCACACACTTGACAGTCTCAAAAAACATGGTGCTTATGGCAACCTTGTTGCAATTTGAATATGCAAGAGATTTTTAGGTGGTTGGGATAAAATCAACTTCCTAAGCAGAAATAGGAGAATTGCTCAGGAAAGAAGTAACTGAAATCATTTTATTTATCCACTCTTGACCTCTTTTCTTCAGTCACATTTAATTTTTCTTCCCAGACAGGGTGGGAAAAAAGATGCTTTTATTCCTTGCTGCTATGACTAAAATAACAACAGATTCCTGTGAAAGATAAAGAAAGGAATGGACTTCCATTTAGCTCCACTCTGAACCACTTCAAACCTTCTATGCTTTAATGCTCACCATAACCCTGTATAGTAAGTCCCATAGTCCCTTTACCTAGATGAGCAACTCAGGGTGCAGCCACCTCATCCTGGTAATGGTGCTCAGGACATGTCAGCCCCCCAGTCCTCCACACCAGGGACCTGCTCGTTCTGGACAAACAGGGTTGGCCTGTAGGGTGGCTTGCAATGCAGTGACTAAAGAGGCTAAGGCTAATTTTCTGGGTTGGGGACTGCTGTTCTGCATCACCCAGATGTGATTCTGACCAAACAGGTTCATGAGCCCAATGATTCAGGGCTCAGCTGGTAACAGGGAAGCAGGAGGCCAAGAATTTCTGCGAGTTCTTAAATACCCTGTAGTTAAGTCTGTGAGGGAAAACGACTTCAAGGAAACTCACCAGATCATCTGCTGGTGGACTGTGTTCGGACACGTCCATGTTGGGACCCATGCTGGGACGCCTCCTCATGCTGGGGCCCAGGGAAGCTCAACTCCCTTGTGCTCTACACTTTGCCTCTCCAGGCTTCTCTTTCCTCCTGTCCTGGATGTGTCACTCACCACACTGGTTCCTCCCTCCACGTTCTTAACTGGGGACTTGTGGACTATGGCCAGTGGTGCTCTTTGAGCTAAAGCCTGTTCTGCATCTCCTGCTCTGACAGTCCCCTGACATCACAGCCCCACAGTTCTCAGGCTCCCAGTCCCCTCAGGAAGCCCCTCAAGATGCTGCTCTCCATCCTTCCCTGCAGCCCAAATGACAGAATCTACACCCTCCCCTGGGTGTGCTGATCCATCGGCCACCTGTCCTCATCCATTGCTGCTTAAACCTTCCTGCCAATCCTCAGCTCATGAGATCACTGCTCTCCACAAACTTCTGTAGGCAGTTTTTCTTGCCACATTCTCCAGTCTTTGAAAACCCATTTGGATTTGGGGTCTTTCAGGGAATATTCTCTGACTCTGAAAACTTGAAGAGCCTGTGACGCTGGTAAGTACTGTGAATGCCCTTCCCTTATGGGGTATGGCCATGTGGCACACTTCTTGCAAGACTGTAATCTTGAGTGGAAGAGGTATGGCTACAACACTTCCTTGAATTCTTTCTTAAGGTGCAAAGCAGCTCGCATGACATAGATCATCAGTAAATCTTTCTCAACTGCTTGACTCTACTTTAATGCATTTAAACCCTACTGAATATATATTAATATTGTAAATACAAAAGCATTCTCATTTGAAAATTATAGAAATTGCATTTGGGAGAATACAGGAAATGAAGTGTCAATGTACTGACGAGTATAGTCAAACAATAATAGAAACAATGAAATCAACAATTAATCAGTGTTTATTGCGATATATCTAGGATCCCCCAAAGTGCCTATGTTCTTTCATCCAGCAATTTAGGTACTAAAGAGGAAACAGTTTATAAACCTTTGTGCAAGAGATGTTATTTCTGCACTTTAAAGAAATATTGGCCAGAAAAAAACTTCAGGTTCCAATTGTAGAAAAAGGAGTCATTGGAATTGTGATTTTTCCAATCTATGAAATATTATTATTTTGGGTATTGTGTTTATTATAGCAGATGTTGAAATGATAATTGTGAAAAGCATTATAATATATAAAATAATGCTTTTGCTAGAATTTTAGGTTTAAAAAAATAGGTTCATAAGGTAATTCAACATATCTAGCTCTACATCTCTATCTCCAAACATCCAGTCATTTACATTATTTATATTTGTGTGTGTGTGCATGTTAGCAATTGCAAATCTGTATGAGTCTGCAGCAATCTCAATTCTTGCCTTCTCAGAAAAAAGAATTCAACTTAAGGGGCATAAGGCAGAGTCAGAGACCCAGGCAAGTTTTAGAGCAAGAGTGAAAGTTTACTAAAAAGTTTTAGAGCAGGAACGAAAGGAATTACCCTTGGAAGAGGGCCAAGTGGATGACTTGAGAGATTCAAAGGCATGGTTTGACCTTTGACTTGGGGTCTTTTATGTTAGCAATTCTTCTGGGGTTGCATTGCTTCTCCCCTGATTCTTCCCTTGGGTGGACTGTCTGCACGTGCAGTGGCCTGCCAGCACTTGGGAGGGGGTGCATGTGCGGTGTGTTTACTGAAGTTGTGCACATGCTCACTCGAGGCATCTTTCCCTCACCAGTCAAGAGTTTCCAGAGGAAGGTCTTATTCCAGTTAAAGTCTGCCATTCTGCCTCTCAGTGCATGTGCTTGAGCACACTTGCCCAACTCCTGAGATCTTATCAGGAAGCTGCTGATCACAAGTTTCAGGTGTTTTCTATATATTAGCAGACTGCCTTTCCCTGGCCTTGGCTTTCCCTGGCATTGGCTTCGACTAGTTGTTATTTTAGAGAAACAGTTTAACAACCACAGAGCACTAGCTTCGACCAATTATGATTTTAGAGAGAGAGTTTAACAACTGCCTGACTATCACCTGACATTCCTGGTGGGTGGTGGTGGGGCCTCTCCTGCCCTTCTCATGCCTAACTACCTTCTGTAAGAAGCACATGTACACAGATGGCACTAACAACACATGTATATGCATATCTCCAGTTATACATAGCAAGTAATTTATAGCTGACTAGCTACCCAGAGATATATTGTCATTTATATGCATATACCCATGTACATATATATATATCTAATCTATTTGCATATCAGTTGTCTATCTATGTATCTGTCTATACAACTGCATTAAAAAACTCACCAAAAAGTTAATAGTGGTTGTGTTTAGAAAAAGGCCTATATGGAACTAATTTTTTTGTTTTATACTATGTGTCTCCTAAATTTGCTCTTATGAGCATGCATTACTTTTTGTTTTAAATAAAAACAGTGTATTTTTTTTCAAAAGCACTTTGTCCACCGTTTCACATTTATGACCCTCAAGACTTTCTAAAAGTTGGACTGCAATTTAAATAAAAATAGCCACAGCCAAGACAATGGGCATTTTTCCTCTCTGGCAGCCACACAATGAGAATGCATTTGATACACAGCCCAGAACATTCCGAGTGAACTAACAGCAGGAAACACACTCAAGCTGAGATCATTATAAGTTACTAGATGACAATTTGTTCTAAGTTTTGAAAATTAACCCAGCAAATATGATTTGGCCACAAGAGGAAAATATCAAAAAATCACCTAAACCCAACTCTTCCAGTGTTAAACAGTCTTTTGCTGTTGTTTGAATACAGCCCAGATGTCTGCATTTTGTGCTTATGTGACTTTACAGAGGGCCCCAGTAATAGCAAAGAAGTTCCTACAGCTCGCTGGGAGCTGGGTGCACCCCAGGTGCCCTGCTGGGTATTTTAAATACGGTGTTTCTTATTATCATAGCAATCTTGCAACATAATACAGGTGTTGTTTTCTTCTTTTATAAAAGAGAAAGCTGAGGTAGACTGATGCTAAGTAACTTCTGAGAGCGTTGTGGTGACAAATGAAAGAATGCAGGTAAAATGCCTGTTTCAATGCCTGGGGCATAGTAAGCATTTAACAATGTTAACTGTTGTAATTAACAAGGGCAACATTCCTGGTGGGTCGTGCCTGAGAGGGACCTTTCCACAACAGAGCGGTGAGATGTGAGATGTGTGGTCAGCAGGGCTCCTGAGCAGGGATTCCCACAGATATAATTTACTTCTTTGAGGCTAGGGGCCATGTGAATGGGAGCCGAGTTCCTACCTGTTCTCCATGGTGGCTGCTTTAAGACAAAAGCCAGAGAGAATCTGATATTGGGGAAAGAGCTTTCACATCAGGAAAGGAGTTAGCAGGCAGAAGGGCAGAATGATTTCTCACTTAGAAAAAGCAAACAAGAGCTACAGGACACCATGAGTTCCTGGGAGGGAAAAGGGTTGGAACTATAGATGTGCAATAAAGACGCAAACACCCACTGAGTGCGACTTCTACCCTTCCAGAAAGCTTCATGTTCATGACGATGTCCCACGGAGCCACCCGTGGCTGGCTCAACCTCTGTTCCTGATTTCCTCTTCATTGCTCTCAGGCTCTCTGTCCTCAACACAAATCCACATCTCACTCACTCTGTGCTCAGGTAGGAAAGCACCAAAGGAGATTGAAATAGTCTATTTAAATCTAGTGTCTGTTGCCAATGTTCTTTCCAGAATATTTTCCCATTCTGATCTACACAGCAAGTCATAATGAAAAGGTGGCATGTGTCCATCTTCCTCAACTTGACCTGGCGTTTGGAGAACAGTAGCCCAGGGATTTACGTAACCTGTAGGCGGCTCACAGCTAATCCATGCTGCTTCTTTGTGCAGATTACAACAACCACCGCCTTGGGGAAGCACAGCACTGCAGGCAGGTGCTTCCTCCTCAAGGCAGACCTACCCCGCCCCAGCAAAGAAGCTTGAATTTTAGTTCTGTCTCCCCTCTTTGGCCAGACACCTTGAACAATAGCAGAGCACAGCCTATGCAACTGTACATACTGACCTTAGGTGGTAGAAGGCTGAATTTATAAAAGAAGCAAGATAAATTTATTTGAATAATAACAAACATTTTTAAGAGACTAAGAGAAAGTATTCCTGGATGTTTCAAGAAACTTGAAGCAAATTAACCTTTTCCACCTGAATATGTTGCTGACCAAGGAACACAACATATGATCTTAAAGATAAATGGACCCCCACTGGCCGTCCTGATTAATTCACATATTCATTCAACATTCACCTGCTGTCTGCCTGGCCCTGTGCTGGCATTGAGGATTCAGGGACCAATGTGGCAGCTGTGGTACTTGTGAAGCATCTCACTTAACCTGGGGCCCATGGACATGGCATCTAAGGACATGCATGTGAGTAAGAGTGAGTGTGTGTATGTGTGTGTGTGCATTTTCCAAGAATGGAAAGATTTCAGGAGATTTTAAAGAGATAAGAGGGACAGGGGAAGGTAATTAACCCCATGACTTAACAACAACAAAACTGACATCCAGACGAGCCCACAGAGTAAAAACAGAGCAGGAAAACAATTGGGCGCACAATGTTATCTTTCTTGTTCCCATCCCTTGTGGTAACTTTTCTTTTTCCTATAGAATAGAAGAAAAAGATGGGAAGAGTCAGAAAGAACAGAAACATTGATATTCAACCATTTGAAACAAGAAAGAAGCCAAAGCAAAGAGGTGAGGGTGGGAGAAATGTTATAAAGGAAACAGCATGGAGTATAGCACACATGCCCATACACGCACCCACATGCCTGCACAGTACGAAAAAGGCGTGTAATACCTACTTCCCATGGCTTAGCACATGTATACATGTGCATGCACATGTACAGAAAGAAAACATGTGGCACACCCTCAGTATGTCTTAGTACATAATTACATGCATGCACACACTGAGAAGAAAGGCATGTAGCACCCCACACATATGTCTACATAGAAAGGGGAGAGCATGCACACAGCCCTTCCTGTTGCATATTACACACATGCATACATGTACACAAACACGGGGAAAGGTTCAGAGTCAGTTTAGGAAATCATTGATGATAACGGCTATTTGATTTATTTTAGTTAAATAGATTAACTAGTTAAATATATTCCTTTACTGTGGGATTTCTCCAGTCCTCTAACATGCTAAAAGGAATTAACATATCTCAAAGGAAAGATATAATATATAGTTCATATTATGTCCAAAGGTTATTTTTTAAAAATTTTTACAGCGTCTCATAAGACTAGTATTTTGTAGGACATTTAGAGGAGAGTGAGCTAGATGTGATGAGCCCAACCACTTATCCTAATTTGAAGGAATGGTGTCATAAATTGTGGTGCGGAGTGGTCAGGATTCTTCAACTTGTGCTTATCATGGCTGAAGGGGCCAAGGCTGCATTCTCTGGGGCCTACCACATGTTACCAAAGTGTAGTAATGAGGTGAGGAATGAAGATGAGAAGACTGAGGAGTCACGGCAAATGTGTGATGATGAGGATGTTGATGTTGATGATGACAATGATGATGAAGATGATGGCAATGGTGATCATGATGCTGCTGCTGATGACAGTGACAATGATGATTAGGAAAAGGATAATGATGACAATGATGGTGATGACAGCAGAATTGGTGCTACTAAGAGTAAGCATTCCTGAGCACAGACTGAAGTGAGAATGCATGGAGCAGCTCCTATGCTGATAAGCACAGTGCATACTGCGGCTGCTATTATTGTTGCACGTTAGCTTCCACTCAAAGTATCTCATAAGTGCTATGTGTCTAATATGCATAATCCCAAGGAAAATGCAACCACCTCACTCCTATTTAATAGATGGGGAAACTGAGGCTTAAATGGTTTACTTTGACAAGTTTATCCAGTCCCTAAGCAGTAGGGCCTCCAGTTTGTTCAACTGTGCTCTAATCCCAGGGCCACACCCTTTGACCACTCACTTATGGAAGAGTTTCTTTATGACAGACAGTGCTAAGTATTTACAAATATCAATCCTCACTACAGTCCTTTGCCAGGTGTGTTATTGTTCCTGGTTCATAGAGGAGAACATGAAGGCAGATATTGTTAGGCAACTAGCCTAAAGCTCGTCCAGCTGATACAAGACAGAGCCCATCATCGGAATCAAAGCTGTCCCATTCACAAAGAGGAGCACATTTCAATATATGTGTTTGATTAAAGATTGGTGGCCCTTCTGTACTTTAGGGTACAGCAGGGATGGATGACACAGCAAGTCAGGGGAAGTAGCACATAGTGTGTGAGGTCTGCAGAATGATGCATGGTTGACCTCCAATGAGCACACGTAGGAAGCCTGGAGCCAACCATTGGGAAAGCTCTCAGAGACCCTGTGCTCTGACTCATTCTTTCGTGCATTTTGTTATTTCTTTGGCACAATATAAGGGGAAGGACAATCTAGGCAGAGAAAAGAGCACATGTAAGGACTTAGGCACATGTAAAATGACACAGCACTTGGTGAAGGGCAAGAAGTTAGAACCAAAAATTTTGAGGCCAGGAGGAAAGCAGGGGTGTGTAAGGTAGCAAAACTGGGGTTATATGTCAAGGGCTTGTGAACCAGGCTGGAAATGACCAGCCCTGTACCATGCAGGAGTTACCAGGGACTTCGTTTTGTCTTGTTTTAATTGCCTTGGGGTGTTGAAGGCTTGGAAATGGCTTGGGTCAGTTTGTTTCCTAGGAAGACATTCCTGGAGGTGTGTAGCAGTATATCCTGGGATATGAACAAATGCAGAGACAACACAACTGTCAAATGGAGATGTAAATGATGAAGACCAGCGAGAAGTGAGAGAGGCAGTGGGACATCTTCATGGTTTCCGCCAGCTTTAGCCTTCTGCAAACTCTGAAATCCAGGGACAGGGTCAAGGATGCAGAAAATTTTCCAACAGGAAGTTTCCTGTTTCATCTCATTTAGAGAATGGACATGTTGTAATGACTTGGCTATAAAGTAGAATGGAAAACACATTTTTCTAAAGCCTACATTTCAAGGTCTCATATTGTAGATGGAATACTGCTGCAAGTCATGGCTTTTTCAGGTTGAAGAAGACAGGATTTTGTTCTGTCTTTTTTTTTTCTCCTGAGAGTGCAGATTATAGAACAAAAGCGTTCTGTTGCATAAACCCAACACAAGGCATCAGAGTTTGGGCAGTTCACTTTCCCGTGCATTGGTGCTTAGCTAGAGATCACCAAGGGTCACACATCTAAAGGAATTCTCCTTATTCATGGGGAACCTCCGACTCTCGGGAAGACAAGTTTTCGAATGAAGAAAGAATTCAGTTCTCCAGAGCCATATAGAAAAGCCTATCTTTCCGAAGTGTCTCTTCTTAGATGTCATCTGATGTGGTAGAATAAACTTGAGATTAGAATAATCTGGAATTAAAGTCCGATCCTCCAAGGAAGCGACTCTGGGACTCTGGCCATTTTCCTTAGTTTCTCTGAGGCTCTCTTTTCTTACCAGTAAAACTATGAATAGTAATAAGAATCTAGTGAATAAAGTTGTTGTGAGATGAAATAAATTAATGCGGGTGAAAACTGGGTTCAGTGCCTGGCACATAGAGGTTGTTTGATAAATGGCTGGACCTGGTGGCTCATGACTGTAATCCCAGCACTTTGGAAGGCCGAGGTGGGCAGATCACCTGAGGTCAGGAGTTTGAGACCAGCCTGGCCAACATGGTGAAAACCCATCTCTACTAAAATTACCAAAATTAGCTGCGTGTGGTGGCGGGCACCTGTAATCCCAGCTACTCAGGAGGCTAAGGCAGAAGAATCGCTTGAACCTGGGAGGCAGAGGTTGCAGGGAGCCGAGGTTGTGCCATTGCACTCCAGCCTGGGTGACAGAGCGAGACTCTGCTTCAAAACTTAAAATAAAAATAAATAAATAAATGCTGATTTGCTGCATCCCTCCAGCACTTTCCTGAGGTGCTCCCACACGAGGGTATACGTGTTTGGGGGCTGCAGATGGTACTCATGGCAAAGTGTGAGCTTTATCTTATAGGAGCTACACTTGCTGGAAGTCATCTGAAAATGGTTCAAACCCGCTAAGGAGGTATTCACAGCAACATCACCTAAAGTCAAGGTGGAGCCTTGGTTGGGAGTACCCTGGAACCAGGTGTGCAGGGAGAACTAAGGCCCCCTGACATGGGGGTGGCGTTTCTTCCATCCCCGTTTCCCAGTGTCCATGTCCTACCAGCCCAGGATACAGTAGTGAGCGATTCATCCTTGTGGCAGTGAATGTCTGGGGCTGGGTGTGATGGAGGCAAGATGAGGGTGAGAGAGCCCCAGGAAAAGCCCGCACGTGAGGATTCAGTGTGGCCCAGTGTAGCTCCCTCAGCTTTGGGCTTGGACAGTTGCTGAACCCTGGGACTTTATGCAAGTTGTTGGGCATCCTAATCTGAGAAATGGCATCTGCCACAGCGACGCTTTTTGAGGTTCTTTTATAATCATTTGAGGTTGTACATGGCACAAAGACTTGAGAGTCTCACATATCAAAAAATGTTAAAAAACCTGGTTTTGGTTTGCTTTCTGTGCCGTATTTTAGAAATTTGTCAAGGTAATACATATTTATGATTTTAAAGATAGTAATGAAGAGCTAGTAATAAAAAGCAAAATTTCTGCCTCATTCTTTCCACTTACAGTTTCACTCTGCAGAGGGAAGCAAGTTTTATTCTCTTAACAATCTGGTTTAGTTTTTCAGCAACTCCATAGCTCAAAGTAATTTGCTCATTCATCTATTCTTTTATTAATCCAGCTGAGATACTGTCTAAGATTTCTGGTTCTGATTCTTGGGACTTAGAACACAAATTCTATGATTCAGAATCTACACTTCAGCCCAAGTGTGTCCTCTTCAAGTTCCTTCTCTCTCCTGCACTCTGGGCCTTCAAGGTCAGGTTTCAAAGTGCCTTAACAACCAGGCTAAGGGCTTTGAACCTTGCCCAAGGTCAAGAGGAAGTCATAAGGGAATTGTTACATAGGGGAATTATATTGTTAACCATTATCATGCCATAGTTTGAGTCCAATCTTCCCAGCAGATAAGCAAATAGAACAATTTGTGATCTTTAGTAAACATCTGGTTGGGTGTGATGGCTCACGTCTGTAACCCCAGTGCTTTGGGAGGCCAATGCAGGAGGATCACTCGAAGTCAGGAGTTCGAGACCAGCCTGAGCAACACAGCAAAACCCTGACCGTACAAAAAATAAAAATAAAAATTAGCCAGGTGTGGTGGCAGCGTATGCCTATAATCTCAGCTGCTTGGGGGGCTGGAGTGGTAGGATTGCTTGAGGCCAGGAGTTCCAGGCTGCAGTGAGCTATGATCCTGCCACTGCACTGTAGCCTGGGTGACAGAGCAACACTCTGTTTCAAAAAGAAAAAAAAAAAATCTTAGTTGGAATAAGATACAGATCAAAGTTACTTTTCAAAAGCCAGTTATGCTTTGTTGAGGTAGAGGGGAGATGTGGCTGATGCTTAGTGGTAGCTCTCATCATTATTTTCATAATCTTTGTTGTAGCTTGGCTTGGTAGGTTTTTTGGTTTTGGTCTTCACCACCAACCTCTTTCTGTAGAACTGATGGATCTGGATAAAGCACATGTGACGGCTGCTGTGCTCTGAGCGTTAGGATCTCATGCTTGTAGGCCAACCCTCTAACCTCCATCAGTCAAACACGCTGTGTTTTTTTGTCCCAAACATCGTCCTAGATTTTATGGAATGGGAATCCAGTGCCTCATAATCTATCTAACACCCTCTCTTTAAGTGTGTGGCCGAACTAAAGAGAGTTTTTATCTCCATGATTTGTACCTTCTTAAGTTTTTATGGTTAATATTTTATTGTTTTAATGTGAATCACTCTCCAGAAGTGCTTCAGAGATGGTTCCCATGTGTTTCCTTCCAAAAATATCCATATTCCTCTACTGTGTAAACCTTACAGCTGTTTGTCTGGCAGATTCTTTTTGTTGTTGTTGTTGTTGTTGCTGTTTTTTTTCTTTTTTTTTGGTTTTAAGGAGTGGAGAGTTTAATAGGCAAGAAGTGAAGGGAGAAGACAGAAGGAAGAAGCTCCCCCGTACAGAGACAGAGGGAGGGGGGCTCCAAAGCCGAAAGAGGAGGTCGCCCGGCAGATTCTGTTTCAGTGCTTCGTTCTGAAAAGATTCCAGGGAAGAACTTTTGCCATAGAACATCTTATAAAAGTTATTCCTTTCACTCCAAATGAAACATATTAGAGTGAAAGTCAGTAAATAGAGGAATTATACTGTATTACTCCAATCTTATGTACACTTTCAGATTTTTATTTTGCTTTGTCATAAGAAGGGTGTGTGTTAAAGAATAGCTTCATAATGGTGCAAAAATACAAACTTGTAATCCTGATACTGTACCACTGGTGGGTTCCCGAGGGTACAGCAAGGGTCAGGTCCCCTGGATGTACATCAGTTTTCACATCTGTACGTTTTATGAAGTAATGAGGAACTTAACTGTTTTACTCCCCTAGCTCCTTATCCCCTGTGTACTCCTTTCTCAACAATGAGTAAGCCTAAGATGATAACAGAATATGGAATATTCTACTTTGGTAAAACCTATTTATGCAGTCTCAAATATTTTGATGAATATTTGGCAATAGACGAAAAATCACTTGAATTTTTGTTTTGTGTGGCTATATAAACACTGTCATGCTTGATTAACATCATAATGCTTTCACTGAGGGCTATGAAATCTAACCTGTTTGCTCACTATACATTTAGAAACATTTTTTTCTCATAGGACAAATTTGTCTCCTACTATGCTGTGCCCCACCAATCACACTTCATAGCTTTGGGTGAGGTACAGTATAAGTGAGCAGTGGATGTAAAAGAGTGCTTCGTATGTTGGATATATGTTTGTGTCCACTTGCTAGGGCTGCTGTGACAAGGAACCAGAAACTGGGTGGCATAAGCCATAGGAACTGATTGCTTCACTGTCCTGGAGGCCCGGAATTTGAGAGCAAGGTGTTGTCAGGGTTGGCTTTTTCTGAGGCCTCTCTCCTTGGCTTGTGGATGGCCGTCTTCTCCCTGTGTCTTCCCTCTGTCTTCCCTCCAATGTCTTCTCATTGTCTTTCCTCTGTGTGTGTCTCTGCATCCCACAGTTCCAAGCCCCTCCACTATGGGGTTATCACCCTCAGGGCCAGATATCAGATAATTAGACCATCCTTCTGCCCCAGAGCCTGGAAATTATTCAGACAAGCCAATCCTAAGCCTGCCTACTCGGCCTCTCCCATGCATTTCTGCAGAAGTGATGGTAAAGGCTCTTGCCCACATTTCCTGTTCTCACTCTGCCTCCTGGTGACCCTGGTGCTGCCTTGGGTGGCTTCCCATGGCCTGAGGATCCCCACTCCTCTCAAGCTGTCTTTTCAAAGGCAATCATTTCCTGATCTGTTGGCCTCACCACGCATCACATTTTCTATCAATACGCTGCATTTTTAAACACACTCACCCTAGACACAGCAGCAGAGCCCCGCGGTGCATGGTCCTGAAGCAATACCACCCTCACAGTTTTGGTTTGCCACCATCTCTGATGTTTCCAAGCTCTTTTACCTTTTCCTCCAAGGATCTTTACCAGGTCCTTGGAAGGATTTTACTTCTCTCTCTTCTGCCTCTCCACGATGGCTATTACAAAACCAGCTGTGCTGTGCAGTGCTTGGGTATGCTTATGTGTACCCTACTGATTGAAGGTAGGAACTATGTCTTTCCAGATGTGAGGGCCCCAGAGCTAGCAAATGTCCCTGGGATGTAGGAAAGCTATCCACCCCTATCATACAGCCATTCCTCTTAAGGGCAGAGGCACACAGATCAAGAATTAAAAGATGACAAGGAAAAGGTTTTATCATTAAATCTTTGTGAAGTTAGCCCTGACATGAAATTTTATTTTCCCAGGTCCTTGTTTCCATTGGAATACATCTTAGTATTTTCAAATAAATGCAAGAAGCTTTAAGTAACTAGAGAAGACTGTGGTGTGATCTTACTGTCTCCTAGCTCCACGTCAGTTCAAACTCTCTCACCTTGTGCTTACTTGGGATTAGTCGTCACATAGTAGGGTATGAAATACCATGTATTATATTCCTGGAAGTTTAAATAAGAAAGAAGGAAGTGTATATTTGTATTCTGTGCCTACTTTTCAACAGAGAAAGGCAATGTTTAAATCTCCTGCTTGCAGTTACCCATTTAAAGGCTGATTCTGAGAGTCATTTAACCTTAGAGTGAGAAGATCTGTCAGGGTCCTGTGGCCCAAGTGTGGGCAACAGCCAGGGCCTGGAGAGAAAGATCAGATAACTTTTTAAATTTATGAGAAATGTGAGTGTGTGTGTATAGAGATAAAACCTCTGAGTAAATATTAAAAATAAAAATAAACCAGTGAATTATTTTGCCTATAAAAATGCCAAAGTTTTAGATGCTTACAGATATCCAGATGTTTTGAGATTTGCAGGATCTGATTTTCAGTGGATAAAAACTGAATTTATTTGCACATGATTTAGTTGGTTAACTGTCATCTAATTATTCTAGATCTCCTTGGTGATGATAATTGGCTGATAATTGGTTGATAAACATGACATTAATAGTTATAATTTAGTTAATGAAATGTACGCATATGCAAATTGAAGTGTAATAATGTAATATTTTACAAGTTATCTTCCTAAAGAGATGTCCCCTGTAGTGAATTATCATTCATTTCAGTTCTAAGTTATATAATTATAAATTACTTTATAATAGTCTGTGATTCTGATATAGCAGGGGTGCTCTTTTTTAAAAATAGAAAATGGACCAGATGCCGTGGCTCATGCCCTGCAATCCCAGGACTTTGGGAGGTTGAGGCAGGTGGATTACCTGAGGTCAGGAGTTTGAGACCAGCCTGGAATGGTATAACCCTGTCTCTACTAAATTATTAAAATTGGTGGGGCATGGTGGCAGATGCCTGTAATCTCAGCTACTCGGGAGGCCAAGGTAGGAGAACTGCTTGAACCCAGGAGGGGAGGTTGCAGTGAGCTGAGATCATGCCATTGCACTCCAGCCTGGGCAACAAGAGCAAAACTCCATCTCCAAAAAAAAAATAAATAAATAAAAGATAAAATAAAATAATTAAAAATAAAAATAGAAAATGATCAGAAAAATACTGATTTCTTCCTTCTTCTTCTACTTTCTTTTAAGTCTTTCTTTCCTCCTTCCTTCATTCCCACTCTCCCCTCCTGCTCTCCCTCCTTCTTTATCCTCTTCCATCCTTTCCCATTTCTTCTCATAGGCCTGAAATAAAAGGCTAGGCATCAATGTCCCAAACATCCTGCCAAATATCCGTTAATTTTTTTTTTTTTTTTGAGACAGTCTTGCTCTGTCGTCCAGGCTGGAGAGCAGTGGAGCGATCTCGGCTCACTGCAAGCTCCCCCTTCCAGGTTCACGCCATTCGCTTCCTTCCTCAGCCTCCCGAGCAGCTGGGACCACAGGCGCCCACCACCACGCCCGGCTAAGTTTTTGCAAATATACCTTAATTTTAATGAAAATTGAATTGGGATCTACACCAATAAAAGAACAGATAGTCAATATTTGGTTCTTATGAAGAGAAATCGCCTAGTGTTCCAGATTTAGCAAATAAAATTATAGAAAGCCCACTTCAATCAAAATTTCAGATTAATTTTTCAGTACATCTAAGTTCCATGCAATATCTAGGACATACTTACATGGAAACATTACTCTTGGTTACCTGAAATTTAAATAGAACTCAGCATTCAGTATTTTATCTGGCAACCCCACATGGCAAAATAATTGATTCGGGAAAGAGGCAGATCCCATTTGGATTGCACAATGCACTGGATTTGCACTTTAGTAGTGTGTGATGGCCGCACCTCTCTAAATGTCTCCTCAGCAGTACAGGGATGCTCGCTCATGTATCAAGATGCTGCCCTGAGGTCTGAGGGAGATCAAGCTTATGCATCCTGGGCATATAGGAGGTGCCTAACCAGGCAGTTCTCCTCTTTTGCATAGAAGCCCTTGGGGATCCTTATGCCCTTCTTTCAGAGAGAAATTTCTCCTCTCTCAAAAGTTGAACAGAGCCTGGCAATTGTGCAGGACAGCTAGGCACTGGGACAATTCTGCAGACATTATTTTCAGTTATTTTTCCTTCCATCTTCTGATGGGAGTAAAAACTGTAAATTAAAAACAGGCTGCAGACTCTTGCAGTTAACTGGGCAAAGTTTCATGAACAGAAGATTTAAGGTTTAAAGATGTGCTCTAAATTCTAGTGGGAATTAGTTTTTATTAAACTCTAGTTTGGTCTCATTTCATTGCTCAGCTTTAAGAGCAAAAAAAAAAAAAAGACAATAAAGGATTTAAACTTAAGTAATTTTCTGCAATTAAAATCTTCTAGAATTTAAAAAAGCCCAATTATATTGGGATTTGCCAAATATAAATGCATTTTCCATCAACCCATCCAAGAGGAACTGAATCAACCATCAGATTCTCAAGGAGCTGGTGGTGACTCTAGAGTCAACTGCTTGGGAATCAGGGGTTCTAGGTCTGGTCATTTGACTGATGGTGGCACAAAAGACTACCTTCTCCCAGGGGTGCTGCATGCTCACAAATCCTCATGGCCCCTTGGTGTCATGCATGTTGGAAAACAAAGAACTCAAAAACAGGGAAAGAGGCAGAGGAATGTGTAGCTCTTTGCAGAGCAGAAGTGATGACTTTCAGAAAAGGATAGCCATTTTGGTGGCATCCTTATGCATTGCTGTAGTCGACAGATGCCCATAGCTGGCTGCATATCCGATGGGCTCAGGCCACATCTACAGGGTCTCAGACTCTAGGAAGGGTCTGCAAAGGGGCAGACTCAAGATTGGAAATTCCTGCCTCATCCAAATTTGACTGCATTTACTTCCAGGTGTAGAGAAACTTTGCAACACCCTAAATAATTTTTTCAAATGTTCATTGTAATGTTAATAATAATAATAGTCACAACAGGACCAGTAGCTCCAGGATTTGAGAATGTACCGTGCGCTAACCTCACATGCATTACATCACTTGCTGATGAGCAAAAAGAGCCCAGCTGCATGAAATGACATCTCAGGCCATGTGGTTAGTGACTGGAAGGGTTGGGGTTTCAGGTCCCTTGTCCATAACCTGGTGCAGCTGGGAAGCCCTAAGATGTGTCCAAATGATGGGCTCTTCCTACTTCAAGTTCAGTTCCCACAACATCCATCCAACAATCCCCTGAAAGTACCAAATTGTTGAATGATGTCACTCAGTTTGATAAATGTTTTATAAATGTAAAATTTTAAATTTCTATGAAAACAGGAAATGTTCTAATACCAGGTGGTCCTCCTCAAGCAAACTCATGCTCCGAAATTAGATGGCTAACAAATGAGGCCAGGGCCATTGGCTTGCCTTCTCCCCAAAGGACTAATTCTCTTCACTCACAAAATGTAGCCTCAGTGTTTACCTCTAATCCCGGGAAGACAGCCAGACAGCTCTTGTGTCTGATATTATTACGATGCTGGAATGGCACAACAAACAAACAAAACACACCAACAACAGCAGAACCTTGGAACCTGCTCAAGGCAGGGACAGCAGGTGCCCTTGTTAAGAGCCTGGCTCTGGAGCAGAAGCTGCAGCTTTTGCTCCACTCTACCATAACCTGTTCTGTGACCTTGCTCATGCCATTGGACCTCTCTGTGCCTGTTTTCACAGGCACGAAACAGCGGTTATAAAAGTATGTACCTGATAGGGTTTTGTGAAGATTTAGGGGTGATATACATCAGCACATAGAACATTATCTGACACACATTAACTTCTGTGTGTCAGTGATCAGCAGCAGTAAAACGAGTGATAGTAAACTATCTTGAAACATGTATTTCCAATCCAAAAGGAGATTGCAATAGTGGAAAAGGGGAGAAAACTTAGATGCCAATCAAAAGGGATAGATAAATTATGATGGAGCTTTGTATTATGTTTGTTATAAATGTATGTATTCTTCACTGTTAGGCAACAAAGTAGAGCTTTTCTTGATGTCCGATGGCAGCACAATAGTAAGCTGCACCACTTCTTGGACATTGCAGATGAACACATAAAACCTCTCCCTCAACCAGATGCTGTACATGACAATGAAGAAACACATACTCAAGTGCTGAAAAATAGATTAGCAAAAAAAGATCAGTACCTTAAGCAAGGACCATGATAGAACAATTTAGCACAATGTTCTTTATCTCTCAGTATTGGTATCCTTGTGGGCAGTATCGTAGTCTCACAGTCATGGTAAGAATGTAGATGGTCTGAAAGACAAATAAAATTGAGGATCTCAGGAATCAAAGAGAAATATTATCATGGAATTAACGGGCCATTTGAGAAAATGTGGTCTGATGTATTCACTAATATGTTATATACTGAAATAATAATAAAATGTACTTTCATATATTTTAAGAAAAGAAGATGCAAATTCCAGATGCAAAATTCTGGTAAGCAGCAGAGCTGAGATTTGAAACCCATTTGGGTGCTTCTAAAGAGCTTATTCTCTGTATTATGGAGCACACATTTTGCCTCTGCTCTTCACAGGCTGAGACCAGGGAGATGCTGGCCCAGGATGCAAAGGCAGGAGAGGTGTCTTCCCCGTACTGGGAAAACTTTCAGTAGTGTTAGCTGACTGACACGCGTAGAAAGCGTGACTCCACAGATACCCGCTGTGGCTGAAATATCTTCCCTTACCTCTTAGTTACCTCTTAAGGGTAATATAAGATTAAGCCATTTAGGGTTCTAAAGTTGATATTTTCTGATTGTCTTCATTAGCCTTATCAGAGTCAATACCTTGAACTGTAATTTTCATAAAATTTTAATTTCCAGTAGAACATCAATATAAACAAAAACAGCTCCCCATGACCCTCCAAATGAAGGGTGGTCTGGATATGAGTAGGAAGTATGGGTATGGTCTAACCCAGCCTTGTTATCCTTGTGTTTTGTTTTGTTTTTAGATTCTAGGTTTCTTTACTTGAAAACTGTAGAAAATAGGAGATGATAGTCCCATAGTTCTAATTATTGAGAAAGCTTCAGACTGAAGCCAACTTCCTTCTGCTGGTAGAAAAAAAGAGTCTGTGACTCTATCTTTCAGCCTCTAGTATAAATTCAATTTATATAAAAACTCAAATTCTTAGCTAGACTGTGGGAATTTTGGCGGTGTTTACTTACAAAGTTAAAGTGACCTAGCCAGCAAAATGCTTTGAAACTGAATATTGTGAAGTACTGTCAGTTGAAGATGAATATTGTTACCATCCATAGTGCAGTGTTGAATTCACTGGATTGACAACAGGAAGTAGTGCCTGAACTCAGTGCCAGGAGCAAGCCATGTGCAACCCATTTTTATGTTTTAAGTGTTTCCATAATCAGACACAGCTTCAATTAGGAAAGTTGGTATAGGTTTTTCATTTTCATGTAGTGTTTAGTCAAACCAGAAAGCCCTAGGGGAATCAAAGATTTTATTTATCCTGGAGCCCACTGGGCATCCAAGACCAACTGGACCTTTGAGCTGTTTCTAAATATGGAAGACAGTTCCTGAATCTCTTCTCAGGAGATTGTATATGTGCAAAAACTGGGGACTGTTTTTCAGCTGAATCAAGCCTTTGCTCTCCATCAGTAGTGTACAGACAAATGTTCTTTCTTCAGTGAAATAAAGTATACATAACCGGTAAATAAAACCAGCGTGCACAGGACAAAATAATTTTTTAAAAAAAGTATTTGAAACCTCTGCCCCAATCTTCCAAATGCCCCCCCATGAACTCTTTGCAACCTGCCATTCATTAGCACTTGGATAAACCTAAATCTATCCACTTGAAAGCCAATCTCAGTCAACTAGAGGACCATGATCCACCTCATGTTCAGGATACCAAGGGGATAGGGTCTGGACTCATATTTAAATGGGGAAAAAGCTACACATAAAAAGTAACATTGTGGCCAGTGCCTACAACAGAGATATGTGCTGACCATCATGAGGGAATCATAGGTGGGTCCGTATATTTTGCTGGTGAGAGGGTCAGTGAGCAGTAAGTGTTCTAGTAGGACCTTGTTGGGTAAGAGGGCTTTTCCTGGCAGACACAGGGGAAGGATGCTCTGTAGGGGAAATAAGCAGATGGTTGAACTATCTGTTCAGAGACGATTGCGTAGTTCTCTGTGGCTGGAATACAGGTAGTGATGAGGGAAATGACAGAAAATGGAGTGGATAGGTCAACTGAGTCAGCCTCTAGTGGATTCCACTTGGTGTGCCAAACCCAGTAACTGGGCAGCAGCCCCTGGGGGTGAGTTGCCAGTGCTTCCAGAGGCAGCTGGTTGAGGGTGGCTCAGAAACAGAGTGCCTCTGGCCTGTTTTCTTCTCATAAGGTGGGCCTTTGTTTTTCCAGGGCAAGTTCCCTGAGAAAAGATACAATGACAGTACAAAATATAGTTTTTTCTATTCCATGGCTCCAACAAGACTAATTTGTTAAAAATTTTAAATAAAAATAAGTAATTTACTTAATAATAAATAATAAATAATAAATTTTAAATAAAATAATCATTTTGCTGATGTACTGCCTGTAGTTCAAAAACTTTGAGAGAAATTCACCTTTTTATTCTTTTTAGCAATGAAATTTATACATGATTGTTGTTTATTTCTAATGTATGTGATTCATTTGGTGCATGAATAAATACCATTTAATTTCATTCAGTGAAAATTAAATAAAATGTATATGCTATCATGTGGTATGTATTTTTAAGTATAAAAAGAATAAATAATATTTCTAAAATGCTTATTAATTAAAAACAGCTTTAACATGGTTTGGTGGTTAGGAATGCTTTTAGCGGCAAGTAATTAAAAATTTACTTTATAGTGACTTAAACAAACATGGATTCATTTTTAATCCACAACAGGAAATCTGAAGAATAGCAGTGACTACTGTTGCTGGAGCTGCTCAGCAATGCCATCTGGAAGCCAGACTTTCTAAACCATTCTTATCACGTTGGTCAATTGTGCTCTCACACTGATGCCTCACAGTTGTAATGTGATTGCTTTGGATTTTGACATAATTACTGGGCACAAGATGGGTAAAAGAGAGAAAAGGATCAGTTTAAAGCCTATCAGAAGCACCCATGCACTTTTGCTCCATATTTCTTTGGCCACTCTCAACTGCGAAGTGAATATGGGCTTTAATATTCTGAAGAGTGGACAGTGACAAAATGACGACAGTAGGAAGTGCTTCATCAGAGAATGAGCCAATAAACCATGTCTGCCAAGAAGGGACCATCATCATTTTTTTTTTTCTGTTTTACAGATGGAGAAACTGAGGTTTGAATGACCTAAGAGAATTGTACAAACTTAAAAGCTTGTCAGTGATAGAAACAGGACACAAACTTCTTATACTTTCTGACAGTATATTTCAGACCTCACAGCTTTTTCTGAAATACTTGCTCCTAATCAGGATCTTTTGCCTCAAGAATATTCTTGACCTTTCCCTTTCTTGGGGAAGCTTGAAAAGAGCATAAACCGAGTTCACCAGATGAGCTCTCCTGGGGACATAAAGGCCAAGACTGCAGGGCCACTGGCTGTTTGGGAAGGAATTCCTCTCTCCTGCAATGTTCTCAGATCTAAGTCTGGCCATAGTGGATAAAGAAATGTAAAAGCATCTGTATCTGAGAACATTGCAGGAGAGAGGAATTCCTTCCCAACGAGCCAGTGACCCTGCAGTCTTGCCCTATATTATTTCAAAACTATTTCAGAAATAGTAAAAAAAAAATTGCTTTTTGGAAACTACCAGATATTACAAGATCATCTTAGACTTAGTCTTATTTCAGTAAATAGTGAAAAGTAGTACCCCATGGAGCTCTTATCCATTTTGGTGGAAATGTTAACACCTCACCCCAGCATTATCTTTTATCTTTCACATATCTGTGCTTATAACACAAGAGGTGTTCTGTATTTCCTTGTTTCTTAGAAAATAATTTGTTTTCCTTTTATGTCCTTTCTCGTAATTGCCATGTGAGATTTGTTTAATTCTGTGTTTCCTTTTATTAATTGATGACAAACATTATGGATATTGAATTAATTCAGGAAGGATTATTGTTGAAGATAAGTCCAACTGCCCTAACTCCTATGATAGGTTCCAGATGCGATTGTTTCAAGGTGCGTAACCACAACTTATCAAGAACCTGGAAATTCAGAATGCTGCTGTTGATGACAATGTTGCTTAATACTTTATGGTGCTCAGTATTTTACACTGGAAAAAACTTTTAGGATCATTATAATGGAAATAACTTTTATTAAGTCATAACTCATTGCCAAGAATTATATGTGGGCATTGGCTTTTCAGATGGGCATAAAGGTCAAATAAACTTTCTATTGTTTATATGACTAACCTATTTAGAGTTCCAAACAACCTAGTGGCCAATTACCTGATCTTACCAATTCAGGCTCATCTCAGATACAACAGAGATTTCTTCAAAAATTTAGAATTGCCCTCTCTCTCTCCTCTGAAAGGTGTCATCAGGGCTGCTGGTGGAGTATTAAGGCATTGGAGATACTTTTGTGGGCACCCTCTGTCTTCTACTATCACCAGCTGAGGTGTAACTCATCTGTGCTGGCCTTGGTTGGGAGTCTGTTTTGGTGTTTTTGGTGTCTTCTTTGTCGCTATCATCAGGTCTTCCCAGGGGTCTTGCCATCTCTTCCAATGTCAGAGCTGCTTAGTTCTAACAGTATCAGCAACTTGTTTGTCTCTTTCAAAACAAGAATATTCTCAAATGCTCTTGTATACTGCCCTAAGGCTACTGGAAACCTCGAGGATGGTTCAACTCCCTTTCTTTCTAGACATACATGGACACCACGACTGCTGTTTCTGTTGCTCATGAAGATGCTTCACAGGTCTCTTTATCATGTTTGCAACCTCCTTGATTCACAAGTCTCTTTTGCCTGCTGTCCGCCTATCTTCTCCTTACACACCTGTGCCTCTCCACCATCTCAGTGATCTTCCTCCCGCTCTCACGTTTCTCCTCCCTCAGCTTCTTCTTTCTCAAACTTCTCTTCTCTCAAGCTTGTCTTCCCTACAGCTTCTTCTCTCTTAGGCTTCTTCCTCCTGTCCTCCCTCTCTAGGCTCTTCCTTATGTCAATTGAGTGTCAGTCAGGGTGGGGAGGCTGTTTACAGATGAGACTGTTTGTAGGTATGAGTTTTAAATAATATCCAGTTTATTAGCTAGTCTGCAGTTTTAGAAGCAGCATTTCTTATTTTTTAGGGCATATTTTACTTTACATATGAATCTAGTCAATTTTGCATTCTTTATTTAATATTCAATTACAGATTGAACCCCTAAAAATGCACCTTCATCTGCAAGCATATGTACTTCTTCAACTTTATCAAACTGAAATTAAAACAATGTTTCTGGTCAACTCACCGCACATCCCGAACATGGAAGCCTTAACAGTCAAAACAGAAAAATGCTCTCAGGTTGCAGTGCTACTGAGGCAGGAGAACAGGGCCTGGAGGTAGGGAACATAAGGCCGATGCACGTTGACTTCCTAGAACTAAATCAAGTGAAAGCCCCTCAGCTGTGACAGGAATGTGAATGGCTTTGTAACGTCACTTCATTCTCTCCATTGACAAAGACCACACACACCAAGTAACATCCTCTCCATTTACAATAGGGTGCATTCTGAGTAAATGACTCTGTGACTTCACTTCATTCTCTTTATTTACATAGAATATACTCCAAGTAACCAATAGGAAACCTCTAGAGTATTGAAACCCCAGAAAATTCTAAAAGTGGGGTCCTTGAGCCCTTATGCTCAGGCCGGCCCCCACACTGTGGAGTATGCTTTTATTCTCAATAAATCCCTGCATTTGCTTTCCTTGCTTTTTTTGTGCGTTTTGTCCAATTCTTTGTTCGAGATGCCAAGAACCTGGACACCTTCTACCAGTAACACTGCTACCAGCCTAGTGCACCTGAGCTTACAGTTATAGCAAACAATACTGGAGTAAGCATTTAAATACTGTTTATAAACAATTGTATTCAGTCACATTTTTAAATTGCAGTACCATTACGTCAGTTTCTATTAAACATTTCAAATTATAACCATGAATTTAAATAACAGGTTTTCTATTATGCCAGTGTTACGGCCACCTTCAGAGGCAGATGGACTCCATCTAAAGTTTGGTTTGGATGTTGAGACTATTGGTACTACAGACACACACACACACACACGCACGCACACACACACACACACACACACACCAAGGGAGTATGAAAAAGTCATAATCCAGATCTCTGGGGAGAGCAGAGCAGGTTTCTCAAGCAGGTCCTACATGGCTCCAGAGATCCAGGAAAGGAGACTGGCTTAGGTTTTATTGTGGCCAGGGCTGGGGCTGGGATGAAAGTTCTCCCAAGCAGACAGGCACTTGCATGGTTTTAATCTTGCACTGGTGCCAAAGGGAGGAGGGCCCAGGCATCTTATCTTGACCAGATGTGGGGCACAAGGAGAAGAAGAAAGGTTGGGGCTTAACAGATGTCAGCAGTAGCCCAACATCAAAAAATGGAGTGAGACCCAGTAACATGGTTAGATTCTCATAAACACTTCACTCACCTTGAATAAGAGAAAAACCACACACGAATGGTAGTATTGATTGTGAATTTACCTGTTAATCAATGCAACTCAAAAGCATTAATTCTATGGGTTTAATCTGAGTTAGCATCCTATTCTGTCCTATTTCTATACCTTCCCTGGACACACAGACTCTGACACAGTAGAGAGTATTTTACTCTTTTCAGATGGCTGAATCTAAGATTCAGAGTGGGGGTGGGATTGGCTCAATTAACTATTCACCTGCTTTTAATGTAAAATTGTCAAGCTTGAAAATGTAGGTCCCATATTATTTCAAAACTATTTCAGAAATAGTAAAAAAAATTTGCTTTTTGGAAACTACCAGATATTATAATATCATCTTAGACTTAGTCTTATTTCAATAAATAGTGAAAAGTAGTACCCCATGGAGCTCTTATCCCTTTTGGTGGAAATGTTAACACCTCACCCCAGCACTATTCATGTTCCATTATCTTTTACCTTTCACGTATCTGTGCTTATAACGCATTTATGTGTTTTTTAGTATCAATTTGGGTATCAGTATTTTTGAGTACTTTTTAAAAGGACATTAAAAACAATTTCAAATGATAAAACCATGGACCTCTTAGTTATTTAAGCTTTTGTATAAAAATCCAAATTTTTGTATTAATTGAAATAAAACCAGTTTGTATTTTGAAGACAAGAATAATCTTGACAAAGACAATGCAAGAAACATATAAAAAACATGAAAGAAAATATTACCAAGGCAAATATACACAAAGAATAAAATATAACCGAATTGAAGTCATTCTAGGAATTGAAGTTTGGAATTGACATTCAAAAATCAATCAATCTGATTCAAACATTAAGAGAAAAAGCAGAAAAAATTTGATCCTAAAAAAGGAAAAAAAGGCATTTGATAAAAATCAATATTCATTATGTATTGATATGGTTTGGCTGTGTCCCCACCCAAATCTCACCTTGAATTGTAGCTCCCATAATTCCCATGTGTCATGGGAGGGAGCTGGTGGAAGGTAGTTGAATCATGGGGGCAGGTCTTTCCCATGCTGTTCTCATGATAATGAATAAGTCTCACGATATCTGATGGTTTTATAACGGGAAGTTGCCTGCACATGCTCTCTCTTACCCGTCACCATGTAAGACATGACTTTGCTCCTCATTTGCCTTCTGCCATGATTGTGAGGCCTCCCCAGCCATGTGGAACTGTGAGTCAGTTAAACCTCTTTTCTTTATAAATTACGCAGTCTCAGGTATGTTTTTATTAGCAGCATGAGAATAGACTAATACATGTGGTAAGCATAAAAACTTGTGGCAAATTAAAAAATAAAAAAACGGGATATTTTTAACATAAAAAATTTATTCACAAAAATTCTACAGCACACTTCATCATTAAAGGTATAAAAATTTTCCTAAAATTAGGAAACTAAAAATGATACCTAAAATTATCTCTTCTATCCAACATTGTGTTGAGGTCCATGGCCCAGACAATGAAGCACATCTTTCATGACAGCAGATAATTCCTAAGACTTTCCAATGTGGCTACACCATGTCACACTTCCTTAAAGATTGTAATAAAACTCCTATTGTTCCAAGTCCTTGTCAACATTTATATTTTCTATCTTTAGATTTAACCACTGTTCTGGCTGTATCTGTATCCCATACAATTTTAATTTGCGTTTCCTAATGATGAATGAATTTGGGTTTGTGCTAGGAAGTTCATTTTTGAGCTGATCATCTTCTTCATTTGACATGTTAGTTCAGGTCTCTTGTTCATTTTTCTTTTGCTCTCTTTTATTATTGATTCATAGGAGTTTGCTTTATGTTTTAGAAAATTGTTATCATTACTGGTCATATGGCTTAACAAGAAGAAATTATCCCAGTTGTGGTTTCCTTTTCCATACTCTTTTTGGTGTCTTTTGATGAACAGAAGCTCTTAATTTTATATGGTCAAAATTATTTCTCTTTTCCTATGTATTGATCTTTTTCCCCTGCTTAGCATGTTTTCACCTCACCAAGGTCATGAAGCTAGTCTCCTATGTATTATCTGCAAGTTTATGATTTCATCTTTCATATTTATATCTATAATACTTCTATAATATCTTTTTTTGATGTCATAAGTTACATTTTAAAAATACAGATATTTACTTGACCACTATCATGTTTCATTTTATTCTTGGGTCTTTGTTTTCTTGTCTGAAAGAATAAGGCAACTCTTGGTAGTATAAACCAAAAATAAAATTTTAAGCCTCCAACCACCTGAACGGATCAGATCCCTCCTCTTGGCCAAGGGCATTCCAAAGTTAACCAGAAAAACTTGTTCAGGCCATGATGGAAAGGGGAAGTTGGGCATGTCTCATTATATCATCCTTCCTTTTGTTACTCATGCACAGCTGACCAGCATTAAAATCAACACAAAGCTGAAGACTGACAGAACAGACTCTTTAAGTCTGATAAGAAACATGTACAATCTATTCTCTCTGAAGCCTGCTATCTGCTTATTGTATTAATTCCAGGTCTTATATTATTTTATTTTATTTTATTTTTGACAGAGTCTCACTCATCACCCAGGCTGGAGTGCAGTGGTGCAATCTTGGTTCACTACCACCCCTGCATCCTGAGTTTAAGCAATTCTCTTGCCTCAGCCTTCCAAGTAGGTAGGACTACAGGTGTGCACCACCACGCCCAGCTAATTTTGATATTTTTAGTAGAGATGGGATTACATTATATTAGCCAGGCAGGTCTTGAACTCCTGACCTCAAGTGATCCTCCTGCCTTGGCCTCCCAAGCTGTTGGGATTACAGGCATGAGCCACTACGCCTGGCCTGATTCCACGTCTTTAGATAATAACTCTTTCAACCAATTGTCAATAAGAAAATCTTTGAATCCATCTATGACGAGGAAGCCCCCGTTTCCAGTTTTCCCACGTTTCTGGACCAAACAAATGTACATCTTCCATGTATTGATTAATGTCTTCTGTCTCCCCGAAATGTATAAAACCTAGTTGTAACCCAGTCACCTTAGGCACACGTTGTCAGGACCTCCTGAGGCTGTGTCACAGGCATTTCCTTACGTTTGGCAAAATAAGCTTTCAAACTGATTGAGACTTGTCTCAGGTACTTTTTAGTTTACAGTAGGATATATAGGCTTTCCTTGCATTGTCATGTAATTGATTATTTCCTCCTAGACATTTCTAAGGTTTTTGCACTGATATCTGCTTTTAGGTATAAGTTGATTAACTGAGCTTTTAGGTCAATCTTCTAGATACGAGGAGAGTGTGAGAAGGCTGAGTGTTCGCTGAAAGAAAGTTATCTTGTGAATTGAGGCTATTTTGTGTACTATCAAGCCCACATGTGTAGTTAACATGGATAGAGAAGGGGAGAAAGTGAGAGCTTGGATGAGTAACCCATAGATCATTCCATGAGACGAAGCTTTATCTATTTTTTTCTATCTTGATCAAAACTTTTGCTTTAAATACTATTTCAGAATAACTAGGATGCATCTTACATTACACAAGACAAACAGTTGGTTTTATGCATGGTGAAGCTTCATTCTCCCTCCTGCTTCCAACAAATCCACTTATAGTTATTCTCTAGGATGTTGCCTGATTATTGTTGTGAGATTGAAAACTACATATGGTTGTGTGGGAAGACCTCATCTCCCATGTTGTATCCACGATTTACATTGTGAAGGCAAAGTCAGCCTCACTCAGAATGAGAAATGTGCCCCCTACTTGATGGCCTTTCTCTTACACTATAAAGTTAGGGGAGAAAAGATTCACACTCTTTTTTTTTTTTTTTGAAACAGAGTCTCACTCTGTTGCCCAGGTTGGAGTGCAGTGGTGTGATCTCAGCTCACTGCAACCTCCATCTCCTGGGTTCAAAAGATTCTCCTGCCTTGGCATCTTGAGTAGCTGGGACTACAGGGGCCACCATGCCCAGTTAATTTTTTTTTTTTTCTGGAGACAAGGTTTTGCCATGTTAGCCAGGCTGGTTTCGAACTTTTGACCTCAAGCAATCCGCCCACCTCACCCTCTCAAAGTGTTGGGATTACAGTCATGAGCCACCATGTCTGGCAGATTCACACTCTTCATAAGATTACAGATGTCATCCTATTGTGCTTAGTCTATATGTAAATGTGTGAATGACTTATTACAGCGTCTTTCTCATTCTGGGTTACTGTGTTTTTACTTGACTTTAAAAATAAAAACTCACTTTAGGATGCCAAATCTTTTTAAAGGAGACTCTATGTATGTTGGTGACACCTCAAGAGACAAAGTAAGAAGGAAAAGATGAGCCTGGAAGCTTTTGTGTGAGAACCCGGAAGCTTCATGCCATCCAGCTAATTATTGTTCTTGTGCACATGGTTACTGACTTCCTCTCCTAAACATTTCTTATAACCCAACTACTAGAACTTCTCGAAGTATAGTTTTTATTACACATTTAGGGTTCATTCGACCAAGCAATACTTTGGGAAATAGACTGAGGGAGGGGCTAGAATAAACTGTCTACTCTAAAGGTAATGCCTTGAAAATTCATATTAAACAGAATAATCATTCTTTGAAACTTTTGTAGGAGATGATTCTCTTAATGGCAGATCTTTAGAGACCCAAATAAAACCAAAAATGTGTTCTTTTGCTTTACGGTCAATAGCAGCACATCACAGCTTCAAAAAAACAACACATATGATCTAGAAAATCCATCCCAAAAAAATGTCCCTAAACAGGTAAAGACTTATTTATTGTCAGATACAAGAAATAGCATTACAGGTCCTGAGAGAAGTTCTGGGTCACTGAAGAATGGGTTATATAATGTATCTAAAAGAAACATTCAGAAACCCTACTATAGTGTACCGCTGCCTCCCTTGTGTTACAGCCTTGAAGGCGGCTACCAGGAGCCCTGCCCACACCTGTTTCACCCTCACCCCAGCCCTCAGGGAGCCTTCTTCCTCATGCTCCCCTCCTATTTTACTGGATCATCCTGTGGCCTCTTTCACAATCCTGGTTCTTTTTCTCAGAGTGTGCCCCTCATTTTTGTCACTGTGCAGGGGTTTAGCTTTCCTCAGTTTCTTGAGTCGGGTTACCTGCACAGTTAAATAAGTGTTGGGCAGCCCAACAAACACCAAAGAGAAGGATCGTGAAAAGAAAAAAGAGGAGGAATAGATACAAATACCTGGACCTTAACTTTATTTTCATTGCAGTGCATTGAATCACACTGCATTATGTTAACTGATAGGATGCTAGCTTTCACATGTCAAGCTATACTGATATCCTGCCAATTCAAAGAAGAGGTAGATAATAGCCTTCTCTACAGAACCAAGAAAACCTTGCCTTTTAAGTAATAATCACACTGTTACTGAAAAATTACTCAAATCAGATAGGAATTTTACTGTAGACTCTTGTTATTTGCTACAAATTTCTTTTAGTCTCAACTTCACTTGTATTTCTTTTTCCTAAAAATACTCACTTTCATTTAAGGTATTCATTTTAAGTTTTTACTTTTTGAAAAATGTGTGTTCAAATTTCTAACCTGTATTGAGTTACATTCTTTTTCAAGATTAATCTAATTCTTGTAAAATTGCTACTTAGTGCCTTTGTGTATCCTTCCAGACCTTTTGAAACAGGTAAGAGTGGGAGATCCTAGATTAGTCTTACATGTTTAAATTTTGCCTTTGGTGAAGATAAAAAAAGAAGGCTTTAGAGTCAGACAGACATGAGATAGAGTCCTGGCTTTAAGTATCTGCTATCTGACCTAGGGTGATATTTAAATTGTCTAGGTTTCAGTCTCTTCTATAAAATGGAGGCATGATGCTCATTTTGAGTAGTTCTGCTAAGAATATGAAATAATTTAATGTTCATCAAAGGACACCGCTCATAACTAAACACAATCAACATTCAGTGAATGTTGAATGAATAAATAAGTGCGTGAAAATAGAGAAGAATGAAGATTTATATTGCCTTTTTTTTTTTTTTAAAGAAAACATGCCATTTTGATACTTTTAGTCTTTCTATATCTTGATCATAAAAAGGTTTGAATGGACTTTATGGGGTTCTAACTCTGGTCAACAGCCAAACCCTCCCGTACTCAATAGCTATTGATTTGGGTTGATTACAGCTCAGTAATCAACAAAGGCAACACAGTCCTTCATTGAAAATTTTGAGACAAAGCTATATTTCAGAATTTAAAAATTTTCAGAACCTTATAAGATATGTATAAAATGTATGCCTATTATGTGGAATAAAGACTATAAATATCCTCTCTTCAGTTCAGTGTTCACAGCTAAATGTATTCAAATCAAGTCAAACCTTAAGACTGAATAAATTATAATTTTTTTGTTCATTTTTTAAAATTTCTGGATTCTAGAATTGTGAAGAAGAAAAGAAAGAATTGTGAATAAGTATAACATGATCAATTATTAAATTGGGATAATTATAGATTCACAGGCAATTGTAAGAATTAATAGAGACATCTATCATACAACATGGTTACTAGAGTTTATAATAAATTATATCCTTGAAAAATGCTGGGTGGTTATAAAGCATTCTCAGAAAAATGATAACTATGTGAGGTATTGCATATCTTAATTGGGTAGATTTAGTCATTCTACAATGTATACCACTACAAAACATCATGTTGTACATGGGAAATACATATAATTTTATCTGTCAATTAAAAAAATAAAAAATGTGAAACATTTAAAAAAGAATTCATATGGAGAGATCCATTGCACTCATTGCCCTGTTCCCCACAATGGTAGCATTTTTGCAAAAGTCTAATATCACAGCCAGGATATTGGTATTGATATAATCCAGTAATCTTATTAAGATTTCCCCAGTTTTACCTGTATTCATTCTGTGTGTATTAAGTTCTATACATTTTATCACTTGTATAGGCTCATGTATTCACAATAGTCAATATCTGAATAGTTCCAACACCAAAAGGATCCCTTTGTTATCCTTTTACAACCACACCTGCACACCTCCTTCCCTTCACCCAATGCCCCGCTCTGGCAATCACTAATCTGTTCTCTATTCTTAAAATTTTGTCAACTTCAAAATGTTATATCAATGAAATCATACAGTGTGTAGCCCTTGGTTAAATTTCCATTTCTACATGTACATTGTTAGTAGATAGAGATGAGATAATTGATTCTGTATCCTGTGACCTTACTCAATTCATTTATTATTACTGGGAGGTTTTTGGATTTTTTATTTTAAGTAAATTCCTTGGGAATTTCTACGTGGACAATTCTCTTCTGCAAATAGAGATAATTTTGTTTCTTCCTTTCCAATCTGTATGTCTTTATTTTTCTTGCCTTCATGCAATGGTGAGAACTTCCAGCACTGTGTTGAATATAAGTAGTGAGAGTGGACATCTCTGCCTGTTCCCTTCTTAGGGAGAAGACATTCAGTCTTTCATTATTAACTATGATGTTAGAGGTAAGTTTTTTTTTTGTTGTTGTTGTTTTTTTTTTTTTTTTTTTGTAGATACTCTTATAAAGTTGAAGTAATTCCCTTCTATTTTTATCTTGTTGAGAGTTTTTATTATGAATGGGTGTTATATTTTCTTGAAATGCTTTTCCTGCATCAGTTGATAAGATCATATGACTTGTCTTCCTCTTGTTTATATAGTAAATTATATGGATTGATTTTCAGATGTTGAACCAGGTTTGTGTACTTGGAATAAATGCTACTGGGTTATGGTGGTTTGACTGGACACTGCAGAGTTTAGTTTGCTAATATGTTGTAGATAGCTTTTGTGCCTAAGTCCATAAGAAATATTGACCTGTAACACTATTTCTAGCACTGACTGTGTGTGGTGTTGATAGAAAGGTAATATTGGTCTCATAAAATGAGTTGGCAAGAATTCCCTGTTTCCTATTTTCTGCAAGACACTGTAAAATGGCTATCATGTTTTTAAAAAATGTTTTGAAGAGCTCTTCAGGTCAACCTTCTGGGCCTGGACATTTCCTTTAGGGAGCTTTTAAATTATGAATTTGGTGGTTATAGGTTTATTAAGATTATCATTTCATCTTAGGTGAGTTTTGGTAGTTTAGAGTTTTGAGGAGTTGGTCTATACTTTCTAAGTTATAAAAATTACCAGCATATCTTTCTCCATCCTTTTATTTTCAACTAACCTATGTTGTGGAATTTGAAGTGAGTTTCTTGTAAGTAGCACATAATTGGGCTATTTGTATTTGTTTTTACCACCTTGCCAATATTTTAATTGGTATATTTAAGGTAATTATTGATATGTTAGCACTTGCATCTGGACTCTTAGTTTATAAGTGTTGCATCTTTTGTTGTTGTCCCTGAGGTTCCTTAGGCTCTGTTCACTCTTATCTTTTCTTTCCAGACTATTTTCTTTTGGTTGTTCAGATTGGGTAAATTAAATTGTTCTGTCTTCAAATTCACTAATTGTATCCATTGTCTTTACTAGTAGGACCATGATGTCAACTGAAAAGAAAAAATATTATTGTATTTTTTACTTCTGTAATTCCCACTTGGTTCTTTATTTTTTAAACCCTGTATTTATTTGCAGTTTTTTTTCCCATTTGTTTCAAGAGAACTTGTAATTGATGGTTGCAGCATTTTTGTGTCGATCTTTATGATTTGCCCATGGATTTGGCCAAAAAAAATCTAACATAGATGTTGGTTAGAAGTGCATTTGTTTCATTACTCCCAAGGCTTTCTTTGGTCTCTTGGTTTTCCTAATGATGTAATTGGTAATTTCCAATAAAACAGTTTGTCTTTGATGTTCACTTAGCTGTTCATTTCAATGAGCCTCAGAACAATTTGTATGGCAGGGAAAGTTATGAAAAATGTATTGTGAAGTTAAATTGAACTTTTAAAAAAATATACAAAAGAAAGCATTGGCTTAGAGCTAGTTAGACTTTTACATGAATTTTGAATTGTATGATCTTCTCAATCTATTCTTTGTTGAGGGACATTTTCCTGGAGCTAGTACAATAAGGGAAGGCAAGAAAATAAAGGTAAAAAGATTATAAAAGAAAAGTAAAAGTGTAATTATTCTAATTCAACATAATTGTAATAACAAAAAATCTTTTCAGCATTACAGATAAGCTGTTAGATAAGTGAATTTAGCAAGACCACTGGGATCAACACCATCATATAAAAATCAATTGTATTTGATACATCAGTGGCAAACAAACAGAAAATGAAAATTTTAAAATATTTAAATTAGCATAAAAAAATCAAATAACTAGGAATGAATCTATAAAAAAGATGTAAAATATTTACACCAAAAAGTATAAAAGATAGTTGAGAATATACATGTTTTATAAATATATGTATTAATTTCTTTAAAAAAATTTTTTAAAATTTTTTATTATTATACTTTAAGTTCTAGGGTACATGTGCACAACATGCAGGTTTGTTACATATGTATACATGTGCCATGTTGGTGTGCTGCACACATTAACTCGTCATTTACATCAGGTATATTTCCTAATGCTATCCCTCCCCTCTACCCCCATCCCACAACAGGCCCCGGTGTGTGATGTTCCCCTTCCTGTGTCCACTTGATGTCATTGACATTGTCCACAACGTCATTGTTCAATTCCCACCTATGAGTGAGAACATGCAGTGTTTGGTTTTCTGTTCTTGCCATAGTTTGCTGAGAATGATGGTTTCCAGCTGCATCCATGTCCCTACAAAGGACACGAACTCATCCTTTTTGATGGCTGCATAGTATTCCATGGTGTATATGTGCCACATTTTCTTAATCCAGTCTGTCACTGATGGACATTTGGGTTGATTCCAAGTCTTTGCTATTGTGAATAGTGCTGCAATACACATACATGTGCATGCATCTTTACAGCAGCATGATTTATAATCCTTTGGGTATATATACCCAGTAATGGGATGGCTGGGTCAAATGGTATTTCTAGTTCTAGATCCTTGAGGAATCGTCACACTGTTTTCCACAATGGTTGAACTAGTTTACAGTCCCACCAACAGTGTAAAAGTGTTCCTATTTTCCACATCCTCTCCAGCACCTGTTGTTTCCTGATTTTTTAATGATTGCCATTCTAACTGGTGTGAGATGGTATCTCATTGTGGTTTTTATTTGCATTTCTCTGATGGCGAGTGATGATGAGCATTTTTTCATGTATCTGTTGGCTGTATGAATGTCTTCTTTTGAGAAGTGTCTGTTCATATCCTTTGCCCACTTTTTGATGGGGTTGTTTGTTTTTTTCTTGTAAATATGTTTGAGTTCTTTGTAGGTTCTGGATATTAGCCCTTTGTCAGATGTGTAGACTGCAAAAATTTTCTCCCATTCTGTAGGTTGCCTGTTCACTCTGATGGTAGTTTCTTTTGCTGTGCAGAAGCTCCTTAGTTTAATTAGATCCCATTTGTCAATTTTGGCTTTTGTTGCCATTGCTTTTGGTGTTTTAGACATGAAGTCCTTGCCCATGCCTATGTCCTGAATGGTATTACCTAGGTTGTCTTCTAGGGTTTTTATGGTTTTAGGTCTAACATTTAAGTCTCTAATCCATTTTGAATTAATTTTCATATAAGGAGTAAGGAAAGGATCCAGTTTCAGCTTTCTACTTATGGCTAGCCAATTTTCCCAGCACCATGTATTAAATAGGGAATCCTTTCCCCATTTCTTGTTTTTCTCGGGTTTGTCAAAGATCAGATGGCTGTAGATGTGTGGTATTATTTCTGAGGACTCTGTTCTGTTCCATTGGTCTATATCTCTGTTTTGGTACCAATACCATGCTGTTTTGGTTACTGTAGCCTTGTAGTATAGTTTGAAGTCAGGTAGCATGATGTCTCCAGCTTTGTTCTTTTGGCTTAGGATTGTCTTGGCAATGCGGGGTCTTTTTTGGTTCCATATGAACTTTAAAGCAGTTTTTTCCAAGTCTGTGAAGAAAGTCATTGGTAGCTTAATGGGGATGGCATTGAATCTATACATTACCTTGGGCAGTATGGCTATTTTCACAATACTGATTCTTCCTATCCATGAGCATGGTATGTTCTTCCATTTGTTTGTGTCCTCTCTTATTTCACTGAGGAGTGGTTTGTAGTTCTCCTTGAAGAGGTCCTTTACATCCCTTGTAAGTTGGATTCCTAGGTATTTTATTCTCTTTGAAGCAATTGTGAATGGAAGTTCATTCATGATTTGGCTCTGTGTTTGTCTGTTACTGGTATGTAAGAATGCTTGTGATTTTTGCACATTGATTTTGTATCCTGAGACTTCGCTGAAGTTGCTTATCAGCTTAAGGAGATTTTGGGCTGAGACAATGGGGTTTTCTAAATATACAATCATGTCATCTGCAAAGAGGGACAATTTGACTTCTTCTTTTCCTAACTGAATACCCTTGATTTCTTTCTCTTGCCTGATTGCCCTAGCCAGAACTTCCATCACTACGTTGAAGAGGAGTGGTGAAAGAGGGCATCCCTGTCTTGTGCCAGTGTTCAAAGGGAATGCTTCCAGTTTTTGCCCATTCAGTATGATATTGGCTGTGGGTTTGTCATAAATAGCTCTTATTATTTTGAGATACGTTCCATCAATACCGAATTTATTGAGAGTTTTTAGCATGAAGGGCTGCCGAATTTTGTCAAGGCCTTTTCTGTGTCTATTGAGATAATCATGTGGTTTTTGTCTTTGGTTCGGTTTATATGCTGGATTACGTTTATTGATTGGCATATGTTGAACCAGCCTTGCCTCCCAGGGATGAAGCCCACTTGATCATGGTGGATAAGCTTTTTGATGTGCTGCTGGATTCGGTTTGCCAGTATTTTATTGAGGATTTTTGCATTGATGTTCATCAGGGATATTGGTCTAAAATCCTCTTTTTTTGTTGTGTCTCTGCCAAGCTTTGGTATCAGGCTGATGTCGGCCTCATAAAATGAGTTAGGGAGGATTCCCTCTTTTTCTAATGATTTGAATAGTTTCAGAAGGAATGGTACCAGCTCCTCCTTGTACCTCTGGTAGAATTCGGCTGTGAATCCATCTAGTCCTGAACTTTTTTTGATTGGTAGGCTATTAATTATTGCCTCAATTTCAGAGCCTGCTATTGGTCTATTCAGGGATTCAACTTCTTCCTGGTTTAGTCTTGGGAGAGTGTATGTGTCCAGGAATTTATCCATTTCTTCTAGCTTTTCTAGTTTATATGTGTAGAAGTGTTTATAGTATTCTCTGATGGTAGTCTGTATTTCTGTGGGGTCGGTGGTGATATCCCCTTTATCATTTTTTATTGTATCTATTTGATTCTTCTCTCTTTTCTTCTTTATTAGTCTTGCTAGCAGTCTATCAATTTTGTTGATCATTTCAAAAAACCAGCTCCTGGATTCATTGATTTTTTGAAGGGTTTTTTGTGTCTCTATCTCCTTCAGTTCTGCTCTGATATTAGTTATTTCTTGCCTTCTGCTAGCTTTTGAATGTGTTTGCTCTTGCTTCTCTAGTTCTTTTAATTGTGATGTTGGGTGTCAATTTTAGATCTTTCTTGCTTTCTCCTGTGGGCATTTAGTGCTATAAATTTCCCTCTACACACTGCTTTAAATGTGTCCCAGAGATTCTGGTATGTTGTGTCTTTGTTCTCATTGGTTTCGAAGAACATCTTTATTTCTGCCTTCATTTTGTTATGTACCCAGCAGTCATTCAGGAGCAGGTTGTTCAGTTTCCATGTAGTTGAGCGGTTTTGATTGAGTTTCTTAGTCCTGAGCTCTAGTTTGATTGCACTATGGTCTGAGAGACAGTTTGTTATAATTTCTGTATTTTTACATTTGCTGAGGAGTGCTTTTCTTCCAACTATGTGGTCAATTTTGGAATAAGTGCGATGTGGTGCTGAGAAGAATGTATATTCTGTTGATTTGGGGTGGAGAGTTCTGTAGATGTCTATTAGGTCTTCTTGGTACAGAGTTGAGTTCAATTCCTGGATATCCTTGTTAACTTTCTGTCTCATTGATCTGTCTAATGTTGACAGTGGAGTGTTAAAATCTCCCATTATTATTGTATGGGAGTCTAAGTCTCTTTGTAAGTCTCTAAGGACTTGCTTTATGAATCTGGGTGCTCCTGTATTAGGTGCATATATATTTAGGATAGTTAGCTCTTCCTGATGAATTGATCCCTTTACCATTATGTAATGGCCTTCTTTGTCTCTTTTGATCTTTGATGTTTTAAAGTCTGTTTTATCAGAGACTAGGATTGCAACCCCTGCTTTTATTTTGTTTTCCATTTGCTTGGTAGATCTTCCTCCATCCCTTTATTTTGAGCCTATGTATGTCTCTGCATGTGAGATGGGTCTCCTGAATACAGCAAACTGATAGGTCTTGACTCTTTATCCAATTTGCCAGTCTGTGTTTTTTTATTGAACCATTTAGTCCATTTACATTTAAGGTTAATATGTTATGTGTGAACTTGATCCTGTCATTAGGATATTAGCTGGTTATTTTACTCGTTAGTTGATGCAGTTTCTTCCTAGCATCGATTAACTTTACATTTTGGCATGTTTTTGCAATGTGTGGTACCTGTTGTTCCTTTCCACATTTAGTGCTTCCTTCAGGGTCTCTTGTAGGGCAGGCCTGGTGGTTACAAAATCTGTAAGCATTTGCTTGTCTGTAAAGGATTTTATTTCTCCTTCACTTATGAAACTTAGTTTGGCTGAATATGAAATTCTGGGTTGAAAATTCTTTTCTTTAATAATGTTGAATGTTGTCTCCCACTCTCTTCTGTCTTGGAGAATTTCTGCCGAGAGATCTGCTGTTAGTCTGATGGGCTTCCCTTTGTGTGTAACCCGACCTTTCTGTGTGGCTGCCTTTAACATTTTTTCCTTCATTTCAACTTTGGTGAATCTGACAATTATGTGTCTTGGAGTTGCTCTTCTCGAGGAGTATCTTGGAGTTGCTCTTCTCGAGGAGCTCTTTTCGAGGAATAATCAGACCACGAGTGTTGCTGTCTGATTCTTGCTCTGGAAGCTTCATCTCAGGTGCGTACTCAGCCATGTGAGGTGTGAGGTATCAGTCTGCACCTCGTGGGGGATGTCTCCCAGTTAGGCTACTCAGGGGTCAGGGACCCACTTGAGCAGGCAGTCTGTCCGTTCTCAGATCTCAACCTCCATGCTGGGAGAACCACTGCTCTCTTCAAAGCTGTCAAGACAGGGACATTTACATCACAGAAGTTTCTGCTGCTTTTTGTTTAGCTATGCCCTGTCCCCAGAGGTGGAGTCTACAGAGGCAGGCAGGCCTCCTTGAGCTGTGGTGGGCTCCACCCAATTCGAGCTTCCCGGTGGCTTTGTTTACCTACTTAAGCCTCAGCAATGGCAGGCACCCCTCCCCCAGCCTCGCTGTTGCCTTGCAGTTAGATTTCTGACTGCTGTGCTAGCAATGAGGGAGGCTCCGTGGGCGTGGGACCCTCCGGGCCAGTTGTGGGATATAATCTCCTGGTGTGCCATTTGCTAAGACCCTTGGTAAAGCGTAGTATTAAGGTGAGAGTTACCCAATTTTCCAGGTGTTATGTTTTCTTTGTCTAGGAAAGACAATTTCCTTTGTCTAGCAAAAGGAATTCCCTTCCCCCCTGTGCTTCCCAGGTGAAGCGATGCCTCGCCCTGCTTCAGCTCTCGCTGGTCAGGCTGCACCTGCAGACCAGCACCGACTGTCTGACATTCCCTAGTGAGATGTAGCCAGTACCTCAGTTGAAAATGCAGAAATCACCCGTCTTCTGTGTCGCTCACACTGGGAGCTGGAGGCTGGAGCTGTTTCTATTCGGCCATCTTGGGTGCCGCCTGCATATGTATTAATTACTCTTTGAGACAAACTCTTGCTGTGCTGCCCAGGCTAGATTGCAGTGGCACAATCATGACTTACTGCAGCCTTGACCTCCTGGGCTCAAGCAAACCTCCCACCTCAGCCTCCCAAGTAGTGGTGTTCCCGGACCAAACCGAGGGTCAGGCTGCTATTTCTCATGGCCCCAAAACAAGATGCAGATGAGTTGGTGAGGAAGATAGTTTTTACTTCTGTAACTGGTTATAGGGAGAAGACCTGGAGATTATCACCAGACCAACTCAAAATTACAAAGTTTTCCAGAACTTGTATACCTTCTCAGCTGTATATCTACATGTAAGTGTGCATTCATCTAAAGACATAAGTGATTAACTTCTTTTAATCTGTAACTAAGGTCTGAGTCCTGAAGACCTTCCTCTGGAGCCTCAGTAAATTTACTTAATCTAAATGGGTCCAGGTGCTGGGATGATTACCCTTATCTTGTCTCCTGCTAAATCACAGAAGATTGGGGAGTTCCCTCAGACCATCAATAAACTTGTTTGTGGAGGCCTGGGGAGTTTCTTCAGACCCACAATAAAGCTTGTTTAATTCTACATAGGTCCTTTTAAGAATTCCTTCGTTATTTTGTCATCCTTTAAGGCCCAGGAAAGGCCTAGGCAAAACTCTTGGTGGGCTTTTGTTACATCCCAGTCTTTGTATAAGGGGACTGGCTTTTAATGTTTAACTTAACCGCTTGGTCAGTACTGAAACCGTTGTTATGGAGGCCTGTGTCAGTGAGACCTGGCCTGCCACAGTGGGGCCTACAGGCATGTGCCACCATGCCTGGCTAATTTTTTGTATTTTATGTAGAGACAGGGTTTTGCCATGTTGCCCAGCTGTTCTCAAATTCCTGGGCCAACCTGATCCAGGAATTTGGAATCAACCTTCCAAAGTGCTGGGATTATAGGTGTGAGCCAGTGTGCTCCACCTTGAGAAAAAAAAATATTTTTAAAAGACCAAAATAAATGAAAGAACATACTATGTTCATGAAACGGGAGACACATTATTGTAAAGAACTCAATTCTCTTAAAATTATCATAGTTTAAAGCAATATTGATCGAACTCTAAACAAGTTTTGTTGTGTGTGTGCATGTGCAGAAATGGACACAATATTTCTAAAATTTGTGTGTAAATGCAAATAAACAAATATTTCTTCCAATTTACTTCAGGCAATAGTTTTACTAAATATTTCACAGCTACATAACACCATTTTTGAGCCTCCTATAATAGTTTTCTCACTACCCATTTTCTGGTTCTCAAACCAAACTTATATCTTCGAGGTTTTATTATGGTAGCATCCCACTTCCATGTACCTATTTATCTTTATTAAATATTGCTACATAATGAAAAATGAGAATATTGCAGTGGTATACAACAAAATTAACTTATTTAGTTCACGTATCTGTGGGTTAGCTGAGTGCCAGTGGGTCTAGACTGGGTCATCTAGGTGGTTCTGTGGATCTTGGGCTTATTCACACATCTGCAGGTCAGATGTGAGTGGTTAGTCTCAGCTGGACTGACTTGGCCAGGGCAACTCTGTTTCATGCTCATCCCCTCCTGAGAAAAGTCAGGGCGTATTTTTCTCATGGCAATAGCAGAAGTGCAAGAGTAAAAGCCCAATCATATGAGCACTTTTTAAGCTTTAAAAAGCAGTGCCTGATAACATTCCATGGGCCAAAGCAAGTAATTCGTCCAAGTCCAAAGTCAGGTAAATGAGGGCAAATTATTCTCTACCCATGCAGGAAAGACAAACATTTTTGAAAAATAATCTAATATATCACAATTTGTAATGAACTATTTTATTTTTTTAAATATGATTTTTTTTAGAGCACTTTTAGGTTCACAGCAAAATGGTGCAAAATTACAAAGAGTTCTCATGCACCAACCTCTCCCACCTGACACAGTTTTCCTCTTGAATTAGTAGGGAGCATTTGTTACATTTGATGAATCAACATTGACACATTACTATTATTAACTGAAGTATATAGTTTACATTAGGGTTTACACTTTGTGCAGTACAGTCCTACGGGTTTTAACAAAGGCATAATGTCTAGTATCCACCATTGCAGTATCCTACAGAGTAGTCTCACTGGCCTAAAAATCCCCTGTGCTCAACCTATTTTTTGTCCTCTATATCCAACCACCTGGCAACCTGATCTTTTTACTGTGTCCATAGATTTTCCTTTTCCGGAAAGTATATAGCTAAAATCATACAGTATATACTGTTTTCAGATAGGCTTCCCTCTCATACACATTTAATTTTTCTCTACGTCTTCCTATGGCTTGATGGCTCATTTCTTTTTAGCCCTAAGTAATATTCCATTATCTAGATGTTACAGATCATTTACCCACTCTCCTATGGAAAGACATCTAAGTTGCTCACAAATTCTAGTAGTTATGAATAAAGCTGTTACAGATATCTGTGTACAGGTTATTATGTGGATGTACATTTTCAACTCATTTCAGTAAATAGCAAGGGGTGCAATTTCTGGATAATATGACAACATATGTTTAGTTTTGTAAGAAATAGCTTAACGGTTTTTAAAAATGCTGCACCACTTTGCATTCCCACCAGCATTTGCTCGTTTCCCATTCTCAACAACTTTTGATGGTGTTAGGGTTTTTTTTTATTTTAACCACATGCGCGCCTGTCATTGTTTTAATTTGCAATTGTCAAATGACATGATGTTGAGCATCTTGAGCTTCTTTTCACATTCTTATTTGTCATGTATATATCTATTTTGATGAGATGTCTTTTCAAATTGATTCCATGTTTTGTTCCTTGTTGAATTTTAAGAGTTTTTAAAAATGTATTTTGGATTATATGGGTTATTTATGAGATACAAGGTATGTATTTGCAAATATATTCTCCCCGTCTGTGGCTTATCTTTTTATTCTCTTGATACTGTCTTTTAGAGAAAAAATTTTGTAATTTTAGTGAAGTCCAGTTTATAAATTATTTATTTCATGGATCATGTTTTTGGTGTATTGTTGAAAATCATGATCAAGCCTAAGGTCATCTAATTTTTTTCTATGTTATCTTCTATAGGTTTCATAATTTTGCATTTTGCATTTAGGCCTATGACTCATTTTGAATTAAGGATGTAAAGTCAGTGTCTAGGTTCACTTTTCTATATGTGGGTGTCTAGTTGTTCTAGCATCATTTATTGTAAAAATAATTCTTTCCCCACTGTATTGTCTTTTCTCCTTCATCAAAGATCAGTTCACTTCAAGTTTGTGGTTCTATCTCTGGTTTCTATTCTGTTCCATTAATCTATTTGTCTTTTGCCACACTGTCTTGATTACTGTAGTTTCAGTGTTGTGTTGGCTGTTCTTGGTCTTTTTCCTCTTCAAATAAACTTTAGAACAAGTTTGCCTATATCCTCAAAATAAATTTCTGAGAGTTTGATTGGGATGGCATTGAATCTATAGGTCGAGTTGGGAAGAACTGACATCTTACTAATGCTGAGTCTTTCCAGAAACTGATCATATCTCCACTTATTTAGTTCTTTGATTTCTTTCATCAGAGTTTAATAGTTTTCCTCAGATAGATCTTATACTTTGTTAAATTTATAACTATTTTATTTCTGGGGTGCTAATGTAAATGATACTTTGTTTTTTTTCTCAAAATCTAATTATTCTTTGCTAAAATTGATTTGATTAAATATATATATATATATATATATATATATATATATATATATACATACATATACATACACACACACACACACACACACACACACACCCCATTCAGATTGTCTATTCTTGTGTGAGTTTTGGCAGATTGTGTCTTTCAAAAATTGTTCAATTTCATCTAGGTTTTTGACTTTGGGAGTATAAGATTGTTCTCTCTATATATATATTTATATATATATTTATTTATTTTTTTGAGACAGAGTCTTACTCTGTCGCCCAGGCTGGAGTGCAGTGGCATGATCTCGGCTCACCACAACCTCCGCCTCCTGGGTTCAAGCGATTTCCTTGCCACAGCCTCCTGAGTAGCTCTTTATTATCGTATTAATATCCACAGAATATGTGGTGATGACCTCTTTCATTTCTGATATTAATAATTTGTTACGTCTCTATTTTTCTTAGTTACTCTGGCTAGAGTGTTACTAATTTTACTGAGTTTTTAAAAGAGGCATCTTTTGGTTTCATTGATTTTTTTAACTGGCATCTTGTTTTCAGTTTTATTGATTTCTGCTCCAATTTTTATTATTTGTTTTTTTCTGCTTACTTCAAATTTAATTTGCTCTTCTTTTTCTAGTTTCCTAAGTGGAAACTCAGGTTACTGAGTTTCTATTTTCTTCTTTAATACATGCATTCCGTGCTATAAATTTTCCTCTGCTTTCATTGCCTTCCACAAATTTTGATAAGTTGTATTTTTATTTCAGAAATTTTTAAATTTCCCTTGAGATTTCCCATGTGTTTCCTAGAAATGTGTTGTTTAACTTCCAAGTTGGGATTTTCCACTATCTTCCTATTGTTGATTTCTAGTTTAATTCCACTGTGGCCTGAATGGCCTGAGAGCAAACATTGTATGATTTCTATTCTTTTAAATTTGTTAAGTGGTTTCTTTTTTCAGAATACAGTTTATGTTGGTTAGTATTTCATGTAGGCTTGAAGACAATGTGCATAATTTTATACATGTTAATTAAAGTGAGTTGATTAATGATGCTAGTGAGTTCAACTGTGGCCTTACTGATTTTCTGCCTGCTG
This sequence comes from Macaca mulatta, assembly GCF_049350105.2. Lineage (NCBI taxonomy): Eukaryota > Metazoa > Chordata > Mammalia > Primates > Cercopithecidae > Macaca > Macaca mulatta. Next base: position 81,588,821 of record NC_133408.1, read on the forward strand.
GTCTAATGGATAGAGGGATGTTGAATTCTCCAGTGTAATAGTAAATTTATCTGTTGCACATTGAAGTTGTTTCACTTCTTGCCTCACGTGTATTGACACTCTGTTGCAAGGTACATACACATTAAAGATGGCTATTTCTTCTTGGAGACTTGACTCATTTGTCATTATGTGATGCCCTTCTTTATCCTTGCTAATTTTCCTTGCTCTGAAGTCAGCTCTGTCTGACATCAATAAAACAACTCCAGCTTTCATTTGATTAGTGGTAGCATGATGTATCTTCCTCCATCCCTTTATTTTCAATCTATATGTATTTTTATATTTGAAGTTGATTTCTTGTAGATGACATATAGTTGGTTGTTGTTTCACTCTGACAGTCTCTGTCTTTTGATTGTATATTTAGACCAGTGGGATTTAAGGCGATTATTGATGTAGTTGAATTAATATCTACCCTATTGTTACTCTTTTCTATTGACTCTCTTTGTCTTTGTTTCTGCTTTCTGTGGTTTAAATTGGGCATTTTATATGACTTCATTTTCTTTCCTTTCTTTGCACATCAATTATACCTCTCCCCTCCCCCATTCTTTCAGTGGTTGCCCCAGTGTTTGCAATACATTTTTACAACTAACCCAACTCCATCTCCACATAACACTATACTACTTCCTGGGTAGTACAGGTTCCTATAATAAAGCTTTCCTAATATCTCTTGCTTGTCCTTTGTATCATTGCTGTCATTAATTTTACTTATTCTTAAACTATAATCAATGAATGCATTGTTGCTACTATTATTTTTAACAAGCTATTATCTGCCAGATTAATTAAGAATTTTAAAAAACCAAATTTTCAGATTTTACTTTTACTTATTTCTTACCTAATACTCTTCCTTTCTTTATGTAGATCTGATTTTCTGACCTACATAATTTTTCTTTTCTCCAATAATTCCCTTTAACATATCCCTCAGGAAAGCTCTATTGGCAATAAATTCCCTTAAGTTCTGGTTGTCTGAAAGTCTTTATTTCTTTTTCACTTTTGAAAGATAATTTCACTGAATATGGAATTTTAGGTTGGCGGTTATTTTCTCTCAGCACCTTAAATATTTTATTGCATTCTCTTCTTGCTTGTATAACTTTTGTAAAAAAGTCTGATATAATTTTTACCCCTGTTCCTATATAGGCAAGATTTTATTTTTCCTCTGGCTTCTTTGAGGATTTCTTTATCTTTGATTTTTCATGATTTGAATATGATATGCTTAGGTGTAGACATTCTGACATTTATCCTGCTAGATGTTTTCTGAGCATTCTATAAAGACATGAAATAAATTTGTAAATTAAATGGTAAGCATAGAGTTATCCCATAGAAATGTAATACGGACCATATGTAATTTTAAATGTTTTAATTCCCATGTTTAAAAAGCTAAAAGTAATGGTAAATATGGGTGATTATGTCTACATTAGTTAATCTGATGGTGGTAATCAGTGCACAATATATATGCATATCAAATCATCACATTGTACAGCTTGAATATAATCAATTTTTACTTGTCAATTAAATATTTAAAAGTAAAATTAATTTTAGTAATATAGTTTATTTGACTCAATATATTTAAATATTATCATTTTACCATGTAATCAATATAGTTATTAATTATACAGCATATTACATTTCTTTTATTCATATTAGTTCTTTGATATCCGTTGCTTATTTTACACTCACAGCCCATGTTAATTTATACTACCCGTGTTTCAAGTGCTCACTAGTCATACATGGCTTGAGGTTACCATATTAGACAGTGAAGGTCTATACATTTTTGTATACTAAAAGACTTCATAATATAAATATTTAAAAAATGAAATTACTGTAGTAAAACATTTTAAATATGCTTATACACATACTTACATAAATAATCTTAACATGGGAGAGAATTTTAAAGCAAAATAGATAGAGAAACTCACAAATAACTTAATGGAAAAAGGCACATAGACAGCTTACATACACGTGAAAAAGATAGCCTTATCCATAACTAACTAAATAAAAACGAACACAATTTTTTAAATCAACTTTCCAGGCATAATTAAAGTGTTAGGAGGATTGTAAAGGTATAGAAACATGGGGCCCTCATGTAGAGTTGGTGGGTCACTATGTTTAGTGGGGAGTTATTATTCTTTTCCAGTACAAATGGGTATAAAATTCTAGGTTGAATTTTTTTATTTCAACATTTTAAATGTTTGACTCCATTCCTCTTTCTTGCATGGCTTTTGACAGAAAACCTACTGTAATTCTTTTCTTTATTCCTCTATAGATAGGGTATTTATTTTTTCTGACTTCTTTTGAGATTTATTTTCTTTGCCTTTGATTTTATGTAGTTTGATTATGATACTTCTAAATGAAGGTTTTCATTATTTAATCTGTTTGATGCTTTCTGAGTTAGCTTGATCTGTGGCTTGATGTCTGCTGTAACTTTGGAAAATTCTTGGCTGGGCATAGTGGCTCATGCCTGTAATCCTCAAAATTTTGGAGGCCAATATGGGAGAATTACTTAAAGTCAGGAATTTGAGACCAGCCTGCAACATGGTGAGATCCCATCTAAAGAAACAAAACAAATAGTGAGACATGGTGGTGCCCACCTGTAGTTGGACCTGCTAAGGAGACTGAGATGGGAGGATTGCCTGAGCCTAGGAGTTCAAGGGTGCAGTGAGCTATGATGGTTCCACAGCACTCCAGCCTGGGTGACAGAGTGAGAACCTGTCTCGAAGAAAAATTTAATGGATACTTTTGGCATTTTAATTTACTTTTTTTTCCTGCTCTGTTCTCTACTTTTTCCTCCTGGTATTCCAGATATTCCTGGTATGCCTATCTCATTTATCTGGAAATTATCCTATAATTCTTGGATGTTCATTTCTGTTCTTTATTTTTTCATTAATTTTTGGCATGTCTTGTACCTTTTTCATTGAATGCTATTGAGTATCAGTCACTCAAGTATTGAGCAATAGTCACTAAAGGACATAGACTATTAGTGTAAGGATTTGTGTTAATCTCCTTGGCCTCCCAAGATGAAGGCTGTAACAGTTAAATCCACCCCAGTGTATTTTCCTTTTAACTGCACTCGCTAGAGGCTTTAAATTGCTCCTCTGTCCTTATCTTTGTCTCCCCTCCTGACTCTGGGCTCTCCTGGATGCTTTTCTTAGGGGGAGTCTGTGTCTTTCAGCTCTTCAAGATGTAGTCCACTGTTATTACACAGGAAACCTGTTGGTGCAGTGGTGAGGAGTAGAGATGGGCAAGTATTGGAATCTATAATCCTACGATTAAGTCTCAGGCTTTTGCTGTGTCCGTGTCCCTGGGCTGTGACCTTCATAATCTTTTTTGTCTTCCTAGCTGAGACAGCAAGGCTGGAGAGGGCTAGAGGAGGAGCAATGCCCCTGCTCCACCTGGGATGATGCTCTAGTAAAGTTTTTCACCTTGGGGAGCAGTCTATTGTTACAGAGAATGCTCTGGGGTTATTTCACAATAATTACAAAAATTACATTCCCCTGTCAGAGACATGAGGAGTTTTTTTGTTTTGTTTTGTTTTGTTTTTTTAAATCTTTACTATGGGAACCTCATGGGATGCTTGGAGGTAAAACTCAAGAAAGTTTGAAGGAGCCCTTAGGCTGTAACATCCAGGAGCTTAATCACTCTCCAGCAGTTCACAAAGCCTCCAGCAATTTGTCAAAATTGTTATGGAGATATTCTTACCAGTTGTGGCTAGAGCCATATCCAGTGGCTTCAGAGATTCCAGATCTTGGCCAAGAGACCTCAGCCATGATTCTCCGGATTCCCGTTTCTTTGAATTTTGGGGTGGCAGTTTGCTCTATAGCTCATTTTGTTGATGGTAACAAGAAAAGTTCCTGGTGTTTAATTTGTTCTGATTTTTTTAATCTAAAGATTAGGGTGATCAAATTCAAGCATTTTATAGGAACTGAAACTGGAAGTCTTCTATTGTTTCATTTAAAAAATGTTCATGTCACCAATTTCTCTACAATTTACATTTATGAAAGGAGGGAGGAAAGAATTTTTGTTTTTTTGTTTTCTTTTTGAAAATCAAGAACGAATATTTCAGAATATCAGATTTATTTTCCATCTGAATATAAGCAAGTAGAGAAACGGTAATAGCATAGAATTAACTTGTCTTTCACTTACAGAAGTTTGACATAACCCAAGACAGCATGTTCTTTAAATTTCGTAGATGCAAAAGAGAGAATGTGAGTTGAAATTATTTTTTTTCTAAATGCTTTCTATATATTTGTTTCTCTAAGATCTTAATCATTCATTAATAATGTTTAGTTTCTAAGATTTCTCACTAAAGCTTGCTTTATTTTCTAAGTTTGTAATTTTAAATTCAGGCAGTTTAAATCCTTTGGAACATATTTACAAAAGTATCCAACAAAATCAATTAGAGAATGAATATTTTCATGTCCTGATCTGTAAACAGTTAAATGTCAAAATTTTCCAAAACAAACAAACAAAAACAAACAAATAAACAAAGAAATCGCCTTTGGGTAAAAACTGACAATGGAAAATTTCAACCAAGGAAAATTATTCATAAAATTCAAGTGTCTTCTAATTAAAGCTTATAGTGGAAACTGTTTCACAACTTTAATTATATTGACCATTCTCCCAAATGTTTATAATGGGTAGCAATATGTAAACTCAATGACAAAAGCCAAGTACAAAATGTCAGGCCTAAAACCACATAAAGGCTCTTAATAATTTTTCTAATTTCTGTTCCCCTGCAGGCTTCTGTTGTGAAACATAGATGTCTTCTGCAAGCAGCTGCCATGACCATATCTCAGAGCCCTAGTGAGTTGCAGAGAAGTTTCAAGAGTTAGGGTTTTTCCTCTGTACAGTAACTAAAATAATAAAAAAACCCCACAATTTTCATTCATAAAAATTGAATATAATAAATGCGTTTTTATTTTGGGACTCATTAGTGCCTTAGTCACAAATTGAATATACTTGGGTCTGTGTCTGTGCCTGTGTTTGCCCTGAGGCTTACAAATCAAGAGATAATTATTGGTCCAAAGGAAAACAGTATGTGCACTGGGGAAATCTGTGCTACTCTCAACTGCTGCTATTCTCCAGCCTTTCCACAGTTCCAGTTCAGATGGGTGCTTGAGCCCAGAACTCGCTTTTCTAGCTCTGGTCTGAAAGGGGATTTGGTTTGCAAATGGAAAGGACAATTGGATTCATAAGCCATAGTCACTTATCAGACACTTACTACAATCTCATGTGCTTTCCATCTTTATCCTTACTATAATTCAAGGGGGTGAATATTATCCTTCCTCTTTTAAAGATGCCCACTAACTCTTAGGGACTGCTCTTAACTGATTCAACATCCTTCTGGTGGGGAGAGGATGCCTGGGAAAAGCAAATGAAAGGACTGTAAAAGGGAAAAGGCTAATTCCAAAGAACAGAGGGCTGGCCCTCCAGGTGTCTTCTTGGTGAGCATCTTGGTGAGCATCTTGGTGAGCTCCCTGCCAGAGGATCCCGGTATAGGTTTACTCAACAACTCGACATATAATTAAGACAACCCTGTGATCTTGCCAAGATGCTCTTATCTGTTGCCATGGCACTATTGGTCCTGAGGCAACTTTAATAAAATCAAGATGGCACTGACTTGTAGAAGCTTGGGAAATTTCACTGTGGCTGTGAGGTTTGGCTAGAGTCTGTGGAACTAGGGCATAGCTGTTTCCACTTCAACTCCAAAGGAGAGCTCTAGACAAGAAAGAAAGTCCCTTCCCCTTGTGCAAAGTTTTGCAATCTCTTCGATAGTTCACCCCACTCTCTGCCTCCAGATACCTACAAATCCACACCAAATGGCTGGGTTTGGAGTAACGTTTCTAAAAGACATGTGAAAACTCAGTCATATAAGGCTGGATGATTATCCTGAGGGATCATCTCCTCCATGCTCCTTCTTGAAAGCTTTTAGCATTTCTTTTTTATTTGGTCTACTCTCTGTCTGCAAACATGAATGTTGTCTTTATTCATCATCTTGACTGCAATGGCACTGTTGGTTCCTCTACCAGCATTGATAGATTAGACAACATAAAAATTTCATATGTAAGTGTGTCAACTCTGTAAATATGAGAACTATAACATTCTATCATAATGGAGAAGATTTGACTTTTATTACCACTATTCCAAGCAGGGGTGACACTACCAGTTCCAAGATTCTAAATAAAGATGCCTCAATACATGGAAATAAACACCCTGGACCAGAGGAAATTAAAGCACATGAAGAAAATCAGGTCAAAATAGGAACAATGAAATTATACGCACTATATAGGGTGAGTGTATTTGCCATAAGTGATTCTAAAACTTGGTTTCAAGCTTTATGAAAATCAAAAAAAGGCGTGACTACCAACATATATGTTTGTAATTATCTGAAATAAGAAGGTATTCCAAATCATCAAAGGAGACAAAAACATACTCTTCTATTTTCTAAACAAAATTTCTAAAAAATTATTAAGTGATTTTTATATTGGACTCTGAGAATATAAGATAAAGTAAAAAGAAGTTGAGTAAATGTAGCACTAGTGAAGGAATTTTTGGTCATTGGGTTTATTGGAGGGTGAAGTTTAAGCAACCATTTGTGGAAAATCTTCCCTAAGCATGAAAGAAAGATTGATTGAAAGTGAAAGAACGTTGGACTAGAAATCAAAATCCCAGGTTTGAATTTTAGTTCTGTAGGTCGCAATGTGTGACCTTAATTAAATCATTGCCTTTGTTTACTCAATTGTTTTCTATGTGTGTTACAATATAAATGCCACATAGGTTTTGCTCACTTCTATACCTCTGGCACCAGAAAAGTGCCTGGCACATAATAAATGTGCAATAAATATTTGTTAATACATTTGTTGAATGGGTAAAACAGCACAAGAGTTACAAATAAAAAGATTTGAGGAATATAAAATATCTTACAAATATGGGGGTAAGTGATGGTAGAATTAGAACATCATTATCTTATTTTCACATGTAGGCTGCTTGGGCTACTATAACAAAATCCTGCAGACTAGGTAGCTTTAACAACAGAAATTTATTTCTTACAGTTCTGGAGGCTGCAAAATTCAAGATTAAGGCTCTTGAAGAGTTTGGTTTCTGGCAAGAACTCTTCATGGTTTTCAGGAAGAACTCTGGTGCCTTTTACAAGAACACAAATCCTATCATATCCAGGCTCTGCCTTTATGACCTCATTTAACCTTAATTACTTCTTGATAGGCCCTGTCACCAAATACAATCAGTTAGAGAGTTAGGGCTTCAGCGTATGAATTTGGCAGAGTGCACAACTCAGTGCATAGCACTAGTAATGCCAAAGAGAACTAATTCAACGACAGCCTGGTAGCTTAGCAAATGGAAACATAAGTAGCCCAATGTCATTTCTCAAATGAGGCAGGATAAAGAATAATACAGACAATAAAAATAGGATTGCAAAGGTATTCTAAATTATATTAAGAAACTCAATTTTAATTATTAAACCCCAAATACAGGTTCTTAGTCAAAATTCTTTTTAACTCAGGTTGTATACTATAATTAGAAGAGATACATGATTATCTCATGGTAATAAAACATTTATAAGAGGGAGAATATATAATTCTAGCTTTATTTTCTCATTGCTCAATGTTGAAATCCTTCAATGGTTAGCATATTTTGAAATTTAGAAAATGTTCTGAAAATTAAATGGGGCCATAAAGTCAAAACAGGAAAAGCCATCAATGCCAAGCCAAAACATTTGAAAGTTATGAAAAGCAAAAAGCATTAGAAAAGATGAAAAATGATCCTGAATCTTTCTGCCAATCAGCATAATTTCCAAAGTAATTGCAAATCATATGACCTATCAAAACCCTTGGTCAATTCTATTACTTACACTCTCAGCAACAGAGATGCCCATTCCTTACTTTTTAAAAATGCTTTCCTTTTTCATTTGGTTTATGAGCCACAGTGGTGTTCTATTTTTCCTATTTCTCTTTCTTTTTAAATCAACACTCTTTGTAGATATGCTCTTCCACTCAGAGGCTGTAAATACCAGCAATCCACATTGCTTCTCATGGTTATATCTGAAGCTCTAACCTCTCCTTTGAGGCCTAGTGTTACATTCCCAAATTCTCATTTAATACTTCTGTTTGGTTCTCCAATAGACATCCACATTTAGCAAGCTCCAAACTTATTCTTGAGTGCAACACAAGCCACCCGGTTGTTGAGGCCCACAGCCTCAATGCCACACTTGGTCTCTCCCACAAGCAAGTTCTTCAAACAGGCCTTGCATCAGCCACCTCTTATCTGGACTTTGGCAGTCGTCTCCTGGTTGGTCCCCTGGGTCCACTCCAGTTTCCTAGTTTTCCTGCCCTTCCCCACTCAGACTACAGGGCCCAGAAACTTGTTGGATTATTGAGGTCATAGAAGGAAGTGAACCGGGAGATGACTCGCCAGGTCATGGTGACCTTGGAGATAGTCAGAATAGAGAACAACCGTCCCATACCCAAGATGCCCTGATCTTCTACATACAATTTTGTTTCTCCTAAACAATGAAGGGAGACATAAAGATGCTTAAATTGCCATCGTTATTTGCCCTTTTTATGTGCTTTTGCTGACAATGACCTCTGTGGGTCACACATTTCCTTGGAATTCTTAACCTCTTAGTGGCTACATTCTCCATGCAGAAAATAGATTTGTTGATATTCCCTTTTTCTTAAGATTGATGGGAGCATTAAATGAAATGAAGCATAACAGAGTGCCTACTTCAACTCATGCTGAAGGATTATTTCTAGTTACGTTATTATTTTTTTAGATCAGTTCCTATGGAGGTGTTCGGCCTCAAGCCACCCATGTGGATGTAATAGTTTAACTCCCAAGACTAATTTAGTACTCTCATCTCCAAGTGTTTGTCTTTCTCCCTTCGTATTCCAGGCACCCAACCAATTATTAATACATGTCATCTGCCTCCACCAGTGTATGATCAAATTACCAAAGTATTTAAAAAGATAGTAAAATAAAGGACACCTTTTAGCCCCCAAACAAGAAACAAACTCAGAATAGAGATCAGGCTTGTGAGTGGAACACATTGGCCTTGACATTTCTATATTAGATAACTATGATCCATTTGTGTGACATTTCCCAGAACCAAGAAGGCTACACCACAGCTAGGATTTCTCTCCTTATTTTTCAAAAGACATATCTTAAGTAGGGAACCATCTTAGAAATGTCAGGTTTTAGTTCCTACTTTGGCCTTTTCACCGATGTTTTCAAGATCTTAAGGTTGGATTCCAGCTGCAACAAAAGCTTCAGGCATTAGTGGTTCCCTGGGCCCAGTGGTCTCTGGAGGAAGGTAGGTGTTTCCCAAGTCTCCAAATCAGGGACAGAACCCTAGGAATCTGCAGCAGCAGGACTTCTTCCTCCTTCTTCATCTCTATTCAGAGATTTCTGCATGCAAGAATTCCTGGTTCTTTTTTCTTATTGTTTCTCTACCAACTGCCTTTATTTTTTTCCGGCTTTACGGAGGTATAGCTAACAAATAATTTTTCAGGTATGCAGCATGATATTGCGATACATGTATTTGTTGTGAAATGATTACCACCATCAAACTAATTGACATATCCATCATTTCACATCTCACAGTTTCATATTTTTATGTGTTGTGCGACTATTTAAGATCTAGCCTCAGAAAAATTCAAGCACATAATACATTTTTCTTTTTTCTTTCTTTCCTTTTTTTTTTTTCTTTTTTCTTTTTCTTTTTTTTTTTTTTTTGAGACAGGGTCTCAGTCTGTCATCCCATCTGGAGGGCAGTGGTACAATCATGGCTTACAGCAGCCTCGACCTCCTGGGCTCCAGCAGTCCTCCTACCTCAGCCTCCTGGGTAGTTGAGCCCACAGATGTATGCCACCACACGTGAATAATTTTTAAAAAAATATTTTTGTAAATTTGGGGTTTCACTATGCTGCTCAGGCTTGTCTCGAACTCCTGACCTTAAGCAATTCTCCTGCCCTGGCCTCCCAAAGTGCTGGGAGTACAGGCATGAGCCACTGCACCTGGCCTACATGATTCTTAACTATGGTCACCCAGATCTCCAGGACTTATTCATCTTATAACTGAAAGTTTATATCCTTGACCAACATCTTGCCAATCCCCCACACCAACGTTCAGCAACCACCATTCTGTTTGGTTTCTATGACTTCAACTTTTTTAGATTCCACACATAAGTGAGATCATGCAGTATTTATTTTTCTGGGTCTGACTTATTTCCCTAAGCATAATTCCCTCCAGGTTCATCCATGTTGTCACAAATGTCAAGATTTCCTTCTTTTTAAAGGTGGCTAGTATTCCTTTGTGTGTATATAACACATGTCCTTTATCTATTTAGCATTGCACATAGGAGTACAGATATATCTTTGAGACTCAAGTTTCATTTTTTTTTCAGATCTATACCTAGAAATGGGATTTGTGGGTTATATGGTATTTTTATTTTTAATTTTTTGAGGAACTGTCATACTATTTTCCATAATGGCTGCACGAATTTGCACTTCTACCAACAGTGTACAAGGGTTCCTTATTCTCTATATACTCATATGTATAACAAAATGTAGAGTATTTCTCTATATACTCGTATGTAAAGTATTTATCAGACGTGAAAACTTTAGTTTCATTATAATGCTGCTTGTGTTGGTAGTGTGTAGTAAATAAAGTGAATTGGTGGTTGGAAGTAGAAAGTGGAAGATATACTTTTCCAGCAAAGATTTGGGATGGAGAGGCGGCTACAGGAACACATCCTCCACTCTGGCGTGGAATGGAGGGGTTCTCAAATCTGAGTCAGGAGGTCTTCTATGGGATGCATGGCCCTGGGTGTAGGGAAACTGTGTCCTCAAGGCTTTATGTCTTTAGCTTCCACTGGGCCAGGCAGGCTCTGGAAAGTCAGGTCAATCTGCAAGGAGCATCAATGTCTCTGAGGCATATAATCAAAAAGGCTTTCAGTTGTCAAAGGAAGGTGAGAAAGGAGGGATGAATGCAGACTGGCATAGTCAAGGGAGGGTCAACAGCAAGAAGAGCTTAAGCCATCTTTAAAAAATAACAAAGCTCAGCCTGGCATGGTGGCTCATGCCTGTAATCCCAGCACTTTGGGAGGCCGAGGTGGGTGGATCACCTGAGGTCAAGAGTTCGAGACCAGCCTGGCCAACATGGCGAAACCCTGTCTCTACTAAAAATACAAAAATTAGCAGGGCGTGGTGGCACTCATCTGTAATCCCAGCTACTTGGGAGGCTGAGACAGGAGAATCTCTTGAACTGGAGATGCGGAGGTTGCAGTGAGTTGAGATAGCACCACTGCACTCCAGTCTGGGCAACACAGTAAGACTCTGACTCAAAAAAAAAAAAAAAAAAAAAAAAAAAAAGAAAAAAAAAGAAAAGAAAAAAGAAAAAAATAAGAAAGCTAATTGCAGCAACTTCTTAATGGAGCAAATATTCATTTATTGTCTGCCAAGTAGCTGTTTGTGTTTTTAGAAACTTCACCATAATTCCCCATAATCCTATGAGATAAATGCTATTATATTCCAATAACTATTATTACTATTATATTATTATTATGGGAATAATGGTAGAATTTAATTAGACGCTCAATCTCAGAGGATGTTTTAGGGGGTCGAATGGGCTAACAGGGATATAAAGTATTCAGATGTGTTCCTGACCATCTGGCTAAGTCCTACACAGGTCTTCACAGGCCCTCCATTATTCTCTTTCTTCTAACCCTGGTGAGGTTAGGGAACTTTGCTGAAGGTCACATAGAAAGTAAGTGGAGGAGTAGCTTCCACATTCTATTTTAACGTGTTGCTGACTGAGAAAGTTAGATCTACACAAAAGGGCCAATGACATTTATGTGCTCCCTAAACCTTGAGATCTGAGGAATGAAGGCTTCCAGATCTGTCTCATGCTGTGCTGCACATCTTCTCCTGCATATGGAATTCTGATTGTGCATTTCAGCTTGGGAGCCTCCTTCTTTCTGCACGGAGAGAGCCCATCAGCACCATTGCTCAATGTGGGCTCAGCCCAGCCTTGGAAGCTGACCAAGTAAACAGCCAATTTAAACATGACTGGAAATACTTCTACCTAAAGAGAGATGAACATATAAAAAAAGAGGCTGCAAAAGTTGGGAACAATATGATTCAGGGTATATTTTAGCATAGAGAATCTGTGGCCCTCACCAGACTACCCAGGAATCCACGTTGTCATGTAAATAAAGTGTGTGGCTTCATTTTGTCCCCGACAGCATGGTGGTGTTAGCAGTCCCACGTTATAAAGGAGGGAATAGGTTACGTGAATGTGAGCGAACTGCTCTTGGGTCTTCTACTCTGGGTAACCTCTCACTACTTCCCCAGTCCGCAGCCCTGGGGTTTCCATTTGGCACTACCTGGGTCCTGGCCCATCCTGGGAATAACTTCCTTTACTAGGCACCGTGGCCATTTCAACCAGGTGTCACGGCAGTGTCATCTGGCAATGGGATTTTATTTTTAGGATACCACTTGGGCACTTCTTGGACATCATTGTGGCATCCACTGCAGGACATTGCTCCTCTTGGTTGCTATTTTCTTGTGTGCTGGAACCTTCTAGATGCCGGAGCTGCATTTACTTCAGGGTCAAGAAAGCATTCGTTCCCCCTTTACATGTTAGATCTTCATCATTCTGGGTTCCAAAGGCAATGCTGATGGGTGCCCTAATGTGCCAGAGGGCTCAAGAAAGTTGCCATAAGTTCTTTGAGTTCATAACCACACCCGCCCTCTCCTTGGCATCCAAACATAAACCTTTTTGGCAAGGGTATCCAGGCTATGGTCATACCTGTGTAGCAGCTACCCCATAGGAACTCAAAATCCTTGCTCCCATCTAATGACTGATGTTATTTAACTGGGTCAACTGACCTTTTAAAGCTGATTTTACGTTAAAAAGCCTCTCAGTCTCTCCTAACCATAGATTTCCACTACACCCACCCCACGCTATTTGTCAAATACGTCCAGACATGTCACATTCAGCTGGACAAGAAATAGCTTGAGGATGTCGGTGGCGACGGTGATGATGATGACAGAAAACAATGTACCACCTTCAGCTAAGTATGCGCTGAGTTCCAGATACATCTGCCAAACTTTTTACATCATCTGATTTCATCTTCACAGATGAAATCTTCCTTATGATTAAGGAAGCTGAGTTTTAGCAAAGGTAGATAATTCGTTCAAGGTCCCATAGCTTGTGGCTTAGGCACCCATGGTTTATGTGACTCTCCCCTACTTTCTGCTGTAGATATTTGTGTGTGGATAGATGTGTGTGTATGTGTTTATATAAATAGATACATAGATATCCATTTGTACAGGTGTATATTGGATTTGTTGGACCCTGTATTACACTTTCTTTGTCCTTTTCTGGGACCAAATAGATTTAATTGTAATAACTTCATGGCAAATTATAATTTATGAATATAGTAGGGTTCTTTCCTCTCTTGTTTTCCTTTCCAAACTTCTTTAAGAGGGTCTTTCCATAGTTGTTGTCTGACTTTGCCCAGTTAGTCTCCCATATTAACTTTGGAGTCATTTTGCCAAAGAGCAGTCTTTCCTACCTACACGCATTATTCTCTGTCACCCTATCCTAGTCACTGCCTTCTTGGTTCTTATTGTAACTATACATCTATATGTTTGCCCACTTTTTATTGTGTATGTCCCCTACTGAACTAGAAGCTCCATTAGGGGAAGATCTGTGCTTGGTTTGTCTGTTTGGCCAGTGTTTAGTACCATGCCTGTCATGTAGTGTAGAGACTCAACAAATGTTTGTGCAATAAGTGAATGAACATACTTTTGAGCAAATTAATTTGGGAAGAAATTAATATGTTTAAAATATTTGGCATTCCAACTTAGGAGCAAGACATAACCACTGGTAATTGACTTTTATATTTTTCAATAATACTTTATTTTTCTTAATATAGATTCTATATGCATTTCTTAGTATGGTTATGCTTGCATATGCACTTATACATATATATATGTATATACTTATACGAGTATACTGTTTCTCCCTTCTCAATCTTTGTTTCTGTTTCTGTCTCTGCCTTTCTCTCTGCCTGTCTGTCTGTATCTGTTTATGTATATGTGTGTGTGTCTGTCTGTCTCTGTTTTGCAATTAACAACGGGCTATGTTCCATCTGTATTTTCTAAGGTAAGTACTTTTTGTAAGAAGTCTTTGTTTCCCAGCATGACTCCGGCCACATCTTTGGTTGTTTCAATATTTTAAGTCCTTCCAATGCCAAAGTTTTTAAATTTGTAGGCTCCTCTTTTGCGTGCTACTCACAGATACCGATCTTCTGCACGTTTTCCTCTCTGAGTCATTTACAAGTTACGAGTTACAAGCATACCATTATTTCTTTTTTCTTAAAAAATAAAAGGAAAAAAGCCCTTATTATTCCTATAAACTCCTCCAGCAGCCACCTCATTTATCTGTTTATCCTTTAGAGCAAAACCTCTCAAAAGAATATTTGTTACTCAGCATTCCATCATTCCCTTCTTCCAGTATCCTTGGACCCTGGCCACTCATGTTTTACTTCCCACTGGAGATGCTTCTCTTGAGGTCAGCAATGACCTTTGTGGTGAGGAATCCCATGATCATTCTTCATGCTCCTGGTAGCTGCATTTGTCATGCCTGATCACTGCCTTATTCTTTGTATTATTATTATTATTATTGTATTGTGGTAGAAACACTCAATTTGAGATCTACCTTTGTAAAAAATGGTTAAGTGTACAACATGGTATTGGTAACTATAGGCACAATGTTGTATCACAGACACATTCATCTTGTGTAACTTAAATTTTATCCCCATCAAACATCAACCCTCCATTTCCCCTCTCCAGCCCCTGGGTACCCTAATTCAGTTCTCTGCTTCTGTGAGCTTGATGATTTTAGATTCTTATGTAACTGGCTATCTCTGTTCCTCTTGTGCTGCTATAACAGAATACTTGAGACTGGTTAATTTACAAAGAACAAAAATTTATTTATCACAGCTCTGGGGAAGTCCAAGATCCAGGTGCTGGCCTTTTTTGCTGTGTCCTTACATGGTGGGAGGCAGAATGGCAAGAGAGAATGAATTCCCTCTGTCAAGCCCCTTTCTAAGAGCCCCTAATCCCATTTATGAGGGAGGAGTGTGCATGACCTAGTCTCTCACTCTCTCTCTCTCTCTCCCTCTCTCTCTCTCACACACACACACACACACAGTCTCATCTCTTAATATTATTGCATTAGCAACATCTGAATTTTGGAGAGGATACACTCAAAGCATAGAACAGGCAACCCCACTTCTGTATATTTATTCAAAAGAATTAAAATCAAGGCCCCCAGGAGATATTTGCACACCCATGTTCACTGCAGCATTTTTCACAATAGTCAAGAGGTGAAAATAAGCAAAATGTTCATCAACAGATAAATGGATAAGGAATTTGTGGTATATACATGTAATAGAATGTTATTCAGCCTTAAAAGCAGAAGAAATCCTGCCCTATATGACAACATGGGTGAACTTTGTTGTTTATCCATGTAAGTGATATTATGCTGAGTGAAGTAAGCCAGTCACTGAAGGACAGCCTCATTCTTGAAACCCTGCATTTTAATCTTGCCTTTGTTTAAGCCACTCTGCCTCTCTTCAATGGCCTTTTCTGGTTCTTCTCGTCTTGCTGACCTCCAAATCTTTACTTTTTAAATTCTAGTTCTCAGACCTTTCCTCCTCTCTCCACACTGACTTCCTAGCTGACGGCTTCCACTTTCAAGACTTCAAAAGTCCAAATATGTCTCTCCAGGCTTAATATCTCCTTTGAATTCTGGACCTTAGACTTCCCCTCTGACATCTCCAGTTAGGTACATGTTTGACAACGCACACTTAACATGTCCAGAGACAAGTCCTTATTTTTTCCCAACACACAGAGTTCTCATCTAGTCTTCTCCATTTTCAGTAAACAGAAGACCCATTTCTTCCAGTTGCTCATGCCCACAGTTTGGAAG
Organism: Macaca mulatta; assembly: GCF_049350105.2. Taxonomy (NCBI): domain Eukaryota; kingdom Metazoa; phylum Chordata; class Mammalia; order Primates; family Cercopithecidae; genus Macaca; species Macaca mulatta. Next base: position 81,604,865 of record NC_133408.1, read on the forward strand.
CATTCTTGACTTCTCTCTTTCTCTGAAGCCCACGTCTTATCTGTTAGACATTCCTGTGTATTTCTCCATCAGTAACTTTTCCAATTTGGCCACATCCCACTCTTCTCCCACCTCATTACATGGAGAGATGCCATGGACATGTCTCACCCAGGCTATTGCAAAAAGTTCCACGTTGGTGTCTCCGTTTCCCCACTTGTTCCCCTGCAGCCTGTCCCTCACACAACAGACAGAGCAATGCTTTTTTATGTTCCATCATGCATTTTGTAGAATGTCCCTTAATTTAAGTTTTGCATAAAGGCACAAAAGGTTATGCATCTTTGGCAGGAGTACCACAGGATCTATGTGCCCTTCCCAGTGCATCACATCAGGAGGTACATGACTTTGATATACTTCAGGATGGGTGAGGTTGACTTTGATCATGTGGTTCAGATAGTGTTGGATGGACTTCCCTAGTAAAGTTACTATCTATCTATCTGTCTGTCATTAATGTACGTCTTGGGGAGGGAATACTTTGAGACTAGGCAAATCCTCTTTTTCCTCACATTTTTACCTATGAATTTTAACATCCATCCATTTATAATAATTATTACTGAGCTGTGTGCCTGATGATGATTTACCATATCCTTCTTTCCCACTACATTTTTAAATTAGAGACGTAGCATAGAGCTGTTTCTTTCCTTTTTACTTACTTGATTGTTTATTAACTTAAGTACGAACTTGTGGGTGTTTATTCTACGGATTAGAATCCTCCATTGTGATGACTTTTTTACTCTAATTGTTCCAGTTTTGACCATTAGAAGCTCTTTCAGATTGGCCACCATTTTCTTTCAACAAGTCCCATTATTTTGAGGGTACTTCTTTACTTTCTGGTACTACAAAGTATTCTTGGCTTGCAGTGTATTTTCCTGGCCCTAACTCTAGAACAAAAACCTTCTTTGAGAAGCTGTGCTTCCTTTTCTTGATAAATTGTATTTAAAAACAAAGACTTAACATCAGATGCCATGCTTCTGTCATGTCATTGCTTCTAGTCTCTTTCAGCAGACAAATCTAGAAAATACATATAATGTATGCATACCAACCCACCATTGCACACATCTCTGTATTTTGGTATTCATTTATCTGTATATGTATGAGTAAGTCCCTGATTGTAATTTAACTCTGCAAAGTGTATTTTAACTTTTTCATTTTCTTTTTGTTGAAGTTTCTTTCTCCAAAAGTGAGAAACTTGGTTGTCATTATCTATATTTTATTGACTTATTTGTTCAATATTGGCACATATATAAAGTAGTTTCAGAATTGCTAACTGATAAATAATCCTGTGGTCCTCTAGAAAGTACTTTAACTCAGTTATAGCATTTTTTGTGCAGTTTTTTTGTTTTGTTTTGTTTTTACCCTCACAGTATACAGTCAAGGTACTGTTTCCCATAGTTGTTTGTGTTAGCTCTTTTCTTCCCCACTCCCTGAAGGGTTGTTATTCATTTACACACAGTGGGTCCATTTGTGACTGTTGATGTTCCAGTTTTGGTTACACCACATCCTGGTTGGTTTTGTTTGTTTACGTTTTGGGTATGTGAAGGACGTGTGATACATCACTATAACTCTAAGAGTCCGAGATACACCAAAAACAATTAACTCCTTCCTCATTCCTGCTACTCTGTTCCCACTCTCACTCATTAAACAGTATATTTTTTCTACATTTGTCTTGCTCATCGCTTACATGTAACTAATCTCTTTAGATGCTGATTTATTAGTTCTGTTTTTTTTTTTGCACAAATAAACAGATCTGAGTACATTTTCTTATATGCTCTTCTTTCTAACCTGAAGGATGGCATGCCATAGATAAGCTTTTGGGCTTCACTGTTCTCATTCACAATATCTCTTGTGTAATGATTACTCTATATCAATTCAGTAATCTGTCCCATTCATTTTTATAGCTAGATAATACTCCATCTTGTGGAATATTACCAGAGTTTTTTCAACCCCTCTTTTGTATGTGGGCATTCAAGTTGTTTTATAGTCTTGCAGTTACAAATAAAACTGCAATAAACAAACTTGTACATATTTCTTTTAATATTTTGAAGACATACCTTCAGGGCAAATTCCTAAAAGGGAAATAGGGAAGTTGAAGGGTAGCCTATATATTTTTTGTTAGTTATTGCCTAGTTTGCCTTAGAATTTGCATTCCCATCTGTCATGTGTAAGAGTTAGTGTGTGCCCCTAGTACAATAAAATGTATTATATTTTCTTTTTAACCTTCGCCAGTCTGGTGAGAAGTTTTATCTGTGTTGTTTTGATTTGAATTTGTCTAATTATGAATGTGAACATTTTTTACGTATGTCAAACAACTGCTTTTCTATCTTGATTGTGAATCATCTGTTCATTTCTTTTTTCTATTTTCTACGAAGATTTTTGTACTTTTTCAATTTTAAAGAGTTCTTTATAGATCAGGGATATTAACCTGTTACCAATGTTTTCTTCTAGTTTGTCTATACCTTTCCTTCTTTTCATTGTCTTTCTCCAGTCTAGGTGTCAGTGTTATACTTGCTTTGCAAATGGATTTAGGAAGTTCTCTCCCTTCCTTCCTTCCTCTTTCTTTCTTTCTCTTTCTTTCTTTCTTTTCTTTCTTTCTTTTTCTTTCTTTCTCTCTCTCTCTCTTTCTTTCTTTCTTTCTTTCTTTCTTTCTTTCTTTCTTTCTTTCTTTCTTTCTTTCTTTCTTTCTTTCTTTCTTTCTTTCTTTCTCTTTCTTTCTTTCTTTCCTTTCTCTCTCTCTCCTTCATTCCTTCCCTTCCCTCCCTCCCTCCCTTCCTCCCTTCCTCCCTTCCTTCCTTCCTTCCTTCCTTCCTTTCTTCCTTGTGTCACTCTGTCACCCAGGCTGGAGTGCAGTGGCACAATCTCAGTTCACTGCAATGTCCATCTGTCGGGTTCAAGTGATTCTCCCACCTCAACCTCCCCAAATGCTGGGATTACAGGCATCAGCGACTGCACCTGGCCAGGAAGCCAGGAAATTTTTCCTTTCTTTTAATGCTCTGGGATAATTTATAGAGCATCAGGACTACCTGGCCTCTGAAGGATTGACAGAAATTCCCTGTGAAACTATTTGGGCCCAGTGCTTTTTCAGTGGTAGTTTCTTCATATCTTTCTTAATTTCTTCTATGGAAATCATTCTGTATAAGCTTTCTCACTCTAATGGAAACATTTTGGTAATTTATATTTCCCTAAGAAATTTTCCATTTCATTTATATTTTCTAGTTTCTTTGTATAAAGTTCTGCAAATTAGTCTGATTACCACTGTTGTTTTATTTTTATTTTTTCTGTTGTTGTTTTATTTTTATTTTTTAAGTTCTGTTCTTTCAGTGATTATTTTCCTCCTGTCATTGTTTTTGAGTTTGTAATTTCCCCCTTTGCTTCTCAATTAAGTTAGGTAGTTGTGTGTCTATTTTGTTAATTTATAAAACATAATTTTAGTTTAATAATTCTTTTTTTAGTTTAATAATTCTGTTTCCTAATTAATTTTTGCTTTTTTTCTTTATTATTTCATTACTTGAGTCTTCTTTTGAATTATTTTGTTATTCTTTTCTTGTTTTTTTGAAGTGGATTTTAATTCACTTATTTTTATTCTTTCATTTTTATTGATAAAAAGTTTATTATTTTTATATATTTACATAATTTTTAATTATCATTATTTTAAATTTTGAGACAAATTCTCACTCCCTCAGGCTGGAGGGCAGTGGCATGACCATAGCTCACTGTAGCTTCAAATTCCTAGGCACAAGTGATCCTTCTGTGTCAGCCTCCTAAGTAGCTGGGACTATCGGCACATGCCACCACAACTGGCTAATTAAAAGCAATATATTTTTTGTAGAGAAAAAGTCTTGCTGGATCTGGCCTCAAACTCTGGAGCTCAAGTGATTCTCCTGCCTCCCAAAGTGCTGAGATTAAAGGCATGAGCCTGGCCAGGGTGCTGCTTTAAGGCAGGAAGTTTGTGGTGATTGGTCGTGCAGTCATAGAAAACAAATACATATTTTAATACTTGGAAGTGAGTTACTGAAAACATATGAGTAGCTTTCGTACTGGACGGTGGGCAGGAGATGAAAGAATTTGGCATAGCATGTTAGAGAAAACCCAGATTTCTGTGATCAGACTGTCGGTAGGAATCTCAACTTTGAATACACTACCAGCGATGGCTCAGAAGGAAATGAGGTCTGTGATACTGCATATTGGAGGAAGGGGTTCTTTGTTATATGGTAGCAGAAACCTTTGCAAAACTGTGTTCTGAATTTATGTGAAAAGCAGGAGATATAAGCAATGAATTTGGATATACATCTAAGAGATTTGTAAGCAAAATGTTGAAAGTGCTGCCTGGTTTCTTTTTGCTGCTTACTGTAAGATGCAAGAAGAGAAAGATAAATTGAGGGAAGAACATTAAACAAAAAAGAACAAGAACCAGATGATTTTGATAATTCTTAGCTCCTCCAGATGGCACAAAATCTTTAAAGTGAGAAATAACTGCTGAAACCTTTCATCAAGAAAAGGCTGAGTTTATGCGAGTGTAAATTTTTTTGCTAAAACTTGAAAGGTCGGGTGTGGTGGCTCATGACTCTAATCCCAGCACTTTGGGAGGCCGAGGTCGGTAGATCTCTTGAGCCCAGGAGTTTGCGACCAGCCTGGACAACGTGGTGAAACCATGTATTTATTAAAAATTCAAAAATTAGCTGGACATGGTGGTATGCACCTGTGGTCCCAGCCACCTGGGAGGCTGAGGCAGGAGGATTGCTTAAGCCTAGGAGGTGGAGGCTGCACTGAGCTATAATCCTGACACTGCACTCCAGCCTGGGTGACAGAGCAAGACTGGGTCTCAATAAATAAAATAAAATAAAATAAAATAAAATAAAAATGTTAGAAAGATCAAAAGATTAGTATATTCACTCACACAAAGGACCTTTTTAAGAGATTAAGGACGTGATCCTCTTAGGAGATTTAATAACCTCATCTCTCAATTACCTCAGCAGGCACCAAAGATTGTGTAAAGATTATCTTTTTTTTTTTTCTATTTTCTTTTTTTTTGTTTGTTTTGAGGCAGAGTCTTGCTCTGTCACCCAGGCTGGAGTGCAGTGGTGCGATCTCGGCTCACTGCAAGCTCCACTGCCAGCGTTCACGCCATTCTCCTGCCTCAGCCTCCCGAGTAGCTGGGACTACAGGTGCCCACCACCACGCCTGGCTAATTTTTTGTATTTTTAGTAGAGATGGGGTTTCACTGTGTTAGCCAGGATGGTCTCGATCTCCTGACCTCGTGATCCACCAGCCTTGGACTCCCAAAGTGCTGGGATTACAGGTGTGAGCCACCGTGCCCAACTGAGTAAGGATTATCTTGAAAAAAATTGTGAATGTGGTTTTTGTTTAATGGAGTATAATCCATGGAAAACCTACAAAATTCTTTAGAAAATTGTTTCATCAGTAACACAGCCAGCTTAAACTACAAGGGACAGAGACAGAGAGCAAAAGGGAGGAGGCAGCGGGACATCTAAAACTCTACTAGCAGGAGGTAGGCTAATAAAACTCTTCAGCAAAAAGCACACACTACCTTTTATAGAGAATGGGACCAAGAGCCCAGAGGGCAGAGCTGAGAGCTAGAAAGAATTATTCTCAGGCTCTGAAACTTAGTCAAGAACTCCCATTTTTTCTAGTTGGATTTCAGAACTATTGTGGACTAGGGAACCCCTTTTTATCATTGTATTTATTAAACCGGAACGTCTTTAGCTTTTATGCTATGCCAGCGTATGTTGAGAGTTTTGAGAACCTGGGAACTGTCTCTTGTTTTACGTGTCAACAGATGGGAAGGACTTGTGTTTCAAGAGCTGTACTTAATGGATTATACCCAGGAGCCTTGTGCAAATTGGATTGAGATGATAACAATCATAAGAATTTAGACTCTGAGCCGAGATGAAGAGATATAGATTAGATGATGAGATTTTGGTCATTTTGAGCTGATGCAGTAATGGAATCCAGATAACCCTTCCTTTGCCTACTGACCCCTGATACTGTGAGATAATAAATAAGCATTGATTGAAGCCAGTATGTTTGTGATAGTTTCCTATTCACAGTAGAAATCGAATACAAATATAGGCATACATTTTTCCACTGCTTCATGGTTGTTTTTCCCTGGGGAAATTTACCTACATTGATTTTTATGACATCTTGTTTTCTCATTTTCTGTACAGTTCTCTATGGACTTTTGTTCCTTTAAAAAAATATTGTGTATCTTCTCAGGATCTAGTGTAACTAGTACGTGTAGCATATCATGGCTTTTCAATCAGTCTAGCAAAATACAGGTATCTTAGGGAGTCTTCTTGGTTTGTTTTGATGGTGGGGATGGGTTGAGAGTCCCCCGATTTGGAGTTGCCCTTTTTATCTTGCAGGATCGAAATTTGTCTTTGCTCCTTCACCACTTCATTGCCAATCAGCATATCTTCCTTCCTTTTTTTTTTTTTTTTTTTTTTTGAGATAGAGTCTCACTCTGTCGCCCAGACTGGAGTGCAGTGGCACAATCTCGGCTCACTGCAACCTCCACCTCCCGTGTTCAAGCAATTCTCCTGCCTCAGCTTCCCGAGTAGCTGGGACTACAAGTATGCACCACCATGTCCAGCTAATTTTAACATTTTCAGTAAAGATGGGTTTTCCCCATGTTGGCCAGGCTGGTCTCGATCTCCTGACCTCAAGTGATCCACCTGGCTAGGCTTCCCAAAGTGCTGGGATTACAGGAATGAGCCACTGTGCCTGGCCTCCTTCTTATTTTATAAGAAGAGATAGGCATGAAAATGTTAACAATGATTGTTTCTGAGGGATGGGTTCTTACTATCATTTTTGCTTATTTTTATTTTAAAATTTGCCCACATGATCATGCTTTCATAATATAAAACCATTAATAGTAATAACAATAATAATACCAGCTACTAGTTATTATTGGCCATTTTTACCTGATGTATCAAGCAAAATACTTTCTGTAAATGATTTTATATATTCTGTGCAGCAATATTTTTTGGTAGGCATTATAATTGTCTTTTGAGCTTTAGTTAACTTAGCTAGATGTCAAAACTACAATTTGATATGTCATGAAACAAAACAAAATTTAGGTGGAAATTCTAGAAAATTTCATTGGGCAGAGGGTCTTTTCTCTTTCTACTTATTCTTCTCCTTTTCCTTCTCCTTACTATATCTTCATTGTGTGACTAATACTTACTGAGAGCTTACAATGGTCCAGGCACTTCACATTCATGATCCTTTATAATGTTCCCCAAAGCCATATAGAATCAATGCATCATGATTAAATTTTTATAGTCAAAAAACTAGTTGACAGGACTATTAGGTAGAGGATCTGTATTTTGAGTGCAGATTTCTAGGCATTTCCAAGTATATTTGTAGTTATCATAAAAATTCTGTGTTTATAACTATTGTTATCCTTTCCCCTTCTTTGTCCATGTGCAAAAGAAGAGTCTTAGAGACACAATTTATCCAAGAATGCTCAGTCATATGCAGATGGCAAGGATGTGAGCCCAGGTCACAGATGTGAAGAACTCTTTCCCCTGCACCACGGTTACAACTGTGCACAGTAGAAGAAGTGGATTATATAAACTAAGGTCTCAAACTGTTTTATGTTAAATGAGAGGCACTAGTGATCCTTGGCTGTACCCAATATTTTGTCTTATGACTTACAAACACTCTACTTAATTGACTGTGGATATGGTAAGTAATTTATCCACTCAATGAACCTCTTGGTCCCGTAAAACCAAATTATATTCAATTTTGGATAAGAAAATGTTTGATTAGGCTGAGTTTAACATTTCCTTTTCCTTAGTACATTCCACTCCTGGGTTGCTGTTACCACAGAATTTAAAAAAAAAAAAAAAAAAAAACTTTCTAAGCAGTTCATTGGTCTGGGTCAAACCCTGTCCTCAGCCTCACACCTAGGTCATGGCTCACATTGAACCGAAATGCTGAAGTCTACTTTGAGCGAAGAATTATTTACCACTGTTCTGAGTCCACCTCTCCCCCAATGGCCTGAACAAGACCAAATTATGTTTTCAAGATAATATAAATCTTTTCCCCCCTGTAAGATTGGTTAGGCACACACAATATTTCTTTACTTTTACTTTCGATGAAAGCATCACTGTCTTTTCTTTTAGGGAAAAATTCTCATATTGCCACTCCAGAAAGGTAAATGTGAAAACATGGATGCAGAGAGATGTTGACTTTGCAGCCAGGCCTGAGATGGAGCCTTACTGTGAGGTTTGACCCACCTCCAAGCTAAGCTGCTGCAGTCCATGGTCTGTGTTACGGTTCCGTGACTGTCTCCTAGTTACACTCCGGGTATGTGGCTTCTTCCTGAGGAGCACTCAGCTAACTATTAAAAGACTCCAAAAAGAACAGCCTAATTTCTGTGTGGTACTGAAGCGATATTTTAATCCTAAGTAAACAAGTATAAGGTTCAGTTATTGAATAATGGCCCAGCGATGTTATTACCTTGCCTCTCAAGCTCTTGAAACAATTCGTACTTTCTCAGCTCCTTTTAAAGTTACCAATGACTTCTATAAATATAAGTCAATCCAGAAATAGCTGGATGAATTTGTCTCAACACGTTCCTTTTCCTTGCAAACTTTGGTCTAGAACTTAAAAACATAGGAAAATATATAAACAATTTTCTAAACAATCCTGCTATAATCTCAAATTTAGTTTCATACATTAGAACTAAAATGTAGCAATCAAATATGAGAGATTAAAACAGTCTTTTGTTCAGTACTATGATATTATCCAGGTAAGTCGCTAAAAATCTAAAAGCAGAAGCACATAATATTGAGAATGCTTCAATCTTTGTATTGAAGACAGGGGGGACTAAAGTTATGAAAAACAGGGACAAATGATGCTGAATCTGAAATTAGAAGACTTTTCGATTAAAACTAATAATGTAACAGCCAGATTTTGTGAGGACCATTTTATTCAATAGGTAACATTTATCTAGCAACTGATAGGTGCCCACCCTTGTGCTAGTTTCCAAGGGAACCGAAAACAGAACATACTTTCTGCCTTTTGTGTGTTTAGTTTCCTGAGACCTTGTGAGGAATACACACTCTGCACACATATATTCTGATGCAGGTACCCACCTTAGCTTCACGAGATGGTCCCTCATCCAAATGCATTTGTTTCCAAATGGAGGATCATTCATGAAGAGATTTTACTGTGTTCTTAATGGACCTTTGAGAAGAATCCAGAGATTTATGTGGGCTTAACAACCTCGAGTTTCCTCTCTCAACATCCAAGACAAACATCTGTCTATCAAGGTCACAGGTGTTGTTGCCACTGAAATACCACCTTCAGCATATTAAAGCTTCAATTTCCAAAATGTCTTTAGGTTTTAGGAGGAAATTCAATGACATTTCTTCCCTCACACAAGATAAATTAAAAGTTTTTGACAAACATTTGTTTTGGTGACTCTAGTCAGAACAATATATTGCCAAAACTTTAACAGAACCCATTTTAAGAACATATTTTCTGACACTACAAAAACAAACAAGGCCAGCAGTAACCATGAAAAGGAATTTCCTCATATTCGTCCTTTGGGAACAGCCAGAAGAAAGTGGGGTGTCCGATTATATTGGGGTCCTAAGGACTTAGTTCAGATGACGTGAAAAGTCTCAGAACTATGTTCCCCTTCAAGGATTTACAGGGTTAGCTCCCTGTGAATGTCTCTGGAAGAAATAATGAGTTTTCACTGACTAACTTTTTTGAACTGGGAATGCAAAACTGTGAAGAGATGAGAGACATGTCATCCAGAAAGCATGATTGATGGCAGGAATTCTTATCAGAATGGAGCAATTCATTCCTAATATTAGAGCAAATTCCAGAGGAAGACACCTGTTGTTTGAAATTGTGCAGGTTACGTTTGTTCAGAAAATTCACTGACATGTTGTGAAAGTCTTTGATCTGCGTTCTCTGTGGGAAGTGTCCTTTCCAGGCCCAGTTCTCATTGGACTGATGAGTGAAGTCAACTCTATTTTGATTTCCCAGTTCTTATTTGTCCCTGAAGGGACACTAACCCATAAGGAATGCAGATCCACTGACACCTGTTTCTTCTCTTCATCCCTAGGCTTGGTAAAACAACTTTTCACTTTTGCAAGTCTCTGAAAGTTTCATCTTATCTTAACCTTGCCCATACCTCTAACAAGTAGATCCTTTAATAAATTCTCCTCATTTGAACCTTTGGTGACCAGGTTTCTAACTTTGGAGATGAGGGAACTATTGGTTGTAACAACCAAAATAAAGAATGTCTGAGAAAGTTCATGTTAAAGATTAAATGAAAAGTTTCTCTTTTAACCCGTTGAATTTCTGGGAACTTCAGAGCACTTACTTGCAATTATTCAGTAGCAGTTTGTTTGTAGGGCTCCAAAGGTCAGGAGAGAGGTCCGTGAGAAAGATGTGTATTAGGGATTTATCAGTCATACAGAAAGGAGGTGAGATAGAGTTGATTGATGCAATTGTCTAGGAAAGTGTAAAGAACAGGAGAAACAATGGGCCAAGGGGCAGGAGCATTTGAATGACAGAGGAAGAAAGAAAAGTAACTCATAGAATCAAGAGTTACAGTTAAGAGTTTCAACAAGGAAGGAGATGTCAGAAGAGCTGCCAAAGAGAGATGCACTGCGATGTGGTTGGATAACTGCTGACTGGACAGGGGGAGGCTGTAGGGTTATTTGCAGCCTCAGGGATTCCATGCTCAGTGGGGGAATAGGAACAGAAACTGGACTTGGGTGCTGGGTGAGGCAAGTTGGAGACGGAGTGGTGAGTGTAGTCAACTCTATGTCAGTTTCCATTATACCAATCTTTCCACATAACGTTTGTGAGGTAGGATTCTCAGGACTCTATTTGTTTCCTGTGATTTTGGATTTACTCTGATTGGTGTGACCATGGTCAGAGAGCCTGGAAGACGTTTTGTGAGCAGATCATGAATACCCAGTGAAAACCTACTAGGTACTAGCCACTAAAAATGATGCTTTCCATTGCACTGTTACACCACTACTTCAAAAGATTAATGCATACTACAATGTAACCCTCTCAGTTGTTCTTTCACAGGCTTTCTCCTTGAGATGACAGGCATCTGGATAAATGATAATTCACATCTTTTTCCTGATGTTTCAAATGTCTGGATGGATCATGGCATGTGGACAAAAATCTATATAATTAACCTGAATGTTCATATTTCATCATGTGATCTTGTTACACTAAAGGTAAAGCAATATAATGCTTCTAAATCTTGCCAAACGAATGCAGTCATGTGCATCGGATAATTTTGATTAAGAAATAATAATAATTGCCCCTTAATGTACTGTTTTAAAAACTTCTCTCACTAAAATTTAGAACATTTGTATCACATATGAAAATCTTTAAAATAGCTTTAAGTAGTTACCCACTAAAGTAATGTCAAAGATTCAATTTATGTTTAATAGTCAATAAAAGTAGGTGTGCTAATTCATTTTGCTACCTGTGAATCTGGCTTGAAGCTACATTTGTAGGTTAATAAATACACTTATTTGAAAATGATGCTTTAATTGAGTCATCTGATTAAATTTTCATAACATAAAAGGTTGATGGTATTTGTTTCTATTTTATAAGCAGGAAACAATCACTAAATGGAAGTGCCAGGACTGCAACTTAGGTCTAACTCCAGAACTTCATTTTCTTTCCATCACATCACACCGTGACCTTGATGACAAGTCTCACAAATTGTTCTCGCTTTGCAGATGATGGATCAAGTGTGTGGTCTAACACATTTAGTGCCAGAGCCAGGATTCTGGCTTGGAACGAGAATTCTAATCGTTGGCTCTTTGAGCTCCACCACTTTGACTGTTTTCAGACAGCAGATAGTGCACTGTGCTTGTACTTGAGGAGCTTATACTTGAACTGTACTTGGAAGGTGGATTAACTTTGTTAAGCAGAGGTGGCCTCTTGTTAGAACTATTTTTGACAGTGCAGCAATGGGCTTATAACTTAATAAAAATATTATGTAAACCCTATCAACTTCACTGCTTGTAAGTACTATCAACAGCTAACTAAATTCTTGAAACACATGAAGCTTTTAGTCATAAGAAAGCACAGACTTTTAAACTCATAACTCAGGAAAGCATTAATGGCATTTTTATAGGAACAATATAGAAAATCATGGTATCTACTAAGTATCTGGAGGAAGGGAGAGAACACATAATCGTCTATATTCAAGAACACTGTCTTTAGTTTGATTACAGTTCAGTCCCTTATTTCTGTTTGGTCAACATATGATTTATATGTTACAGTATGGTCAAACATTGCATCAAAGTATAAAAGTATAATTTTCAAAAGTTAAAAAAGTTTTAGAGTGAGAAGAGTGAAAAGGTGTCAAGATTCCATTCAAATAATAAATAAGAGAGTCACTAATTGAAAAAAAGAGGATTTAATGAGCATTTTCAAGAACTGAATATTTGTCATTTGGAAAAAATTAGAGTAAGATTGATAGGTTAGATACGAACTTATTGATGTCCTACCAGACAGAAAAACCTTTAATGTTAAATTACATTCTTTGAGACCAGGAGTTTGAGACCAGCCTGGGTATCATGGTGAAACCCTGTCTCTACAAAAATACAAAAATTAGCTTGGTGTGATGGTGCACGCCTGTAGACCCAGCTACTTGGGAGGCTGAGGTAGGAGGACCACTTGAGCCCAGGAGGTGAGGGCTACAGTGAGCCAAGATTGTGCCACTACACTCCAGCGTTGGCAACAGAGTGGAACCCTGACTCAGAAAAAAAAAAAAATTATTTTCCGTCCTAGGTAGAAATCTACAAACTGACTAACTTCACAGTGTCTGAGTTCCAATCAAACAGGAAATAGCAAAGTTATGGCCAGCTACCATTTTCTGATCTCCAAGTTTTGGATGCTGCTTTCAAAGTCAAATCCTAAAACTATCTAATGATCTATTTAATAATTTCGAGTATAATTACAGGGCCTGAATCTAATTAAACGAATGTTTATTTATGCAGCAAGCATGCCACTAAAAAGACTGAAATGATATGTCAAGAGTTTTAAATGTTGAAAATACTCACTTTTTATTATAAAACTGTTTCATTTTTTAGATCTTTAGACTCAGGCTAATATATATATATATATGCATATATTTTAAAATTTGCCTTGAATAACGTTGATGATTTAAAGCAAAATATGTTTCTGATGGAAAACTACCATGATTTTTCATACATATAGAATTAAAAGCAGTAATAGTAATGTGATTCTTTGATTCTTGTCTCTGCAACTGAATATTTTAAACTGAAGCATATGAGCTACTCATTAAGGGTGTGCTGATGGATTTCTGAATGTTTATCTATTCATGTGCAGTTACAGATATTTTCACATATATGTATAAAATTTAAATAAAAGATATAATTTAAATAAAAATATAAAATATTTTAAAAATAAATCTTTTTTTAGAATAAAACTAAGAAATGAACAAAAACCTTAAAATTGTTGAAGAAAAAGGATTGACGTAACTGTTAAAAGAACTGTTAGCTGTTTTTATCTAAGTCAATATAGCTCAAATCTCCTCAGCTGTAATTCTTTGTGAAGAAAAGAAAGACAGAAAGAAATATATAAAAAAGAAAGGAAGGATGGAAGAAAAGAAAGAAAGAAAAAGAGAAAAAGGAAGAAAGAAAAGGAAAGAAAAGAAAAATAAAGAAAAAAGAAAGAAAAGAGAAAAAAAGAAACAACAGCATCCTTTTTTTCATGAGTACTTTAGAATAAACTGAGCTTTGAAAACTTATCTTGTTGTCTTAGAGTTAAGGAAAACATGATGAGTCTGTTCATGGAAGAGAAAATAAGGATTTTAAAAGCAGGAAGAAGACAGAAAAAGTTTTCGGATGTGTATCATTTGCCATTGAGTCCAGCTGATGAGGATCCATACATAATGGCTGCAAAGTTAGGTCTTGGTGCTTTGACACCTCGTCATGGTATCTACGATGAACATACATTTTCTCTTCATTTCACTTGTTAGAATTTCTGAATTAAAATCAGTTGAGTACTATACTTGATAGCTTCTGGCCACATCAAAGTTTATTTGCCATTGATATTCGAAATTTGCATTCAGTATTTCCACACATTTGGTGTGAATTGCCTGAATCAGACTGGGATCATAGCCCCTCATTTCCCGCCAGGCTGTAACTGGTGGTCTCGAGCTGGTCAGCCAAGCACTGGAGACCATGAGCTTGTCCCTGACACTGGGCACACACCTCCCTCCCCTTTCTCGGTGTGCTGGGCTAGCTGAGATGTTTGTCTTATTTATTCTATCAGGTGTCTTTATATTAGCTTGCAGCTTTTTGAGGGTGACTTCCAAATAACAATTTAACCGTTTTCCACAGAATAAAGTATCTGTGGAATGGTTTTCATGTCAAAACCTGCTGTCTGTTGAAATGTAGATTTAGCCCAGGCTCTACACTATACAGGCAACCAGACAATGGAGCTCAGGTCAATCTATTTCCAGACACCACTAGAGGATTCAGAGAAGGGAAAAAGACCTCAGCCCCTAACTGCCTTTCCATGTTATTGCACTTAATAAATCAGGGTGATCTTAATAAGTAAATGACTGGACTACATACAATGTTGTACTTTTATACCTGATTCTTTAGAGCCAAGATGTTCAATACGGTAATCACTGACCACATGTTCCTATTTAAATTGAGTTAATTTAAAGTAAATCAAACTAAAGTCCAATTTTTCAGTTACTCTAACCACATTCCAGTGCTCAATAGCCCCAGGTGGCCAGGATTAGGCAAGGCGGGGATGGAGCCTTTTCATTATTATACAAAGATATCTTAGTATTCTCTAGAGTTGTTTAGGTGTAACAAGATTCACTTATGTAAGAAGAATCATGCAGTTGCAGCCATAAAAAAGAATGAAATCATGTCATTTGCAGGGACATGGATGAAGCTGGAAACCATCATTCTCAGCACCCTAACAAAGGAAGAGAAAACTAAACACCTCATGTTCTCACTTATAAGTGGGAGTTGAACAATGAGAACACATGGACACAGGGAGGGAAATATCACACACCAGGGCCTGTTGGGGGGTGGGGGGCAAGGGGAGGGAAAGCATTAGGACAAATACCTAATGCATGCGGGGCTTAAAAACTAGATGATGGGTTGATAGGTGCAGCAAACCACCATGGAACATGTATACCTATGTAACAAACCTGCACGTTCTGCACCTGTATCCTGGAACTTAAAGTCAAATAATAAAGAAAAAAATAAATAAAATAAATAAAGTTAAAAGATGGGGCAAAAAAAAAGAATCATGCAGCTGATAATTAAAAATATATATTTTATGTACAGACCTATTCTAACATGTCTTACTTACAACTTAATTTGCTTTCTCAATGGAGCTCCTTAGAAAATCTCCCAAATAGAAATTTGCATAGACAATATTTTCTGAATCTGCTCCTGACATTGTAATATCAGTGGAGACCGAAATTAGTCAAGTTTAATCTGAGATTTAATCTGTATGTGATTTACTAAGTGAAAATAAAAATCAAACAGACTGGGAACACTGTGAAGGCTTCATAAGGGTATTTTGGAATCTCTTTGTTCTAGATGAGACATGATCTGTGCCCAATTTTTCTCCTATCTAGCCTGTTTTTGGTGGCCAGTGGCCATATACATATTGTCACGTAAGGCCATGAGCAGTGACTTGTGGGGACAACAGCCAAAGCCAAGCTGTCTCAAATAATTAGCATGCTTGTAGATTAGTTCATCTTGTAGATCCAATATCTGAATTTTAGCGTAAAGACAATAAGTGAAGAATCCTGCCAGCATTAAATTTGAGCAAACTCCAATTAAAAATCTTCCTATGAGTTTGTAGACAATCTTAACTATTTAGCATTAGAATCTCAGAATTTTGGGGGCATGCCCAAGATGGCCGAATAGGAACAGCTCCAGGCTCCAGCTCCCAGCGTGAGTGACACAGAAGATGGGTGATTTCTGCATTTTCAACTGAGGTACCGGGTTCATCTCACTGGGGAGTGCTGGGACAATCAGTGCTGGTCAGCTGGAGCAGCCCGACCAGCGAGAGTTGAAGCAGGGTGAAGCATCACCTCACCTGGGAAGCGCAAGGGGGAAGGGAATCCCTTTTCCTAGTCAAGGGAAACTGAGACAGACAACACCTGGAAAATTGGGTAATTCCCACCCTAATACTGTGCTTTACCAAGGGTCTTAGCAAATGGCACACCAGGAAATTATATCCCACACCTGGCCTGGAGGGTCCCATGCCCATGGAGCCTCCCTCATTGCTAGGACAGCAGTCTGAGATCTAACTGCAAGGTGGCAGCAAAGCTGGGGGAGGGGCACCCACCATTGCTGAGGCTTAAGAGGGTAAACAAAACCACCAGGAAGCTCGAATTGGGTGGAGCCCACTGCAGCTCAAGGAGGCTGGCCTGCCTCTGTAGACTCCTCCTCTAGGGACAGGGCATAGCTAAACAAAAAACAGCAGAAACCTCAGCAGAGGTAAATGCCCCTGTCTGATAGCTTTGAAGAGAGCAGTGCAGTGGATCTCCCAGCACGGAGGTTGAGATCTGAGAACATACAGACTGCCTGCTCAAGTGGGTCCCTGACCCCTGAGTAGCCTAACTGGGAGACATCCCCCACTAGGTGCAGACCGACACTGCACACCTCACATGGTGGGGTACACCCCTGTGATGAAGCTTCCAGAGCGAGAATCGGACAGCAACAATATCGCTGTTCAGCAATATTCTATCTTCTGCAGCCTCTGCTGCTGATACCCAGGCAAACAGGGTCTGGAGTGGACCTCAAGCAAACTCCAACAGACCTACAGCTGAGGGTCCTGACTGTTAGAAGGAAAACTAACAAACAGAAAGGACACCCACACCAAAACCCCATCAGTATGTCACCATCATCAAAGACCAAAGGCAGATAAAACCACAAAGATGGGGAAAAAGCAGGGCAGAAAAGCTGGAAATTCAAAAAATAAGAGCGCATCTCCCCCTCCAAAGGAATGCAGCTCATTGCCAGCAAAGGAACAAAGCTGGACGGAGAATGACTTTGACGAGTTGAGAGAAGAAGGCTTCAGTTGATCAAACTTTTCAGAGCTAAAGGAGGAACTACGTACCCAGCGCAAAGAAACTAAAAACCTTGAAAAAAGAATGGATGAATGGATAACTAGAATAATCAATGCAGAGAAGACCTTAAAAGAACTTATAGAGATGAAAATCATGACATGAGAACTACGTGACAAATACACAAGCTTCAGTAACTGACTCGATCAACTGGAAGAAAGAGTATCAGAAATTGAAGATCAAATGAATGAAATGAAGCGAGAAGAGAAGTGTGGAGAAAAAAGAGTAAAAAGAAATGAACAAAGCCTCCAAGAAGTATAGGATTATGTGAAAAGACCAAATCTACATCTGATTGGTGTGCCTGAAAGTGACGGGGAAAATGGAACCAAGTTGGGAAACACTCTGCAGGATATCAACTAGGAGAATTTCCCCAACCTAGCAAGGCAGGCCAACATTCAAATTCAGGAAATACAGAGAATGCCACACAGATACCACTTGAGAAGAGCAACTCCAAGACACATAATTGTCAGATTCACCAAGTTGAAATGAAGGAAAAAATGTTAAGGGCAGCCACAGAGAAAGGTCGGGTTACACACAAAGGGAAGCCCATCAGACTAACAGCAGATCTCTCTGCAGAAACTCTCCAAGCCAGAAGAGAGTGGGGGCCAATATTCAACATTCTTAAAGAAAAGAATTTTCAGCCCAGAATTTCATATTCAGCCAAACTAAGTTTCATAAGTAAAGGAGAAATAAAATCCTTTACAGACAAGCAAATGCTTACAGATTTTGTCACCACCAGGCCTGCCCTACAAGAGACCCTGAAGGAAGCACTAAACATGGAAAGGAAAAACAGGTACCAGCCATTGCAAAAACATGTCAAAATGTAAAGTCCATTGATGCTAGGAAGAAACAGCATCAACTAGCCAGCAAAATAACCAGTTAATATCATAATGGCAGGATCAAGTTCACACATAACAATCTTAACCTTAAATGTAAATGGACTAAATGGTTCAATTAAAAGACACAGAATGGCAAATTGGATAAAGAGTCAAGACCCATCAGTTCGCTGTATTCAGGAGACCCATGTCACATGCAGAGACACACATAGGCTCAAAATAAAGGGATGGAGGAAGATCTACCAAGCAAATGGAGAACAAAAAAAGCCGGGGTTGCAATCCTAGTCTCTGATAAAACAGACTTTAAACCATCAAAGATCAAAAGAGACAAAGAAGGCCATTACATAATGGTAAAGGGATCAATTCATCAGGAAGAGCTAACTATCCTAAATATATATGCACCTAATACAGGAGCACCCAGATTCATAAAGCAAGTCCTTGGAGACTTACAAAGAGACTTAGACTCCCATACAACAATAATGGGAGACTTTAACACCCCACTGTCAACATTAGACAGATCAACGAGACAGAAAGTT
Organism: Macaca mulatta; assembly: GCF_049350105.2. Taxonomy (NCBI): domain Eukaryota; kingdom Metazoa; phylum Chordata; class Mammalia; order Primates; family Cercopithecidae; genus Macaca; species Macaca mulatta. The sequence goes on from NC_133408.1 coordinate 81,623,425, forward strand.
AACAAGGATATCCAGGAATTGAACTCAGCTCTGCACCAAGTGGACCTAATAGACATCTACAGAACTCTCCACCCCAAATCAACAGAATATACATTCTTCTCAGCACCACATCGCACTTATTCCAAAATTGACCACATAGTTGGAAGTAAAGGACTCCTCAGCAAATGTACAAGAACAGGAATTATAACAAACTGTCTCTCAGACCACAGTGCAATCAAACTAGAACTCAGGACTAAGAAACTCAATCAAAACCACTCAACTACATGGAAACTGAACAACCTGCTCCTGAATGACTACTGGGTACATAACGAAATGAAGGCAGAAATAAAGATGTTCTTTGAAACCAATGAGAACAAAGACACAACATACCAGAATCTCTGGGACACATTTAAAGCAGTGTGTGGAGGGAAATTTATAGCACTAAATGCCCACAAGAGAAAGCAGGAAAGATCTAAAATTGACACCCTAACATCACGATTAAAAGAACTAGAAAAGCAAGAGCAAATGCATTCAAAAGCTAGCAGAAGGCAAGAAATAACTAAGATCAGAGCAGAACTGAAGGAGATAGAGACACAAAAAACCCTTCAAAAAATCAATGAATCCAGGAGCTGATTTTTTGAAATGATCAATAAAATTGATAGACAGCTAGTAAGACTAATAAAGAAGAAAAGAGAGAAGAATCAAATAGATGCAATAAAAAATGATAAAGGGGATATCACCACTGACCCCACAGAAATACAGACTACCATCAGAGAATACTATAAACACCTCTACACAAATAAACTAGAAAACCTAGAAGAAATGGATAATTTCCTGGACACATACACTCTCCCAAGATTAAACCAGGAAGAAGTTGAATCCCTGAATAGACCAATAGCAGGCACTGAAATTGAGGCAATAATTAATAGTCTACCAACCAAAAAAAGTTCAGGACCAGACGGATTCACAGCTGAATTCTACCAGAGGTACAAGGAGGAGCTGGTACCATTCCTTCTGAAACTATTCCAGTCCATAGAAAAAGAGGGAATCCTCCCTAACTCATTTTATGAGGCCAACATCATCCTGATACCAAAGCCTGGCAGAGACACAACAAAAAAAGAGAATTTTAGACCAATATCCCTGATGAACATCGATGCAAAAATCCTCAACAAAATACTGGCAAACCGAATCCAGCAGCACATCAAAAAGCTTATCCACCATGATCAAGTGGGCTTCATCCCTGGGATGCAAGATTGGTTCAACATACCCAAATCAATAAACATAATCCAGCATATAAATAGAACCAAAGACAAAAACCACATGATTATCTCAATAGACGCAGAAAAGGCCTTTGACAAAATTTATCAGCCCTTCATGCTAAAAACTCTCGATAAATTTGATATTGATGGACCGTATCTCAAAATAACAAGAGCTATTTATGACAAACCCACAGCCAATATCATACTGAATGGGCAAAAACTGGAAGCATTCCCTTTGAAAACTGGCACAAGACAGGGATGCCCTTTCTCACCACTCCTATTCAACATAGTGTTGGAAGTTCTGGCTAGGGCCATCAGGCAAGAGAAAGAAATAAAGGATATTTAGTTAGGAAAAGAAGAAATCAAATTGTCCCTGTTTGCAGATGACATGATTGCATATTTTGAAAACCCCATTGTCTCAGCCCAAAATATCCTTAAGCTGATAAACTGTTGGTGGGACTGTAAACTAGTTCAACCATTGTGGAAAACAGTGTGGCTATTCCTCAAGGATCTAGAACTAGAAATACCATTTGACCCAGCCATCCAATTACTGGAGATATACCCAAAGGATTATAAGTCATGCTGCTATAAAGACACATGCATACGTATGTTTATTGCGGCACTATTCACAATAGCAAAGACTTGGAATCAACCCAAATGTTCAGTGACAGACTGGATTAAGAAAACGTGGCACATATACACCATGGAATACTATGCAGCCATAAAAAAGGATGAGTTCGTGTCCTTTGTAGGGACATGGATGCAGCTGGAAATCATTCTCAGCAAACTATCACAAGAACAGAAAACTAAATACCACATGTTCTCACTCATAGGTGGGAATTGAACAATGAGAACGCTTGGACACAGGAAGGGGAACATCACACACAGGGGCCTATTGTGGGGAGGGGGTAGCGGGGAGTGATAGCATTAGGAGATATACCTAATGTAAATGATGAGTTAATGGGTGCAGCACACCAATATGGCATATGTATATATATGTAACAAACCTGCATGTAGTGCACATGTACCCTAGAACTTAAAGTATAATAATAATAAAAAAAGAATTAGAATTTTATTGAAAGGTAGTAGTTCACTAGTTATTTGAATTTTTAGTTTCAGTAGTAAGTGAAAGAAACCCTATTGAATTTGGTTGTTGCAGAACACTGAAAAAAATATTACTTTTGATTTTAAGAAATATTAGATATGATAGAACTCTTTTTCTTTAATGCCCAAGAGGTCACTATTTTTGAAGACCAAGTCTTATTGCCAACTGAGTATTCACTTTGCAAATTAACATTTAAATGTCTCTTTCTTTTGTACAAAATCTTGGGAAAACTTTACAACATCTAAAAGATGTTAGACATCAACGTCTAAAAGAAAAAGTTTTGGTGAAGATTGCAGAAATAAAAATATGTATTAGTGTGTTGGCCTCAATATCAGTGCTAGGCCATATCAAGGAAGTTATTTCTGTTATGCAACTTGTGTTTGTTTACATATCTACACATATACATATCTATTTTTTCTTATTGTTATGTGGTATGTTCTCTTGGGAGTAGGGCATTTCTACCGAAAGGAAAGTTCATTTATGTATTTAGAATTTACTTTTTTTGTTTTTAGACAGAATCTTGCTCTATTGCCCAGGCTGGAGTACAGCGGCGCAATCTTGGCTCACTGCAACCTCTGCCTCCTGGGGTTCCAGTGATTCTTGTGCCTCAGCCTCCCAAGTAGCTGGGACTACAGGTGCACACCACCAAGGCTGCATAATTTTTGTATTTTTAGTAGAGATGGGGTTTCACTGTGTTGCCCAGGCTGGTTTTGAACTCCTGACCTCAAGTGATCCACCCATCTCGGCCTCCCAAGTGCTGGAATTACAGGCGTGAGCCAGCATGCCTGGCCAGAATGTACATTTTTGATTGTGTAAATCATGTAAATGGTTTCTAACCCTTGCTTGGTCTCTACCTTTTCAGGCAATAATGCAAGCTTCCCAGAACCATGCCATACCCACAGAAAACCTTAAATACACAAATACACTTTCAGGAGACTCTTGAATCATATGGAGACATGTTAAGGAGTCTATGGGCCCCAGAACAAGAAGTCCTTAAACCGAAACACTCAACACACTTTTTTTTTTTTTAAAGGCTCGTGCTTTTCTGACATTTAATAAAACTAAATTCCACACGATGGTGGCGAAGTCATAAGATACTTTGCCACCATGTTAAATATTCTTAAAATAAGACACATTCTTCTAATGTCACACTGAGAAATAGAGAACTAACATCATCATATATTGGCTACTGCATAGTAAATAACAAAATGTTGTAGAGAGTTAAATAAAAATCATCACAGTTAAAATATGCTTCTGTGAATATTTTGCCTTGTCCTGAAACCAAATTATTAATTGGTAAAAATTTGAGTTTTTAAAAATCTATCTAGCTTTTCAAATTTTAACATTAATATAATGTAGTATAAATTTATGTATTTTATATTACATGTGGGTTAAACATTTTTAAGTATTTGGCCATGTTATGTAATAGGAAATAGTAATATAGCATATATAAAATGAAATAGTCACATTTCCTCTTTTGAGAATTTCAAATTATCATAACTTTTTTGTTCAAGTAGGTTTTATACTTAAAAATGTATATATTTAAGTACAGATATATATATATTTAAGTATATATACATATTATATATATTTAAGTGTATATATACATATTATATATATATTTAAGTACAAATAAGTGTTTTTGGTAGAGTCAGGATTCCACCATGTTAGCCAGGTTGGTCTAGAACTTCTGGCCTCAAGTGATCCACCCACCTCAGCCTCCCAAATTGCTGAGATTACAGGCGTGAGCTACTGCACCAGGCCAGAATATTTAGATTTAAAAAAAAATCGTAGTACTTAAATTTTCTTGAATATCATAAAGAACTTTGTTATAACTTTTAGAGGATTCATGGAATGATACTTCTAGTATTACTTGCCATATATAAATATTAAATTATTTCACAAATAGTTTGAGTTAATTAATAACTTTTTATGTTTTTATAGAGTGTATTCTTCAGAACACCAGTTCCTTAAAATGCTCAAAGTAAAACAGGTTCCATGATCTAAATAAGTTGAGAAATTCTGTACACTATTTCTCTTTTCAAGATTTATTGTGCACTTTCATAAACTGGGGGCTCTGAAGAGTCTTAAGGAAGCAAACCTATTAAGTCTATTACAGTGTTTTCCAAATTATTTGGACAATGAAACATGTAATAATAGCATAATAACTATGCAGAAATAGCATCCTCGAAACTTATTCTAAAAGGCATAGACGTGTAAGTTGAATTTCTTTTTGCCGTTTTCTTTGTCATTCAGGTTGTTTGTGTGGGTTTTTGAAAATAACACTGAAGTAGGTATCACCAAAACTGAATTACATTATATTCTGCTGCTAAGAAGCAGTTTGATTTTAAGTCATCCAATCCCTATGAGTCTCAATGTACTCACTGATAAAACAAGCATATTATAAAATACTCTGGAATTCTTTTCTAAATCTCTGTTTTGTTATTCCATAATGTATACTTTATCCTGCTTTTCAAAGACATGGGCTTTTTCAAATTTCGTGAATCCCAGTTATTATCATAAGGCAGGGCACAATGTTTATTCAATGTAAATAAAAGGCTCCTAAAAGTATGTGAAAGAAACAGAAATCAGTTTAAGAATATTTTGTTCTGCTTATTAAAAATAATACCTACATTAGTGTTACAGCTCTTTTAGAATTTGGTTAGTGGTCTTTCTGTCTTTTTTTTTTTTTTTTTTTTTTTTGCTGGAAAGCCCCTAAAAATAAAAAGTAAAAATAAAAAAAAATAACCTATATAATCATGGCTTTCAATAAAAGATATAGATTGGTTTTTCTCTTGTATGATAAGCAATGTGGAGACAACTCATCCAGGGCTGAATCACAAGGCCAAGGCCAAAGTCTCTGCAATTCCATTAGTGTTTCCGTCATGTTGGCATGATGGCTGCTGCAGCTCCAGCCATAATATCCACCCTTCCAACAAAAAGAAAAAAGTGATAGTGAAAAGCAGGGGGTGCCTACAGGAATAAAATGATAATTTCCCAATTATTCCGAGCAGACTTAGTTTTGCTATCTCATTCAGCATGTAAAGAGTATCTAGCACATTGTAAGAACTCAGAAATATTTGTTGAATGACTCAAGCTCATAGGCCAGCTCTTTCTTCCATGATTATGCTCAGACATTACCAGGTTCAGAAATGTAGATTTCTTTCTCCTTAATCTAGGCCAGTTGATGAATGAAATCCTGGTCCTATTGGTAAAGAAGGGAGCATTGTAGTCAATAGCAGTGTCTGCCACAAACTGTAGGTTTTTCTGAGGGCTGTGCTAATACAAACTACTTTTTCGAACAAACAGGAACATCTGTGGTGAAAAAGGGCAACAGATACTGACTCAGCCTCTTTGAGCAGTGTGGAAAGTTTTCTTCATCAATGTCCCTTGTTAACTGCCAAATTGCCTTCCTTTTAAAAAGCAATCATAAATGACTGCAGGTAATATTAATATGACTTCAAACATCCTATGAAAGCATAGTGTAAACCTCAGTATGTAAAAATATCCCAAACTTAGAACAAGATCTGTGAATGGAAAATATCAAATAGACTTTATTGCATAAGTAGACCAGTAAAATTTCATTATGAAAAGATGACAACAGGTATCCACACTATAATTGAAAACAGTGGTAAAAACAAAAATATCTCATAATTACAGAAAATGGGATTTGGGAATGAAAGAAAACTCACACTCAAAAATCTCTCTAACAAAGGAGTAAGTCATATCCACTGGTAGTGGCAGAAAGTAGTCTGAAATGCCACAGGCCTTAATTAATGAATTATATTTTATAATAATTTATGGTCAGCCAAGCATTTTTTACATGTGTCATGCATCTCAGTGCATTTAATCTTCCCAACCACCTATAAAAGAATGACTGTAATCAGCCCCGTTTTGCACATGGTAGAAACTGAGGAAATGGGACAACTTGCCTGAAGTCATGTGTGCTCAAACATCATCCATTATGTCTGTGATTCCAAAATAGATACAGCATGATATGATAAAAAGGCTGTAGTCTTTTTCAGTTCAACTTAATACTAAAATGATGTTCATTTGCTCCCATCATAGGACAGTTCCTCGAAAATATTTTTTTTTTTTTTTTTTTTTACTGCAAGTTTACCTAGAATTTCCCTGGCTCCACTTTTTTTGGCTAAGCATTGGTTTTGGTCTTGGGTCACACGGTATAATCACACTTAGACTGTCCACGTGGAGAACCTGGCTTGGATGGCTCTGCCAATCCTCCCTCTCCTGGGCTTGAACATAACAAGAAGGAGTGGACCTAGGGTATCACACAGTTACCCAGTTTTAAATCTGTGCCCTTTTTACCACCTCCTTCTCTTTCCCCAGTGTAATATTTCAGGGATCTTGTTTAGGCTATTTGTTTACAGGATTAATGTAGATTCCTAGGACATGTTATCTAAAATATTATGCAAATGTTTCCAATTCTGAATTCATAGCATAAATAAAAAATTATCCAATTAATTTAATTTATGTCTCCAAAATTTATTAGAAATCTATTTTACCTCAGGCACCTGGTCAACTTCTGACATCCCAAAGATGAATAACACCTATCCCTTCCCTTGAGGAATTTTATATTCCATCCATATATCAATTGCACTGTTTCTGGTTGCTGGTTTCTGGTATTTTTCTGGAAGTTATTATTAATATTTCCTCTTGCTGAGAATTTTTACTACTTAGTTTGCTGGTTAAATATGTATTGCTTGTCTGAATATTCACGGCCACTAACTTCCTTCAGTAGACCCTGGAAGACACTGAGCAAATAATATACAGCAGGAAAACCACAAAGTGGGCAGTGCATGGGACATTTCCCAGTGTAGAGCCTCTTGAATTATTCAGAAGAGCAATTTCTTGTGAGTGCTATCGGAGAGATGTAGTAGAGTTACCATATTAAAGTCTATATTCCTACTTTTGTAGATTAAAATTTGACACAAGAATAAGTAACGTTTGAAGTGAAACCTCACAAAATACCATTCACTGTGATACATTAAGAAGAATTGCCTAGAAGTGTTCAATTAGACTAAATTTAGTTGTTTCGATAATTAGCTAGAAGGAGGAGCTGTTTCAGCAGGAGTGGGTGTCTTACATAGAGGGCTCCAATAAAGCTCAGCTTCCCTGGAACTAGGCTTTTTTCCTTCTTGTGATAGCAAGGTAGGGGGTGGGAGACAACTCCAGATGTGGGCCCTGGACACCAGACCAAATTGAGGACTAGTTAAAACAAGGCTGGGGCAGAAGCACTTTTCCATAAGACATGCGCACGAGTGTGCCATGTCAGTTTACCATTACCACAGCAACACCCATAAGTTACCACCCTTTCCCTAGAAATTTCTACATAAACCACCCCTTAATTTGCATGTAATTAAAAGTGGTTACAAATATGACTGCCGTACTGGCTGTGAGCTGCTATTCTGGGCACCCTGCCTAGCAGGTAGCCTTGCTTTGTAAAGAGCAGTACCGCTGCTGCTACCGTACGCTGCCGCTTCAATAAAAGTTTCTGTTTAACGCTACTCACTAGTCCTTGAATTGTTTCCTGGGCGAAGTCAAGAACTTTGGGGCCTTACCGGTCCTGCATCATCAGGGGAACTGTAATTTCCCATGAATCCCAAAGTTCTCAGGGATGGGCAGTTGCTTTTTTCCAGATGAGTCCTGTGGTTAGCTGGCACCCCAAATGCAGATTGCAGGGCACCAAGCAGAGCCTTAATATCACCATTGTCAAAACTGTCTAGTCGAGCTTGCACTAGACAAAGGGAGACTCTGAGGAACTAGATGTTCTTTCATTCAGGAAGTATTGCCAGTCATCGGGGTGAGTTAGTTTCTCTACCAGGAAGCTGTTACATTTTCTGATGTTCAATGACTTTAACACGTATCACAGTGTATTTTAATTACGATTTCACTTTTTGGCCTCCTCCCCATTTTGTGAAGTTCCACAAGGGCAGGGCTTGTGGTTAGGTAAGCATTGACTCCCAGATTCCTGGCAGTGTTTGTCATGTGAAAAATGCTCTATTAAGTTTTAATCAATTATAAATGCATTTAAGGGTGTGAGTTCTGCAATACAACTAACCGCCTCTTATCTGTTGAGTAGCCTGAGGCACAGTTAACCTCTTGGTGCATCAGGCTCCCATGTGGGAAATAAGTACAGTAATAGTAATGATCTTGTGATGTTGTGAGATGAATAAGTTAGCAGGAAGAATGATTTAAAGAAAACACAGTGTCTAGTTCAGGCTAATGAATGAGAGACAGCCTTAAGATGAAAGCGACATACAAATGAGGAAACCAGAGAAAAATGGAGCCACAACCAGTAGATTAAGAAGCCGAAGCTTCGACTCTCTTGAAACTTCCAATTCTATAATACATTTCCTTTCCAGTTGTTAAGTCAATTTTCTTTTAATTTTCTATTAAGTTGAAAGAATTCTGACTTAATCGTCACATTTGTTAATATTTTCAATCTCACAGTTAAGAAATTAAAGTTCCTATGATTTAATTAGCATTTCTCTGCTAAATTAGTGAGACTAGAATCTCCACATTGCTCATTTTTTGTGGTCTTTAGTGAATTTTTTGTTGTTGCTGCTTTATGCTGACAATGTTCCTATTTGAGAGTGTTGTCTATTTTATGGATTCTTATTGATGTGTGTGTACATGTATATGTACGTCTTCTGGCCTATACAGCTGATTGTTGAACAACAATGGTTTGAACTGTGAGGGTCCACTTATACATGCAATTTTTCAATCAAACTCGGATTGAAAATACTGTATTCATGGAATGTGAAACCCTCATGTACTGACGGCTGTCTTTTCGTATCCACGGGTCTTATAGGGCCAAATGTGGGACTTGAGTATGCAAGATTTTGGTTTACTCGGAGTCCTGAAACCAATCTCTCAATTATACTGAGGGACAACTGTACACTTTTCTGTTACATGAGATAAGCTCTTTTTAAAAAGAGCTTTAAACCCTTAAGAGCTTAAGCTTCAGTCTACAAGTCTGAAGCTTAGTTTTAAACTATTTATGGTATAATTTGTTGTGCTGTTTTAATATTTTAATGAGACTTTTCCCCTTATTATTGCTTTTAGGGTCTCATTTAAGAATTCTTGCTCTTACTTTATGAAGATATTCTTCAAAGGCTTTAAAAGAGTTTTCTCTTGATATTTAGTCTTCTATAACACACCTGGAACTAATTTTGAGGTACGGTATTATTGCTGCAAATTTATTGTTTTCATTACGGAAAGCCAATTGTCCCAAGCACTGTTTAATAAAGGAATTCTTCGCATGATTTGTAATGCCTTTGCTATGGGGCACCAAGAACCCATTATTTCATGGGTCTATTTGTGTTTTATTGATACATTTGTCTATTTCTATACCATCTTCATATTGTCTAAATTAGTATCATTTATATAATTAATAAATTTAATATAGCATATAAGTAAACCTTCATATTCACTGAGTCAAGGCATCTTATTTGTAAATCATCTCTATATGTTAATTGGCTCTTCCTGTCAATGCATTTCAACCAATGTATCAGTTTTTAAGTTCAGGTAAAATTCACAAAATTTCACCATTCTAACCATTTTGAAATGTACAGTTTAGTGCTTTTGGCACATGCACTATGTTGTATAATCACCACCATTACCTAATTGTAGAATATTTTCATCACCCCAAAAAGAAACACTCTACCCACTGAGCTATTCCTCCTTATTTTCCTCTCTCCCAGTACATGTAAACCACCAATATGTTTTCTAATTTTATGGATTTGCCTATTCTGAACATGACGTATAAATTAAATTATATAATATGTGCCATTTTGTGTCTGGGTTCTTAGCAAAAGATTTTCGTGGTTCATTTAGCATGTGTCAGTACTTCATTCATTTATGATGTAGCCATTGTATGGCTACACTACATCTTATTTATTCTTTCATCAGCTAATGGACATTGGGGTTCCTTCTACTTTTTGACTACTAGGAATAATGCCGCTATAAATGTTCATGCACAGGTTTTTGTTTGAACATTTGTTTTCAGTTCTCTTAGAAGTGAATCTGCTGTGTCACATGATAATTCTGTATTTTTTGAGGAACTACCAAACTCTTGTCCACAGAAGCTGCACTATTTTACTTTCCCAGCAGAAACATATGAGTGTTCCAATTTCATTACATTCTTGCCAACATTTATTATTTTCTTTTTTTTGCAGTTACTCTAGTGACTGTTAGGCAATATCTCATTGTAATTTTAATTTACATCTTACTAATGGCTAGCAATGATTAGCATCCTTTCAGGAGTTTAATCATCCATTTGTACATCTTCTTTGGAAACATTTATATTCAAGTCCTTTGTCATTTAAAAATTGAGGTGTTTATCTTTTTGTTGTTAAGTTGTAACAGTTCTTTTTATATTCTGGATACTAGACTCTTATAAGACATATTATTTGCCAACAGTTTTTCCATTCTGTGAGTTGTCTTTTCACTTGCCTGCGTCTTTTGATGTACAAATTTTTAATTTTGATGAAGTTCAATTTATCTCTTTTTTTTTCTTTACTTGCTTCCATGTTTGCTGTCTTATTTAAGAAACCATTGCCCAACCCAAGGTCACAAAGATTTATACCTATGTGTTTGAGTCCTCCAAAGTGTTTTTTCTAGATCATTTGGTTATTTTGGGTCCCTTGAAATTCCATGTGAATTTTAGGAACAGTTAGTCATTTTCTTCATCAATAAATTGATGGAATTTTGATAGTAGATAAATGTGGGGAATATTGCCATCTTTCAATCTATGAACATGGATAACTTTCCATTTACTTAGGTTTTACTTAATTTCTTTCATTAATGTTTCATAGTCTTCAGTGTAATAGTATTTTAGCTGCCTAAAAATTCATTTTAAAATATTTTTTCATTTTGACACTATTTTAAATGGAATTGTTCTTATAATTTTATTTTTAAAATGTTCATTGCTAGTGATTAGAAATACAACTTTTACATGTCACCCTTGTTTCTCTTAAGTGTGCTGAACTCATTTCTTACCTCTAATAGTTTTTTATTGTGTATAAATTAGTTTTTCTCATATATAATTCATCGTCTGTGAAATGAGATAGTTTTACTTCTTTCTTTCTAATTTGGATGTCTTCTATTTCTTTTTCTTGCCTGCTTAGAATTATTTCAGTGCAATGTTCAATAGAAAGAGCAAGAGGAGAAATTCTCTAGTTGCTGATATGAGGAGGGAAGGCTTTTAGTCTTTCACCCTTAATTATAATGTTAGCTATACATTTTTGAGTAGATGCCGTTCATTAGGTTGAGAAAGATTCTTTCTATTCTTATTTTTAAAGTTTTTTTTTTTGCCTGTAGTCCCAGCTACTCAGGAGGCTGAGGCAGGAGAATGGCGTAAACCCAGGAGGTGGAGCTTGCAGTGAGCTGAGATCCAGCCACTGCACTCCAGCCTGGGCGACAGAGCGAGATTCTGTCTCAAAAAAAAAAAAAGGATTTTTTTTTTTTTTTTATCATGTAAGGGTGTGAGATTTTGTCAAATGACTTTTGCATCAGTTGAGATGATGGAATGCTTTTTCTTCATTCTATTAATATTGAATATTATAATGACTGATTATTTTGTGTATTGAACTATCCTTGCATTCCTAGGCTGAATCCCACTTAGTCATCATGGTGAATAATTTTTGGTGTCAATTTGGATAGAGCATGGTATCCAGATGTTTGATCAAACACTGGTATAGATGCTAATGTGAAGGTATTTTTTACTTGAGATAATATTTAAATCAGAAACTTGAGTAAAGATTACCTTCCATAATGGTGTGGGCCTCACCTAATAAGGTAAAGGCCATAAGAGAAGACAGGTTGAGATTTTATGAGAAAGAAGAAATTTTTCTTCCAGAATGTCTTTGGACTAGAGCTGCAAAATCACATTAACCTCGAGTCTCCAGCTGGTGGGCCTATTGGGCAGATTTTCAACTTGCTAGATTCACAATTATGTGAGTAAATTCCTTAAAAATAAATATGTGTTTCTACAAATACCCACATCCTATTGGTTCTAGTCCTCTAAAAGACCCAGAATAATACATTTCATAATCTACAGTTTTTTAATAAGCTGCTGGATTCAATTGGCTAGTATTTTGTTGAGGATTTAGGCATCATATTCGTAGAAAATATTGTTCTGTGATTTTCTTATGATATCTTTGTCTGACTTTGGTATCAGGGTGATAAAGTCCTTATAAAGTGAGCTAAAAATGGTCCCACCTTTTTTATTTTATGGAATTGTTTAACAAGGATGGATGCTAATTTTGTCCTTGACACATTTGATAGAATTCATTAGTGAAGTCACCTGGTCCTAAGATTTATTTTGTTATTTTGTTGGATTGTTTTCTTTTTCTGCATTTCTTTTCTTTTCTTTTCTTTTCTTTTCTTTTTATTGCTAATTGAACATCCTGCTGTAATAATAACTTTTCTGTTTCTTCTTCAGTCAGTTTTGGTAACTTGCATGGTTTAAAAAATTTGTTTATTTCATGTAAGTTATTGAATTTTTTGGCATTCAGTTGTTCATAGAATTCTCTTATAATCTCTTTTATTCTAATAAGGTCTATAATAAATTCTCCATTTCCATTTCTGGTTTAGTAATTTGATTCTTCTGTTTCATCAGTCTTGTTAAAGCTTTGTCAATTTTGTAGATTTTTTCAGAGAACTAGCTTTTGTTTTCACTGATTTTCTTTATTGATTTCAGACAATTTAGTTTGCTTATTTCTGCTCTCATCTTTATTATTTTATTGTTTGTGTTTCCTTTGGGCTTAGTTTACTGCATTTTTTCTACTTTTTTAAGGTGAATGGTTAGGTTAGTGATTTGAGATCTTACTTGTTTAATGTAGGCATTTACAGATGTAAATTTTCCTTTGTGTACTGCCTTCATTATATCCCATGAGTTTCTTGTGATTTTTTTCTTTGGTTCATCAATTATTTAGGGGTGGATTATCTTATTTTCAAATATTTCAAAATATCCCATATTGCCTTCTGTTACTGATTTCCAATTTCATTTTATTTTGATCAGAAAGGATACTTTGTATGATTTCAGTCTTTCAAAATTTAGTGAGACTTGTGTTGTGGCATAATATATAGTCTATCCCAGAGAATGTTCCATTGCATGCATATGTGATTTTGCTTGGTGGAGTGTTCCATAGATGTCTGTTAGGTTTAGTTGATTTGTAGTGTTGTTAAATGCTCTGTTGCCTTATTGATCTTCTGTCTGGTTGTTTTATCTATTATTGAGAGTTGTGTATTGAAGTTTCCAACTATTACTATGCAACTATTTATTTCACCTTTCAATTCTATTAGTTTTGCTTCACGCATAGTAGGGTATTGCTATTTGGTTTATATATATTTAAAATCATTATATCTTCTTGATGAATCAGTTTTTTCCATTATAAAATATTTTTCTTTGTCACTCTGGAAAATTATGTCTAATGTCCATTTTACCTCTTTTGGTAATTGTATGAAATATCTTTCTCTATCATTGTACTTTTAACCTATTGTGTCTAAAATGAGTTTGTTTTAAATAGGACATAGTTTGATTTTTCATAGTGATCTTTGCCAATGTTTATCATTTCTTTGTATGACTTTAAGTTAATGTCTGGTATCCTTTCATTTCATCCTAAAGAATGTCCTTTAATGTTTCTTTGTCCTTTTTTTTTTTTTTTTTTTTTTTTTTTTTTTTTTTTTTACAGGTAGTCACTGTATTTTATTGAAAAGCATTGATATATATTTTTCTTCTCTGCTTGAACTGAACATAATATTGCCCAGTTTTAAAAGAAAACAGAACCACAACATTCCAAAAATGTCCACAGCCTCATGCCTCCCACAGTGTGCCATTTCTTTCTCTCTCACATTAGTGTTTCTTGTCATGCAGTTCTGCTAGCAATGAACTTTATCGATTTTATTATTCTGGAAATGGCTTTATTTATCCTTAATTTTTGAAGGAAAGTTTTTTTTCTGAATATAACAAGCTTACTTGACAGGTTTTTTTTCCACAGCACTTTGACTATGTCATCGTATTATCTTCTGGTCTTCATAGTTTTCAAATGAGAAATCAGCTGTTAAATTTTTTGGAGGATCCCTTGTATGTGCTGTGTCATTTCTGTCTTTGTTTTTTGTCAGATTATGATGTGTGGATCTTCTTGATTTGATCCTACCTATAGTTTTTAAGCTCCTTGGATATGTAGATTAGTGCATTTCATCAAATTTAGGAATTTTTTTGCTAAATTTCTTAAATCTTGTTGCACCTTTCCTTCTCTTCTCTGATTCTGGAACTTCCACTATGTATATGTTGGCATGCTTGGTGGTTTTCTACAGATCCTTTAGGTTCTGTTCAATTCTTTTTTTCTGTTCTCCAGACTAGAAACTTTCCTTTGCCCTATCTCCAAATTTACTGATTCTTTTTGTCTTCTCTTAACTGCTGTTGAACCCCTCTAGTGAATTTCCACTTCAGTTATTCTTTTTTTTTTTTTTTTGAGACAGAATCTTGCTCTGTTGCCCAGGCTGGACTGCAGTGGCACGATCTCAGCTCACTGCAAGCTCTGCCTCCTGGGTTCACACCATTCTCCTGTCTCAGCCTCCCAAGTAGCTGGGATTACAGGCACCTGCCACCATGCCCGGCTAATTTTTTGTATTTTTAGTAGAGATGGGGTTTCACTGTGTTAACCAGGATGGTCTCGATTTCCTGACCTCATGATCCACCCACCTCGGCCAACCAAAGTGCTGGGCTTACAGGCGTAAGCCACCGAGCCCGGCCACTTCAGTTATTCTTAACTCAATATTTGTAGTCTGGTCCTTTTTATAATTGCTATCTTCTTCTATTTGTAAAATACAGAAAATTTTATAATATTTATATCTCCTTATTGATATAATTCCTTTTTGGTGAGAGAGGATTTTATAGCGCAGGTTTTTAGAAATGTTTTCTTTTTACTACATTAAACATATTTAAATTAGCTGACCTGAAGTCTTTGTCTAGTAAATTCACTCTCTGGTGTTCCTCAGAGACAATTTCTACTAATTTTTTTCTAGACTAAGGAGGTACATGTGCAGGTTTGTGATGCGTAAATTGCATGACTCTGAGGCTTGGGCTTTTAGCGATCCTGTCATCCAAGTAGTGAACATAGTACCTGATAGGTAATTTTTCAATCCTTGCCACCTTCCCCCTTCCCTCCCCATTTTTGGAATCCCCAATTCTCATTGTTGTGTACTTTTGTACTCAAGGTTTAGTTCCCTTTTATAAGTGAGAACATGTATTATTTGGTTTTCTGTTTCTGTGTTAATTTACTTAGGATAATGACTTCCAGCTGCATCCACCTTGCTACAAAGGACATGATTTCATTATTTTTATGGCTGCCTAGCATTCCATGATACATATGTACACTTTCTTTATCCAATCCACCATTGATGGGCACCTGGGTTGATCCTGTGTTTCTGCTACTATGAACAGTGCTGTGATGAACATACAAGTGCAGGTGTCTTTTTGGTAGAACAATTTACTTTCCTTCGGATATATACCCAATAATGGAATTGGTGAATGGTAATTTTTAGTTCTTTGAGAAATCTCCTCAGAGATGTTTGAAAACTCTACAGGGGCTGAACTAATTTGCATTCCTGCAAGCAGTGTAGCATTCTCTTTTCAACTAATAAGCATTCTCTTTCTTTTCCCAAACTTGTTAATATCTGTTATTTTTTGACTTTTTAATAATAGCCATTCTGATTGGTGTCAGGTGTGACACCAATGAAAATCAAATCATTGTGGTTTTGATTTCCATCTCTCTGATGATTGGTAATGTTAAGCATTTTTTCATACTTGTTGAATGCTTGTATATCTTTTTTTGAAAAGTGGTTATTCATGTCCTTTGAGGGGCAATGTGTATTAACAGATGTTTTTCTGTTTATGTTTCTTATTTTCTTGCATGTCTTGTAATATTTTGTTAAAAACCAGCACACTGGCTGGGCGCGGTGGCTCACGCCTGTAATCCCAGCACTTTAGGATGCCAAGGTGGGTGGATCACGAGGTCAGGAGATTGAGACCATCCTGGCTAACACGGTGAAATCCTATCTCTACTAAAAACACAAAAAATTAGCCAGGCGTGGTGGTGGGCGCCTGTAGTCCCAGCTACTCGGGAGGCTGAGGCAGGAGAATGGCGTGAACCCGGGAGGCGGAGGTTGCAGTGAGCTGAGATCCAGCCACTGCACTCCAGCCTGGGCGACAGAGCGAGACTCCATCTCAAAACAAAAACAAAAACAACCTCAGCACATTTTGTATATTATAAGGAGGAAACTCTGACAATCAGGTTCCTTCTTTCTTTCCAAGAGTTTGTTGTTGCTGCTTATTGTAATTATTATTTTTCTGTTTGTTTCATGACTTTTCTGAAGTAATTTTGTATAGATTGTATTCTTTGTTGTGTGTGACCACTAAAGTCTCTGTTACAGTAGCTTAGTGGTCAACTAATTATTGAGCAAAAGTTATCTTAATGCCAAAACAAAAACAAAACCAAAAACTTCTCATATTATTTGCAGAGGGGCTTTCTGTGTACAGTGGGCATGCCCTCAGCCTGTACTCAAGAAGACTACAACCCTGTTTTAGCCTTAACTTCCTGCTTTTACAGCCCTAAGGTCAGCAGAGATGAGAGATTAGAGTCTTCTCAGGTCTCTCCTGGGCAAGTGCACAGCTCTAGGCATGTATGTGGCCTTCTAGAGATATATCTAGCTTTTCACAGCCCTTATTCTTCAAACCATTTTATTCCCCAGCCCTTACTTCCAAATTTTTAAAATACTGGTTTTTTTCCCCTCAATTTTTATCCATTGCCTTAGGAAAAACAACCAAAACGTAAGTTTCTTTTGGTAAAATTTTGAAAAAATATTCCTTAAGTAACAGTTACAGCACTGGGTGAGCTCTGAGTTAGGCAAGATAAAGTTGAGCCTTTTGTGCTAGTTTTCCAGGAAGCTACCAAACAAGTCAAGACAATTACAATTTATCTTATTTTATTTTGAGACATGGTTTCACTCTGGTCATCCAGGCTAGAGTGCAGAGACACAATCATAGCTTGTTGCAGCCTCAACTTTCCAGGCACAAGAGATCCTACCACTTAGTCCTCCAGAGTGCTAGGATTACAGGCCTGAGCCACCGTGCTTGGCCAACAATTACAATCATTTGTGACTGAAATTAATTCTGCCCTCTCTAGTACTGGTACTGTGAATGCAGACTGTAATTTTCAAAACTGCTGCTAAGCTGGGGAGTGGAGGCTGAGAATAGGGTAAGTTAAATTACCACAAAGCTCAACGTTTTTACTGAAATAAGATCCATGTTTCTTAAATAAGGGTTCCTCTGGTTTCTGAAGTTTTGATTAGTTTCCAAAGCTCCTAAAATTTGACTGACACTCTTGCCAGTATTTTTGTTGCTTTTTTGAAGGTCATTTCTTTTCAGTTTCTTACTCTGCTATTTTCACTGCCATCATTTAGAAATTCCCTTGAACTTCTAGATAAATACTCCTATCATCTTATAATAAAATCAGGTGTTCTTTGCTTTTATGTATTGTTTTACTGCAGTTGCTAGCAACTGAGCACCATCAAAAAATTGGCTGTGATAGTTGTGATTGAATGGTTATTCTTCTGGAATGTCACACTCAGTTTTGATGTGTGCTGTAAGTCTAACTGAAGACTTTATATCAAGTCAATAATGCTCTCTTCCACACCCAGTTTATGGCTGTTTCTAATCATGAAAAAACATCTTAGGAGAGGTGCTATGAAAATGGACTCTTAAGTCAAACCTGGCTTAAATTTTGACTCTCTCACTGTTATATGGATGACCTGCGGAAAGTTACACAAATTCTTTGTGCCTCAATTGCTTTATCTTAAAAAATATAATTTCTTTTCAACTATTCTACTTATTAGAAATTATAACTAGGTGCAGCCCACATCAAAGGGATGTGATCACAAAAGGGTGTGTGTAGCAGGAGGTATAGATAATTGAGACCCATTTTAAAGACTGCCTCCCACACTAGGTTACATTTTTTCATGAAGTTTCATATTTATTTAACATTCTCCTTCATATTTACACTTTTTCTGTCTCTGCATTAGATTAGATATTTTCTACTGGATATTGGATAATTTCTGTCTTCCACTCAAATTATTGTCTTCCACTCATATTTAACCCTATTTCTATTTTGTTCATCTGCTGTTAAATCTGTAAGTTCTTATTTCAGATATCATGTTTTCTTTATTTATTTTTCCCCTAAAATTATTTGGTTATTTTTAAAGATTACAATTCTCACTTGATTAATTTTCCTTTTTTTTTTTTTTTTACTAATTTTGTTTATCATTTTTATGAGCACATTAAGCACAAATATTTTAATGTTTTGGCCAGCTAACTTCCACATCTGGTTGGTCCATGGGTCTGTTTGTATTATCCGTTTTTGTCCTCAGCTGTAGGTTATATAATCCTATCTTTCAGACTAAATAGCATTTTTTTGAATGCCACTTATTATATATTTTAAAATTGTAAAGTCTTCAGATAATATAGTCCTCTAAAGAAGATTTACTCTTCCCTTCATTGGTCAGGTGGTAAATGATTATTTTAATCCAGTTAGAGATTATGCTTAGTACAAATGGAGTTGCATTTCCAAAGGCCTCATCACCATTGGCATTCAGGGTTTTTAATGAAGAATCTGTGAATTCCTTTGGGCCATTACTCTGGGCCCTTTTGAATTATAATGTTTATGTTGCCTACTGCCAAAAGAAACTCTTCTAACTCCTCTCTGCCTCTTAGAGGGTTTCTGCTTATGTTTTTAGATTTCTACTTCATCTGGTGGTGCTTGTCTGTAATCCCAGCTACTTGAGAAGCTGAGGTGTGAGGATCACTTGAGCCAAGAGTTTGAGACCAGCCTGGGAAACATAGAGACATTCCATCTGCAAAAACAAAACCAAAAAAAAACCCCAAAAATTCCTATAGATTTCTACTTTATATAGCATCATTGTTTTATATTATACACAGGGAGAAAAAGTTTTACAAAAATAATATAAGAGAGTGAGTAAAGTTGAAGGAGAGGCTGCAATGCTAAATGTAGCAGCCAGAAAGTGGCCATATGGATGCTTTTACCATATAAATTAGATCATGTCACTCTCTTGCTTGACACCATCTGATGGTTGACGAGAAAATCCAAAGTGCTGACCATGTTCTACAGGATCCTGCGTGACTGACCCCAGATTCACTCCCCAGACACTCTCCTTCCACATTTCCCTTCACTCCTTAAGCTCCAGCCCTGCTGGCCTCTTGCTGTTCCTTGAACAAGCCATGTACAGTTCACCTTAGACACTCTGAATTTGTTCTTTCCTCTTCCTGGGACAATCTTTCCTAGAGGGTGACAGAGGTGTCTGTTTAAACTTTACTTTGGCCAGGCGTGGTGGTTCACACCTGTAATCCCAGCACTTTGGGAGGCGGAGGTGGGTGTATCATCTGAGATCAGGAGTTCGAGACCAGCCTAGCCAACATGGTGAAATCCTGGTCTCTACTAGAAATACAAAAAATTAGCCAGGCGTGGTGGCGGGTGCCAGTAATCCCACCTACTAGGGAGGTTGAGGCAGGAGAATTGCTTGAACCTGAGAGGTGGAGGTTGTAGTGAGCTGAGATCCTGCCATTGCACTCCAGCCTGGGAAACAAAAGTGAAATTCTGTCTCAAAAACAAACAACAAACAAATAAACAAAAATCTTTACTTCATGAAGCCCCATCCCTGATCTTTCTGAGTCTACAGCCTACCCCTGCTTTACTTCTTGTAGGTATAAGGTGTGATGTTATAAATGTGTTTATTGTTTGTTTGTTGGAACTCCAATGTAACCTCCATCAGACTGAGGAGTTGCTCTGTCTTCTTAATTAATCCCCCCTTAGGCTTGGAGCAGTGCCTGGTACATGGCAGGCAAGCAATATGTAATTTTTTAATAATGGTGACTTTCGTTGAATAAATGAAAAGTCCAGATTGCTACTATAAGACCACAGCTGTCTTAAAAACTTATAAGATCCCCAGTTCTCTCTGAGGAAATTGGAGAAGATTTCTTTTTTTTTTTTTTTGAGACGGAGTCTAGCTCTGTCGCCCAGGCTGGAGTACAGTGGCCGGATCTCGGCTCACTGCAAGCTCCGCCTCCCGGGTTTATGCCATTCTCCTGCCTCAGCCTCCCGAGTAGCTGGGACTACAGGCGCCCGCCACCTCGCCCGGCTAGGTTTTTTTTGCATTTTTTAGTAGAGACGGGGTTTCACCGTGTTAGCCAGGATGGTCTCGATCTCCTGACCTTGTGATCCGCCCGTCTCGGCCTCCCAAAGTGCTGGGATTACAGGCTTGAGCCACCGCGCCCGGCCGAAATTGGAGAAGATTTCTAAAAGAAGGTAAAAATAGAGCTGTCTAAAGCTCCTGATTTCAGAGGGCAGGAGAAGGAAAGAATATTCCAGGCAAAGGAAAGAAATGTTTTAAACATTGAAAGGATACAGGAAAGAGCCCAGTTATTATTCCTATGATTCCTATAAAACCTGTTAAAATGCCTAGAACAAAGGGATGCGTATAAATTACTCACTGATAGACTGAAAATAAAAATTCTAAATCAAGACACGTTTTTGAAGAGAAAGTCCATTCCAAATTTAGATACAAGGCCATTTCTAAATCTTTCTTAGCATCTTTATTTCTAATTTTTAAGAGGGAAAAGTTTGTTGTACAGCTTGTGGATAATTTTGATTTATCGGAATGTTGTGCCACCAGTGAGCATTTACACAAGGTCACATACATTAAAAGGCCTAAAAGAATTGGGAAGGTGTGCCACATAAAATTGCCAGTAAACACCTGAGGTCAAAACAATTTGACGTGTACGGGAAATACACCCATGGAAGCAAAGTCCAGGTTTGGAAGAGTGTTTTAGTACCTCATTGATGAGGAAGATGAAGAAGAGAGCAGGGTCACTCGGGCTTCATTGGGACCATAATGAGCCTCAGCAATGGGTCTTCTACAGGGTGTTAGGCAAAGACCGACTATAATCATAGTATTTAGTGGATATTTTTTTACTATTCAAAGCTTAATGTTTACTAAAGTTAAAACTTATTAACAATAACTCATGAGATCAAGCTAGAAGGTACCTGCCCTTTTCTGATGAAAACAGTAACCAAAATTACTGGACCACACAGCACTTCTGCTATCGCACAAGCAGGTTACGGCATGTTGCAACAGTGCACAATAAATTTATTTAATGGTGTTTATTACTTCAGCTTGCCAAGGAAGACCAATTATGGGTGGGTTGCTTTCCAATTCCTATCAGAGACCTAGTTGAGGAGACTGATATTTGAGAGAGATAAAGGCAGGAACAGGTCAGCCATCTATTCTCCCATCTTCTCTGAGGTACACTTTTATAATCTTTGAGTTTCATTTGCTTAGTCTCCCTCATTCCCGTAACATAAGCAATGTACTTGCATCATTCCTATGAGTGTTTTACATAAAGTGAATACAAGGAAAATCCACTACATTTTTGAATAATTACTATCACCGGCATTGCTCACAGGCTGGCCGATGTCCTGGGATAGGTCCTAATATTAAACTGAATTTTGAGTTTATTATATGCATAGTGGAAAGAGATTGAAATTTTAAGATCTCAATGAATCTATGTTTGAGACCTTGCTCTGGCATTTGGAAGGTGAGTACTTTTAAGTAATTGTAACTGGTCCCTCTTATCCTCAGTTTTTCATCTGTAAAATGACAATACTTTGGTGTCTAATTGAAAGTGGGTTGTATTAATAAGAGTATGTTTTTAGGTTTTGTAAGTTTTATTTTTTTTTCATGACAAACTTCACTTCAGCACTTTATCCGTACATCTTTGATCTTTGCTCAGAAGTTTACCTGCTAAATTTTATCAAACAATGGAGTTGGAGAGTCTGTAATGTTTTGTCTTTACCTCTAGAATAGTCAAACTGAATTTAATGATTATTATGGGCATTGTCAATTTGTTACCATATGGTAGCTATAATGGTAGCTATATTAATAGGAATTTTGGTGTATGTTATCTTTTTTGTGTTTTAAATTCTAGTAAATGTACGCAGAGTCTCCAATCTTTTTAAACATAGTCAGCGTATATATTATGAATAATGAATCATTTTTATCAAAAAATTTAGGCTGTGAATGTTACACATCCAGTAAATAAGATACAATGATAGTAACCATTAACACCCAACCACTTGGCAAATCCTGGGAATAGAAGTTCTGAGTTAAATTAGTAAGTCTAATTCGGCTTTCAATTACAGGATTATTAGATTAAATTCATTTGTAATAAGAGACAATTGAGCTAAGAAGAAAACTTGTAAGTTATTGAGTACAATGCAACTGTTTTGCAGGGGAAAACTGAGAGCAGTGAAGTGAGATGTGGAGTCAATCAGGAGAAGTGCTACCTGGTGAACCACAGGCTCCTATCTTCAAAGAAGTCTCAGTTATAAAGAAACAAAGGCAGACACTACTCAGGTTGATCAAGTTATGTTACTCTAGCAATTATTTTATTTTTGCAACAGAAATAGTTAATTAATTAATAGAACAGTGTAGAATATAGAAAGAGACTGAAAACTATTTGGAATGTTGATGAATGATGACATGCTACGGCAGGTCATTGTCTAAAGTAAGAACTATATAATGTACACAGCTAAGAAAATGTGTTTCTACATGGAATTAATTAAATCAGTTTCTACCTCTCACTGTAGAAAAATTAAGTCCAGATGGATTAGGAATTTAAATGTCAGAAGCAAAACTTTAAAATTGGTAGAAGCAATGTAGATGAAAATCATTCTGACCTTAGGGTTAAGAAGGATTTCATAAGCAAGACACAAAAAGTGCTAATCACAAAAGACGTGATTGATGAGCCCACTATGTTGAGATTAAAAACATCTGGTTATCACAGACTATCTTAGAAAAAGTAAAAAAAAAAAAAAAAAAAAAAAAAAAAAACCAGCTAAAAATGTGGAAAAAATATTTGTAACACATAATAAATATGTGCAATGTGATCAGTATCTATGTATGTATGTATGTATGTATGTATCTATCTATCTATCTATCTATCTATCTATCTATCTATCTATCATCTGTCTGTAAAAATAAATGAGAAAAAGACAAACCACTCAGAAAAACGGACAAAAACCACAAATAACATTTCACTGAAGACAAAAACATGAATGGCCAATATAAAAATGAAAAGTTGGTCCACTTTCTAGTGATCGCAGATATGTGAATCAAACCACTATGAGATAGTTTTATGCTGACTTGATTGGCAAAAGTTAATATGGGCGGCATTGCCGAAGTGGATCACTGGAACTTCTGGTAAGATGCAACAATTTGGAAAATAATGTAGCATTTGACTAAAAAGGCCTGGATTCCAGCCCCGCATGTGGCCCTTCTCCCAATCTTAATTTGCATGCACCAGGTTTTGGCCTCACTAGGTATTGAGTAAGATGTCAGAAATGATGCTGAGAAAGAAACTGTCTTTACCATCAGAGATAATAGCAATGAGAATTAGGAATAGATCAGAAGAATCAGGACCATTACTCTCTCCCTCCATTAAAACCTTGTTTTTTTTTTGTTTTTGTTCTGTTTTTGTTTTGTTTTTGTTTTCTTAAGAACAAAAGAAGCAAAGAAAAAGGTGGTAATGTTATCTCTAGCTTCAAATCTCACTCCACCACTGCACTAGGGCTTGACTATTACAGTGTCCTAGTGATAACAGAGGAAAAGGTAGTGGGCACTTTGTCCTGTGTTCCTTGGAAGCTTGCCTCAGTGTTTTGTAAATGGAGGTTAGTTGAGGCATGGCTGAACAACAAACACAGAAAACTGGGAGTTTTATGGACAACCTGGAAGCTGGCAGACAACTATTTTAATTAGTGGTGAGGAAATTAGTTCAACTGAAGGAAACACAGAATTTAGACTTGGCCTCGAGATAGCCCTAGATATTGGGACTCATTTTGATGCCTAAAAATTGAAGTGAATATGCGCTCTTTCCTGTCCCTCTTTACTTCTTGTCATAGCTGAGTGCTCCTGCGCTACAATTTTCTCTACATTTATAAGCCCATTTATAACAAGTGTAGATAAAATTCCTCAGCCTAATTTCTATCTCTTTGCTTTGGACAATGCTGTCATGTGGCACACCGATGCTTGAATGATTTTTCTCTCTCTGTCTCGACAGGGTCAAGGGAGTTCCGTCTTTGAAGTTTCAAATTTGACTTCCTCCCAGAAAAACTGAGCAAAAAAGCTAATGTGAACTTTCTGGGATAAAGCAACAAGTCAACCCTCAAGTTAATTTGAGACATAAATTATTATGAAGCCCAAGGAAGGGTTTGCAAACTCTGGTAACCTACTGGCTGCATCAACAGGCCTTTGTTTGTGAAACACTTATCCACTGATGCCTGCTCTACACCAGGGATTGCCCTGGGTGCTGCATCGATCTGGGTCTGCAGATGCAACTGGGAGGTATAGATCAGAGCACAAAATTCCTCCTTAGATTCATAATCATTTATACCTCAAATGAACTTGACGATCAACTTGTTTCTCAGTTGATCTGTATTCTCATGAAATACAGACTTATTAAAGAGATTAATAATAAACATACTAACACACACACTCATACATGCTATTAAGATATACTGATTGTCATGCAGAGAATTTTAAAAGGAGCTGTGATAGTGACTTGACACCAAGCTCTATCTGTCTATATGCATATAACGTCAAACAGATTTCTAACTTTTAATAATCTGTGATAGACCCAGCTTGTGTTAAATGTGTTTATATTCTTCTGGGTCTTCTTACATTAGGATATGGTGACAATTAAAGGGCAAACCAGATGTGTTCCTTTTGATATGTTCCTTTTGATGTGTTCTGGTATGTACAGAATGCTGTGCATGTAAGTTTGCTATCTGTCTGAGAGACGCAGAATGGTTCCCATTGCTTCTGGAATGAGATAGCCTCCTTCCAGATCATATCTTTTAAAAGATGGTGCCATGTGGTATTCTGTGCCATACACGTGGAGGAGGGGACTAAAAATGTGACCCGAGTAGATCATGAAGGCTAATAGTGATACCTAACTGTGTTTTCTCCAGGCTTTGCCTCAGGTAACCTTCATTCAAGCAAGTTGTGAATATTGCTGGAATCAAATTTTTAACTCTAAGTTGTCATGCTCCAATGTTTTAAGATTGTTTTCTACTTTATGAGTCTAGGTTTGTTCATAAAGGCAACTCAATGAAAGGATGTATCTTAAATGGACAAATAGCTCCTTTATCCTTCTAACATTAGCTTTCTAATTTTTCCTAAACATTTTTCAGTATCAATTCCTGAAGACAATATTAGCAAATCTTGGCATAATGTTATTAACATGTGCTTAAAGGAAAAAAAAAAAAAGAAGAGCATGTGGCTTAGAGGGTCAAGACATAGGAGAAATAATGAGGACATTATGTTCATATGCTGATGATTTCATTGTCCCTTGTTTCCTCCAGGGACGTAGGGAAATGTCAGTCATGGCCAGAAAAGAGTAGCCAGGTTGGAGAGATGCAGGTCTATTTCACACCACACCCGGGGCCATTCTTCAGTGCTGAGCACAGGCCAGTAAATCATGTCCACACTCTTATTATGTGCAGGGAGATGAACTTACGTACAATGAGTGTAAAATGAGTGTACTGAGATGGTCTATATGTGCTGATTCCTTCTGTCTCAGACCCTGCAGTGGCAGGTAAGGCCTGGTGGGGCAGAAGCTGCCATCTTTGTTCACACTTTGTTCTCCACGGAGAGTAGAGCTGGGAATGAGCCCAGGTCTTCAGACTCTTAGAATAATCATTTATGAATAGGATCAGCTGTGGAGAAGCTGTGCTCAAGTACAAGTTGGAACTTTGTGCAAGAATGGCATAAAGAGAAGGTAGCTGAGATGATGCAGAGAATGCATGTGGCTCCGATTAAACACAGGAACATCATGACTGAACTCTTGCTTACTTCAAGAAACATGAAAAAGACCCAGAAGAAACCACAAGTGTGGTTGCAGTTTTGGGTAAGCAGTGATGATTGAGGGTCTAACTAAGCAG
This sequence comes from Macaca mulatta, assembly GCF_049350105.2. Lineage (NCBI taxonomy): Eukaryota > Metazoa > Chordata > Mammalia > Primates > Cercopithecidae > Macaca > Macaca mulatta. The sequence continues at coordinate 81,649,863 of NC_133408.1, forward strand.
AGGGAGTGAATAGATTTTTACTACAAAACATCCATATCTCTAAAAAATTTAAGTACTCCTGTATGCCCAGATAGAATTTAAAACCTAATATCATGTTTCCTCAGAATTTAAAACCTAATGTCTTGTTTCCTCAGCAAAGTTCTTAGCATAAAATCTGAAGACAATAAAAACAAGTCATCTGTAGGCTGGGCCTGGTGGCTTACGCGCATAATCCCAGCACTTTGGGAGGCTGAGGTGGGTAGATCACCCAAGGTCAGGAGATTGAGATCAGCCTGGCCAACATGGTGAAACCCCATCTCTACTAAAAAATACAAAAATTAGCTGGGCATGGTGGGGGATGCCTGTAATACCAGCTACTCCAGAGGCTGAGGCAGGAGAATTGCTTGAGCTTGGGAGGTGAAGGTTGCAGCGAACTGAGATTGCGCCACTGCACTCCAGCCTGGGCGACAGAGTGAGACTCTGTTAGAAAAAAAAAAAAAAAAATTCATTTGTATGAACCTGGGTGTGCCAAAAACACGAACACGCTCATGTCTTCCTTCCTTCCTTCCTTCCTTCCTTCCTTCCTTCCTTCCTTCCTTCCTTCCTTCCTTCCTTCCTTCCTCTCTCTCTCTCTCTCTTTTTTTTTTTTTGATGGAGTCTTGCTGTGTCGTCCAGGCTGGAATGAAATGGCACGATCTCGGCTCACTGCAATCTCCCCCTCCCAGGTTCAAGCAATTCTCCTGCCTCAGCCTCCCAGGTAGCTGGGATGCCCGGCTAATTATTGTATCTTTAGTAGAGGTGAGGTTTCACCATGTTGGCCATACAGGTCTCGAACTCCTGACCTCAGGTGATCTGCCCACCTCGGCCTCTCAAAGTGCTGGGATTACAGGCATGAGTCACCACGCCCAGCCTATGAGTTTCTATATATGCTACGGTGATTCAAGGAAAAAGTAATTGATTTTGTATTTATGATGTAGTAAACCCTTGTCATTCACTGCATCATCCTTTACACGATATGTGTTAAATGTTTTGTGTGTGATTGGCAGAAACTAAAAATTAAAACCTCCATTTGTAGTTTGTAATGGATGTAGGGAGATGGCCCACAAAGCCTCAATCTTGCCAAAGCAGAGTGGAAAAGCTGGTTAGCAGAAGGTTTCCAGTACCCGGGCACTAACTAGCCCAAGTGTGGGTGCTGAGCCAAGCGATGCTTGAAGACCTTAGATACTTTAGCGAGAAAATCTGAACTAAGTTTAATCAAAAGTGACCGGGGAAGGCAATAGAAGGGGGCCAAAATACGATGATGCATAATGGAACATCTTTACATTTCTTGATTTCTCCCTGATACCCAGATGGCACTTGCAGTTTCCTGGGAGGTCTTTTCTTTCTAACAATCTGCAGCCTCACCTCCTGCATTGATGTTGGTCATACCCTGCTATTTGGCTTATACGATGCCTTATTTTTCACATAGCTTTTCCACATAACTTATCCTCTTTACAAAATAATAGCTACCATTTCCGGTGTGCTTACTGCGTGCCAGCACGTGAATGAACATGTGAATGAGCAAAATGCTGACTCTTATCCTTTTGATTTTAGAGAGGTGCGTGATCTGGGCAATGAGTGAAAGTTCTGGGTCCTGAGCCAGGTCTGCTGGCTCCAGCATAGATGCCCCTTCGATGTTGCACCTGCAGTCTCACCCTCTGCTCTTCCTTCAAGTCTTTCCCTCTGTTTAGTCACCACTAGCAGGTGACCTCGGTGTTTCCACCAAATAAATCAATTATAATAGAACTATTAATGTGTTTAGATGCTCTGAGGGAAATAGAATAGTACAGATGTGTGTTCCCAGTGTGTAATCTCTGTCTCTTCTCTCTGCACACACACATGCACCTAGACACCTGGTTTTGACTTCGTTCCTACACTGAGGATAATACTTAAGCAATAGTGACTATTAGTCATATCCTTGTATACCCTCAGTATCTTCTCTAGTATATTCTGATTTCAATGAGAACATTTTTTCCTTGTAATCACACATTGGTCAAAATGGAGAGGCACAATTTTCTTGGTGTTAGGAGCTGGGATGTTGGTGGTGTAGCTTTGGTATTTATGCAGTCACTGTATAGTCAAGTTCCACATTATTTAATATGGGTGTTAAAATTTTGTCAATGTGTGAAAAAAGAAAATAGAACAAAGACACGTCAGTTTCTCCCGTTCCTGGGTGTCCTTTGGCACTGATTACATGGATGTATCCTGCCATTACTTTTTGCATGTGTAACCTTAAAATGTCCAAAGAAAAACGGAGTGTCACATAGTAAACTCGGGACGGCAAATGCTTTAAATTCCAGCAGGTGCCTCTTCTATCTTCCAGCCACACTCATCCATTCTTCTCTGGAAATAAAGGACATTCTCTTCTAAATATGTCAAATAAAAGTGTTTATCAGTGTTAGAAAATCACTGAAGAATAACATAATGCTCAAATAAATGGACTACTGTTTTCAAGTTCTATGTGCTTATGTATTCATATAAACCTACACATGTGCATGTAAATAATACTCTGATTCCTGAATCAAAACTCAGGGCCACTTCATTCCAAGAAGGCAGATAGGGCCCCACTTGAAGCTCTGCTGAGAATAGGCTGTCTTAGAGTGCAGCTATTGAACTGTTCCACGGACACGGAGGTGAGGCATTTGTACTTTATTGAACTTGATTCATAGAGAAGAAATGAGAAAGGTAGATGGAATTCCGTGCACCTGTGTCCCCAGTAGAATCCTGGGATGGGCCGAACATGATGATATCTCACTGTTCTCATCCCGCTGAAGAAAGGGGCTGCTGCTGAAAGCTGCAGGGGCAGAAGAACTCATTTCAGAAGCAAACCTATGAGAGGAAGAGGCAGAAGACTCACTAGGCTGATGTCGAGGGGCAGAGTGTGCCACAGGCAGGCAGAGAGGCAGTCTCCCTCCCTCTGCTTGAAGGTGAGGTTGGGTTAAGCACAGTGAGAATTTCAGTGAACACACTACTCTGGTTTGCACCCCAAGCAGCAGGAATACAGATTCTTGACTGCAGGTGGGTAGAAACTAGTGTCACCTCATATTTGGGGTCCTGGAAGCTCATGCATCTTTAACACTATGAGGGGAAAAACATAAACATGGTGAGATTTGCTAAATTTGTATTAAGCCAGTGGCCACTGAGTAAAAATTAATTTCTCCTCTTCCAGAGAAAACCAAAGTGTTGTGTTTAGAAGGGCCTAAGTTGGAATCTATGTTTTGCGATTTGATTAGCAATGAGACATATCACTTGTGCTCGTGTTTAAAATCTGTACACGGTGGCTAACAATGCCCTCTTCCGAATGCTTGGAGAGAAATAAAGTGAGCTGATGTTATGTAATGAGCTAGCTTAGGACCTGGTATATAATTCTTTGTTTGGTAAAGCTCTACAGATATTTATAGTGTGGTTCTCACATGCTGGGCCTGAGTCAAGCATGGAAGACAAAGAAGAAAAGATGCATGGTGGTCTTCAGAAAGCTCACCATCACAGTCCAGCTGGGAGTGGAGGGATGAGGGTGGGAACTAAACCAGAGACAATTTCAAAGTGACACAGTGGACAGGTGGTCTATTCACATTAGTTGGTAATGTGGTGAAATCCAGCGTAGTGCATTGGCAGGATGTGGTGGATGGAGTTCCACCTGAATCAAACAGCCTCTCCATGGAGGAATTTGATGTCTGCTACTTCATTTCTAGGAAACAGAGGCTGATTGAGATGTGTGTTATTCTAGGAAGTCCTTTCTTCCCAGGCAATATCGCATGTACAGTTGTGCTCAAACCTGACTTATTGCAAGGAAGGGATCAGGTCAGAAAATGACCTTGCAATGTCATCTGTCCCCCAGTTTCAGTTCAATAAGGACCAAAATGGACAAAGAAGGAATTTATTTTCCCCAAGCATAACCTATAGAACTATATTTTCTATATATTCTACCAGAAATGTTTATAATAATCATATTGCCAAAAATATTTACAATATTTTGAATGTCTGATGGAGCACCACAGATTATCTGTTATGTAGTGAAGCAGATGGACATGATGGTTAACAGATTAAATTAAAACAAAAGCTTCTTTCTTTATACTTCTGTGATTGGGATTATGGAACCGTTCCCAAACTTACTGGATTCTAATACCTGTTCATTTAGGACAACAATAGTATCTGCCTCTCTTGAAATAACCTATGTAAAAGGTTTAGCAGAGAGCTTAGTAGTAGTTAGTGATCAATAATATCTTTACTGAAACCCAAAACTGTGATTCATTTTCAACTTAGAATTATTTTCTCAAGGGAGAGATGAACATTTGTTAATGTCTGTAGATGGTGATGCTGTTTTCAGATTAAAGGCCAGTATCATGTGCGCTCTGATGAGTCATTTACATTCTTCTAAGGATGTCAGTTTAAGGCCAAGGTGTTTTGAAGTGAAATGTATCATGTACGCTCCCCCTTTTGTCACATTGGAAACATCTCCTTCTGGGTCTGTGCTTAGGCTGAACAATCTTTCTCTATCTTCTTCTTTTGATGGAAGATACAATTGTTTGCTTACTCTTTGTTTTCTTTTCCAAAATGCTGAGACAAACAGGTGACCCGTCTACCCATTGTGCTAACCTAATTGCAGGCACTTCCCGTTGTAACCTTCATTTAACTGCGTATCATTTCCCCATTTTAAAAATTTTCTTATTACTGATGTGCTGCCTTAGTATATGTGTGTTGAAGCAATTTGTATTAATTATTAGGATGACTTATATAATATTAGTTTCAATTTTTTTTTTTTTTTTTTGAGACGAGTCTCCCTGTGTTGCCCAGGCTAGAATGCAGTGGCACGATCTTGGCTCACAGCAACCTCCGCCTCCTGAGTTCAAGCGATTCTCCTGCCTCAGCCTCCTTACAGGTGTGCACCACCATGCCCAGCTAATTTTTGTATTTTTAATAGAGACAAGGTTTCACCATAATGGCCAGGCTGGTCTTGAACTCCTGACCTCAAGTGATCCACCTGCCTCGGCCTCCCAAAGTGCTGGGATTGCAGGTGTGAACCACTGCTCCCAGCCACTGTTTTTTTTTTTTTTTTTTTTTTTTGAGACGAAGTCTCGCGCTGTCGCCCAGGCTGGAGTGCAGTGGCCGGATCTCAGCTCACTGCAAGCTCCGCCTCCCGGGTTCACGCCATTCTCCTGCCTCAGCCTCCCAAGTAGCTGGGACTACAGGCGCCCGCCACTTCGCCTGGCTATTTTTTGTATTTTTTAGTAGAGACGGGGTTTCACTGTGTTAGCCAGGATGGTCTCGATCTCCTGACCTCGTGATCCGCCCGTCTCGGCCTCCCAAAGTGCTCCAGCCACTGTTTTTAATTTTATATTAGCTTCATGAAAATACGTACATGAAGTATGTATAATAAATGGTTAAAAGGGACAGAGAAGTAGAACAATGTAGGACGTCACATAACTCTAACATTGGAAGTGGCATTGAAAATTGGCCTCACTGATGGAGCCCAAAGACCTGACTGGTTCAGTGATGTGGAGAACACAGATAATGCTTGAGGACGTGCGTGCTGCTCAGCAGGGAATGCAGCAGCCCAAGAACGCGAACCTCCTCTACATGAGCCACACACTACTGAGCATGACTTGCAGCACCTGCAAAGCACCTGTGCACCTTGTGTAAGGCTTGTGGGACTTGGCAGGAAAGGTAGGAGCCTGGAGAGAGGGAGTGCTGTGGGCAGGAGATGCCCATGCTTAGCACAACAGGGGGAACAGGATATGGCCGGCAGGGCAAGAGTAGCTTGGAAGGCTCTGTGGGAGCCCACAAGCAGGTGTGGGTAGCAAAGATCGGCTGCTGGACAAGGTCAATGGCAGCTGAAAGAGCAAAGGAGGCCAGGAGGCTGGTGCTGGTGAGAAGGGTCCATAGCAGCCTGGAGGCCAAGGTTGCGCTCTCTAGGAACCGTGTACTGCTCTCTGTGACTGAGAGGACCTTCCAAAGAGGGGGAGAGTCTGCAGGGCCACATGAATGCTCAGCATGACCCAGGGCATCCTGCAGAGCAGGGATGCAGCCCGGAGGCCTGCTTGGCTGCTCAGGATGGTCTACAGCCTGTGTGGAGCCCAGTGATGCCTACAGCAGCCTGGAAAATAGGGACGCACTCTGCAAGGCCCACCTGATGCTCAGCCTTGTGCAGTCTTGCAATTCCTTAAGGGAAACATGAGATGCAGATTTGGGGATGGCGTTACATGTTTTTTTGTAAATTTGGGAAACAAATTTAAATAAGAATATCTGTGTAGGCCAACACAATGAATGCATGGGCCTGAACGAACATTTTTCTTACTCTCTGTCAGCCTATGATAAGAGAGCACGCTCTTTTCTTAGGAAGTGCCAAGGGTAAAAGTGCAGATGTTGCCATGAATGAGTTCATAGTGACATGAGTGTTTCATACTCATCTGTATTGTCTTCTCACAGAATCTTTCTTACACCCTGGACAGTGGTAAGAGGTACAGAGTGGACTCTGCAGGCACAGCCTCGATCCCTCCCTGCCCCTTCCCTGTGGCCTCTCTGGGCCTCTGCCCCAGCTCCCCCTGCCCTCTCCGTAAGCTCTTGCTCCCTTGCTGTTTGTTCCCAGATCACACTGTCCCCTTTCTTGAAGCCCTCCATGGTGTGGTTTCCCATGGAATCCCCTGAGCTCCTGAGTGGTCTCCATCTTCCTTGCTGTCCCATTGGAGAGCACTCCATGCTCCCGAGATCTGGAGCCTGACCCTCCCCCTCCCCCTGCCTGGCCACTCTGTCACTGAGTCCTTTCCTGATTCCTCCTGTGACGTCCTCAGTCACATCCATCCCATTGATGTTCCCTGGGGCTATGTTGTTAAGTTACTTATCTACTCCTTTCTTGTTTGTATTCCTGCCCCCACCCTGGAGTATAGGTCTCAGGAGCAGGGGGACTTCCCCTCTCTCTCATGCCTGCTGTGTTTCCCGTGCCTAGACAGTGCTGGGAAGGGCCAGCCTCCAGCAGGTGCTTCCCATCTATACCCTGGGTGCATTGCTCCCCTCTCCAGGGTGTGACCAGGGCCTCGTCTGAGCAAGCAGATGATTGCTAAGGATTGAGGCTTAAGGGAATTATGTTCTCCCTCTGATCTATGGGGCTGGAGTTAATAAAGCTTTTCCCGGTTGATTGCATCAAGGCCACTGGAATGTCTCATAGTTTGTTGCTAGGGATAAATGCTTGCTTTTACTTTTTATGTATAGAGAAAAAAATATTTTTCCTGAATCATAAGTTGCTCTTGGTTTTTGCTGTACACTCCGCTAAAACAAAAGATTGTCACTGTAAGGGGACGAATTGTGTCCCTCCAGAATTTGTGTGTTGAAGCCCCAACTCTCAGGACCTCAGGATGTGGCTGTATTTGGAGACAGTATCTTCAAAGAGATAATTAAGTTAAAATGAGGCTGTTAGGGTGGGCCCTAATCCAGCGTAATTGGTGTCTTTATAAAAAGAGGAGATTAGAACAGACACACACATACACACACACATAGAGGAAGACTATGTAAGGACACACGGAGAGGAAGGCCACCTACAAGCTAAGGAGAGAGGCCTCAGCAGAAACTAGCCTTGCCCAAACCTGGATCTCGCATTTCCAGCCTCCAGGAATGGGAGGAAATACATTTCTGTTGTTTAAGCTACTCAGTGTGTGGTGTTTTGTTATAATAATCCTAGTAAACGAATGCAGTTGCTTATAAAAGTCAAAGATTCGGCCGGGCGCGGTGGCTCATGCCTGTAATCCCTGCACTTTGGGAGGCTGAGGTGGGTGGATCACTTGAGGTCAGGAGTTCAAGACCAGCCTGGCCATGATGGTGAAACCCCGTCTCTACTAAAAACACAAAAATATTGGCCGGGCGTGGTGGCAGGCCCCTGTAATCCCAGCTACTTGGGAGGCTGAGGGAGAAAATTGCTTGAACCGGTGAGGCAGAGGTTGCAGTGAGCCGACATTGCCCCACTGCACTCCAGCATGGGCTACAGAGTGAGACTGTTTAAAAAAAAAAAAAAAAGTCAAAGATTCTAGCAGTTTTATTATTTTGTACATTTCTGTGTTTCTAATATGTTTCTTTCCTATACCTTGAAATGTGGTCTCTTATGATCCCTCAGGAACTAGTGAAATGATATTTTTGTTTGCCATGTCAGTGTTACATTAGAGATTTCGTGAAATATTTCATTCAGCTCATCCATTTCACAGCAGTGGAAGCGGAAGTGAGCAGGCCTGTGTGAGCCGCCCGTGCTGCCCGTTGGGAGGCGGTAGAGATTCAGCTGCTTTGGTGGGGAGCTCATCCAGCATCTTATGCCACTGTGTCCTTAACAATGTGATGCTGGCTGTTTATCATGCGCAGTGTCGATGGGTGGCAGAAGTTCGTGGTTAGCCTTCTCTCTGGGAACAAGTAGTTTTATAGGCAGTTGAAGAGAGGAACAGAGAGCCAGAAGTCCAAATCCTGAGGCCTGGACCCTGCTGTGACAAGACAAGCAAAGATCCCTTTGGAACCAGAGAGTAATCTGGATCCATTCCCAGCACCTCGTACAGAGCTCCAGGTAGGCTGGGATAGAGGGCAGCTATGAAACCCAGTGGGAAGGGCTTCATGAATGGCGGATTAAGTAGGAAAAGAAAGAAGGGGAATCAAATTTAAGTATCAATTCAGCTACAAGGAGGGATCGTAATTTGAAAAAATTGCTGAGAGAAGGGACAAAGCCAGATGGAATTCGGCACACAGAGCTCCGATCGCATGCTGAGTGCGGTTTGGTTGGTGACAGGCACTTATATTTTTGTAATTACTGTCGAATGTACAAAGCTCTTTCACCTACACTTCATTAAACAACCCCTGTGGCTTGGTGATTACCAAATTCACTTAGCAGACAGAAAACAGACCAACGCCCTCATGTTACAGGCCACGAACTGAGGATGGGAAAGACCCGTGTGCATGGCGGGCAGTTTCCAGAAAAGAAGACCAGACGAGGCACGAACATTGCTTTATAAGTGAATAGAGCTCCCTTAGGTTACTTATGCGTTCAGGAAAAACACAAATATTTGTATGTTTTCTACTTTGGGGCATTTCCCAACTGCCTCCAATTCATCCAAGCTTCGAGGTTGTACAGAATTTTGTGGTCATTTGTTTTAATTTCTTACATATATGGAGGGACTGTTAGTTTTGAGACAACTTCACAAAGACTATCCGTTCTCAAAATGTCCATCTAAACATTATTGTTCTAGGCCCTATTTATTTTATTTTCTTATTTTTTGAGACGGGGTCTCCCTCTGTTGCCCAGGCTGGAGTGCAGGGGTGCAATCTTGGCTCATTGCAACCTCTGCCTCTCAGTTTCAAGCAACTCTCTTGCCTCAGCCTCCCAGTAGCTGGGATTACAGGTGTCTGCCACCAGGCCTGGCTACTCTTTTGTATTTTTAGTAGAGACAGGTTTTTTCATGTTGGCTAGGCTGGTCTCGAACTCCTGGCCTGAAGTGATCTGCCCGCCTCAGCCTCCCAAAGTGCTGGGATTACAGGTGTGAGCCACCATGCCAGGCTTAATTTTTTTTTTTTTAATTTTGTGAAAAATGCTATGGTTTTCCACTGGCTGCAAAGTGCCCTAAAAAGAGACAGCTTGCTGGATACCCGTTTCAGCATGGCTCTGAGGAGCCTGTGTCTGAGGTCCTCTTCCAGCATCCACTCCTCCCAAACTGTGTCTCTCTGCTTCATGGTTTGCCACTTGCCTTCTCTCCCAACTGTGCGGATCTGGAGCCTGCTCCCCTAAGCTCCCCTAGGTGGATGCAGGTTGTGGTCAGACCCTCACAGGCCAGCAGGTCCCAGGGTAGCACACTATCCATTGCAGAGCTCACGGGGATAGTGATTTAAAATTCTAGAATCCACATATTTTGATTTCTCTCTTCTGTGGCTGAACCATGCTGTCTGGCACTCCAGGGAAGGAGACAGTGAGCAATCCTGAGAATTTCTGTATCTCTGAATGACGCTGTTGTTGGTCAACTCATAGCTATTCTCGTCCACCGAGGCCTTTCCTGGAAGAGCTGGCTCCTTGCAACTAGCACAGGAGCCCTGTCCCAGGTCCTTGTAAGGGTCCCAGGTGGTCTGGGAAGTTGTCTCTTACTTCTCTACAGAAACAAACAAACAAACAAACAAAAACTCCCTTTGAATGTAGCTGGGTGGGGACCTTGCAACAAAGAGGGGTCTTTGAAGCAGGAAATATCTCTTAAAAGGATTCGGCCAGTGTCTGCATCTGAACTAAAAGCCATAGGTTCATCCACAGTTTCTGTTATAAGAAATAGCAAATGTTTTGATTATTTTATTAAACATTTTCAGTTAGGTATTCTTATTTGTAGACTGCAACAATTTATTTCCACCACTTTAATGAGTAAAGGTTCAAAAATCAGGCTGGATGCAGTGGCTCACGCCTGTTATCCCAGTACTTTGGGAAGCCGAGGCTGGTAGATCACCTGAGGTCAGGAGTTTGAGACCCACCTGGCCAACATGGTGAAACCCTGTCTCTACTAAAAATACAAAAAAATTAGCTGGGGGTGGTGGCAGGTGCCTGTAATCCCAGCTACTTGGGAGGCTGAGGCAGAAGAATTGCTTGAACCCAGGAGGTGGAAGTTGCAGTGAGCCGAGATTGTGCCACTGCACTGCAGCCTGGACGAAAAGAACACTCCATCTTGAAAAAAAAAAAAAAAATCAAGCACTGGTACACACACAGCACGTGCACTCACACACACACACACACACACACACACACACACACACACACACACAGAGCGAGAGAGAATGAGAGAGAGAGAAAGGTATTCTAAGTTTCTTGGCTCTAATAGGATTTTAAGATAAAATCTGCTTATGCCTATCATAGTTTTACTATAACCCAGGATCGAAAATTAGGAAATGGAGTAAAGGGAGAGGAAAGCCCAGCCCTTGAGGTCCCACAAATGGGGGAGAAGTCAGAGGGGCTCTAGGCTTAGCCATCGGGAAAGAGCTGAGAGATAAGGAGGCAAATGCAATGCAGAGAAGGTTTAATTAACTCTGCTCTTCGCCTGGGGTCTGGGCGGAGACCCTCTCCCAGTGTTTCTGGGGAAAACCTGGTGGCCATGCCCACGTGCCTCCAATAAGGGAAATTAATTTTATCCAATTTTCACTTTTCTTATTGCTCGATTTTTCTACCAGTGATTCAGCCTGTCTTGTTTTTAAAGCGTGAGTGAAGATGCAAAGACTGAAAGGAGATTTCCACAAAGATATCCTATCCAAAATAGTTGATGAGGTCCCCCAGGAAACAAAACCTGCTCAGGACAGAGGTGTGGCATGGGAACAGGTGCCAGTGAAGAGGGAATGGCACAGCTGTCTGCCTCCTTGTTCCTGATGGAGCCGGGGAGCAAAGCATGTTTTCTTTTATCCTTAGAGCTCTGATAGAATTCTCACTGAAACATAGTTCAACATGTCCCTGCAACAATTTTTTTTTTTTTTTTTGGCTTACACTTTTAATGTCATTTCAGTTTAAGCAGTAGGTCTTTTTCCTGTTCAATGAGATCCTCCCCTTCCATGTCTCCGCTATGCTGGAAATCCTGTTAGGTGACAGTTCAATTGTCTAATTGTCACTCCTTGACTTTGATTTTTCATTTAAAAAATATAGATCACTGATTTTGCTCTTGAGTGTGAGGCCTAGCAAGGCTCAGCAAGGCTGTTTTCATTCTGCAGCCCTCAGATCGCTGTTGCATAAGACGGTGGCGGGGGTCGGGCTTATCTCAATGTCACCCTAGCCCCCTAGTCTCATCCTGGCTTAGGAAGGCTCAGGGCTGCTTAGGTAGAGGGACCTCCTTAGTCTCTTTCTCACTCTCCAGGGACCCCAGGTAACCTCTCCATTTGAGGAAGTCAGACTGGGGACGCTTCTTGCATGGCTAAAGGAGAGAGAGGGTGACAAGGGAAGCCAGCAGGGATGTGGCCTCCTCAAACACAGCACCATTTCTTCTACCTGGGGAGCAGTTACGAGGCCCCCCAACCTTTAGGGCTGAGGGAGGAGATGGAGACCACCTCATAATGGGTGGGATGTTAGAGAATCTGCAGACAGGATTTTAAGCCACAGAGTCAGACATCTGGCCACAAATCATGTACGTTCCTCCAACATGAAAACGGTATCCACCCCTGCCAAATTCCCCAAAAGCCTCATTATTGCCTGAATCAGTTTGCAATACAGGTGAGGTTTCTGGCTTGAGGTTCTTCAGATCTAGTTTCTCTCCGTCTGGAGAGAAACAAAAACCACAGAAGAGGCAGTGTCTCTGTCCCTCACTCACTTGACTTACAACTGCAGGGCAGATATAAGACAGCCACAATAAACTCTCAAGCTGAAGAAGGGAGAAATGGGGGAATGGGCACAGCAGTTCCTGGTCCATATCACGTGGAGATGCATCAGACACTCACGGTCCACAGACTATGGCCCGGGCAAGGTCTCCATGGCTTCTGGCTTCACCCTCTGGGCTCTGAGTAACCCTTCTTTTTCCATAAGGAGTGACCCATTTCTGGAGCTGAATAGTGTCCTCAGCCCTATCTCTGCTTTGGAACAAATTACACATTAGTGGCTTAGAACAGCACCTATTTATTATCTCACAGTCTCCTTGGGTCCTGAGTCCAGGCCCAGGCTGACAGGTTCTCTGCACAGGGACTCATGGGGCCAGGGCCAGGTTCTCCTGGGGAATCAGGGTCCTCTTCCAAGTGCAATGTTGCTGGCAGAATTCATCTCCGTGTGGGTGTGGGACTGTTTCAAGTGCCTATTCTTCCATTAGCTCTCAGCTCCTTGAGGACGCCCACGGTTCCTTGTCAAGCGGCCCTGGAGGGAAGTTTGCAGCACAGATGTGGGTATTCTGCCAGGCTCACCAGAGCGCATCCCTCCAACTTCCTCTTCTGCCATCAGCTGCAGAGAACCTCCTGCTTTTAAGAGACTCGTGTGATCAAATCAGGCTCACCTGATCATCTACCCATCTCAAGTTCAGATGATTCAGGACCTTAATTACATTCACATAATCCCTTCACAGCGGTCCCTAGATTAGCATTGGATGAATAACTGGAGGTTCGTGTGTTTCCCCCAGAGATTTGGCATCCGTCTTCAAATTCTGCCCACCACACCACTCCTGGCAGTTTAGGGGTCCATAGTTATCATTTTATTGTGTCTATCTTTGTTCCTTTTCGCCCAAGTGGGTCATGTTTCCATAGAATAATTCTCTTGAGAACTTTGGGGAGCTCTTGTGAGATGAGGGTGCCTTCCACTATGCAAAGGCTGCAACCACATCTCTGAGATAAGCCCATCTCTACTTGAGCCTCCCAGTAAGATTGTGATCTTAAGCTTCTGAGAAGCCCTATTTCTAACAGAATCTGAGAGGTCCGGACTTTCAAGCCTCAGAAGTTCTTCTCTCCCTCTGAAAGCATCTATGAGCCCCACCTTAGATCCTCCTGAGGTCTTAACAGGTCATCTCTGACACTGGATTTTAGGTTCTTTCTTCATGTTAGCATTGTTTGCCATCTGGACATGCTAAGAATCACTGCGCTTTATTTTCTCTATTTTTATTTTGGGATGGAGTCTCACTCTGTCACCCAGGCTGGGTGCAGTGGTGTGATCTCGGCTCACTATAATCTCTGCCTCCTGGATTCAAGCGATTCTCCAACCTCCTAAGTAGCCGGGACTACAGACCTGCGCCACCACACCTGGCTAATTTTTGTATTTTTAGTAGAGACGGGGTTTCACCATGTTGACCAGGCTGGTCCTGAACGCCTGACCTCAAGTGAGCTGCCTGCCTTGGCCTCCCAAAGTGTTGGGATTGTAGCTTTGAGCCACCGCGCCTGGCCCTGAGCTTTATTTTCAAACTTCTGAGACCTGGCAGCTTATTTGTCTTTCCTATAGATTTTGCATGAAAATTAAGTGGCCCCCCCTTTTTTTTTTCAACTCCTCTCTTTATCCTTATTTAATCATACATAGCCAAAATACACCAATTGTCACTTTCGACAAGTCTCCCAGATTTTCCCCAGATTATTTATTACATTTACTCTTTTCTGTGTCACTGTGTGGGGCCATATTGCTTGAGTTTCTGCCACTACCTAACAGGGTGCCCTTTCCTTTCCTTCACCTTCCAACATTTCCCTCACTTTCCTCCCAGCCCTTATCCCCCTGTCACTGTCAGGGTTCTTCCAACCTTGACCTGCCACCTGCTCACAGAGCCACCATCTCACTCACAAGACTTGGGCCTTGTGAATTAGCACTCCTCTCCCAGGTGTGCAAGTCTGCTCTGGCTGTCTTCAGCTCTGTGACAAGCAACCCATATGCAGGGGCTTCAAACAATGATCATTGTGTATCTTGCTTAGAATCTGCAGATCAGTGGGGCTCAGCCAGGTGGTTCTCACTTGGGGTCTCTCGTGCTTTTGTAGTGAGATGGCGGCTAGGGCTATCTTTCAGGCTTCTTCACTCCCATGTCTGGTGTCTGGACTGGGGCACATCACGCATCTAGAAGCTGGAACTCTGGGCTTCCTTGAGCTTGAGCTTTCTCCTGGTCTGTCCCTCTTTCTGTGTCTCCTGCCCTCTCTCCCCAGCTCTATCTTTGTCTCTCTCCATGTGATCTTTACACATCACAGCCTCTGTGTAGCTGGACTTACATTGTGGCTACAGGCTCCAAGATCATGTCCCAAGAGGAGCTACTCCTTATCTCTTAAAGTTTTTTACATGGTTTTAATCTCTGTCACATTCATCACACATGACACTTTATTTAGCTTTATTATTTAATTACTCGTTTTATTACTCATTTCACATAATTTATATTTCTTAACCAATTTATAAGGAGTTGATGTGGCTATTTTGGTCATTTGTTGAAGGTTTTTGCTTGTTTATTTTTGTCCTTTTCAATTTCACTAATTATATTTATATTTATAATTACTGATACTTTTTATTAAAGATTATAGAATAAATATACCCTCTTGAATCTGTCTATTGAAGTATTTTAGGCTTCTATGAATACATTTATTAATCTATTATTTACTTAAATATTTCACAAAGTTTTACTGGTTGAGTTGATTTTCTTTATTTAACGCTTTTATGTTGATTCTTGATTTTTTTTCTTTTTATTTGGATATAGGAAATTAGTTTGAGGAGGCCATGTGAGTGAAATTCTACAGCATAGGAGAAATCACTGATCATCTGTGAGTGAGCACACTTTCTGCTGCTTCTGGGATGGAAGGGGAGGGTATGATTTTGGGGGTGCTGGGGTGGAGCACAACATCAAGCATTGTTTTCTGATTTCTTGGGTAACATGGCTTCTGGCTGTTAAAAGCTCCAGTTTCCTCTTTTATGCTGTATCTGGTATCAAAAATATACTACTTCATACCTACGACTTAATGTTCTCTAAATGTGGTGGGTAGTGTAGTGGGAATGGGGGACAGGACCATCTCCAAGCAAAACACCTGTTTCTCCATCCCACACTCCATCATATCCTCAACTCCTGTTTCCATGACCTACTAATGGTTAATACACTTACACTGTGTAGCTGAATAAGGTTATCTTCTCTATCAGTTCGTTTTCACACTGCTGACAAAGGTATACCTGAGACTTGTTAACGTATGAAGAAAATAGATTTAATGGACTCACAGTTCCACGTGGCTGGGCAGCCTCACAATCATGGCAGAAGGTGAAAGGCATGTCTTACATGGCGGCAGGCAGGGGAGAATGAGAGAACCAAGTGAAAGGGGAAACCTCTCATAAAATCATCAGATCTTATGAGAGATGAGAACCATGAGAACAGTATGGGGGAAACCACCCCCAGAATTCAATTATCTCCCACTGGGTGGCCCCCATAACATGGGAATTATGGGAGCTACAATTCAAGATGAGATTTGGGTGGGGACACAGTCAAACCATATTATCTTCCTTCATTAAGATTACTCCTCCAAAAACATACATGAGTAATGTGAACATTTGATTAATATCCTTCACCTTTATGGAATTCATTTAACTGTGGATAGGGATATTTGTTTTTCTTTCCTTTCTGTATCCCTGACATCATCCAATGGTGTGCACTCAACAGTCCTACACTGAATAAATGAATGAATGTAAGAGTAAATGGATAATATCTAAAGAAGTTTTTTTTTTTAACTTGGTTCACTACAACTTTTAATAAAGATTTATCAAACCCATAAAATGAAATGATAATTACTTGCCTTTTACTAGAGTTTTTCATTTTAATTCACAGAAAATTACATACATAACATAGCACAGTTTTCCTGTTACATTCTCCTTCCCTTCTCAGCAGAATGTTGGTGAGAAGCCTTAAGTAAGAAGAGGTCTGTGTTCTAAAGCAGATGGGGTTCTTTTGAGCCTGTGCCTGTTGGGTTCTGACGTGGTCCTGGGTGTCTATGCTTTTTTTAAGCCTGTGTCCTTTTGCAAAGTGTAAATTACTCTTTCAGTTTATTGTGAATTATAAATTCAATTTCTAAATACGATTTGTCTCTTATTCTGTATAAGGAAGTTATTTTTTATGTAATACACTGCAAAATATCAGTTAGTCCTGAAGATCATTTTCCTATCTGTTCTTGTTTCGTCTGCCAACTCTTATTAAGGGACAGTAGTATCTTGACGGTGTCCCAAATCAAATTTTCCTACATTGAATGGTCAATACCATTTACATTTCCTCTTCCACATCCTGCAAGGCACACCCACTTACATTATCTCAAGAGTATCACTCTTTTGTCATTTGATCAATTTTATGTGGGCCACACCAGACATGAGTAAGCACTGTTGGAAGATACCAGGAGTGTGAATACAGTCAGGCATTGCTTGACAATGGGGATACATTCTGAGAAATTAAAATTGCATTATTAGGCAATTTTGTCTTTGTGTGAACATCATAGACTGTACTTAGCCAAACCCAGATGGTAGCGCCTACCACACAGCTAGGCTACATGTATAGCCTGTTTCTCCTAGGCTGCAAACCTGTGCAACACATCACTGAACTTGATACGGTAGACGAATATACACAACGGTTCCATACTTTTGTATCTAAAGATATCTAAACATCAAAAAGATAAAGTAAAAATACAGTATAAAATATATTTTAAAAGGGCACATACACAGTCTGTCATTGATGGAAACACCCTTGTGTGGTGCATGACTGTATGCTTTAGATTTGGCCCTCATGGAATAGACCACTGTAAGGTCAATGCTAGAGAGGGCTCCTTTGCAGGAGAGAGAAATATGGTGGCGTAGAGGAACATGGGATTCTGTGGATGACCTGTTTCATCTGGGCTTTGGAAGATGGGAAAAGCTTGGTCATACAAAGATTGGTACTAAACATTTCATGAGAGGAAGCAGATTATGAAATAATTACACAGAGGTCAGTAGTTCAACCATTCCACCTAGAAACTAAGGTGGAAATTATACAGAAGTTAGTCTTTTCTATACTGGGCCCAAGAAAGTGAGCAAGGACAATATATTTTTTGTTTGTTTTTTTAGCATCTTTATAAGTTTTTTCCATCTGGTTTGTCTCAATTATCTTTGCAAAATTTCTTGATCTGTAGATATAATTGTCATAATATTGTAATAATAATATTATACTTCTAATATATTATTATCTGTAGTTACATTATTTGATTTATCCCCATTGTATTCCATGCTTGTTTGGTTCCAATACTCATAATAGCTTATAACAGAAGCGTCAATTTAATCTTTCAAACATTTAGAGAGTATCCAATACCTAGGAAATTACCCCGTTTTACAGATGAATCAATCTAAGTTATACGTATATGATTAAAAATGACTAGCTTGAGTTGTCTTTTGCTCTAATTGCTCCTTACTTCACTCGAAGTTCTCATTGCTCAGCTGCAGAGTATTGTGTAAGCACAGCAGGGAACTTTTATTTTGACTCTTTGTATTAACGTAAAAATTATGCTTAATAATACAAGGAAGAATGATTCCAGGGTGTTTAGCCATGTGTTGCAATGGTCATTATTTCCTTCCAGTATACTTATCTCTGAACCGATCATTTTATTGGCTCTTTGGGTATAAATGTTTTTAGGAAGTGCTTTCTGAAACAATAACTCTCTGTCTCATTATCAAAAAATTCCCTGCATTTCATGCCTACATTCAATTTTGGCTGCACATAGAAAAAAATAAATAAGTAAATAAAAGTAGCTTTTGTTAATAGGCCTACAAACTAAAACCTAAAATTTTGGAATTAAAAATAATAATAATTTGATAACATTTTAAAAGGAATGTCGGAGAATATATAGTTCCAACTCTCACTTTAGTGGAGTCTGTAAGAAACAAATAATTATGATTTCCAGAAAGAATAACAATGTCTTTTTCTGTAGAGCCAACAATGTGCTTCAACGCTTTAACTTGTGTGTTCATCCTGAAGTGGGTGCTCTCGTCCTCATTTTAGAAAGGAGGAAAGGGAGTCTTGGGGAGGGTAGGGGACTTGTACCAAGTATTGGAGCAAGGAAAAAACTGAAGTGGCTCAATCACAGTGAGCCGTCTTCACAAATCCAGTGTTGTTCCCACTGCCCATCAACTGAGAAGCTGTTTTTCCACTTAAAAACAAAATAAACATAGAAACAAAGAAAGAAAAATCCTCTCTTCTACTGTGGATTCAGATGACAGTCATATTTTGTTTAAGAATATTGAGCAATCATAAATGACTTTTCTCCCCTCCACACTGGAGATAAACCACAACTTATTATAACAAAACTGGTCACTGTTGTAGCCAAAGTATTTCATCAGCTTCTGGCATGCATTATATCTTGATACGCTTATCCAGCATGATGGCTGGCGTGGTCCTCTGCCTATTTAGTATGAAGGCTAAATTCAGCAGAGGAGTTAATGACAGGAGATTTTTCTTCGGCTCCAGGGATCGGCATGCACAGACAGGACCCTGTGTGAATTCCCCAGCATGTAATGATAAGATACTTCCAGTCTGCCAGCATCAAGCAACTTCATTAATTAAAAACACATTGTGTGTTATCACAGAAGATTGATTTTTCTAGGAAGAATTACCCTTTGGCATTTATGATGAGCATGAAGAAGAACAGATAATACAATTACTGACAGGACTTTCCTCATTTTAGGACAGCAAATATTTAAGATTAGGATTAAGATTTCAGGAGAGACAGCCTTTGTGATTATTCTGCAAAGGAAATATTTGGAACTGCTGTTTTTGTTTTGTTTAGGCGGACCCTGGGAAGTAAACATTTGCTCAACCATACTGAGTATCTGTGATTTAATGGGATATGGGCCCTAAACATATTTTAGGACTTCACCCCTTTGTGCTTAAAACAAAACAGTGCAAAATAAACAATAAAGGGACTAATAAAAAGTTTATAGAGCTGCCAAGTGCTGAAAAAAGTCTGGTGAAGTCAAGTTATCTGTTTGAAGGAGATTACTGATATTTTCAGCAAGAAGGGCAGTGTTGTGAGTGTCTGGCCCTCATGGTACCATAGAATGATCATGCAGGAGAATCCGGGTTCCAAAGCCACACAAGGAACCATTTATATTTTTGTCCAGCACGATGTAGATATTCCCAATATCCTATCAAGTGGTTGCATAGTCCCTGCTTAAATTCCACTGGAGACCTCATTATTTTACAAAATCTGTGTTTAAGCTAGAAGAGCTCAAATTGATAGGAAATCCTCCTTGAGTTGAAGTGATACTTTTTTACTTCTTGCTGTGACACATTAAAACTTTTCTATTTGAAATTCTACCATGTCGGACGTAAGTTTCTCTTTCTTACAATAAATGTCCCCCATGAAGTCTGCTACTTACCATGTAAAATACCCAGGATCTCCTGGGTCCTGGACCCCTGCAACATCCAGATCACCTCTAAACACATGGCAGTTTGCAGTGACTCAAAGTCAAGCACAGTAATCCAATGACAAGTGCAATGACAATAGGCTTCTACTATTCATTTACATTAAAGCTGCCTAAATTGAGTTTAGATGTTTTGGCAGAGCTTTCATGGGTATTCCATTTTTGAGTTGATGATGTAGCTTATGATGGTTTTTAAATAAGTTCCCTTCTGCTTGGGTCTAGTTGAAGTGAGAGAACCAAAGGTAGATGTTTTTACCCCATGAAACACTGCCTCACTAGTTTCAGCCCTTTCTTTCATCCACTTAACATCTCTAAAAATCTGACTTTACAATCCTTCATTGACACGCCCTTGCTCTATGGCCTCTGTTTACCTGTCTTTTATGTCCTATTGAAGATATTAATGGGCAAATGCTCCTAGTAGATAGAGCTACCCCTCACTCTATTCTGACTGGCTATACACAGAAATGTAGAAAAGTGCTCATAGAAGGGTCTACTTACAACGTTATGACATTGACATAAATCATTTGCATCAGGTTCATCAAACACTGGGATCCTTACATTTTTTCCTCTCCTGTCCCTTTTGATTTAATATAAACATAGGCTGGATGTGTCACAATATCAAACACTTGTAGGTTACTTAAAGATTGCCCCAAACATGGAAACTCAGGAAAAATGTCAATGCAATTTGAATTGTTCACATCATATTTATGTTTTAAAAAGTTTACTTTTCTGAATATTCCTCTATCAAACGACTTGTTTTGGTATCATCTAAAACCAACTAAGGCTCAGGTTAAGGAACAGGGTGGAATGGTGCTGTTTATGGATGTGTAGGAGGATTTGACATGAAAGTTCATTGGCTATAGATTTGTGTTGGCTCACTTTTATTTACTTAGTGAAATCTACATGCCTCAGATGGCAGGTAAATCGCAAGACTGCTCTGATCTTGGCTCTCATGACATTCCTGTGCAACTCTCATTTTACTTCAGGCTCCACCTCTAAAATCCACCGCATGACCTCGCCGTCCACGCTTTGCTGATGTTTTCCTATATCTAGAATGCCTTTTCATTTCTGCGGGGCCTGTGAATACGGTCGCCATTTTTCAGGGTTCAGTGCAAATACTACATGCTTAGATTTTTCCTTCACTGCTTTCTTAATCAGCCACGGGTAGATTTTTGCTTATGCTTCCACAGAGGGTGAATCTTAAATCGTTGTGTCACTACTGGTGGTATACATTTCCATCAGCCTCATTTTTAAGTGGGTTCTTAAAGGTTAGAGTCTGTGCCTGATTTCTTCATGTCTCTCTCTCTCTTCCTTGTGTGCAGCAGAGCGTCTGGATTAGTGCTGGATGGAGTTGACTCCACTGAGGGCTCTGGGATTGACTCAGCCCTGGACTCTACCGGCCCTTGTTTGTCTTAATCTGTGCTTTCATTGAAAAAATAATACTCTCTCTTCAAAACTTCTAAATCGTAGGCTTCTGATGTCCCCAGGAATTCAGATTTACATTACTTTCATGGCACAGAGAATACCAATCGTAGAAATTCACATTATGTAGTCACACATGGGTAAGAATGCCCTAGGGTACCTGGCAGAAACAAACTGTATTTGGCTCTGACTTTCTGAAGGTTGGCTCCTTCAACCCATGCTTTCCAGGATTCCAGCAAATAAAACCCAGAAAAACATGAAATATAAGCTCACATTTCCAAATCACCAAGTACATAAAGAAACAAGCCACCACGAGAAAGGCAGCAGAAACCAGGATCTTCAGGTAATAGAATCATAGAGTGCAAAAAAATATTATTTAGATTTTTCAAATAAATACAAGATGAAAAAGAAAAATATGCTCCAACATATGCTAGGAAGACTAGAATATAACCAAATGTAACAGCTAAAATAAAAAAAAAAATCATTAAAATTAAATACTTCACCAATGATGTGTTCAATGGCAGGTAAGAGGTACATGAAAAAGAATCAGTAACTAGAAGATAGACCTGAAACATTTACCAGGAATCGGACACACGTAGAGAAAAGAGGAAACATGGAAGTATAAAGGAGAAATATAGAAAATAGCAAGGGGGCAAATATTCATCTAACTGGATCTTTAAACGTAAGGAGCATGAAAGGAGGCAATAGTAAAAGTGCTAAATGCTGAGAGTTGTCTAGCATTAATGAAGAACAAAAATTTTCAGATTTAGAGAGTATAGTGAATTCCAAGGAGAATGAATAAAAAGAAAAAAAAGAAAAGACAATCACAGCTGGACACACAGAATATCACAGGCAAAGATAAGATCTCAAAAACAATGGAAGATAAAATAAACACTGCTTGTAAAGAAACAAGCATACCAATTGCAAAATCAGTGGTAACAGCAAATTGGATGCATTTTTATAAATTCCAATTTCTGGTATACTTTCTACTTTAAATATTTTTAAGAAACTAAGAGATTATAACTGATCATCTGGAACTCTCTTCTTCAGGAGATTAACCTTTTAAAATAATAGTAATATTTTAAACACAATAACAATATTTATCACCAGCAAACCCTCTCTAAATCAACTTCTAAAGGATTACTTTCTAAAGAGGGACATTTTAGGCAGAAGAAAAGAGTGACATGCAAGAAAGAATGTTATCAGATAATCCGAGATTACAATATAAAGCTGTAAATGCTCCCTTTATGGGTATATGGCATACAGCACGATCTTGAATAATGTTGTTTTGTTATAACATTGGTAAGAAAAAATAAATGATTCCTGGCCAGGACCACTGTCTCTTTGGAGATTGCACGTTCTCCTCATGTCTGGGTTTTCTTCGTGTACTCCAGTTCCCTCCCACATCCCAAAAATGTTCACGTTAGGTAAATTGGCATTGAGGACTTACTCTATCATAGCAACTCATTAACCAACTTCGCTGAAAATCAAAACAGACTAATGAAAACCTGCAACTTGAAGCTTGGAAATCTTGAGAAAGACAATCAGTGACAGCTTTTGACTAAATGCAACATGACCACTTAGTCTGATTAAAAAGACATCAAGCAGATTTGCTGTTTAACATAAATATAGCAATGCTACTATTGTGACTCCTAGCATGGTATATTCTGTTAGCAATACTCTGAAGTCCATGACTGCAAATGATTAGACTTTAAAGAGGGAATAGGAGATTCCTATTAATAGCATAGTCAGCTGTGAACACCACTTATTTGGGATGGTAAAACTTAAATAATATATTTTTAAAAATTTTTTGTCATTTCCAAATATCTCACAATTACTTTCTTAATAATTGCAAAAAAAAATGAAATAAATTCTGTTTTACTACAAAGTGGATTTTTTTAAAAGTAAAAATATTTAAATATTCTCATAAAAAAGACAAATCAATGGTTAGGATTCATATTTTAAGATTATTTGCATTGTTGATGCGGCAATAATAAAAGGCACTTTTTGGACATGGTTCCCTTAGGAATTTGAAATATTATTAAAATAATTAATTTAGGCAACTCATGCTTAGCATACTCTAAACACTGGATACTGAGCTAGATCATGACCCTATACAGAAATGCCGGATCCACATGTGGAGGTTCCCAGGGCTCAGAGGAGCAGGCAGAAGTGGGTTGGAAGCAGCACTTCATAGGGCAGTGAGTCAGAAGAGGAAACTAGAATCTGTGTTTGGGCCATAATGGGCTGTTACAAGGCTTCCAGGCAGGAAACCTGAGCTAAGTCTGAATGCTTTATGGATCTCTCTAAGTGGAGAAGGTTGGGAATGAATTCCATGGAGAGGAAATAGCTTTAACAAAGAAATTTAATCCTAGATTATTAAAAACCATTCATTTAATCAAATTATATGTATGTCAGTATGCCGTGTATAATTTGACAAGAAAATCTATTTTTCTTTTTAAGATTTTCTCAGCATTATTTCTAATATATGCAGAATAGTTGTCTATAGGTTAACAACATATTTTATTTGATATGGTTGGCCTTCTTAATGTAGCTTCCATTCCAAAGTTATGGATTTCTTAGGGCTGTGCATTAACCCATTTATGCCTAGTGTTCCATTATTGGAACACTAAGCTTGTGGGAGTCATGTATACCCTACTGCTCAAGGTCATCGCCACGGTCTGATTTTTCACACAAAAATATTGCAACCTCCAGTATAAGTGGGTTAACAATAGTCTAGCAGGTTTAAGAACAAGTGGATACATTGCTATTGGACAAGGGTTGGCAAACTTTTTCTGTACAGGGTCACATAGTAAATATTTTAGGTTATGCAAGCCATACAATCATACTGAACTCTGACATTGTAGGACAAAAGTGTCCATAGACAATCTGTAAACATATGGGCACAGCTGTCCTCCAAAAATAAAAATTATTTACAAAAGCAAATTCAAGTGTCAGGCTGCATTTGGCCTAGGCTTCATATTATAATCAAAGTACTGCATACGTTAAAATAATTGCATAGTAGTTCATCACATCACTGAAGCTCTTTTTTTTTTTTTTTTGTTGTTGTTGTTGTTGTTGTTGTTGAGACAGAGTCTCGCTTTGTCGCCCAGACTGGAGTGCAGTGGCCGGATCTCAGCTCACTGCAAACTCCGCCTCCCGGGTTCACGCCATTCTCCTGCCTCAGCCTCCCGAGTAGCTGGGACTACAGACGCCCGCCACCTCGCCCGGCTAGGTTTTTGTATTTTTTAGTAGAGACGGGGTTTCACCGTGTTAGCCAGGATGGTCTCGATCTCCTGACCTTGTGATCTGCCCGTCTCGGCCTCCCAAAGTGCTGGGATTACAGGCTTGAGCCACCGCGCCCGGCTAAGCTCTTAAACATGGTTCAGGTACAAAGAATGACAGACAGATCTCTTTCCCAGCTTAACTGGTTCTGCCACATGCCCATGGTGTAAACACAGTTCACAAGTCACTTATGGCCCCTTCCCTGAAAGTATGTGGTTGTTGCTATAAGGTATCTTTGGATTTACATTTTCTTTTCTAATTTTCTTCATGAAGTGAGGCTCGGAAAACATTTTTCACCACATGATTTCAAATCACATAACTTAAATATATGGGATGCGCCTGTATATATTGAATTGGCTTACTAACTTCTCAATTTTAGATGTATTTAAAATAATAATACTGATCTTTATAGTTCTTTAAAAATTAGTTTGAATAACATTTAAATGATTAGCCTGACAATAGTTTGAATCATGTCCCATTTTTCTAATGTTGTAGAGCATTTGTGTTCAATGCTGTTATCAGTCATAGTACTTTTCTTCTATGAATACAAAGCACTTTAAGTTTCTATTACACAATTAGAAATATTGCCTAGGCACCTTCCATTGCACAGTTTCATTTCGTATTGAGAAAAATGCATAATAATGAAACTAATTAGTAGAATATTGAAAGATAACTAACTCCCTCTGTTTTCAAATATTATTTTTATTTTTTACATTTTATCTTTTATTCCCCTATGTGTAGAATTATTTTTACATTTTAGATTATAATTTTACATTTGTGATAAAACTGAGTATTTTGATTTTTGAGATAAAGATTTAAAATATGTTTGAACCATGTGTGTGTTTTTATGCCAGTATCATAGCATTTTGATTACTATAGCTTTATAATATATTTTGAAGGAATGTGATGCCTCCAGCTTGCTTCCTTTTGCTCACGATTGTTTTGGCTATTCAGGGTCTTTTGTAGTTGCATATAAATTTTAGGATTAAAAAAAATTTCTGTGAAAAATTACATTGGAATTTTGACAGGAATTGCATTGAATCTGTAGGTTTCCTTTGGGCAGTGTGGACATTTGAACAATATTAATTCTTCCAAGCCATAAACATGGGCTATGTTTCATTAATTTGTTTTCTACAATTTCTGTAATCAATATTTCATTAGTTTTCAGTACACAGAACTTTAATCGCTGTGGTTAGATTTACACTTATTTACATTATTTAATTTATTTATTGCTATTGTAAGTGGTATTGTTTTCTTTATTTCCTTTTTGGATAGTACATTATTAGTATATAGAAATACTACTGTTATTTTATGTTGATTTTGTATCCTTCAACTTTATTGACTTTATCAGTTCTGACAAGTCTTTGGTGGAGTCTAGGATTTCTTTCTAGGTATCATGTATGTCATCAGCAAACAGAAACAATTGTACTTCTCTCTTTCTCATTAAGATGTCTTTTATTTCCCTCTCTTGATAATTGCTCTGGGTGAGAGTTCTTTTATGATGTTGAAAAGAAGTGGAGGTTACTTTAAATTTCTTATGGAACCAAAAAAGAGCTGGTATAGCCAAGACAGTGCGAAGCAAAAAGAACAAAGCTGGAGGCATCATGCTACCTGACTTCAAACTATATTACAAGGCTACAGTAACCAAAACAGCATGCTACTGGTACCAACACAGATATATAGAACAACGGAACAGAACAGAGGCCTCAGAAATAACACCACACATCTACAAACTGTTCTTTGACTAACCTGACAAAAACAACCAATGGGGAAAGGGCTCCCTATTTAATAAATGGTGTTGGGAAAACTGGCTAGCCATATGCAGAAAACTGAAACTGGATCCCTTCCTTACACCTTACACAAAAATTAACTCAAGATGGGTTAAAGACTTAAATGTAAGACCTCAAACCATAAAAACCCTAAAAGAAAACCTAGGCAATACCGTTCAGGACATAGGCATGGGCAAAGACTTCATGACTAAAACACCAAAAGCAATGGCAACAAAAGCCCAAATTGACAAATGGGATGTAACTAAACTAAAGAGCTTCTGCATAGCCAAAGAAACTATCATCAGAGTGAGCAGACAACCTACAGAATGGGAGAAAATGTTTGCAATCTATTGATCAGACAAAGGGCTAATATCCAGAATCTATAAAGAACTTAAACAAATTTACAGGAAAAAAACAACCCCATCAAAAAGTGGGTGAAGGATATGAAGCGACACTTCTCAAAAGAAGGCATTTATGTGGCCAACAGACATACGAAAAAAAGCTCATCATCACTGGTCATTAGAGAAATGCAAATCAAAACCACAATGAGATTCCATCTCCTGCCAGTTAGAATGGTGATCATTAAAAAGTCAGGAAACAACAGATGCCGGAAAGGATGTGGAAAAATTGGAATGCTTTTACACTGTTGGTGGGAGTGTAAATTAGTTCAATCATTGTGGAAGATAGTATGGTGATTCCTCAAGGATCTAGAACCAGAAATACCATTTGACCCAGCAATCTCATTACTTGGCATATACCCAAAGGATTATAAATCATTCTACTGTAAAGATACATGCACACACATGTTTATTGCAGCATTATTTACAATAGCAGAGACTTGGAACCAACCCAAATGCCCATCAATGATAGACTGGATAAAGAAAATGTGGCACATATTCACCAAGGAATACTATGCAGCCATAAAAAAGAATGAGTTCATGTCCTTTGCCGGGACATGGATGAAGCTGGAAACCATCATTCTCAGCAAGCTAACATAGGAACAGAAAACTAAATACCATATGTTCTCACTCATAAGTGGGAATCGAACAATGAGAACATATGGACACAGGGAGTGGAACATCACCAGGGCCTTTCGGGGGTGGGGGAACAAAGGGAGGGATAGCATTAGGAGAAATACCTAATGTAGATGAAGGGGTGATGGCTGCAGCAAACCACCATGGCATATGTATACCTATGTAACAAATCTGCACATTCTGCACAAGTATCCCAGAACTTAAAGTATAATTAAATTAAAAAAAGAAAAGAAGTAGTGAGAGTGGGAATCTTTATCTTGTCCCTGATCTTAGAGGAAAAGCTTTCAACTTTCCACTGTTGAATATCATGTTAGCTACAGGTTTTCATATATAATCTTTATTGTGTTGAGGTACATTTACTCTATACCTAATCTGTTGAGAATTTTTATCAGGAAATGGTATTAAATTTTGTCAGATACTTTTTCTGTATCAATGGAAAAGATTGTACAGAAAGCCCAGAAAAAAACTTATGCTATTATAGTCAATTTGTCTTCAATAAAGTTGCCAAGAACACACAGTGGGGAAAAAAAACAATCTCTTCAATAAATTGTGTTAGGAAAACTGGCTATCTGCATGCAGAGTTATGATATTGAATCCTTATCTCACACCATATGCAAAAATCAACTCAAATGAATTAAGAACTTAAATGTAAGACCTGAAACTGTAAAACTACTGAAGCAAATATAGGGGAAAGCTTCATGAAACTGGTCTGTTCAATAACATTTTAGATGTGACCCCAAAAGCTCATGCAAGAAAAGCAAAAATGGACAAATGGGATTACATTAAACTAAAAGGTTTCTGTACAGCAAAGAAAACAACAAAGGAAAGAGACAACTCAATAGTGGGAGAAAAGTTTTGCAAAGCATACATCGGATAAGGGGTTAATCCAAAATGTATAAGAAACAACTCAATAACAAGAAAACAAACAATCCAACTAAAAAACGGGCAAAGGACTTGAACAGATATTTCTCAGAGAAGACACTAAATGACTAACAAGTGCATGAAAAAATATTCAACATCATTAATCTTTAGAGAAATGCAAAATAAAATCACAATGAGATATCACCTCATACATGTTAGAATGGCTTTTATAAAATAGAGGAATGATAATGAGTGTTGGTGAAATTATGGAGGCAAGGAAACTCTTGAGTGTTGTGGTCAAATGTAAATTAGTGTAGCAATTGTGGAAAACAGTGTGGAGGTGCCTCAAAAAACTCAGAACTATCATGATTCTGGGTATACATTCAAAGAAATTGAAATCAGTATATTGAAGGGATAATTGTACTTCCTTGTTCATTGCAGCATTATTCACACAAAGTGTGAATTCACAGCAGTCAAGATATGGAATCAACCAAAGTGTCCATCAATGTATGAATAGATAAAGAAAATGTGAAATGCTATTACAGTGGAATATTCTTTAGACCTTCAAAAGAAAAAAAATTTGCCATTTGCAACAATGTGGATGAACCTGGAGGACATTATGCTAAGTGAAATAAGCCAGACACTGAAAGACAAATACCATATAATCTCACTTAAATGTAGAATCTAAAGAAGTTGAATTCACAGAAGTAGAGAATAGAATAGTGGTTATCAGAGGTGGGGAGTGGGGAAAGAATGGGGAGCTGTTGATCCAGTGGCACAAAATTTCAGATAGAAAGGAGAAATAAGTTTTGAGATCTATTGCACATCAGGGTGACCTATAGTCAATATTCATGTATTGTATATTTCGAAATTACTAAGAGTAAATGTCAAATGTCTTACCACAACAAATGATAAGTGAGAAAGATGATGTATATGTTATTTAGCTTAAATGATTTAATCATTCCACATTGTGGTCCATAAATGCATACAATTATAATTTGTCCATTCAAAATAATATTAATTTAAAAAGTAAAAAACAGCATGTTTGATAAATAAAGCAAAATATAAAAAGAAAAACAAAACCACAGTATTTCTCATCTTATAAAATTATAAAATGAAAAACATGTAAGAAACGCTTTGTGATCATCTCCAACCTGAATCCCTCAGTAAACTGCTGTTTATAATTTGGGGCGTGTCTTTCTGAACACACAGACACACCCACACAGGCAAATATTCATACATTGATATCAACATACAAACACATACATTACTACATATATAAACACACAGAAAATAAACGTATTCCTCTCTATGCTACTTTCCTTAACACAAATGTGATTATATTATATGTTGTTCAACTTGTATTTATCAGGTAATAATATATAAGGAAAATGCATTTTTGTGTAAGTATATGGAGATGCTTGTTCAAGCTTGTTATTACTGGTTTTAAAAATACTGACTTTCTTAGTTTATATTATTTCTATCTACCACACTGAATTCTATTATGAGCACTACTGTGAGAGTTTCTTAGTATTTTTGTTTTCAAAGTCATGTATTAAAGTGACCAAATAATTTTTCTCTTCTCTTCTCACTTCTCTGCTCTTTCCTCCTCGTTTTCCACTCTTTTCCTTCCTTCTTTTCCTTTTCTTCTTTCTGTCCTCACACGTCTGCCAATGACACCCTATTTTGTTACTCAATTTTGTATATTTACATTTTCAAAAGGTATCATCAACTGTTATGTAGCTTTTCAGCTTTTGATATAAAATTGCTTGGAATATTGCTTTCAATTCTTTATTTTCTCCTGAGTTTCTCATAAATTTTCTTTTTCATGATTGCAGATATATATATATATATATATAGATATATATAAATATATTTAATTTTATTTTTCAGAATTTTTATGTTTTAAATTTTTTTGTCTTACAAAACTAAAATTTTATTTTATCTATAGATTCTTTATCTTAATAAGTTTCAATTTCTTGTTGCTATTTCTTAACTATTTCAATCTCACTTTTTTGTTTTTTAAATTTTGTTTTATTCTGTTTTTTTCATTTTATTTTTCAATCTCACTTTTTAAATTGAATGCTTTTTTATTACCAGAAAAGATGTTTAGTTCATTTATTCTCAATATTTTTTATTTAACATAAAATTTTTTAAAGGTTAAAGATTGGAAACATCCAATGGGTTTTAATATAAAGTTTTTTCCTTGTTTTTATTATAAAATAATCTTAATTTCAGAGTTGAAGTCCTTTTTGATTTCAATAATTTTTAATAGTTTTCTTTCATCAGTTCCATGTTTTTATTTTTGATGGTGGTATTTCGCTCTTATTTTCTTTTTTTTTTTTATTATTATTATACTTTAAGTTCTAGGGTACATGTGCATGATGTGCAGGTTTGTTACCTATGTATACTTGAGCCATGTTGGCGTGCTGCACCCATCAACTCGTCAGCACCCATCAACTCGTCATTTACATCAGGTATAACTCCCAATGCAATCCCTCCCCCCTCCCCCCTCCCCATGATAGGCCCCGGTGTATGATGTTCCCCTTCCCGAGTCCAAGTGATCTCATTGTTCAGTTCCCACCTATGAGTGAGAACATACGGTGTTTGGTTTTCTGTTCTTGCAATAGTTTGCTGAGAATGATGGTTTCCAGCTGCATCCATGTCCCTACAAAGGACACAAACTCATCCTTTTTTATGGCTGCATAGTATTCCATGGTGTATATGTGCCACATTTTCTTAATCCAGTCTGTCACTGATGGACATTTGGGTTGATACCAAGTCTTTGCTATTGTGAATAGTGCCGCAATGAACATACGTGTGCATGTGTCTTTATAGCAGCATGATTTATAATCCTTTGGGTATATACCCAGTAATGGGATGGCTGGGTCATATGGTACTTCTAGTTCTAGATCCTTGAGGAATCGCCATACTGTTTTCCATAATGGTTGAACTAGTTTACAATCCCACCAACAGTGTAAAAGTGTTCCTATTTCTCCACATCCTCTCCAGCACCTGTTGTTTCCTGACTTTTTAATGATTGCCATTCTACCTGGTGTGAGATGGTATCTCATTGTGGTTTTGATTTGCATTTCTCTGATGGCCAGTGATGATGAGCATTTTTTCATGTGTCTGTTGGCTGTATGAATGTCTTCTTTTGAGAAGTGTCTGTTCATATCCTTTGCCCACTTTTTGATGGGGTTGTTTGTTTTTTTCTTGTAAATTTGTTTGAGTTCTTTGTAGGTTCTGGATATTAGCCCTTTGTCAGATGAGTATTTCATTTCTACTCGATTGCATTAAGGACAAAGAACATAACCTACAATTTAGCAACATTTTGGTATTTATTAAGGTATATTTTGAAAAAAATGCATAAATAATTTTATAAATATCTCACTGTAATAAAAGATTGTACCCTCTCATTTTGTGAGGTACCAAGTAACAGACACAAACAGTAACAGTGAGCGCTTTCAAAGTGGAAGAGGTTATACTAGACACTAGCCATGACCACTTCTCAAAATTTCTTGTTTGATCATGTATGCTACTTTTTAAAATCAGATAATTTATGAAAGAACTAACAATTTTTCAGTGTTACATAATATAGTAATGAAAATTATTTTGCAAAAAGCTATTGAGTTCTGTCAAGCTGTGATCAGTTAAATGAGGCCAAAGAGAAAAATCAATTTTAGTGATTTTTATTCCTGAATTGCCACACTGTGTTTCCAAATTGCCATATTGAGTTAGTTTGTTCCCAGGGCTAAAAGAGTGGGCACATTTTCCAGTCCTCAGGCACTCTTTACAGTCTTCCATAGGGTCCTCAGAGAAACAGCAACTGAAATCCACAGTAGCAGCTGCCACTTCTGATGGCACCGAGCATGTGTTAATGGAAGCATTGGCCTTTACACAAATGGACGTGCTTGTTTCTTGTCCCATGTCCCAACAGTCTGAGTGTCCATCTTCTCACCGCAAATGGATTTACAGTGATTATACAAAGACAAAGTTGAGTTTAATGATTTTATTAAGTGGGATGCAATAAGATAAATCCAGATTTTTTGATAAGATTGTCAGTGATGAGGAACCCATCTAAAAAGAACATAAAGGCTGCTTACCTGTCTGCTAATGCTATGGCATGAAGACAATTAATGTGTCTTTGAAGACCTCAATTATATCATTTTTGCCCATAGATTAACTATGTGATGTTTGACTAGTTTGCCAGTTGCTTATTCATAAATGTGTTATATGTTTAACGTAATCTCTAAGGCTTCTTACACTAAACATTCCATATTTCTAAATTTTATATAACTGTATAAATATTAAAAATAAATAGATAATTTCATAAAGAACAACACTTTTTGGCATCATTCAACACTTTTTGGCATCATTTTGTGGAAAAAAGGCTGAGAGAGTTAGTGGACCCAAGCTATTGGTGACCTGTCAATTTAACCTACCCTTAACTGAGCAATGAAGTCAATGATGGCTGGTATGCTTGTGTTCCAATCCTAGATTATCTGTGAGATAGTGAACAAATCTCTTAACTTCTATGGGTCTTTGTTTTGTTTCCACATCTATAAAAAGGGATTCTTTGGTGTTTGGTGAGACATTAAGTATGATTGTGTTCTGTTAGCTACACAGTTCATTATTAGTGTAACATGGTATCGTTAAAATAGAAGCAAACAAGTTATAGTACATGTAGATCATATTACACTTGCTTCTAGGCGCCACTTATAAATAATAGAAGAGCAGATAAATGCATAAGATGCCTCAAGAGGACGCATGTGAGACCATGCATGTGAGATGCTATGGTCTCAATGTCCCCCCAAAATGCAAACATTGAAATCCTGAAACATTGAATTTCAGACACAAGGTGTCTGAAAATTGTATCTTACTATAACATCCTGAGAGATCTGGGCCTGTTTACCCATGAAAAGGAAATTCAGTGGTGTGCACACAGATGACTTTATGAAGACTTATCACGATTGTGATTAGAGGTGAGTGAAATATTTTGAGCTTCCCAAGGATGCAGACTCAAAAGGAAAGCATACCAGAGGGGGTATTTTTACTTAATATAATATCATTTCAAAAAGAAAAGAAAAGAAATCCCTTATCTTTCAAAATTGCTAGCTCCTAGTTGCCAGTCATAATCAAGAAAAGTTGGGTGATCATCTTCCAGGAATTCTGTAGACGGAGTCCTGTCTTGGGTAGACTGTTTCTAAGTGAAAAATCATTTTTTTTATCCAATGATTCTACATTCTAATAAAATCTTCCATCAGAAGTACCCTTGGTTAAAAAACGATATAAAATAAGTTATTTAGTTGCTACTTATACATGTGGAATTCCAGGGTAATAACATTAATTATTGGTATGAAGTCTCATTTTTCTATCCATTACTTGTTTAGATGCACCCTTATGATGTGAGGCAGGCATTCACACTTGGGTGCTTGAAGGGAAGAAACAGAAGCTCAGAGAGGTTAAATGGCCCCTACAAAGCCAAGTAGAAACCAGCAGAGCAAAGGCTCAGAATACTGTTTTAATTTAGATGTTAATCCAGGGGTCTGTCCCCAGGGACAAGTGATAGGAGACTTGCAAGGGATTTGCTCAGCTGGAGCAAGGGATTTGCTCCAGCCTCTTCTAACTTTTCTGTATCAACTGACAGCATGAGAGAGTGTGGGGGTGGGAGACCATTACAGCCCAGGAGCAGATTAAAGATTGGAAATTAATCACAATATTATAGAATGTTTCCTTCCCTTCACTCCACATCAAGAGGGCCCCGGTATAACAACAATAGATTGCAGCTGAAGGAGCTGAAATTCAGACTTTTCCTGAGGAAAAATCTAAGGGAAACTCAATGGTAACTGACAGCCTAATGTCTAGCCTGGTATACATAAAACCTCACACCAAAGACCTTATTATGGGTCGAATGCTTGTGTCTCCCTCCACCCCCAAATTCACATGTTAAAGTCTAATCCCCAACATGGTGGTGTAAGGACATGGGGCATTTGGGAGGTGATTAGTTCAGGGGGGTAGAGCCGTTATATGAATGAGAATAGTTTCATTATAAGAAGAGACACAAGACAGATGATCTCTCTCTTCATTATGTGAAGACGCAAAGAGAAGATGGCCATCTTCAAACCAGGAAGGAGCCCTCACCAGGCACTGTAACTGATGCTGTCATGATCTTGGACTTACCAGGCTCCAGAACCCTGAGAAATAAATGCCTGTTGTTTAAGCCACCCAGTCTGTGAAATTCTGTTATAATAGCCCAAGCTGACTAAGGCAGACCTATCAACTCCAGATCTTATTAGCCAGTAAATCATGTCTGGCTTTCAATAAAAGATTACAAGGCATGCTAAAAGGCAAAGAAAAGCCTTATAGTCTGAAGAAACAAGGCAGGCATCAGAACCAGAATCAGATACGATGCAGATATTGAATTATGAGACAAGGAATTTAAAACAACTATGATGAATATGTTAAGGGTTTTACTGGAAATAATCAACAACATGCAAGAACAGATTGGGTGTGTAAGGAGAAAGATGGAAGCTCCAAGAAAGAATTGAAAGAATATCCTAAGGTAATGCCTGTAATCCCAGCACTTTGGGAGGCCAAGACAGGCAGATCACTTTAGCCCAAGTGTTCGAGACCAGCCTGGGAAACATTGCAAAACCCCATCTCTACAAAAAATACAAAAATTATCCAGGTGTGGTGGCTTGTACCTGTAGTCCCAGCTACTCAGGAGGCTGAAGCAGGAGGATCATTTGAGCCCAGGAGGTGGAGGTTGCAGTGAGCTGAGATCACGCCCCTGTACTCCAGCCTGGGTGACAGAGTGAAATTCTGTTTCAAAAAACAAACACAAGTAAACAAATGAAAATAGAAAATCCTAGAAATTAAAACAGTGTAACAGAAATAAAGAATGCCTTTGAAGGGTTCTTCAGTAGACTGGATGAGGCCAACAAAAGAATTAATACTCTCAAGTATTAATTCTCAAATTCTCCAGTATTAATACTCATATATGTCAATAGGAATTTCCCAAACAGAAATGTAAGCATAAAAAAAGAAAGGAAAGACAGAATAGAGTACTTATAAAAAGTAAAATAATTTTTAAAAGTGCAATGCACAGTTAATGGAAACATCAGGAGGTATAGAAAGATGGAATGGAATGGAAGAAGTATTTAAAGTAAAAATGGCTGAGAATTTTTCAAAATCAATGACATAAACAAAATCAGAGATACAAGAAGCTTACAGAACACCAAAAAGTAAAGCAAACAAAAACAGCCTAAATATTGGAAACGTCATATTCAAATTGCATAAAACAAAACATTAAACAAATTGAAAGAAGCCAGGGGTTGAGTGGGGGAAACCTTACCAAGAGAGGAAAAAGGATAAGAATTACACGGGACATCTCATCAGACCATGTAGGCCAGACAAAGTAGAGTGAAATATTTAAAGTCAAACAAGAAAACAGAAACAAAAACAAAATTCTGGAATTCTATCTTCACTGCACATGAAGCAGTATATTGTTTTTAAAGTTGGTTAACAGACTTATATTAGTTTTAAATGTATATTGCAAACTCTATGACAACAACAAAAACCTTTTTAAAAAATCTAACTGATATGTTAAGATATGAAAGAAAATGGAATCATATAAAATTCTCAGTGAAAATCAGAGAAGGCAGGGCCAGGCTTGATGGCTCATGTCTGTAATCTCAGCACTTAGATATTAATCAACATTTCAATAATCACCTTAAATGTGAATGATCTAAACACACCAAGTAAAATACAGAGATTTTCAGAGTGAATAAAATTAAAAAAAAAAAACCCACAAAATCGAACGGTGCGTTGTCTACAAGAAATTCATTTTAAATATTTCTCAGGTTAAAAGAAAAGAAATGGAAAAGATATACTGTGCTAATTCTAGCCAAAAGAAAACTGGAATAGATATTTTAATTTTGGACAAAAAGGACCTAAGAAAAAGAAAAATTATCAGGGATATAAAATGGCTTATGTAATGATAAAGGGGTAAATTCCTGAAAAAGACAAAGCAATCCTATATTTGTACGCACTGGAAAGCTCATGTTAAAATGTGAGGCAGAACCCGAAAAAACAGCAGAGACATAGACAGAATCACCAGTACATTAAAATATTGTGACAAAAATAAAAGTACAATTTGTTTTAGTGTGTTGGATGCAGCAAAGTATTGTTTAGAGGGAAACTTATAGCATTATGCTGTAGAAGAAGAAATATCTAAAATCAGTAATATAGGCTTTCATCTTAGGAAACTAGGAAAAGAATAGCAAGTTAAATCTAAATTAAGGAGAACAAAATAAATAATAAAAATGAGAACAGAAATTCAAAAAATGAAAATGAGGAAATAATAGAAATGATCAACAAAATCAAAAGTTGATTCTTTGCAAAGATCAATAATATTGATACATCTGTAGCTAGACTAACCTAACATAATTCATGAAATGAAAATGAGGAAATAATAGAGATGATAAACAAAATCAAAAGTTGATTCTTCTCCGACATCAAAAATAAAGTAAGGGTCATCATTACTGATCTTATGAAAATAAACAAATAAAGTAAAAGAATGCTTTGAATAACTGTGCCCACAAATTTGACAAATTAAATAGTCCAACTCTTTGAAAGATGCATGTTACCAAAACTCACAAAAGAAGAAATAAAATAATCTGAATAGGCTTATACACACAAAATAAATTTAATCAATAATTAATAAACTTCAAAAGGAAAAGAAAACACACACACACACACACACACAAAAAAAAAAAAAAACAGGCCCAGTTGGCTTTAAGGGCCTGTCTCCAAAATATAGAAAGGACTCTTAAAATTTAGCAATAAGAAAATAAACAAGTCAATTAAAAAGTGAACCAAAGAGCTGAACAGACATCAGCTGAAGAAGACACAAGGATTGCAAATAAGCACATGAAAAAATTTTCAACATCAATTCTTATTAGGAAATTGAAATTTAAAACAATAAATGAGATACCATCACACATATATTAGAAGGGTTAAAATTAAACAACAACAAAACAAATGACATACTGATTGCTGGTGAGAATGTGGAATAACAGAACTCTCATTCATTGCTGTTGAGAGTCCAAAATGATGCAGTCACTTTGGAAGACGCTTTGACTATTTCTTACAAAGCTAACTATATTCTTACCATATAATGCAGCAGTTACAATCCTTGATATTTACTGAGTGGATTTAACAACTTACTTCTACATAAAAATCTGCACACAGATGTTTATAGCAGGTATATTCATAATTGTCTAAACTTGGAAGAAACCAAGATGTCTTTCAATAAGTGAGTACATAAATAAACTGTGGTACAGCTATACAATGGAATATTATTCAGCAGTAAAAATAAATAAGCTATCAAACCCAAAAGACAAGGATAAATAGTAAATGTGTATTTACATGAAAGAAGCCAGTTTGAAAGGTTACACAGTATGACAGCAAATAAGTAACATTTTGGAAAAGGTAAAACTGTAGCAACAATGAGAAGATCAATGCTTTCTAGGGGTTCAGGGAGTAAAGAAGGCTAAGTAGGTGAAGCGGAACAGATATTTTAGGATGGAAAACTATTATTTATGATACTGTGATGGTGAATTCTATGAGTCCATTGACCTTTACAGTAAAAAAGTAAAATTCTAAGAGATTGGGGGATTCCAGAATGAAATTCAGAATATGACAAAACAATGTAACTTCATTACAAAAGTGCTAATCAACCTTGTAGCAAGAGGTAATGGAAAAGGTGCCAACTTAATTAACTTGGAAATGAATAGAGTATGTTACACTACAGGCAAAAAATTGCACGTAAGAACTGTACTTTATTGATAAAGTTGATTTCCACAGGAATATGTGTTAACACTCTGATACTGCTATCCATGTATACTGAAAAGGAATAGTTAAATGAATGGATAGTGGAAAATGTGAGCCAGATTTCTTACTGTTAAAGTGAGAGTTTATAGATAAACATGCAGAGGAGGCTAGAATGATCCTTGTGGTAATTAAGTATTGGAGATAGCAGTATGAACTCATGTTCAGGATACAGACAAAGATGATACATATAGAGATATTCACAGATATGTGGGCTAGTATATACTAATCTATTTTCTTGCTATTTCAACCAAGAAGCCTAGATGTAACTGCATCCCAGTGGCAACAAACATGCCTACCTTTCGTTTGTAACGTCTTTTTCTCATGTAAGAAAATAGAGGTTCTTGGAGAAGTGGCTGGTGCTAGGGCTAAGACAGGAACTCTGTCTTACAAATTGAGCCTGGGGAATCTATCCTTTAGCACTGGAAATTGGGGAAGTGCTCTAAGAAAAACAAGCGAGCAAGCAAATGTCCCATAATGGGGTATGTCAATGGGACACAGAAGTTAATTAAAAAAAAAAATTCCAGTTGCCATTGCTGGAATAATTTGAGTGACAAAATAAATAAAGCAGTATTGGACTATAAGTCGATGAATAAAATAAATATATATCAGTATTGATATACTGATATAAATAAATAAGTGCATAAATAAATGAGTAGAAAGAAGAAATAAACTTCCATCCAGGAAAGCCCCAAATAATTTATGTAGTTACTCTGCATTCAAGGAGATGAAGCATAACACTCCACTCCTAAGTGTACCCTGTGCATAATAATTTCCTTTTGAAGAGCACAGCATGGAAAGAGGGGAAAAAGAGAAACTTTGCAGTGGAGAAACCTGATAAACACTACATTAGGAGCTTGGCACAGTGGCTCATGCCTGTAATTCCAGTAACTAAGGAGGCTGAGACAGGAGGATTGCTTGAGCACAGGAGTTTGAAACCAGCCTAGGCAACATAGCGAGACCCTGCCTCTACTAAAACAAACAAACAAAACCCACTACATTAGCCAGGTGACCAAGGTCAACATTAACAGTCATGCATTCTATAGATAGTATGTACCCTTGATGTGATGTGGTACAAATGGTACTTTACCTGTGTGGTCTTCCTCTGACAAGCTCATTACCCCATTCTAATCATGGGAAGAACATCAGACAAATTCCAACAGAGGAGAATTATACAATATAACACCTGATTCCTTGAAACTGTCGAGGTCATCAAAAACAAGGAACCTCTGAAAAGCTGCCATAGCCACAAGGGACCTAAAAACAGACATAGTGTCTAACGTAACAGGTATCCTGGATGGGATCTTGGAACAGAAAAATAACATCTGGCAAAAACTAAGAAAATCTGTAGACTTCAGTTCATAAACATATATCACCATGGATTCATTAATTGTAACACACAAGCCATACAAAGGTAAAGCGTTAATAATAGAAAAAATTGAGTTTGGAAAATATGAGGACACTGTGTACCATCTTTGCATTTTTTCTTTGCATCTAAAACTGTTCTAAAAAAATAGAGTTCATTAAAAAAAGGCGGGGCTGAAGTTCACAACAATTAGGGTTTAGGGAAACCTTGCTGGCAGAGGGACATTTGAACTACAAAGAGGGTGAGGAAGAATTGACAGCAAAAGAGGAGACAGTGCTTGTTATAAGAAACAGCTGATGCACACATTCAGGTTTGGGAGAAAGAATGGTCCTCGGGGAGCACTGCAAGCCAGAGGGCCCACACACCATCCTCAGCCAGTCTTTCTCCAGGAGCAATCGGACAGGAGGCTGAGGGCCATGTAAGCAGCACTGAGAATCTAGAACTTTTCAGACAAAGGGAAGTCACTGGAGACTTTCAGGCAGAGGAGTGGCATGATTAGACTTGTGTTTTTGAAAGATTACCCTCAACATTTTTTTCAAAGTGAAGAGCTTTCCTTTCTTTGCTGCTTTTTTCTTACCCCTGACATTAGATAATCCTTGGGGCCGACTCTGGAATACCTGCCGTTGGATAGCAATGTTGAAGGAAGCCCTTGGTCCCAACCCCAATTCCCTCCTTCATGTTTAGGAGTGTGAAGCTCATCACACAAAAGCCATAAATGGACCTTATGAGGAGGAGAAGAAGCCTCCTTCTCAGATATTTCTCCCCTGGAGCCATCGTGTCTTAAACATGTTTGCTAATTACCTGGAGCCTTCGAAAATAGGCTTGTGCCTTGCCTCCTTCAGACATAATGTTTCAGGAATTAGTAATCAATTACCGTTCTGCTCCCCAGACAAGCTCGATTCCTTTTGCATGATGTTCTCTCCTCGCCCAAGCTGTGCTGACAGGCAATTGAGTCATATCTTTCTCAAGCCCGCCAAAAGCCACACACTGAATAAAGGGGGAGGAAGAGGGAAAAATGAAACGATACACCCTGGATAATAGATAATTAGATAATTATCCCTAGCTGAAAGCACGCTTTGGAATTTGCATTCAAAATGAAGAGAATTGGCAGAAAGAATGCTGATGTCAGGGAATGGGTAATTTTATTTCAGAAAAGTAGCTAGCGGGTAGGATTTAGTCATCCTCTGACTTGCTCCAGCCTCTTCATTTGTCTTCATCCCTTTA
The DNA here is from genome assembly GCF_049350105.2 of Macaca mulatta. NCBI lineage: Eukaryota > Metazoa > Chordata > Mammalia > Primates > Cercopithecidae > Macaca > Macaca mulatta. The sequence continues at coordinate 81,690,558 of NC_133408.1, forward strand.
GCTTTTTTGCCTATAATCTAAACCACCATTGCCAGAGAGAACGTTTAAATGTCATGTCAAAATTTCTATAAGAAAAAGAAGGTATGGGGGTGTCAAGACACTTTCATGATAAAATCCAGATGTACAATACCTTCTATAAGCTATCTCTTCCTGCATTTTCTGCCCCATTTCCCAATCCCTTGTATGGTCTATTTCAGCAATATTGAGCTATGCATTAGTCCCCAGACTCAACATGGTTTCACAAATCTGTGATCTCTTCTAAACTCTGTTAAATGCAGCACTCTCAACCCTGGTGCTTGGAACACATACCCACGTGTCCTTATTGATTATTCTTTTCTCTTCCCAACATCTGATCTATTGGTATATTCTGTTGATTTCGTCTTTTCCATTTATCATCAACTTTTCTGCAAACATCTTGTTCAGGCCACCACCTGACACCCCAATACAGTCTTCTGACCCACAGTCCAGTGCTCTCTCCTGGACGACTGCATCAGCTCCCTGACTAGTCTCCTTTTTGTTTGTTTGTTTGTTTGTTTGTTTTTGGACCTGTGTTTCCTTATAACCCACTAGGCTCTTAAAACTGGAAATTGGATCACATTACTCTCTGTCTAACACATTCCAGTGGCTCTCATTGTTCTTACAATAAAATCTTTTATTTATTTATTTTTTTACCACATCCTGCATTGCTGACCTCTGCTCTCCTTCATTCTTTTCCTTACATGCTTCATTTAAGCACTATGGCAGAAATGGTGGCACCCTAGGGTTTGGAGGAGCCCTTCTCGAAAGCCCCAGGTGACCCCTCCTCATTGCTCAGGTAAGAAAGGTCATATGAATTGCCCTTTACACATTTCAAACAGGGTGCAGCTTTGGAGACCAGGCCTCCTGACTTACAGTCCATACTCTTGGGGCTTGACTAAGTTCTCTGCTGCCAGTAAGAGTCCCCTTGGGCCAAGATCTGGCTACATGGGCCCTGGGTCCCCAACTTTTCCAACATAATGAGGATCTGGACCAGGAGCTACAAGCTCACAGGCCAGCAAGGACTAGGCAAGCCATGCAGATGTAGATAGGAGCTTTTTATAAGAAGAGAATAGGGATCTTGATAGGGGTGATGGGGAGACCTTCTGTCCCTACTAAAGTGGGGAGCCACTATTTAGCATTGTTAGCTTTCACATACATAATCCACTGTTAGCAATTTTTTTTTTTAAATTTTAAAAGTAATGTTCAGTTTTAATAAACAAACAAACAAAAATTGCCTGTGGGGGCTGTTAAGCCAGTGAGTGGTCTATGGTGTCGACATTCCAGGGGAAACTGCAGGGTGATGATGCAACCCTGGGAGATGAAAAGGTAAAAGGGTCAGGTAAAGGGGGAGGGGCCAAGTGTGGAAATAGGAGAGAATTGTAGGGGGAGACCAGCACTGTGGGAACGGAAGGAAGAGGTGAAGAAAGGAGGAGAGGAAGAGAAGCCAAACAGTGTAAAGACCCTTGGAGATTTCCTTGTTACTAGGGAGCTAAGATTACATTATTTGCTTGAACATCAAGATGAAGGATAGGCCTGCACATGCCTTCCCCTGCACTCCTCATCTCTTTTTGGTGCAGTCCTCTCAGGCAAGCCCGCTGACCTGCCCCCTGCAGCTCCAGCGCTGACTTTCTCCTCTCTGCCCACAGGCACACACTGCCCCTTCTCAAACTCTGGACGCGCCACCAGGCAAATAGGAAATGCTACTAAATGCTGTTTTATAAGGGACAATAAATGAGTGGGAAGGTGGAAAGGAAATATTAGGAGGCAGAATAAAAGAAACAGGATGTCTAAGGTGGGTAAGGAGGCGCTGTGGAAGCAATCATCAACTCGGAAGTCCTGGAAATGAAGTAAATCTGTGAACAAAAAACCTCAAACATCTGAGGACCTCTTCCCTTCTCACCCGGTGTTTGGGTCACACGCAAGCCTCCCACACCTCTGTGCTCTTGATTTCTCTGTGTGACTGCTGCCCACAGATGATTGGAAAGACATCCATTTCTAATTCTCTGCACTGGAGGTTTGGACCATGGCTCCACATTTCTCTACCGTATACAATGTAGAAAGCTCTCCTTGGATTTCTGGCAAACATCCGTGGGAGATGAGCCTGAGGTAAAGCATCAACAGGCAGGGGTAACATGTGAGGAAGAGAAACTCAACCACACGCCTGCTCTTTTTCCACTTTTCTGTGTATACATTAAAAATTTTACCACCTTTCCTCCTCACCAATATTATGAGGCAGATAGAAAAATTGCTACCATAATATAGATAAATAAACTAAAATCCAATTACATGATCCAGATTTCTAACTTCAAACTGCCTTTTTTTTTGTTTTTACTCCATAAAAAAAGTTACTCATTATTTTTCAGTTACTCCTTCTCCAGTTTCCAGTTACTTATTCCCCTTTCCTCAGTCCTACATCTAGGACTATCTGCCCTATAAGTTTGACCAGGATGACAATCCAGAGTTGAGCAACTCCTCTGCCTAACTCATCTATCCCCTATCAGAGTTCACTTTTTTCTAAGCATGTTCATCACAGGGGAAATATACATTGACCACTTACTATAGTCTGGGAGTATGGCATATAATAACTGATCTAATTTTCCTATAATAATATTAATATGGAAAAGACTTTTGAGTCTTAAATAATCACAGCTTTTCCCAGAACAGATCAATAATTGCTGGGTAATATAGTAATTCTATGTTTATCTTTTGGAGGAACTGCCAAACTGTTTCCAATTTCTTGACACACTCAGCCAACACTTTTTTTTTTTTTTTTTTTTTGAGATTGAGTCTTGCTCTGTCACCAGGCTGAAGTGCAGTGGTCCGATCTCGGCTCCCTGCCACCTCCACCTCCCTGGTTCAAGCAATTCTCCTGCCTCAGCCTCCTGAGCTGGGACTACTGTGCCCAGCTAATTTTTGTATTTTTAGTAGAGATGGGGTTTCGCCATGTTGGCCAGGCTGGCCTCGAACTCTTGACCTCAAGTGATCCACCTGACTTAGTCTCCCAAAGTGCTGGCATTACAGGCTTGAGCCACTATGCTTAACCAACACTTTTTATTTTCATTAAAATAATTGTTAAAGACATCTTAGTGGGTATGAAATCGTATCTCATTATGATTTTGATTTGCAATTCCCTAATCACGAATGGTGCTGTGTGTGTTTTTATGTGTTTTTGGCTATTTGTATATCTTCTTTGAATAAATGGCTATTCAAATCTGTTGCCCATATTTAACTGAGTTTTTGTTTTTTAAACAAACATTATGTTATAAGAATTCTTTATATAGTCTGGATACTAGACTCTTATCAGCTGTATGGTTTACAATTGCTTTCTCCCATTCTGTGGATTATCTTTTCCCTTTATTAATGGTGTTCTTTGAAGTGAAAAAGTTTTTAGCTTTGATGAAATCTATCTCTTTTTCGTTTGCTTGTTTGTGTGTGCATTTTGTGTTATATGTAAGAAGCTATTGCCTAATCTAAGGTCACACAGTTTTATACCTGTTTCTAAGAGTTTAGCTCATATTTAGGTCTTTGATTTATTTTGAGATAATTTTTGCATCTGGTATGATTTAGGGTCCAATTCATTCTTTTGCATGTCGGTATGTCCAGTGTTCATCTCCATTTGTTGATAAGACTATTTTTTTCCTATTGAATTTCCTTGCCATTCTTGTCAAAAATCAGTTTAACATGTATTTTTGGGTTTATTTCTGGACTCTCAATTCTATTTCATTAATCTATGTGTCTATCCTTATGCCAGTACCACACCATCCTAATTATTTTAGCTTTGGAGTATGTTTCAAAATTGGGAAATCTGAGTTCTCCAACTTTGTTATTTTTTTCAAGACAGTTTTGGATATTCAAGATACCTAGTGTTTCAAAATGAATTTTAGAATTGATTTCTCCATCTCTGCAAAAATCACATTTGGAATTTTGATAGGGATTATATACTGAATCTGTAGATCAAATTGAGAGTATTGCAATTTTAATAGTAATATGTCTTTCTGTCCATGAAAATAGTATGCCTTTCCATATTATTAGGTTTTCTTTGATTTCTTTCAACATGTTTAGCAGTTTTCAGTGTACAAGTCATACACTTTTTTTGGTTGCATTTAGTCATAACAATTTTATTATTTTGGGTGTTATTTTAAAATGATGTTTTTCTTAATTTTAATTTTAGATTATTTATTGCTAGTATATAGAAATTGGTTTTCATATATTTGTTTATCTTGCAACTTTGCTGAACTTATTTTCTCTCTCTAATAGATTTTGTGTGTGTGTGTGTGTGGGTGAAGGGGCTATGTGTGGATCCTTTAAGGTTTTCTACAGAAAAGATTACGTTACCTGCAAATAGTGATAATTTTATTTTTTTCAATCTGTATATGTGGAATCCTTTTATTTCTTTGTCTTGCCTAATTGCCCATGCTGGAAACTCTAGTACAGCATTGAACAGAAGTGGCAAGAGTAGACATCCTAAGAGATTAGACTTTTAGTCCTGATCTTAAAGGAAAGCGCTTAGTGTTTCACCATGAAGTATGATGTTTTCGTGGGTTTTTCATACATGTGCTTCATTAGGTTGAAGAAGTTCACTCCTAATCCTATTTGTGAGTGTTGTTATCAGGAAAGATTGTTGAATATTATCAAATGTTCTTTCTGCATCTATTGAGATGATCGTGTGTTTCTTTTTCCCCTTTATCCTGTTAATATAGTGTATACATTGATTACTTTTTGTATGTTGGAAAAAACTTGCTTTCATGTAATAAAGTTCACTTGGTCATGAGGTATAATCCTTTTAATATGTTGCTAGATTTTGAATTGGTTTGCTAGTATTTTGTTCAGGTTTATTTAATTAATTAATTAATTAATTATTATTATTATTTTTGGAGATGGAGTCTTGCTCTGTCACCAGGCTGGAGTGCAGTGGTGCATTCTCGGCTCACTGAAACCTCCACCTCTGGGGTTCAAGCAATTATCATGCCTCAGCCTCCCGAGTAGCTGGGACTACAAGTGCATGCTGCCATGCCCAGCTAATTTTTTGTATTTTACTAGAGATGGGGTTTCTCCGTGATGCCCTGGCTGGTCTTGAACTCCTGAGGTCAGGCAATCCACCCCATTCAGCCTCCCAAAGTGCTAGGATTACAGGCGTGAGCCACTGCTCCTGGCTCAGGTTTCCTTTTTAAAGTTTTGTTTAAACAGCTATTTATTTAAGATATTTAAATAAAAGAACATATTATATATTTACGTTTCATTATTTGGTATACATATAGATTCCCACCTGTTATTATTTTTCATACCTACAGATCTTCTTTTAGTATTTCTTGTAGTTTGGGATGGCTAGGGATGATTTTTTTTTCTTTTTTTTCTTTTTCCCCAGCTTTTGTATATCTGAGAAAGACTTTATTTTACATTTGCTTTTAAAAGTTATTTTTGCTGGCCAAATAATTTTCGGTTGACAGTGCTTTTCTTTCAGTATTTTAAATATATTGCTTCACTGTCTTCTTGCATTTTTTCTGATGATGAATTTGCTGTCATTTTATCTTTGCTCTTCTGTATGTAATGTGGGGTTTTTTTTGTCTGTAGAAGTTTTGTATTTTCATTCTGAGCAATTTGTTTAAAACATTCTTGATGTGATTCCTTTATATTTCCTTTGCTTGAGGTTCATTGATCTTTTTGAATAAGTAGGCTTACAGTTTTCATCAAATTTGGAAATTTGGGGCAGTATTAATTCAAATAATTTTTCTGTCCCCTCTTTCTTGAGGATTCCAGATACACACATGTAAGGCCATTTTGAAGCTGATCCACGGCTTGTTGATGGTCTATTTATTCATTTCTGAAATTATTTTTTTCTTTGTTGCATTTTAAGAGCCAAAGAGCAAATCTTTGGCTCTGCATAGGTTCACTCCATGGGAAATGTCCCTTAAACTCTGTGACGGCTCTAGGTGGAAGCAGTCGCAAGGTTCACCTCTCGCGTTTCCTTTCAGGGATTGCTGTTTGATAGGCAGTGTCTTGAAAGGTGTTGTTTCAAATATTTGTTTTTCTGTTTGTTTTTTGTTTTGTAGTTGTTCAGGCAGAAAGGTAAATTTTCTCTTGCTATGTTGTCAAGTTCACAAATCTTTTTTCCTAGAATATCTCATATGCCATTAATTCCATCACTGTATTTTACTTCATAGACATGTTAATTTTTATCTTTAGCAGTTTGATTTTTAAAATATTTTCCATTCTTCTACTTGTTTAATGGTTCTTCTAGTTTGCACAGAGACTACAGTTATATCTGTTTTGATGTCCTTGTCTGATCACTCTAACGTCTGTGATAGTTCTGAATTGGCTTAAATTGATTAGTTTTTCTTCTCAAACTGGCTTAAATATTCATGTATCTTTCCTATCTCCTTCCTGGAAACATTTGATTGAATGTCAGACATTGAGAATTTTACCTTTTTGGTGCTGAATGTTTTTGTATTTTCTTAAATATTCTTGAGCTTTGTTCTGGAATTCATTAGGTTACTTGGAAACACGTTGAGGCTTTTGGGACTTACCTTTAATATTCATTAGGCAGTTGATCAGGTTTGGATATTTGTCCTGCCCAAATCTCATGTGGAAATGTAATCCCTAGTGTTGGAGGTGAGGCCTGGTGAAGGTGTTTGGGTCATGAGGGCAGATCCTTCACTGCTTACTGCTGTGCTTGTGATAGTGAGTTCTTGTGAGATCTGGTTGTTTAAAAGTGTCTAGTACTTCCCCTACCTCTCTCTCTCTTTTTCCTGCTCTTGCCTTGTAATGTGCCTGCTCCTGCTTTGCCTCCTGCCATGAGTAAAACTCCATGCGGTCTCCCTATGGAGACCTTCTATACCCTGCCAAAACGTGAGCCAAGTAAACCTTCTATACCCTGCCAAAACGTGAGCCAAGTAAACCTCTTTTCTTTATAGAGTACTCAGCCTCTGGTGTTTCTCTATAGCAATGCAAAGAATGACAACACAGTAGGATGTTTAATATTTGAAAATCTCATTATAATGTCAATTATTTCTCAGTCATAAAGCTAGATCCTTGTGAGTACCCTACCCAATTCCCTTTGAATTATTAAATTTTCCATTCTGGTTAGTAGGAACAGGCACTACTTTCAGCTGTGTGTAGGATTACCAGACACTGGTTTCTCTCACCCTTTTATGTGATGGTTTAATGGTTCTGGTTTAACGGCCAGATGATTTAATGACCATGTTTTCATGGCCTCCAGTATTTTCCATACGTCAATTAGTTTATCAGAACTCTTCTGAATACTCAAAGATGACCCTCTGTGGTCTCTAGGGTTCTCTGTGCAGACCTCTAAGCCCTAGTACCCACTCCTGGGAACTCTAACCACCTTGTTCTTTCTCTGTCTAGCCCCATCTCAATCCTACTTGGCTCTGCATAGGTTCACTCCATGGGAAATGTCCCTTAAACTCTGTGACAGCTCTAGGTGGAAGCAGTTGCAAGGTTCACCTCTTGTGTTTCCTTGCAGGGATTGCTGTTTGATAGGCAGTGTCTTGAAAGGTGTTGTTTCAAATATTTCTTTTTCTGTTTGTTTTTTGTTTTGCAGTTGTTCAGGCAGAAAGGTAAATTTAATTCTTGTTGCTCAATTTTGACCTAAGTGGATGTCTCTCTTGTTTGCATTTTAACACAGGCTAATTCTTCAGCAAGATTGCAGATTACTCTATAACACACATTTTCTTTCATTCTGTTCTCCAGTTCAGTAAATTAAAATATCCACATGTTCATCCCTCTCTTTAGAGTGCATTGCCCTCCTTTATTACTCATCCCAAAATGTCTCTTTCCTGTTCTGTTTTCCCTTAGCACTGTGGTGTATAGTAATTTTCACACTGCTTAATGATGTGTTCATCATCTTCAGTGAACTCTCAGCTCCGTGCAGGCACAGATTGTGTCTTATTCATCTCTAACATTTCTTCCACTTAGGAACAGAGTTGGTTTTAGTAAATATTTTTTGAAAGAATGAGTAAACAAATGGAAAGAAATTTGTGAAATTACAGTTATCAGACATTGGCTAGTATCTGAGGGACATTTTGGAGTGATAGTGCATTACTCTCTGGGTGCTTCAAGAAGCAGACACCATCTCAAGATAGACATAAAGGAGATTTTGGGAAAAGTGTCTATGAAAGGTAAAGAAATAGCAGGAGAAGAGGAGAGACTTCTTACCATGATGCCACCTGACACTTGTGACATTAGAGAGGACAGGAAGGATTAGGTAGAAAGCTTCTGATTGAAATGCAGCTTTGAAAGAGTCTTGTCCAGGTTGATAGGCAGGACTGAAGCAAATAGTGCCTGTTAGAGGAGACTTGCATCAGACAGAAATGGCCCAGTGTTGGTAGCCCTGTGTCCAGTCTTTGGCTGGAGCAGACCTGGGGAATCAGGGCCCCAGTAAGAACACAATGGCAGATCCAAAGACATTACCTTGCAGGCTGCCAGTAACCTGTGCTCCCCATGGCAGGTTTTCTTGAAGATCTGAGGGTATAAATCTATGGCTACCAGAGATGGGCAGGAGGTAGGACAGGGAGTAGCTGTGGTGATTCAAATGTCTGCTGCCCACTTCTGTGACTCCTCATGACAGAATCCTGCCAGCAGCTGGAACCGACCCTCAGGGACATTCATGGGCAGTCCATCGCTATAAGCATACAGGTCTTGCAGTTGATCTATAACTGCCTGCAGCCCAGATTCCAGCTTTCTCTCTAAATCTACTGGGCCGGGGCAAAGAGTCTCATTGCTTATTGAAGAATCTCTTTATGAGCCTCCTGCTTTGAGTGCTGGCAGATGTAATTTGTTGCCTTTATTATCTTGTAAAGATGTTAATCTCCAACCACAACGAGGGGTTGCTTCTGTGATTGATTTTGCTTCGCTACTTGACAGGTTGAAGAGCTTGCAGAATCTCTGTGCCATGCTTGCCAAGGTTCTTGCATCTTTCATCTGTCATAGAGAAAGTGGCAGGGATAAAATAGTGCAAGCAGCGCCTTGTCAAACCCCTACTACAGGCATCCATTATGAGTCATGGGATAAAGGATAAGAGAGCAGCCAGAGGCTTCAGCATCATATATCTGAGATCTGCAGAAAGGTTTGGAATCCTCAAAACTTTCACTACGCTGTTGCCACTAAGTTGTGCTCTGCCCCCAAAATGTCCACAAAAAACAGCGAATGGGATATAGAGGTTGGATTCTGCACTTGCAGACACTTCCTGTTTTGTACCATGACCCTAGGCCAGCTCTTGTTCTTATCTGCATGTTCTGCTCACTCAGATCCATAGTTCCACCATGTGATTCTAGTTCTAGTCACTTGGTCTTCTCACAAATGGAGCTGTGGAGATGGGCGCTGGGGTGACACTGTCTCTGAAACCTGTGCTCTTGATCACTGTGTCTCATCCCATTGCCTCTGCCAATGGCTGGCTGGAGCAGTGAAGGCTACGAAGCTGACAAAATCACAATCTGTACAGAGATCCACAGACACAAACAAAAAACAAAAACCGAGCACATTTAGAAATAGAGGCTTCGCAAATATATCAAAGAGTGCACTTGATTCCTTTTGTTGCCATAACAAATATTCACAAATGGAGCTGCTTAAAACAACATCCAACTCACAGTCCTGTATATCAGAAGTCTGGGAGAAGCATGGCTCATCTGGGCCTCCAGGCTAAAATCCAGGTGTCAGAAGGACACTGTTTCTTTCTGGGGTCTCTGGGGATGATTCTGCCTCCAAGCTCCTGCAGGTTAGCAGAAGTCAGTTCCTTGTGGTCGTAGGATTGCGTCCCTGTTTCCTTGCTAGCTGTCAGCTGGACGTGATCTTCAGCATCCAGGTGCCACCTGTGTTCTTTGGTTTGTGGCCTTCCTCCTCCAGGTTTAAAGCCAGCAATGATGGCGAAGTCTTCAACATTTCAATTCTTTTTCCCTTCTGCCTTAATTCTTCTGCCATCTCTTCTTTTCCCAGATAGCTGGAGACAATTCTTTGTGAGGGCTTATGGATTAGGTTAGGCATACCCAGAAAATTCAGGGTAATCTCTCAATTTTAAGGGCCATAACTTAACTCACATCTGCAAAGCCCATCTTGCCATGCACTGTGGTAATTCATACATTCTGCAGAGTGGGATGTGGGCATCTTTAGGGGGAGGAGGAGAGAGAGGGAGATGAAAGCATATACAGTTCTCGAGAACAAAAACAGGGAATTTGGAGGAGTTGGAAATGAAAACGCTGTTCCAGGTAGTGGAAATGACATAAAGATTTAGCAACATAATTTAAACAAAAATATCCATTTTGTTACATTTGACTTGAAGACAACAGGCCCACAAGGTCCCACCTTTTCAGTCTTTTGGACCCTCGCACTTAGATTGTGACTTGAATAAAATATTAATTACTTTAACTACCAACAGGTAGATGACTCCAGTAAGTGTTGTCACTGAGACAGTAAATGATGGATCTTTCTAAAGTTTTTCTAAGTTTTGTCTTCCTGCATCAAATTGGAAGGGCTTGTATGGAAATGTTAACTGAGGGAAGTTGAAGCCAATGCACACGTATCTAGGAGAACTGGGGGAGTTAGTCAGGGTAATCTTCCTGCAGCTTGACATTTTCCAATGTTCAGCCCACATCTGGTCTTGTGGAGTCATTATCAGGGGGAAAGGGCATGCATAGAATGTGGGGCCAGAATACCTGAGTCAAATCTGGATGCTAGAGTTTATAGTTACGTTATCTGGAGTAAGCTACTTAGCCTACTGAAGAATTTGTTTTCTTAGCTGTAAAAAGGGGATTTTACATCTAAAAGATTATTAGAAGTCCTCAATAAACAGCAGTATAACTTGTTGTTAAGCATCTTACACTTCTCATATTTTTCCAATTTTTCCTCTGGATTTTGTCCAAGTGTGTAGGCCACAGAAGTTGGTTTAGTATTCATATCCATATAATGCATCCTTTCATAGGAAATAATTGTCCAAGATTCCACAGAGAGTGGCCTCCAGCCTGAAAAGGATGGTGAAGGACTGCCATGGAGGAAGAGCTGAATGACTTGGGGTGTCTTACCACAGAAGAGAAGGCCCAGGGAGTCATGGGTTGAAGCATATGAAATTGATGATATTCAACCATTTTGACTTAAAAATTGGTAATTTTATAAGACTCAACATAATAGATGAAAACTTTTCCAGGCATCCTGCAGCCTGTCATGGGAAACATAAACTGAGTCAGTATAGACATCAACAAAACAAGGACCTATCAATTAATTAGTGGGAACTTGCTTGGAAACAGCCAACATGAGGAAGGATATCAGCACACTTAAACTGTCTAAAGATGCAATAAGCTATTCTCAGAGACACCATTTCCTGTCAGTGGAGATGTTCACGAATAACCTGGACTACCACATGGTAACTCAATCCTCAAATATCAGTTTTTTACTCTACAAATTTTAAGTCCCCTCTTACCCCAAGATTTTGAATTTTAGACTTAAATAGTCTAAACAATTATTATTTAGCATTCAAATCCAGTGCATGTGATATGTTAATTTTTAAAGGTTATTAATAGAATGTGGAAAGTTAATTAAATATGTAATTTACCTTGTTTTACTTGGTTAATATTTACTCCCCATCTATTTCCAAAATAGCTAAGGTAGATTATTAACCTAAAATTTAAAAGTAAGGGTAAACACAAGAGAAGAAATAGAATTCATAATCATTTTGCATTACTTAAAAGTGTATCTCATGATTCTGTAAACTACAAAAATTATTATAGCTGATCCCTGACATGAAAGCACATTGAGCTCCTTAGTTTTCCGCTAATTTAAAAAAATATATGTTTTAAGTATTTACTTTATTTTATAGAGATAGGGTCTCCCTATGTTGCCCAGACTAGTATCACATTTCTGTCCTTAAGTGTTCCTCTCGCCTAAGCCTCCCAAAATGCTGAAAATACGGGTGTGAGATACTGCGTCTGGACAAAAAACAAAACAAGACAAAACAAAAAACAAAAACATAACCCCAAATTTTTATTTTATATCATCAGAATATTCAGAAGTAGCATTGCTTTCTGAAATTCTTCATTATAACTATATACTCTGCCCAGTTTAAAGGCCATTATAATGTAGAGAATATTTTAATGAAGTACACTGTACTTGGAAAATGGAATCCACATACTGAATGACTACTAATAAGGATAAAAAGAGAATTATTTTCAAATCTCCTGACAATAAATTGGTTTTGATTCCCCATTAATTTATTCAATAATTTTTAATTGCTATTAAGTCCCAGATTTACAGCACATGTGGGTAATAAAATCATGTAAAGCACGAGTGGCAATTGTTCCTGTTAAAATCTTCATTCCCAGATTCGCTGGTTGGCAGGTTTATCAAACACTTAATCCTAGATCACATTATTTAAATAACATGAGGATTGACAAATGTAAATTTGTGGATTGGCTTTTTATTTTTCTTACAAAGTAAAACTTAAACATTTCCAGTAAGCCAGTCTTCCTCCTCCTAGGTCTGGCTCCCTTCTCCGCACCTGCTTACCAGGGTGACCTCAGTGTCTTGGGATCAAGCCTTTCCATAACAGCCTTCATGTAGAGACCTCCAGCCTAGACCCAGGTGGGTGCAGCAGTAATCTCACTGGCTTACTGAAGGATTCTCACCTTCCTGCAGACTAACAAGCTCTCAGAAGGCTTTCAGGCAGAGCTGGGCCCATGGTAAAGAGAGCAGCTCAGGGAGCCTGGGTCTCGCCTGAAGCGCTAATGCACTGCAGAGATCCCATTCCAAAAGACAGGGATCTGGCGGCTTTGGCCTCTCCTCAAACTCTCAGAGATTGGGCCCTACATATGACTCTCGGCTAGGGGTGAGTGCTCTCTCTGTCTCTCTCTCTCTTTTTAACTAAACAGGAAAGAAAAAATATTAAGACATACATGAATACAGGTTAAGAGAATGGAGTATTATTCTTGGCTCTCTCTAGACTCTCTTGTTCATTTTCCCATTGAACTGGGAAGAATCAGGTCAAGGAACAGGAAGCACCAGGGCACCGGGAGCAGCATCTTCCCTGGACGTTTCTATCATAGATCATCCTGATGAGAGTTTTCTTTTGTGATAAGGAGAATGATAATAATGCCTTCTTCCTGTGAGCTAAAACCCTAGGGAGGGAGAGTATTCCATCTGCACCAACTTTGTAGATGAACAGAAGGTGGTGAGAAACATCTCAGGAGAAGGAGTTAGGAAACTTTTTCATTTTTGTTTTGTGTTCTCTTTCTTTCCTAAGTTTGAAAGTTTGAAAAAATTGCCTTGAAAGGTCAATTCAACTTGACAGTCCTCTTTGACAAAAAGAGAAAAATAATATTCAGCAAATTATTGCAACTATGTCGTTAAAAGTGCAAAAGTATTCACATTAAGGTACACCATACCCAGATTTTAGTGTTTACCTAGTGATTTGCGTCTATGTTTTCTTTTTCAAGCTTTTTTTTCCCTCTTCAATTCAATTAAACAAATATCTGTTGATACTTCACAGCCCCTGGGGTGATAGAAACATGTTTGAGATGTAGACCATTTAAAATAAGAAAGCCAGGTTAATAAGCAGTCTGGATTTAAAAAATTGAAAATATCACAGAAAGCAAGAAATAAAGGAGGAAAGAAGGAGGAGGAGAAAGGAAGGAGGAAGAAAAAGGAAAGAGAAAGGTATTTGATATCATATCTGTGCTATTTCCTTCCAGTGTTGACTCAGTTTTTCGTTCCCATTTATCCTAGGATTATGGTTAGCATTGTGTAGTTTATCGAAGGATTTAAATCCACCTCTGCCCATTATCATCTGTATGATTTTTTAAGCAAGTTCTTTAAGCCTCAGTTTTCTCTATAGATTGTTAACCATCATTATTATTAACGCCTATCCACATGCAGAAGAATGAAACTGGATCCTTACCTTTCAGTATAAACAAAAATTAACTCAAGGTGGATTAAAGGTTTAAATGTAAGTCCTCCAACTATAAAGATCCTCAAAGAAAATCTAGGAAATACCCTCTCAACATTGGCCTTGGTAAATAATTTTTGACTAAGTTCTCCAAGGCAATTACAATAAAAAGACAAATTGACAAGTGGGACCTAATGAAACTAAAGAGCTGCTGCACAGCAAAAGAAACTATCGACAGAGTAAATAGACAACCTATAGAATGTGAGAAAATACTCACAAACCATACATCCAACAAAGGTCAAATATACAGAATCTACGAGGAGTGTAAACAAATCAATGAGCAAAAAACAAATCACCAAATTAAAAAATGGTCAAAGGATAAGAATAGACACTTTCCAAAAGATGACACACAAGCAACGAATACATGTAAAAAATGGTCATCACCACTAATCATCAGAGAAATGCAAATCAAAACCAACACAAGACACCGTCTCATACCTGTCAGAATGTTTTTATCAGAAAGTCAAAAAACAACAGATGCTGGAGAGGCTGTAGGGAATGCTTATACATTGTTGATGGGTATGTAAATTAGTTCAGCCACTGTGGAAATCAGTGAGGAAATTTCTCAACAAACTTAAAACAGAGCTCCCATTCAACCCAGTAATCCCATTACCGTGTACATACCCAGAGGAAAATAGATTATTCCAAAAAGACACATGCACTTATATGCTCATCATCATGTTATTCGCAATAGCAAAGACATGGAATCAACCTAGATGCCCATCAAGGTTGGACTGGATGAAGAAAATGTAGTACAGATACACCATGAAATACTGTATAACCATGAAAAGAACAAAATCATATCCTTTGCAGCAATGTGTATGGAGCTGGAGACCATAATCATAAGTGAATTAATGCAGGAACAGCAAACCAAATACTGCGTGTTCTCACTTACAAGTGGGAGCTAAACACTGAGCACACATAGACAGAAGTGGAAGGAGGCAGGGCACCTGGGCTGAAAAACTACCTATTGGGTACTTTGCTCATTACCTGGGTCCTATATATCCATGTAACAAACTTGTACATGTGCTCCCTGTATCTAAAAGTTGAAATTTTAAAAATATATATTATGGCCTCTATTAGTCCGTTTTCATGCTGCTGATAAAGACATACCTGAGACTAGGTAATTTATAAAGAAAAAGAGGTTTACTGGATTCACAGTTCTACATGGCCGGGGAGGCCTCACAATCATGACGGAAGGCAAAAGCCACATCTTACATGGTGGCAGAAAAGAGAGAATAAGAGCCAAGTGAAAAGGGAAACCCTTATAAAGTCATCAGGTCTCGTGAGACTTATTTACTACCCTGAGAATGGTATGGGGGAAACCGCCCCCATGATTCAATTATCTCCCACTGGATCCTTCCCACAACGCAAGGGAATTACGTGAGCTGCAATTCAAGGTGAGATTTGGGTGGGGACACAGCTAAACCATATCAAGGCCTATCATTGAGAATGAATACCTAGGCCAAGTGTGGTGGCTCACGCCTGTAATCTCAACACTTTGGGAGGTCAAGAGAGGAGGTTCAATTGAGCCCAGGAGTTCGAGACCAGCATGGGCAACACAGCAAGGCCCTGTCTCATACAATAAATAAATAAGGAAAAAAATGAGACTGCATACATATGCATATGTTTGTCATTACTTCAGCATGGCCAATTATCCTGTTTTTACATCTGCATTTATTTTCCTGTATTTTATATTTCACTTGAAGAACTTTTAAGTCTTTCTTTGCTTATTATTTCCGTGTCACCACCTTTGCTTTATAAATTGTGATGCTGTGCTATTTAGCATCAAAAGAATTAAGTCATTATAATTTTATTGTGGAACTTCATTAAAAATTTAGCAACTCAATCCTAAGTAATATGTTTTATCTTACATTCCACTGCCTTTAAAAATGAAAAGGCTTGTCTCTTTTGTTTTGGGTTCAATTGGCCTAATATATCTGTGGTCATTCTCCCTCTCTCTCCTTCCATCAGTCAATCTGCTTACCTTTAGCCTTTATGTATCACCTTTCTTAGGTCAGTCTTTTATAAATATTTAGATTGTTTCAACTCATTGCATATTTTTTAAACCATTAAGTTTGTCTTACTAGATTTATTTAAATATATAAGATCTTTTTAATGCTAAATTGAATGTTTGACTCTTTTATAATTTAGTAGCCGAAAATCATCTTCCCTCCTTTCCTGCTTCTCTCTTTCTCCCTATCTCCCTTTCTTCTTTTCTTCCATAAACACTTGCATGACACTGAGCAGAGTTCTAAGTGCTTTATAGATGTTAACTTGTTAAATCCTAATCAAAACTATGCCATGGAGGTAGGTGCTATTATCATTTCCATATTGCAAAGGGAGAAACTAAGGTACAGAGAGATAAGGAAACCTTTCCCATTTCATAGAACTCCTAGTGCCCCACAGAGAGCTGGCTCTGAGCAGCCTGGCCCTTAATCCCAGCACTCTCCTCCACAACCAAACACACACGCTTTGGTCCAGGAGATAAAGTGTCAGAGTGGACCCTGTGGAGGGATTTTGGGGAATGGTTTCTCTAATCCATGAAGGTGCCTGAGGTCATAACCATTCCTGACCCAGAGCTCCTGGATGCAGCCAGGGCCACAGCAGGTGCAGTGGGTATAGTGAATGGAACACGTGGTGCACCAGCCTCCACACCGAGGGTGAGGCCGTGCTAGCAGGAGTGGAGAGCCACATTGGTCTGTACAATGGTCCAAAACAGGAAAACACAAGGGAGGACTCATATTTATGCCCTATGTTTTTAGAGAAATTTACACAGAGGCTCTGTGGCATCTCAGCCAGGACTTGTTCAGAGTACTTGTCCTTAGGCAGAATGATTGACAGCCTGATTCTCCATCAGCATACTATGACTCAGTCATGAGAATAGCAAATTCATTCCTTCTGGTTAGAGGAAGATACGTAAGTCCATGAAAACTCTATAGAGCTAGTAGTAGTTAAAGAAGAAATTGTTGTGGAGGTTTTGCTGTTGTAAATCTGTGAGATATATTATTCAATACCGATTTAAAGTAAAAGATTATAGTGTATTTTTTCCATTAAAGTTTTAAGTGTTTAAAATTTAGCTTTCCAGTAACATTTACTATCACTTATAGTGTGGAGATCTTTGAAGGAACAAGAGTGACAACAGAGATACTTTTAAAATAAGCTACATTAGAAACGTTCATCTGAGTTGGTAATAAAAAATTTGAAATAAAAAATACCATAAACAGGGATTTATGTGAAAGTTGTGGAGATTTTAATGAGAAATATGGCAAGGAGAAGAAGTAAATAAATTATTATTTACTTCTTTATTGTATAATTTTTTTATTAATTTTCAACTAATTTAATATTGTAAATAATTAATGGGTTGCTATAATTATTGTAATGTTTGTATAATATTCTACTTCTCTATTTAATTTATAAAACTTCCAAATGCTGATATAACTAAACCATGTTTTCTGCTAATATAAATGACACTACAGTGAATAATCTTTAGATATGCGACTGTTTGCCTAGGATAAGTTAATTACAGAGAAGATTACTTTGTTGAAAAGTATTAATCAACGTGTAACCTATGTTACATGGTATGTGGATTTACCACAGATATAAGGAGTTAACCACAAATGTAAGCTCTTAATACTTTTCAGAAGGTTTGTGCTGCTATAATGCTTCCAGCAGTTCCTAAGTGTACCAATTGTACTACAATTTCAAAAACGTTATGTTCCTTCATTTAGTGGCTACAAAAGTTGCCTTAATCTTGCTTCAATTTGCATCAACTTCATAGCTCTTAAGCATTAATCTTATTGAATGTTGCTTATTATAGAGTTGGCTTTATATATGAGTTGTTGACAGTACATTGGATGTCCACACAGGTTCATTCTAAATCTGATGGACTATGTATGAACACCTTCTAACCTGAGACATGTCTATAATAAGCAAAAAGGTCATTTATGTTGGATTAAACATTAGACAATTATATATTTAATTATAAATATATAATTGACAATTATATAAATATATAAAATAGATAATTATATACACATATGTATATATAAATGACAGTGAATTAAATGATAGCTAGTGTGGAGATCTTTGAAGGAACAAGAGTGAAACAGAGATACTTTTAAAATAAGCTACGTAATAAACTTTCATCTGAGTTGGTAATAAAAAATTTGAAATAAAAAATGCCTTAAGCAGGGATTTATGTGAAAGTTGTGGAGATTTTAATGAAAGCAGAGATTTATGTGAAAGTTGTGGAGATTTTAATGAGAAATATGGCAAAGAGAAGAAGTAAATAATTTTTTTTTTTTTTTTTTTTTTTTTTTGAGACGGAGTCTCACGCTGTTGCCCAGGCTGGAGTGCAGTGGCGCGATCTCGGCTCACTGCAAGCTCCGCCTCCTGGGTTCACGCCATTCTCCTGCCTCAGCCTCCTGAGTAGCTAGGACTACAGGTGCCCGCCACCGCGCCCGGCTAATTTTTTTTTTTGTATTTTTTTAGTAGAGACGGGGTTTCACTGTGGTCTCGATCTCCTGACCTTGTGATCCGCCCGCCTCGGCCTCCCAAAGTGCTGGGATTACAGGCTTGAGCCACCGCGCCTGGCGTAAATAAATTATTATTTACTTCTTTATTGTATAATTTTTTGTATTATAAATTATAATTAATTATATTAATTAATCATTAAATAAATGAGCATTGCAATTAACAATTCAAAGATTAAAGTGACACATACAAACAAAATAGACAACAGAAATATATTGGAAAGATACGAAGATAATATGGAAAGATTAGTAAAATTCCAAGATAGACTTTCGACTGAGTGAAATCTGAAAGCTATTTTCTTATAGCACTCTATCCCACTGTGAAGAAAAGAAGAGAAGATTCAAGAATGGATCTCACATAACAACAATGGCTATCAATTAATTACCACATTTTTCAATTATTTTAATCCATCAATTTTTAACCTGAGGTCTATGAATATCTAATAACCTGCATTTGGGGGCAGTGAGGTTCTGTTTTAGTCTTCACATGGCTGTAACAGAATCCCACAGGCTGGGTGGATAATAAACAATATGGATTTGTTTCTCACATTTCTGGAGTCTGGCAGTCCCAGATCAACGTGCCGGCAGATTTGGTGTCTGGTGAGGGTTTGCTTCCTTGCTCACAGATGGTGGCTTTTCACTGTATCCTCACAAGGCAGAAGAAACGAGGCAGCTCTTCAGGGCCTCTTTCATAAGGGCACTAATCCCATTCAGAAGGGCTTCATCCTCATGACCTAATCACTTCCTAAAAGGCCTGCTTCCAAATATTTTCACATTACAGATTAGGTTTCAATATGTGAATTATGGGATCGGAGCACACAGGTACTCAGTCTATAACAGGTATCATAGTTTTTACAAAATTATTAGAGTGATCTATATTCAAATGAAAGAAGTGAAGAATTGATATAATTCCACAAATAAGCATAAAAAATTTAACCAATTGTTTTAGGATAGAACTTTACAATCGTAATAGTCTAGAAAAAGAAGAATCCATGAGTTCATTAAATCCACTATTATCTGTTTTGGTTTTTACTAGGACTGGACCCAGAAGACTCCTGGCTTCCACACATACCCACGAATCATCTGATTACGGTCCACTCTCAGGATTCTTCCCCTATCAACGCACTGAATTTACTTTCAACCCAGGTACCAAAAACTTCATTTCTCAATGTAATAAACTCCTTTCAGTGAAGTCCTACTTGTCCTGTGTCTTCTGATAGTGTTGCCAACACCCTGTTTCAAAGCCCATGTTCTAGTTTTCCTTATTCTCTGTCTCTGGGTCTAGGTTCTTTGTTCACTTCAATTTTTTCTTAAAAGAGTTTTCTCATAACTGGTCTTTTCCCTGCCTCCTTTTATTTCCTAAAACATAAAAAGAACTCTGTCATTATCATGTTTACAAACATATAATGCCCGCCAAATAAAGCAATAAACAAATTCACTTTTGTGTAAAAATAAACTACACTTTGCTAATTGGCATATAGAATTTTTCCAATTTTCATCCCATTTTCCCTCTTCCAGCTCTCATACACTGTAACTTCCTCAATTTTTATGTACTGATAACTCTTTGTCAGAAAATAAAGCTCCTTGAACATAGTGAGGAAAACAGTAAATAATTGTGTAAAATCTAGTAGATGAACATGCAGTTTATATGTTCAAGTATTTATATTATGTTGAATTGTATAAAATTGCTGATAGTAAACCACTTTTGAATTTCAAATACAGCAAAATCATGTGTTTCATCTAATATTGTTATTTGTTGTGACAAGTTCTGTGAAAGTTAAAACAATGTTTAAAGGTTACTAGCAGTTTCTTAGTAAGGAGTTGATTTAATACCAGACAACAATGTCTGTTTTCTATATCGTGCTAATTACAAGAATATGTAGTAAATTGTATAGAGTTCTTACTCATAAAAACAAAAACAGATTTTTTTGAGAAGATACCTGACTCTCTATCTATGGGTTTAAATTTATATAAAGTTCTTGCTTTATGTTGAGGAGATGGGGAGATTATACCTCTCTGAAAATAGGTGTTTCCAGATTGGGCTAAGTCAATCATTTAAATGTTCATATCAATCTATGATGTCCCAGGCAGGATTCTTATTTGCAAACATTAGAAAATGATTGTTTTGGTGACTTCCAGAACACCAGAGCAAGGACTTCCAGAAACTCACTTATCTATAAAAGCAACAAGAATACTGGCCAAAAAATTGTCAAAATCAATATTTTCAGAACTCTGAAACTTGACCAAAACTTGCAACAACCCAAGGAGTGCCTATTCAAGAAAACTGCCTGAATCTCAGTAAGAACAGAGAGCTATGTGGCATTTTTAACTTGCCCTATTCCTGTGTCCATTTCTAAACTACAGGAGAGCATTTAAACCTGATAGCCATCATAATCACAGTAGCCGTGAAAATGAGCACTGAGCATCTATTGGAGGGAACAAAACAGGATTGGAGCATCCCAAAGCTTCATCTCAAGATGACTGTCAATATTTGACTTGTCCGACTGTCAAAAACAATCAGTGGCATTATTTAACATTGCATAAGCCTAAGGCAGTATTGATATGTGGGTCAAAAACCTGTAGAAAGAGAAGTATGCAAGGGGCTTTACAAAGCTTAAACATGTTCCTGGGAATTGAAAAAGCCATATGCATGTAGAAGACTGTGTGCATGCTGAGGAAAAATTTGAGATGCCCCTAATCTCTCGACTCTGGCTTACCTTGAGGCTCTGAACAAGTGAGAAGCTTAGGCTAAGACATAGCCATGCAATGCCTGTTAGGATTGAAGACATACTATAGCATGCATGCAGAGCCTCTCAACAAAGGCTATTCAGGAGACATTGGTTCAAGCTATTTAAGAAAATCTTTGTTCAATCATGAGATTGCAACTAAGCTAATTGAGCAGAAACTTCAGTGACCACACATGACAAAGAATACAAATGGTACAGTTTGGCTCTGTGTCGCCACCCAGATCTCATGTTAAATTGTAACACCCGTGTTTTCCAGGAGTGGCCTGTGGGGAGGTGATTGAATCTTGGGAATGGACTTACCCCTTGCTGTTCTCATGATGGAGTTCTTTCAAGATCTGGTTGTTTAAAACTGTGTGACACTTCCCCCTTCTCTTTTTCTCTCCTGCTCCACAATAGTAAAGTGTGCTTGCTTCCTCTTCGCCTTTTGTCATGATTGTAAATTTCCTGAGGCTTCCCAGCCGTGCTTCCTATATAGCCTGTGGAACTGTGAGTCAATTTTCTCTTTTCTTTATAATAAATATACAACTTGTGTATAATAAGTACACAAGTTATAAGTAAACAACTCTTTTCTTCATAAATCATCCAGTCTCAGGTAGTTCTTTATAGCAGTATGAGAGCGAACTAATACAAGAAACTTTATAGAACTAGTTTAGGCAAATCACTAAACAAAACAACACAACAAAAACAATCCTGGACATGGGGAGGGGTCTCATTTCAAGAGTTGCCACATTATATTGTTTGAAATGTCCAGTTTTTACAAAACTATGGCAAATGCAAAGAAATGAGAAAGTATGGCATATACATAGAAAAAAATGCAGTCAATAAAAACTGTCCCCAAGGAAGTCAAGATATTGAATTTACTAAATACTTTGTTATTTACCTATTTATTTTATTTTATTTTATTTTATTTTATTTTATTTTATTTTATTTTTTTGAGACAGAGTCTTGCTGTGACACCCAGGCTGGAGTGCAAAGGTGTGACCTTGGCTCACTGCAATGTCTGCCTCCTGGATTCAAGCAATTCTCTTGCCTCAGCCCCCCACGAGCTGGGACTACAGGTGTGTGCCACCATGTCAGGCTAACTTTTGTATTTTTAGTAGAGATGGGGTTTCACCATATTGGCCAGACTGGTCTCAAACTCCTGACCTCAAGGGATCCGCCCACCTTGGCCTTCCAAAGTGCTGGGATTACATGTGTGAGCCACTGCACCCAGCCTAAACAAAGACTTTAAATCATCTATGGTAGATATGTTTCTTTTATTATATTTTGTTCTATTTTTGAGACAGCCTCTTGTTCTGTTACCCAGGTTGAAGCACAATGGTACTATCATGGCTCAATGCAGCCTTGACTTCCTGGGCTCAAGTGATCCTCTTACTTCAGCCTTCTGAGTAGCTAGGACCATATGCGTGCACCACAACACCCAGATAATTAAAAAAATTTTTTTTTTGTAGAGATGGGTCTCACTATTCTGCCCAGGCTGGTCTCGAACTCCTGAGCTCTAGTGAGCCTCCCACTGTGGCCTCCCAAAGTGGTGGGATTACAAGTGAGTCACTGTGCCCAGCCTGTAGATGTGTAAAGAACAAAAGGAAAACACGCCTGAACAACTAATGAAAAGTGTGAGTAGAGTGCCTTAAAATTATCAATAAAGAAGTAGAGATTATAAAAAAAGAAACAAATAGAAATTCTAGATTTGAAAAGTACAATAAGTGAAAGGAACAATTCACTTGAGCTCAAAGGCAGATGTGAGCCAGAAAAGAAAAGAAAAATCAGTGAACTTGAAGATAGATAAATTGAGATACTCCAGTCTGAGGAGAAGAATGAAAAAAGGATAAAACAATATGAAAAAGAGGGACAGTAACTGCTGATGAATATGAGATGTTTGGGAGGGTGACCAAAATATTCTGAAATTAGATAGTAGTGATGGTTATGCAATTTTGTGAATATGCAAAAAAAGACTCAATTGTATGGTTTTAAAAGTAAATTTTACTCCATGTGAATTATATCTCAATAAACATTATTTAAAATATTTATTATAAAGCAAAAATAATTTTATAAAAATGGATCAGGAAACAAAGCACTTCATGTATTAGCATACCAGGGGACTCTCAAAATAGCGTGGAAGGTGGCAGATACATTGAGCACATGTCTTGTCTGTTAGGAGCCGTGTGATCATGATGGCAGCTGCTATCCCACAGAACCACCGCTGCCCTCTCATATCCTTTCCTCTGGACTTCCACTCGCAGGCTTCCCAAATAGCTGTCTAGCCAGTCTGGGTCACTGACCGGCCATATCACCCAAGAAGGAACATGTTCTCTCATTTTATCATTTCAGTGGCAGACCAACTCTTCCTTTCATCAAGAAGCAGGAGGAACATCATGCAAACAGGTCCCAGGCAGTCAAAAAGCCAAGATGCAAAATAAGTATTTGTCACCCCATGCTACTTTTTTTTTTCTGGCTGGTCATCCCCTGCAAAGTATGCACAGGCTGAAGATGTCCTCCTCTCCTTTGTGTGTGGCTGGAGTGAGTAATGGTAAAGAACAGGCAAGAATCGGGACCCGAAGCACACTGCACTGTTGTGATACCAAAAGAACAAGATAAAAAGAAAATCTATCTGACTGGTGGCATTAAGTTCCTGACTTCAAATAGTTTGAGCTGTGTTACAAAAAAGCACAGAATAATTGCTTGTTGTACACACAAAAAACACCTTATTTATGGATTTATTTTGAGACAAGGTTTCACTCTGTCACCCAGGCTGGAGTGCAGTGGTGAGACCTTGGGTCACTTCAACCTTGACATCCCAGACATCCCAAGGGATCCTCCCCTCTCAGCCTCCCAAGTAGCTGGGACTACAGGCGCACAGCACCACACTGGGCTAATTTTTAAAATTTTTTGTAGAAATGCTGTCTTGTCATGTTGCCCAGGCTTGAACTCCAGGACTCAAGTGATCCTCCTGCCTTGGCCTCCCCCAAGTGCTGGGATTACAGGTGTGAGCCACTATACCCCAGCAAAACACACATTTACAAATAAAGTTGAATTTCTTCTTGAAAAGCATGTTTTGAAGTTGTACTTTGTCACTATCACTTGTAGGTGAGTAAGTAGGCTCAGAGAGATTACGACTTGGGGTGGAACAGAGTTTTCAGTCGAGGCAGTTCAGATCATGTAATTTTGGATATTATGTTGTTTTTGTTCCTTGAGCCACATGTTCCTTGAACAGCAGATGAGTGGTCCTTAACATTCTAGATGTTTATACTCTGCCTAGCTATGATCCAACTCCAGAGAAGTCATGTTTCATAAGTGAATGACCGCAGATAATTCACCTGATCTACCCACTAGTGCTGCTGTCTGTGTCTACTTCAGCATTGTAAACTAAGACCTATTTCAGTATCGTAAACTAAGAGCCTTGGTGCAGAGGGAGTAGTGCCTGCTAATTAACCTAATAGAAACATAGTCTTTGAAGAACCCGTAGTAACCAATAAACATGAGACCCACAGCAAGAAAATCCATCCAAAATTAGTCTTGAAAATAAAATTCTGAGCTTTAGGAGCAGAGAGAGCACAGAGGAGTCATTCTGATGCACTGAAAAAGCAAAAAATAAAGGCACATGCAGAACTTTTATGTTAGAAAACTAATGTACAAGTTTGTTCTGGGAAAAGGATTCTTTGGACTTCCTAATTCCTATTAGTGGCCTGACAATAAAGCTAGATTGTTAGTTTTAGTTTATCGTATTATCTACCACATACGGTAGCACTTTAAATAAAGGTAGGGTGGTATCCTTGATCCTACTAATAAAATGAGGCTGTCTTTTCTCAGACTCTGTGGCACCACTTCTGTACAGTTTAAATCTCGTGACTCGGACAGGAACTTTTATTGGCGCCTACCAGAACAATCTGTGTTTGAATCAATTTCCTGGCTTGCATTATAAACTTTGTGGATTTCTGCACAAGCAATTTAGGAAAAGCAAGCACTGATTAAGTCGCTTGACCCAAAAATGTGTGCAGGTTTGAAGGGAAACAGTTTTCCTCCCTCTGAAAAGCCACCAGCCAGGTTGTAACCTCTCAGCCTAACAGCATTTCATCTTTGGTGAAGGAGGCAGGTAGTACCTGTATAGGACAGAATTCAACTGGGTAAACGTGCTGGCTGATTTTCCACACTGGGGTTTCATTGAAAAGCACTGTATAATATGATTATTAAGGATATATGTGTACAAAAGAAAGCACACCCTACTGCTATCTTAAACACATTTTTATATTCTCTTTCTGTTCTTGTATAGATGTAAACAAATTTCGAAGCTGTGTAACATTAGAGTAGACATAATTTGATTCACTTATCACAGTGAGTATAGTAAGTATGTAATGCATGGAAGCCTATCTTTAGAAATGCCTCCTGCTTCATCAGATCATTAGACGTAATTACAGGATATATAAGATTTTCCCTTTTTTCGGTTCCATTTAGATGACGCTGCTGAAATAAGGTTTTGCTCTTGATATTAAGAAAAATTTCTAAGCATATGATTATGGAGGTAGAAGATTGGGATGCCTAGAAAATGTTACAATGGAGAATTTTTACTTTTATTATTATGCCTTTGAAAATATGACCAAATTATACTGTCACTAGAAGCATAAGTATATATTCATATCATCACATGTTGCCAGCATTTAAGTACTATTATAAATGATCATTTTTTAAATTAATACTTACAAAGTTCACATAATTAAAAAATAAAATATACTAATTTGAAATATATTATTGGTGAGAATAGAGAGTTCCAAATAGTTTAATGTTGTTTGCTGATTTGATACCTTCTGTCACCTTGTCTAATGGAGTATTCACTTTTCTTCATTTCAATGTGGTTATCTAAATATTGTAGTAAGTAGTATTTTATCTGCTATATTTGATGTAAATATTTCTACTTAGTTATATTTTTATACATTTTAGTCTAATTTATACTGGAACTGGAACTTTAGTAAATATTCAAAACTGAATTATAAAGTTCATATTTTTATGTTTTATGGCATAAATTTTTAAAGGTAAGAACCTTAAAAAACACAAATCAGGCCAAGTGTGGTGGCTCACACCTGTAATCCCAGCATTTTGGGAGGCCGAGGTGGGAGGATCTCTGAGCCCGGGAGTACCAGATTAGCCTGGACAATACAGTGAGACAAATAAATAAATGAATAACAGCTGGGCATGGTGGAGCACACCTGTAGTCTCAGCTACTTGGGAGGCTGGAGCAGGCAGATTGCCTGAGCCCAGGTGTTCAAGACTGCAGTGAGCCATGATCACTCTACTGCTCCACCGAACTCAAGCCTGGGCAACACAGTGAGGCCCTATCTCAAAAAAGAAAAAAAAGAAAAGAAAAGAAAAAAAATTCCAAAGCAAATCTTTACCAATTCTGTTCAAATGTTGGGGGATTAACAGAGGTCTGCAATTTCAATTTCTGAAGGCCAGAAGTGGTGTCAGAGATGGCCTTTTCCTAGTCGAGAAAACCTTTTTTTGTTGTTTTGTTTTTGGTTTGTTGGAGAATATTCAAATATATTAATTGTTCAATGTGTATTATGAGTTCATTCTGTGGTGGAATTTTGTTAGGTACTGTAAAGCTGCTCGACTAGAACTTTAAATAAAATACATTTAGTTCAAAAATGGTGGCTCCTTTGAAAATATAATTCAGAGGACAAACATCTTTGTTTTGATTAAAAGAAATATTTTCACTGCATAAATTACTCAGGAATAACCAGGAATTTAAAAAGTCTGTCAGTGGGTAAACTGTTACAAAGAATAATTGCTGGAGAAAAAGTATCAAACTGTTATAAAAATAAAGTATTTTGATACAGAAAAGGATTTTTTTGTTTTTTAAAAATTATTTTAGTTGACAAAAGTTGTATATATTTATGTGTACAACATGATGTTTTGAAATATGTATACATTGTGGAATGACTAAACAGTGCTAATTAGCAAATGCATTATCTCACATACTTTTTTGTGTTAAGAATACTTCAAACCTATTCTCTTAATGATTTTCAAGGATACAATATATTGTTATTAACTATAGTCACCATGGCATACAATAGATCTCTTGAACTTATTTCTCCTCTAACTGACATTTTATATCCTTTGAACAATATCTCCCTGGCTCCCCACTCCATACCCAGCCTCTGGTATCCACTCTTCTGTTCCTCATTTTTAGGAATTCAACTTTTTAGCTTCCACATATAAGTGAAATCATGCAGTATTTGTCTTTCTGTGCCTGTCTTATTTCACTTAACATAATGTCTTTCAGGCTTATCCGTGTTGTAGTATATGTCAGGATTTCCTTCTTTTTAAAGGCTGAATAATATTCCATTGTATATACATTGCACATTTTATCATTCATTGGAAAAGAAACTTTCTAAATGGACAATTTAAAAATAAGCATCTTACATCCTTCCAATAGGAAAAAATATTACAAAACTTTTTGGAGACAATTTTCAAAACCTTTTAGAGACAATTTGACATTTGTATACAAATTTTCAAAGAAACATTGACATCATTTAATTTAGCAGTTCCACTCAAGTCTTAATAAAGTAACAGGGGTGCACACGATGACCTATGTCCAGAGGTCTTCAAGGCAGTGATGCTGGTGAGGTGAGCACTGGAAAGGATGGTCACATTGATTTTGGTATCTCTATATGAAATGATAATCTGGGCCGGGCGCGGTGGCTCGCGCCTGTAATCCCAGCACTTTGGGGGGCCAAGGTGGGCGGATCACGAGGTCAGGAGATCGAGACCATCCTGGCTAACACGGTGGAACCCCGTCTCTACCAAAAATACAAAAAAAAAACTAGTGGGCTTAGTCGGGGGCGCCTGTAGTCTCAGCTACTCGTGAGGCTGAGGCAGGAGAATGGCATGAACCCAGGAGGCGGAGTTTGCAGTGAGCCAAGATAGTGCCACCGCATTCCAGCCTGGGCGACTGAGCAAGACTTCGTCTCAAAAAAAAAAAAAAAAAGAAAGAAAGAAAGAAAATAAGTGATAATCTGTTGTTAAAATATTTTAGGAGAATATTGAATGATCACATTCCAGTTGCCACTCTGCCAGTCTGAAAAGTCATCCAAAAGTTTGCTTTGACCTGGCGTGGTGCCTCACGCCTGTAAACCCAACACTTTGGGAGGCCGAGGTGGGTGGATCACTTGAGGTCAGGAGTTCGAGACCAGCCTGGCCAACATGGTGAAAAATCGTCTCTACTAAAAAATACAAAAATCAGCCAGGTGTAGCGGCAGGCGCCTGTAGTCCAGCTACTTGGGAGGCTGAGGCAGAAGAATCGCTTGAATCCAGGAGGCAGAGGTTGCAGTGAGCCGAGGTCATGCCACTGCACTCCAGCCTGGGTAATAGAGTAAGACTCTGTCTGGAAAAAAAAAAATGCTTTCTATTATTTCAAATCAATCTGCTCTTGACTTCTATCTTTTTCAGACCTTAAATCATATCATGACCCAATGACAACATAACATTCCTTTTCCTCATTCCTCTGAGTGTTAGTCATAAGGTCCTTGTCTCTTATCTTTACCCTCCTATCCTTTGCTCTGTTACCTTGAGGTTGAGACTGTGCAAACCACATCCCTGCTTTCCCATCTGCTCCTTGTGAGGCTCCACCAAGACCAGATCTAAAGGAGGAGTGAAAGGCTGAGGAGGGAGCAGGGACTTGCTACTTCTTGTCTGTCCTCTGCTTCCTGTGGGCTTCCCGCTCCTGTGAAAGTCACTCAGCAGCACAGCCTCCCTCCAGCAGCAGAAGTTCCTTCCTGTAGCAGTGAGGTAGGAGGTGGGACTCCACTCCAGAGGCAGGGCTTGGACACAAGACCAAATTGAGGATAGCTAATACAAGGGTGGGGTGGAAGTAGCTTTCCAAAAGACATGCCCACCAGGGCGCCATGTGAGTTTCCCATTACCATGGCAACACCCTGGCGTTACTACTTCTTTGTCTGGGAATGACCTGACGACCCAAAAGCTACCACCCCTTTCTTATAAATTTCTGCATAAACTGCCCCTTAACCTATGTTAATTAATTAAAAGTAAGTATAAATATGACCGCAAAACCGCCCTGAGCTGCTTCTCTCAGCACACTACCTCTGAGCTGGCCTTGCTCTGCAGGAGCCACCATGGGGCTGTAACAGCACTGGGGCTGTAACACTGGCTCTTCAAGAAAGCTGATTTTTTCGTTCTGCCTTACTGCTGGCTGGCCATTGAATTCTTTCCTGGGAAAAGCCCAGAACCCTCGGTAAGCTAAATCCCAATTTGGAACTCACCTGCCCTGCATTGGTGGTAGTTGGGCAGTCTTCCAGTTTCTTCAGCACCAGCAGCTCCTGCCCCAGAGCTCTGGGTCCCACCCAAGAAACCCCTCTTCCAAGTTTCTAAGTTTTAATCATGCCAGCCTCTTCCCTTTCTTTCCCAGCTCTGGGAGTGGCAGCTGTTTTTCTGCAGTTGTGACCTCCACGGTTTGTTAGTGCTCTTCTCTTGCATTTTCACTTATCTATTTAACAACTCTTAGGTTGATTCTTTACGTTGAATTCTCCCTCTCCAAAGAATAGAGGTGTCTGGTTTCAGAAAGAAACTGATCAATATACAGCACTGATAAATTGGCTTTAGTTTTTTGACCTTTCTGATAACATATTTGTAATTTAATCTTAATGTTATCTTAAATTTGTATCTGTGACTTATCCTCTCTCCCTACTAGTAGAGAGTAATGTAACTTTTGCATCTTGGTGCCTTTCTCATTGCTTAGAAGAACCCTGTGTAACAAAGTGTGTGGCTTTCAAGACTGGAACTACCTCATAGCAGGAATTTTTTGTAAGATAGTGTTTACCTGCTCTGCCTATTCTGGGTACAAGTTTTACTGCAAACATTGGCTTTGGTTTCATTAGAGAAAAGTATCCAAAGTTGCCCTTTAGCTGTCAACTTAAAAGTTATATTGAAATAACTGATGCTTGTGGATGGCCAAGATGGATACAGATACATACTTAAATGTGAAAATAGGAGCACAGCTATCTACAAAAGATTAATATTATCATGCAAATAAAACCGTAGTTAGCTCTTGAAATGACTGCAAATTCTCTTCGCTATAAATGGGATTCCTTGTAAACCCTATTCATGGGGCAAGATTCTGCCATCTCCTGATTTCTAGCCCTTTCTCTGCCATCTGTTTTATGTCATTGAGTTCTTTCTACATCCCACAGTAATCTATATGATTTACGTTGAATGGTTCGCTTTCTTTAAAAAAAATTATTAACAGCTGATAATTCTTCTTTCTGTCAGCGCAGCCATTTGTGGAGTTCATAATTTTAAGTAAATATCGTATTGCTTTAACATCTAGGACATTGGCCACTAATTCCTACTAACTATTAACGGTCACACAAGTCACAGGACAGAGGTGTCTTCCTGCCCTTGAAATTGCCCCTTGCGTTTGCATGTGTGTGGCACTAAAAACTTACTTTCTCCATGTTTATCCTGTGCTAAGACAATTTCACAATGTTTTTCTGGTTCATCAAAAGTCCTCATAACTCTATGGTTGCCAGTTGGTTTTCCTTATTAGCATTTCCTATGGAAATTACATGTAGGAATTTTGCTGTTTTAACTGTGTCATATTTGCTTATATGTGTCTATTATATCTACATATTCCAGAATCTCAAAAACTGCTGTTGGCCAGAATTTGAACACTTTGGAATTGATGCCTAGGCACGTTAAATGTATAGTTTCTTGCTCTTTCAACTTTATGTGTATATAAAAATGTGATAAGCTATGTTGAGATATGATTCATATCACAGTGGTTTAGAGCTGAAAAGGACTTTAAGGGTCACTCTGTCTGAGACATATGATTAGAGAATTTTTGGGATAGGTCCAGAGTTGTATATCAGAAATTTATCTCTTTCTCAGGTCGGGGGCCTTTCTATCACCAGAGATGGTAAAAGGTTTCTAGTGCAATGGAAGATCCAGGCAACTCTCTCATCTTTTTTAGAAAGATGAGAAATAGGTGGGTATCACTAATACTTGTCTGTGACGTGGCCAAATCATTTGTCTAACTACCTTTCTAAAAATTGTTATTCATTGACTTCATTTAAATAAGATGCACACTGCTGGATTATAGTATGTTGGTCTATGCCTCATTTTTTTTTTATTATTATTTGTTTAAGTTTTCAGTACTAAGCATGTTAATTGTATTCCTTGACAAATCAGGGAAATCCTACAAAAGATTTTCTGTTTCCCTTGTAGGTAAATTATACATTCTGGTATCTGGCTATTTGTAAGTGAGCTACCATTCAAACATGATTTTTCAAAGACAAATATGACCATGGTTTCTAGGAGTAACATAAGATCTAGTTACAGTTGGCTTGTGAGCTGCTTGACCTACAGCAAAATCTAATGTCTTTCCTGTGTTTTTTTATTTCAAAACGGAAGTTTCCCATGGCTCTGTTTGAGGTACTATTGGCTTTTCTACGCCACTTGTGAACAACAGTCTGCTCAGTCCTGGGCTCTTTGGTTCTCACACAGAGGCCATTGTCTCTACCCAGGGACCCCTGGGATGGGCTGAAGCCTGCAGGTCTTTGTCAGGCAAACTTTAAATACCAGTAACATGCAAAATATATAAATAGAAACCTAAGAAGAAATTACCAATAATGTTTGGAGGTTAACCAGTGTGATCCTATATAATGCTTGGGTCAAAGCAAACATCTCAATGGCAATTAGAAAATATTTTGAAGAAAATACAATTTAAAATGATATATATTAACCATGTGGGGTGCACCCCAAACTGTGTTTAGATACTTGCAGCATTAAATACATATATTAGAAAAAAGAAAGACTAAAAATTTATGTTTCAAGTATCTATACTAAAAAGCCAAAAAAAGTCTCAAATTAAGTTAAAAAATGTAGAAGAATGAAAAATAGTCAAAAAAGAACAGACATTAACAAAGTGAGAAAGGATTATAAAAATAAAATGGACAAACTGAAGAATTACTTTGAAAAGACCAAAATATTACTAAATTTCTGTCAATATTGAAAAAGTGAAAAAAAGGATAACACCTGTGATTGATGGCTAATTTTTTTGTGTCAACTTAGTAGGACCCTGAGACCCACATATTTGGTCTAACACTGGTCTAAATATTGCTGTGAAGGTATGTTAAAGATGAGATTGACGTTTAAATAAGTATTCTCTGAGTAAAGCACATGACTGTTCATAACATGGTTGGGCCTTAAACAACTGAAGTCTTAAGATAAAAAGACCAAAGTTCTCTAAGGAAGAGGGAATTCTGCCTCCAAAAGGTCTTTAGACTCCAACTGAAACGTTGGCTCTGCCTTGCTTTCCTGCCTTGCTGGCCTGTCCTGCAGATTTTAGACTTGCTCAGTCCCAACATCTGTGTAAGACAGCTCTTCAAAATAAATTAATTTCTTATTCTCTCTCTCCCTCTCTCTTTCTAAACACTCACATACATATGTAAATATACAGAAAATGTCCCCCTTTTATTTCTAAAATTGGCAATTTTACATATAATTGTTATATATATATGTATATAAGCACACACAGTCCTGTTTATTCTGTTTCTCTAGAGAATCCTAACTAATGCAAGACCCAAATTACCAGTTTTAGAAATTCATCCAAATTTGAATTCTTCCAAATACCTAAGATAACATCACAAATCATACAGAAATTCTTCCAGAGTATCAAGAAAAAGAAAACTCATCCCAACATTTATTTTAAAAGAATTGCCAACATTTACACAAACAATATAAGAACATTTTAAGAAAAGAAACTACATGTGTATCTCTCTTGTGATTATAGGTAAAAAAAAATTCCCAAATATTAGTGAATCAAATAGTTAGATATAAAAACTGTCACACAACACCAGCCATCTAGGTTTATCCTATAAATGCAGCATTTGTTTTACATTAAAAAATCAACTGATGTTTGCATTGTCTAGACATATAGATCAACAGAATACAATTCAGTCTAGAAACAAACCCATACATTTACAGACAATGCGTTTTTTTAAGTAACTGTATTAGTCCATTTTCTTGCTGCTGATAAAGACATACCCAAGACTGAGCAATATACAAAAGAAATAAATTTATTGGACTTCTCAGCAAATGGCTGGGGAGGCCTCACAATCATGGGGGAAGGCAAGGAGGAACAAGTCACATCTTACATGTATGGCAGCAGGCAAACAGAGAGCTTGTGCAAGGAAACTCCGATTTTTAAAACCCTCAGATCTTGTAAGGCTCATTCACTATCATGAGAACA
Organism: Macaca mulatta; assembly: GCF_049350105.2. Lineage (NCBI taxonomy): Eukaryota > Metazoa > Chordata > Mammalia > Primates > Cercopithecidae > Macaca > Macaca mulatta. The sequence continues at coordinate 81,724,059 of NC_133408.1, forward strand.
GTGCAGGAAAGACCTGCCCCCATAATTCATTCACTTTCCACTAGGTTCCTCCCAGGACACATGGGAATTGTGGGAGTTACAATTCAAAATGAGATTTGGGTGGGGACACAGCCAAACCATATCACATTTGACCCCTTTCCTCATACTACACACAAAAATTAACTGAACATGAAATCACAGGCCCAAATTTAAAATTAAAACTATAAAATTCTCAGGAGAAAATATGGAAGGAAATCCTGATGACTGTGGATTAGGCAAAGGCTTTTTAATTATAAAAAGAAAACTAGATACACTGGCCTTGGTCAAAATGAATAGCCTTTGTGCTTCGAAAGACACTATTAGTAAAGGGAAACTATAATCCACAATAGCAGAAAATATTTGCAAGTGATATATCTGAAAAGGGACTTATATCTAGAATATATAAAGAATTCTGACAGCTCAACAGTAAAAATCCAATTTTAAAAAAATGCAAAAAGTATTTGAATAATTATTTCTGCAAAGAAGATATACAAATGGCCAATAAATATGAAAAAAGATGCTCAGCATCATTAGTCACCAGGGATCTGCAAATCAAAGCACAGTGAGGTATTTCACAGGCACTATGATGATTATAGTAAAAAAGACCATAGCTAACACGTACTGGTGAGAATGTAAAGATAATGGAATGCTTATACCTCACTTGTGGGAAAGGAAAATAGTGTCCTCTTTTGGAAAATGGTTTGGTAGATCTTCAAAAAGATGTACATAGAGTTATGTGATTCAGAATTTCTACTCCTAGATATATATCCAAAGCAATTGAAAACAGAAATTTGGATACCTCTATATTAATGCTCATAGTAGCATTATTTGCAATAGTCAGAAAGTGAAAACAACTTTTCAACAGATGAATGGAAAAATAAAAGGCAGCATTTCCATAAAAAAGAATATTATTTGGTCATAAGGAATGAAGTACCAATACATGCTACAACATGCATGAGTCTTACAAACATTATGCTAAGTGAAATAAGAGAGTCGCAAAAGGCCACATGTTGTGTGATTCCATTTATATGCAATATCCAGAAGGGGCAACTCTATAGAGACAGAGTAGCTTAGTGATTGCCTATGCTTGTGTGGGTTGGTGGGAAATGGAGAGTGACTGCTAATGGGGTGTAGGATTTCTTATTGGGGTGATACAAATTATCCTAAAATTAATGTGGTAATGGTTGCACAACTATTGAATTATATATTCTGAAAGGGTAAATTTTAGGGTGTGTATATTTAATCATAACAAAGCTGTTATATAAAGTAGCAACGATGCAAAAAAATAAAAATAAAAACAATATAATTAATTTATCACATAGCAATAAATAGGTAGAAAACATAAGATTGTCTCAATAGAAATAGAAATATACTTTAATGCAATTAAATGTTTCTTTATATAAAAATATTTTCAACTTAGAGATAAAAAGCAATATCTTTAATCTAATTCAAAGTGGCTCCAAAATACTACAACAAATACCATACATACATGATGAAATACTGAAATATTAACCTTGAAAATGGGAACAAGACAAAGGTGTCTTGTGATCCCAACTTCTTTTTATCATTACATTAAATGTCTCAACTAGTGCAATATATGATGAAAAGGAAATATAATATATAATAATTTAAAAGGAAAAAATTAAGTGATCATAGTCTAAGATGGTATGGTTGTATGTGTAAAAAATATAATACAGTCAATAAATAAACTTTTAGATTTAAGCTAGTTGAGCAATGTCACTAGATACAGAGATACAGTAAAACATAATAAAGTATAATTCTACATATTGTGACAAAAATTTGAAAAATGACATTTTAAAAATTATACAATTTTAAAATTTGTAAATTATACAATTAAAAAAATTCTTATCTGAAATTAATCAAATTTCCAGGGACAAATGAAAAGAAAGATGAGCAAAGAAGGCCTAAATAAATAGATTGATATCTCATGTTTATAAGTTAGAAGACAACGTTGTAATTGTTCCCAAATTGATTTATAGATTTAATTACTCAGCAAAGTTTGTGAATATATGTGCATTTATGTATGTTTACAATTTGACAAGGTAACTCTAGCTCATATATATGGAAATGCCAATAATGTCCAAGAAAACCTTGAACCAATCTGGAGAATTTAACCAGATTTCAAGACATACTATAAAGCTACAATAAATAAGACATTTTGGTACTGGCACAGGAAAAACAATATGGGTAAATAGAAATGAAAAGGGATCTCATAAATAGACCCATATCCATTCAGTTAAAACCACAATGAGATACCACTACACAACCACCAGATGGCTATGATTAATATATACAAAACCCTTGGCAACCACTGACCTTTTTACTTTCTCCTTAGTTTTGCCTTTTCCAAAATGTCATATAGTTAGAATCACATAGTATGTAGCCTCTTAACATTGACTTCTTTCACTCAGTAATATGCATTTAAGTTTCCTCCATGTTTTTTATTTTTATTATTATTTTATTTTTCCATAAGTTATTGGGGTACAGGTGGTGTTTGGTTACATAAGTTCTTTAGTGGTGATTTGTGAGATCCTGGTATGCCCATCATTCAAGCAGTATACACTGCACCATAGGTGTTGTCTTTTATCCCTCGTCTCCCTCCCATTCTTCTCCCCAAGTACCCATAATCCATCGTATCATTCTTATGCCTTTGCATCCTCATAGATTAGCTCCCGCATATCAGTAAGAATGTACGATGTTTGGTTTTCCATTCCTGAGTTATTTCTCTTAGAATTATAGTCTCCAATCTCATCCAGGTGATTGCAAATGCTGTTAATTCATTCCTTTTTATGGCTGAGTAGTATTTAACTATCAGTTAAATCAGTTTCTTTATCCATTCATAGATTGATTGACATTTGGGTTGGTTCCACGATTTTGCAATTGTGAATTGTTCTGCTATAAACATGTGTGTCAAGCATCTTTTTCGAATAATGACTTCTTTTCCTCTGGGTAGATCCCCAGTAGTGGGACTGCTGGATCAAATGGTAGTTCTACTTTTAGTTCTTGAGGGAATCTCCACACTGTTTTCCATAGTGGCTGTACTAGTTTACATTCCTACCAGCAGTGTAGAAGTGTTCCCTGATTACTAGATCCATGCCAACATCTACTTTTTAAAAATTTTTTGATTATGGCCATTCTTGCAGGAGTAAGGTGGTATCACACTGTGGTTTTGATTTGCATTTCCCTGTCATTAGTGATGTTGAGCATTTTTTCATGTCTGTTTTCCATTTGTATATCTTCTTTTGAGAATTATCTATTCATGTCCTTAGTCCACTTTTTGACAGGATTGTTTGTTTTTTTCTTACGGATTTGTTTGAGTTTGTTGTAGATTCTGGATATCAGTTCTTTGTCAGATATATAGACTGTGAAGATTTTCTCCCACTCTGTGGGTTGTCTGTTTACTCTGCTGACTATTTCTTTTGCCGTGTGAAAGCTCTTTAGTTTAATTAGGTCCCAGCTGTTTATCTTTGTGTTTCACTGCATTTGCTTTTGGGTTTCTGATCATGAAATCCTTGCCTAAGCCAATATCTAGAAGGGTTTTTCCAATGTTATCTTCTAGAATTTTTATAGTTTCAGGTCTTAGGTTTAAGTCCTTAATCCATCTTGAGTTGATTTTTGTATAAGGTGAGAGATGAGAATCCAGTTTCATTCTCCTACATGTGGCTTGCCAAGTATCCCAGCACCATTTGTTGAAAAGGGTGTCCTTTCCCTACTTTATGTTTTTGAGTCCTCCATGTCTTTTAATGGCTTGATAGCTCATTTCTTTGTAGTGATGTGTAATATTTAATGATCTGGATTTACCGCAGTTTATTTATCCACTCACCTACTGAAGGACATCTTGTTTGACATTTCCAAGTTTCATCAATTATGAATAAAGCTGTTATAAACATCCATGTGCAGGACATATTGAGTGTTGACAAATTTCTGAGACAACAGAAACTTCTATAAACTATGCATGAGAGTGAAAAGTGGTGTAGCCAATTTGGAAAACACTTTAATGGTATTTATTAAATACCAGCAATCCTGTAGATAAAAAACTATCAAAAATGCTTCACACAAATATGAACAAGAGACACATACAAGAGTATTCATAGCATCATTACTTGTAATAGCTGCAGATTGGAGACAATCCAAATGTTCCTTTAGATTGGGTATACAAACTGTGGAATATTTATTCTATAAAGGCTATACATAAATGAAAAAGAAAGAATTACTATTATATATACCATTTGACAAGAATGAATCACACAAATGCAAAATAGAGTAAGACAAGTCAGACACAAAAGACCACACACTGTGTGTAACCCCATTTGTACAAAGTCCCAAGGAGGGAAATCTCATCTCTGGGGATGTAGTTGCATTAATTTTTGCCTTTGGGAGGAATTAGTGGCTGGGATGGCACATGTGGTTGGTCTCAAAAGTGCAGATCGATGGGAGCATTCACTTTATATAAAAGTTATTGAGCTCCACACAAATCAATTGTGTACTTTTTATAGATATTTTATTATTGAATAAAACATTTACAAATGTAAAAAATGTTGTGCCATATTATTATCTTCATATACTCCAACCCTTTTCTGAATCCTCAAACTTTTCATGTTCTGTACATTCTCCTCTTTAATCTGCTAATTCAGTCGTAAAACACAGTGCCTGGTTTGAGTTAACTAATACATCTTTCAAAACAAGTAAAATAAAAAAATGACTAGCTCTTCACAATTTCTAGCAGAGACACAAACATTCATTTTATTTCTTTCTATTATCAGGTCATGTGGAACAAGCTGTGCATTGGAATAACTTGCAGGCCCTAACTGATTTGCCCACTGAAATGAAAATGTTAATTTATTTGAGCAGCAATATTTCAAAGCTGTCTTATAAAAAAAAAGGAGATACTAGTATGAGATGCCAGCCAGTTCTGACATAAAATAAACATTAACAATTACGCATAATTATATTATGTGACATTATATAATTGCTATTTTAGTGTTTTTCTACTGCGTTTTATTCGAAGGGCTTAAGATTGTATCTAACATGCAGACGTTTTAAAAAATAGATGATCTGATTCATTATTTATTAAGTATCCACTATTGAATGGCAGGTGTGTAGATTCGCATTAACCTGCTTAATTCTAGCTACTAAACGATGATGTAGATATCAGTATTACACATTGCAAAGGAGAAAATAGCTCAGAGAAGTGAAGCTAATTGGCTAGGAGCACAGAATTGGCTTTGTAGCCAAGCCTGTGTTTAAGCCACACACCTACTGGGCCAGTGTAAGTGCCATTTGCGCAGCTTCTCCATAGTGGGACATTTATGTGAGATATTCACAGACAAACCCACATGACGCCTGGCCCACTCCTGATGAAATGGCTGTAGCCGTTCCAATACAGGGCAGAATGGAGGTTGATCAATATGACTTAGACCAAGGACTTAGGCACATCGTTGTTTCCTGTGCCCGAGGCCCAGCAGCATGATCTGTAACCGAGGAATGCTGCTGTCCGTCCTCAAGGTCACACAGATCTGCAAATGAAAGGACTAGGCCAGCTGCCACCATGTCAAATAGTAACTCCTTTAGTTTTTCTGAAATGTCTATTACTCTGCTCTGTGGAGCATCTGCTTTACACATTTGCATAATTCAGGCTTATTTGTATTAGAGTCCACTTCTATTGCCGTGAATTATAACTAGAAAGTGATCATTCAAACCATGGCTGGATGTTTCTTGGAATCACAAGAGCAGGACAGTACAGTGACCTCAACAGATTTTCATGGAAGGTTAAAACTTTTAAACCTCCTATCAGCTTTATTCACATGAAAGTGAATGGTGAGGCAGTTTGTGCAGTCAGACATGAGCAAAGACTCCATCTTCACTAGTAAAAGTACTAACTAGTAATTTTCAACTAAGAAAAACTATTTATAAAACTGTTTAGATCTAATCAGTTAACTCCAGGGTACCCTTTACTTAAAAATTATAACATAAATTAATACGGAAAAATAAACAAATTTGGGCTTGGACCTGGCTCTTAACACCACTGTGGTCAGCAGAACAATCTCCTTCATCTCCAAAATGTCCATGCCCTGGACCTCAGAGCCAGTAATAGTTAACTTAAATGTAAAAAGAGACTTTGCAGATGCAACAAAGTTTAAGGATCTTGAAATGCGGAGATGATTCTTGATTATAAAACTGGACCCAATATAATCACATTAATCCTGAAGAGCAGAGAAAATTTCCCAGCTGTGGTCAGGGAGATAGGCTGTGAAGGAAGGAGTCTTTTCCCAAACGAGGAGGAAGAGGCCATGAACAAAGAAATGTGGCTGGTCTTCAGAAGCTCGAAATACAAGGATATAAATTCTCCTCTAGCACTTTCAGTAGAAAGCACCGTCCTACTGACAGCTTAATTAGTCCAGTGAGACCCATGTCAGATTGCTAACCTACAACACTGTCAATCAATTTGTGTTGTTTTAAGCCACTAACTTTGTGGAGCTTATTAAGTCAGCAATAGAAAACAAATATACCCTCATTGGAGAAAGACATTAGACCTTATCCTTTCTCCTACAATGCAATCAGCACAGTGACTTGTTTTAACGACAGTGCTGAAGATACTGTATTATCTCTCATTCTCGACAGTAGGATTGACAAATGTAAATCCACCATTTGTATTTATGGAGTACCATCCTGCTTTTGACTTTGATGTTTCCTCTTCCTGGAATAAGTTTTCCTCTTATTTCTGTGATCCTTCACTAATCCTTCAAAATGCAGAGCAAACACCACCAGGCATAAGCAACACAGGCAGATGTGGTCACTGTGCTTACAGGTTTCCTGAGGGACAGCTGAAAAGACCTAATTAATGGTTAAGCTGAATTTCCCAAGTGGACAATCCTCAGTCCAAATCCAGCATCCACAGAGCCTCTGAGTTCTGGCTCTTTCTCTTTCAGCCCCAATCTGCAAAGGGCTAGGAATGTGGTCCATGTGTGGGGCAGGGTCGTGGAAGTCTGGAGGCGGCTCCAAAGAGGGCAACAGTGTTCACCACTGTATACTCAGTACTCAGCCCAGAGCAGGGCAAGGAAGTCTCATCCACAATTACTTGTGAATGAATGAAAGCGGGAATAAAACTAGTGTTTGGGAGAGGCAAAGAGGAAATTCTGTTCACCCTGGCTCCCTTGTAGATGGGAGGACAAATTACCCTAAGCTGTACCAAGGGCCAAATTAGCAAGGCTGGATAATAATCTATAACCTGTGACTTTCACCATGATGTCAGTGGTCTAACAGCCAGTCAGACAGTCAATCTGGAAGTCCAGGCTGGGAATGGCAGTAATAATGCTTAGATGGGAGTGTGGAGGCATGCAGAATTGAGGCAGCTGGAAAAAGGAAAAGTAGAGGAATTATGGGCAACAGTGCTTGATAAAATAGCAGCCTAGATCAAGCCAGCAGTGAATCGACAGCCTGAGAATCACCCATGGTTTAAGGTTCATGTTCAACACCCAGAGTCATATGGGAAGGCTCCCAGAATGAGTCAGACTCAGTGTTGTGGGTGATAGTTTGGAGTATGATCAGAACCAATGACTGGGGGATTTGGGTACAGGTGGATGGGTTATTGAAAGGCAGAGGCTAACTGGTCTGTCCTGGTCCACCAGGATGAGGCTTGGGTTTAGTGCTTCAGGCCAAGGGGAACAAGGACAGAGAGGGGCTTGTGCAGGAATGGGGTTGGGGTCAGGGCTATGACCAGATTGTTCCACATCCTCTGTGGAATTAAAGCCACAGACTAGTTCAAAATCCCAGCGTCTTGCAGCAATGAGGTTCTTAATAAGTACTTTTCTTTTGCCTGCATTGTCTCACAGACTATGCTGGTGGATTGAAGTCCTCCACATTTATAGCTGAGCAGTATTGCACAAAGCAGGGCTTGGTGGCATCAACCTTTCAACAAAGCCTTGTCTGACATGTATTCTCACAGTGTTCCATCAGCTCTTGGCTCATCCTCCCATGGTAGCTTGTGACATATTTACTGTGATTTGTGTGTGCCTGTGTTGCTCCTGGAGGTAAATGTCTTGAGGGCAATGGTTATGCCTAATTCATCTTGCTTTCTCAAGGTCATCCACAAGGACAAATGACATAAACTTCATAAACGTTGGCGATCATGATGAGAACATTTTTCAATTCAAAAATTGTTCTGGTTTCTTGTTGGCAGCAAAGAAGTATGGATTGTTGTTATTAATTGAGTCTTCTATTAACTTATAAATTTGGAAAATGTTTGTGTGTCTCCGTCTGTGGCTTGAGATGGACTTAGCTTATTGGTTGATTTGTCTGAAGTGGCTATGATTTTATGATAAAAATGTGCAGAATTAAGAGTTACTTGAAAACACAAAAAAATTCATTGTTCACTTCTCTAATTTATGTTTCCTTTATTTTGCTGAAGTTTTGGTACATGTTGTTTCTCAGTTTTTAGGACTTTTTAAAAATAGAAGTTTAATGTTTAGGGTGGTCTAGTCTCTCATTTCCAGACATTTCTCTTGACTCGTAGGGGCCAGAAATATGTAGAAATAACAGCACATTTTAGTTGAGAGTTTTGAAATGTAAAAATTTCAAACTTTTTGAAATTTTAAAACATTCTGTATTTCTTCAATTAAGGTCTAGAAGGCATTTTTCTCTACTACTGTGCAATTAATGAGAAGGTAAAATGGATGACTTGAGAAAGAGAATAGGCATTTACTAGATGGGATGAGTTGAATACTTCCATTCTCACAGGACTTGCTTTGATTCAAAGTAAGTCCAACTTAAGTCTGAGGAGGAAAGAAGTACAGGTTTGTCCCTTACCAGATGGATGACTGAGCCAAGTAGATAATTTCTCTGAGTGCCAGTTTCTTCTTCTATCTGTAAAACAAATGTCCTATAGTTAAACTGTGAATCTAAACCAAGAACAGCCAACATGATACTGAAAGAGAAGGATGTCCAGAGGACTAATACTACCTAATTTACGACTTTAAAGAGGTATAGTATCCTAGACAGTGTGATATTGGTGAAAGAATAGACAAATAGATCAATAAATCAAAAAAGAGAGCCCCAAAATAGACCCAAACAAATATTCAATTGATCTTTGATAAGGAAGAGAAGGCAATTCAAGGGTGCAAAGATAGTCTTTTCAACAAATGATTTTGGAACAACTGGTCATCCATGTGCAAAATAATAAATCTAGACACAGACCTTACACCCTTTCCAAAATTTATTCCAAATACTTAATAGACCTAAGTGCAAAAATCAAAATTATAACACGTCTAGTAGATAGCATAGAAAAAACATAGATGACCTTGGGTGTGACAATGACTCTCATCGGCCTCCTCCCCTTTCAACATAAATGTGCTCACCTCGCCGTTCTCAGAGGGCCTCCCTCGAGCCTCTCTTCTTGGCTTCCATCTCGTCCTGCATCGTCCAGCTCTGTAGCTCTCGCATTGGTGTTGGCTGTCCCCATCCGCAATCCTCATTGGCTTTGACTGCCTCCCCGCTCAACATGCTCCCTTCCCTGGGTCCCTGTGAAAGCACACTCTGGGCACTCTTCTCAGCAAAAAGAGGACAAACGGGATGAAAACAATGAGCATCTTACAGAAGAGGAGACAGAGGCTGGGCAGCCAACATCACATCCAGGTGTGCCCGTTCGGCAGTAATGGCAGGCGGGGCCAGACCCATGGCTCGCATTCAGCCAGGCTTTTCCCAAGCTTCCCTGCTGACTGACTTCCTCCTGGAATTGCTCCACAAAGAATTCTCGGGAACCTGTTATCTAATTCCTGCTGAAGAATGGAACCGCTCACAACTCACGTGCTGCTTTAGGACAGTGGTTCTCACATCATGGGAGCACGTGGCAACGTGGAGACATTTGTGGCTGCCACAGATCGGAAGGTGCACAAGGAGGCGGCTACTGGCTTCTAATGGAAGAAACCAGGGATAGTGCTAAACATCTTATAATGTATAGAACAGTTCCCCACCACACAACATGATTTTGAGACCCCAAACGTGCAGCTTTAGGAAAACAGGAAGAACAAAGGCGTATTTTATGCATTTTTTCTCTTGTCGAAAAATAAAGGGAAGAAAAGGAAGACATAGCGGGAAGGTGAGGTGGAGGAGGGAGGAATGGGGTGAATGAGAAATTGTATTTGTAGGCAGATTTCTAATAGGGGTGAGGCTGGAGAATGAGATCCCTGCCACCGAGCCCTCCCATCAGGAGGCTGGCTATGAGGAAAGACTTCAGAGCAGTCAGGGGGCAGATAGGATTTCAGCTCCTCGCAGGGCGCTGGACACGCTGCCTCCACCACTGGAGTTCACTAACTCTGGAAAGTACAGAAGCCTTCACTGCAGAATGGAGATGGTGGTAGCACCTCAGCCAGGGAGTTTGAGGCTTAACCCAGGTGATCAAAGGACAAGGCTGTGTTAAAATTCAGAGCACCACGAACCCATTGGTCAACTTCAGATAGAATGAAAAGTGGAAAGTTGAAATGGAATCAAGAAGAGCAAGCAAAGAGCAGTTGTAGCTGGTGGAAACGGGGCAGAGGTGGGTGTACGGAAAGGTAGGAGAATGGGGAGAGTAGCAAAACATTGGATAAATAACAGAATTACAAAAGAAATGGAGCCTTTCCTGAGGTGGGGGAGTGAAGGCACGGATGAGAGGGCAGGGCAGTGCAGGACAAGAGGAGGAAATGTAGGATCAGGAGAGAGGGAGGGAAAGGAAAGCTCAGGAGATGGGAAGGAGGGACCAGCACGTGTGAGTCCGGGAAAGTTGGACTGCCAAGGGTTCGGAAATGGCATGAGTAATAAGGACACATGTTATCTGGTTTGAGACAGAGAGTGATGCCATTAAAGGGGATGCCCAGTGCTGAGAGAGAGGAACAAAGATAGCTTTGATGAGAGAGGAGCTGGGAAAGGAGCAGATGGGCAGCCAGAGTGGGAGGGCAGGGGCCTGTGACAGGGATGGCTGTGGGTGGGTGACTGGCAGGGAAAAGGAAGTGAGCTCAGGTTTCCTGGCAAGGAGACATGCTTCTCAGAGGATGAGCTGCCTGAATCAAGCCATTAACAGCTGCCAAGTGATTCCAGCAGACAGTATGCCTCTTTCAATTGGATTTAATACCCATGAGTAATGAGCTGGGCCACATCTTTCCATGCTTCAAAAGATGAAGGTTGCTTCATTTTAAGCTGCTCAGTTACATCCTTTCGGAAGGAAATTTCAAACCAAGGAGTTTCCTTCACTTTTTGTTTCTGAAAGGAAAGCATCTAGTAATAAATTTTTACATTTCCCCAAAACCTGGGAGAAAGGGTGGGGGGTGGTGAGGGATAAAAAACTACACGTTGGGTACAGTGTACACTGCTTAGGTGATGGGTGCACCAAAATCTCAGAAATCATCACTAAAGAACTTATTCATGTGATCAAACACCACCTGTTTCCCAAAAACCTATTGAAAAGAAAATATAAAATTTGAAAAAAAATATTTAAAATTCATCAGAAGATTTTCGCAGTTGGACCTTGGAGAAGCTTTAATGTCAGCTGGTTTTGAAATGTCACATTTACTTACTCTACAGTTGTTCCTGGGCCCACGAAAATAGCAATGTATCTTAACATTTGTGGCTATAGTGAGGGAAATAGTCCCAGTGTAGGTATTTTTCTAGAAAACAGAGGGAACTGAAAGGGGGCAAAGGTCAGTGAGTGATAGAAAAGTGTTCTAGAAAGCTTAAATCTATTTCCCCAAGAGTCCAGAATTTAGGAGGCAGTGCTTGGGAAAGCAAAGTCTTTTCATATACCTGATAGCCATTTGTATATACTTCTGGAGAGATGTCTATTCACATTATTTCTTGATTGGGTACCATATATTCAAGTCTCATTTTGTTTTGTTTTGTTTTGTTTGTTTGTTTGTTTTTATTATACTTTATGTTCTAGGGTACATGTGCACAACGTGCAGGTTTGTTACATATGTATACATATGCCATGTTGATGTGCTGCACCCATTAACTCATCATTTACATTAGGTATATCTCCTAATGCTATCCTTCCCTGCTACCGCCACCCCACAATAGGCCCCGGTGTGTGATGTTCCCCTTCCAGAGTCCAAGTGTTCTCATTGTTCAATTCCCACCTATGAGTGAGAACATGTGGTGTTTGGTTTTCTGTTCTTGTGATAGTTGGCTGAGAATGATGGTTTCCAGATGCATCCATGTCCCTACAAAGGACATGAACTCATCCTTTTTTATGGCTGCATAGTATTCCATGGTGTATATGTGTTACATTTTCTTAATCCAGTCTATCATTGATGGACATTTGGGTTTTACGGGCTGTTTGGTCTTTTGTTGCTGTTGTTGCTTTACTATTGAATTGCAGGAGTTTCCTTACATATTGTAGATATTAATTCCTTATTAGATATGAGGCTTACAAATATTTCCCCCCATTCTGTAGATTATCACTCTACTAATTATTCTTTGCTGTGCAGAAAGTTCGTAGTTTGATGTAGCCCCGTTTGTCTATTTTTGCATTTCTTGTTTGTGCTTTTGGTATCAGACACGTGAAATCATTGCCAAGACCAATGTCGTGAAGCTTTCCCCCTATGTTTTCTTCCAGAAGTTTTATAGTTTCAGATTTTACATTTAAATTTTACATTTTGAGTTGATTTTTGTCTATCAGGTAAGAGAGGGGTCCAATTTCTTTCCTTTGCATGTATGTATCCAGTTTTCCTAGCACCACGTTGAAGAGACCATCCTTTCTATGTATTTTTGTCATCGTTGTCAAAGACAAGCTGACCATATATACATAAATTTATTTCTGGGATTTCTACTCTGTTCTATTTGTCTAGATGTCTTTACACCAGTGCTATATATGTTTTGAGATTAGGAAGTGTGATGCCTTCAGCTTTGTTTTTCTTTCTCAAGATTGTTTTGGCTAGTCAGGATCTTTTGTAAGCAACTTCAGCAAAGTCTCATGATACAAAATCAACGTGCAAAAATCACAGGCATTCTTATATACCAGTAACAGACAGACAGTGCAAAATCATGAATGAACTCCCATTCACAATAGCTTCAAAGAGAATAAAATACCTGGGAATCCAACTTACAAGGGATGTAAAGGACCTCTTCAGGGAGAACTACAAACCACTGCTCAGTGAAATAAAAGAGGACATAAACAAATGGAAGAACATACCATGCTCATGGATAGGAAGAATCAATATTGTGAAAATGGCCATACTGCCCAAGGTAATTTATAGATTCAATGCCATTCCTACTAAGCTACCAATGACTTTCTTCACAGAATTGGAAAAAACTACTTTAAAGTTCATATGGTACCAAAAAGGACCCTGCATTGCCAAGACAATCCTAAGCCAAAAGAACAAAGCTGGAGGCATCACGCTACCTGACTTCAAACTATACTACAAGGCTACAGTAACCAAAACAGCATGGTACTGGTACCAAAACAGAGATATAGACCAATGGAACAGAACAGAGTCCTCAGAAATAATACCACACATCTACAGCCATCTGATCTTTGACAACCCTGAAAAACACAAGAAACGGGGAAAGGATTCCCTATTTAACAAATGGTGCAGGAAAATTGGTTAGCCATAAGTAGAAAGCTGAAACTGGATCCTTTCCTTACTCCTTATATGAAAATTAATCAAGATGGATTATAGACTTAAATGTTAGACCTAAAACCATAAAAACCCTAGAAGAAAACCTAGGTAATACCATTCAGGACATAGGCATGGGCAATGACTTCATGTCTGAAACACCAAAGGCAACGGCAACAAAAGCCAAAATGGACAAATGGGATCTAATTAAACTAAAGAGCTTCTGCACAGCAAAAGAAACTACCATCAGAGTGAACAGGCAACCTACAGAATGGGAGAAAATTTTTGCAATCTACTCATCTGACAAAGGGCTAATATCCAGAACCTACAAAGAACTCAAACAAATTTACAAGAAAAAAACAAACAGCCCCATCAAAAAGTGGGCAAAGGATATAAACAGACATTTCTCAAAAGAAGACATGCATACAGCCAACAGGCACATGAAAAAATGCTCATCATCACTGGCCATCAGAGAAATGCAAATCAAAACCACAATGAGATACCATCTCACACCAGTTAGAATGGCGATCATTAAAAAGTCAGGAAACAACAGGTGCTGGAGAGGATGTGGAGAAATAGGAACACTTTTACACTGTTGGTGGGATTGTAAACTGGTTCAACCATTGTGGAAAACAGTATGGCGATTCCTCAGGATCTAGAACTAGAAATACCATATGACCCAGCCATCCCATTACCGGGTATATACCCAAAGGATTATAAATCATGCCGCTATAAAGACACATGCACACGTATGTTTATTGTGGCACTATTCACAATAGCAAAGACTTGGAATCAACCCAAATGTCCATCAGTGACAGACTGGATTAAGAAAATGTGGCATATATACACCATGGAATACTATGCAGCCATAAAAAGAATGAGTTTGTGTCCTTTGTAGGGACATGGATGCAGCTGGAAACCATCATTCTCAGCAAACTATCACAGGAACAGAAAACCAAACACCGCACGTTCTCACTCATAGGTGGGAACTGAACAATGAGATCACTTGGACTCTGGAGGGGGAACATCACACACCGGGGCCTATTATGGGGAGGGGGGAGGAGGGAGGGATGGCATTGGGAGTTATACCTGATGTAAATGATGAGTTGATGGGTGCTGACAAGTTGGTGGGTGCAGCACACCAACATGGCACAGGTATACATATGTAACAAACCTGCACGTTGTGCACATGTACCCTAGAACTTAAAGTATAATAATAAAAAAAAAAAGAAAGAAAATGTGGCACATATGCACCATGGAATACTATGCAGCCATAAAAAAGGATGAGTTCATGTCCTTTGTAGGGACATGGATGCAGCTGGAAACCATCATTCTGAGCAAACTATCGCAAGAACAGAAAACCAAACACAGCATGTTCTCACTCATAAGTGGGAATTGAACAGTGAGATCACTCAGACACAGGAAGGTGAACATCACACACCGGGGCCTATTGTGGGGTGGGAGGAGGGCAGAGGGATAGCATTAGGAGATATACCTAATATAAATGACGAGTTATTGGGTGCAGCACACCAACATGGCACATGTATACATATGTAACAAACCTGCACGTTGTGCACATGTACCCTAGAACTTAAAGTATAATTTAAAAAAAAGAAGAATTTTAGAATTGTTGCATCTGTTTCTGAACAAAATCCCATTGCAATTTTGATAAGGATTACATTGAATCTGCATTAAGGAAATGCAAATCAAAGTCACAATGAGATAGAACTTTATACTTGTTAGGATAGCTATTTTATATATTATATACTATTTTATATATAATATATATTTATATTACATAAATATAAACATGTATTTATCATTATATTGTATATAATATATATAACATATAGATTAAAAACTGTTAACAAACTAGGGGAACAAATGGTACTCAGCTTTGTTCGATTACATTGTTCTCTAAATGCCTGATTCATCCAATAAACCAAGAGCCTATCCAAGGGAAAGAACATAAAATTAGTAGACTGAATCCATATTACCTTGCAGAGGTAAAAGGGCTCAGAAGTGGTTCAGTGCATTTTTTTGAATGCAATGAGGAACCACATTAGAGCAGAAGGATAAGACCACAAGTCATCAGAATGAGTCTTGTAACCTTGCCACCCTGCAGTCTCGATTTTTGGAAAGGCTGTTTGTCCTATAAATAGAAATTGGCTTTTCTTGCAGAAGGGTAGACTATTTGTTGACATGGTTCTTTGGAAAGATTTTACATCCAACTCCTGACCAGTGTTCTCTGTAGTCCAGAATAAAACTAGGAGTGTGTGGCTTCCTGAGGCATTTGATGAGGAAAGGAGTGGCCAGAACAAGTGCCCTCGAGGGAACTGCAAAGGGCCAAAGGCGACCAGATGTCCAGGTCCGGGTGGATGAACATTTTGCAAGACCAAACTTTCTGCCACCACTTTTCAGAGTAGCAGAAAAACCAGTTTTCTTTTGGAATTTTTATATTTTTAGTTCTTTTTTTGGATTTTCTCTCCACTGTTTTCTTACTTATGATTTTTTTTTTCTATATTCTAGAAAAAAAAAAAAAGAATGAGTTGCAGTGTTTCAGAATCTGAAGGAAGTTTTCATTCCAAAGGTTGCAAGTGATTTGTAGATCTGTAAGGTTTCATTAGGAAAAAACACGTTATTTCGCTTATATTCCTAATAGAGAGTTTTAATCCATCTTTAAAAAGTGTAGAAAGTTAGTAGGAGGAGTAAATATGCTTTTCAAGGCAAAGTAACCTCTAGTAGTCCCCGGCCCAAATGGGACTAGGGATTTTTGACAGATGAAAACTGAAGGTTCAGAGTGGAGAATGCCTTGTCCCAGAGGATTTAGCAAGACAGTGATGGAACTTGTTGGGAGGCAGGTCCCTACCTGCCAGTTCAGGTCTCCCTCTGTGTAAGGCAGATGCATAAGATTTAGCTTCAGTCTCAGGCAATATCTCTTATTCTTTAGTGAAAAATTTGAAGAATGATACAAATGTGTTTTTCTAAATTATAGGATAGAATTTGTATCATGATCTACCATTTTTCTGCATTTAAGAGAGAAGGACTTCTTTAACAATCCAGTGGATAAGATGATTCATTTTGTGGATACCCGTCAGCTGAATCTTTCCCCAGCCACACTTTCATCTTCCAATGGACTTACCAACGAAGTGGCCATGGTGGCAGGGATGGAAGTTATGCATGGACTCAGCAACATGGACTTCCATTCACCAAGGCTGACCTGGATATGTCACTGGTGAGTGTCTAATCTGCCAACAGCAGAGATAAGCACTGAGTCCCCAAGATGGCATCATTTCTGAGAGTGAACCGATGTTAAGAAAAATGTGCCACCACTTTGAAAACTTTGATAATTTTTCAAAAGCTTAAGGACACACCTATTATAAAACTTAGTTATTTCACTCCTAAAGAAATCCCAAGAGAAAGGAAAATACGTTATATGTCTGGAAAGGTTTTTACATAAACATTAATAAAAGTTCTATTCATAATGGCTAGAAACTGAAAACAACTCAAATATTCATCAAGAAGTGAATGGATAAATTATAGTATATCCATAGAATAGATAATTCTCAGTATTAAAAAGGAACAAATTCTTCTTCTTCCTTCTCTTCCTCCTCTTCCTCCTCTTCCTCCTCTTCCTCCTCCTGTTCTTCTTCCTCTTCCTCTTCCTCTTCTTTTTTTTTTTGAGACAGATTCTCCCTCTGCTGCCCAGGCTAGAATGCAGTGGTGCAATTTCGGCTCACTGCAACCTCTGCTTCCCGGGTTCAAGCGATTCTCTTGCTTCAGTCTCCTGAGTAGCTGGGACTACAGGCGCCCGCCACCATGCCTGGCTAATTTTTTGTATTTTTAGTAGAGACAGGGTTTCACCATGTTAACCAGGATGGTCTTGATCTCCTGATCTCGTGATCCACCCACCTTGGCCCCCCACACAACATAGATAAATGTCAAAATCATTATGCTAGTTGAGAGAAACCTGATGCAAAAGAATATGTACTGTATGATTCTACTTATGTAAAATCTATAAAAGGCAAACTAATTTATAGTGACAAAAAATCATAAGTTCAGTGACTGCCTGGGGCCTGGGGCAGAGGAAGAGATGAACTGCAAATCATGACAGAGAATATTCTGGGAATGATTAAAAGATTTGGGAGTTTGAATGTTGCAGTAGTTTCACAGAAATATACACTTGCCAAAACTCATACAAATGTGTACTTTAAATTCGTGCATTAAAAAGAACACACAAATTACACCTCAGAAAAGATTAGGATCATCTGCGCAATAGGAAAACATAAACTGAGACTGGCTCAAACATGATGGAATTTAATATCACAGGGTGATCCAAAGCTGATATGGCAGCTCCACATTGTCTGCAGGGACCTACACTACCAGCGCCCTGTCAACATTTTGGCTCACGGTCATTTCTTTGTTTAAGGTACTACTATAACTATTCACGACATGCACGTTCCAGGCTGATGGCAAAAGGAGAGTGAAAGATAAACAGATTTGTGGCACGCCAAGTGTACTCTTTCTAATCAGCCTGTATAGAGGTGCACATTTGCTTATGTCTTACTGGCGTGATTTTAGTCACACATCAATACCTACCTGCAAGAGAGATTGGTGATCTGGTAGAAATCTCAGCTGAAAATTGCGATCTATTTTCAAAGAAAGTAAATACTTGGAGTTTCTGGCCACAGTAAGATTGTGTGGTTAAGAGTTTACTGGCTCTTTCCCAAATGGTGCTGGGAAAAGTGAATATCCACATGCAAAAGAATAAAGTTGGACTTCTATCTCACCCTGTATGCAAAAATTAACTTAAAATAGACTTAAGACTTAAAGGTAAACCTAAAAACTCTAAAACTCGTAGGAAAAAAAAATAGGAGAAACCTGCATGACATTGGATTTGTCAATGATTTCTTGGCTTTTTTTGGATGATACAAAAAGCATAGGCAATGAAAGAAAGAAAGATTAAATTATACCTCACCAAAATTAAAATTTTCCATGTATCAGTGGGCACTATCAATAGAATGAAAAGGCAACCCATAAAATGGAAGAAAATATTTTCAAATCATATTTCTGATACAGGATTAATATCCAGAACATATAAACGATTTCTACAACTCAACACAAACCAGCCTGGTTAAAAAATGAGAAATGGACTTGAATAGGCATTTCTTTAAAGAAAATACACAAATGGCAATTAGCACATAAAAGATGTTCACTATTATGACTAAGCAAGGGGCTTATCCTTCATGTGTATCAAAGCTGATCCTATGGCACTGTTTTTTGAGAAAAGTAAAAGCTTTATTGTGAGTCATCCCATGAAAAGACAGGAGACAACACTCACCTCTATCCCCCTGCTATCTGAGTGGCGGGTTGAGCTTTTATGGCATTTCTAACTAATCCCAGGTGACGCCAATGCAGCTGGTCTGCTGGGATGATGGTGTTAACAATTAAGTGAAAACCTTTTCCCATTGTACGAGCCAGGGCTACATCCATTTGAGCTGGTACTGTGGTTGCAATATCCATAATCATTAGGGAAATATAAATTAAAATCACAAAGGGATGCTACTTTATACCCATGAGGGTAGCTATTGTCAAAAAGAAAGAAAATAATACATGTTGGAGAGGATGTGGCAAAACTAGGAATTTTGTGCATTGCTAATGGAAATGTAAAATGAGGCCGTGACTGTGGAAAACAGTATTGTGATTCCTCAAAATAGTAGAAATAGAATTACCATACCATGCAGAAATTTCACTTCTGGTTATACCCAAAAGAATTGAAGGCAGGGTTTCAAAGAGATATTTGAACAGTCATGTTCTTGGCAGCGTTATTCACAATATCAAAAAGATGGAAGCAACCCAAGTGTCCATGGATAGATGAACAGATAAATCAATTGTGGTGCATTTATACAATAGAATATTCTATACCCTTAAAAGGAAGGAGATTTTGACATTTGCAATATAGATAAACCTTGAGAACATTATGCCAAGTGAAATCACCAGTCATGAAAGAATAAATACTGTATGATTTGCATCTATGATGTCCTTAGAGTAGTCAAGTTCATAGAGACAGAAAGTAGAATAGGGGTTGCCAGGAGATGGGGGAAGGGGAATGGGGAGTTAATGTTTAATGGGGACAGAGTTTCATTTTGCGAAGATGAAAAGGTTCTGGAGACGGATGGTGCTGATGATTGCACAATGTTGTGGATGGTGCTGATGATTGCACAATGTTGTGAATGGATTTAGTGCCACTGAACGAGACACTTAAAAATGGCTAAAATGGTATATTTTACGTTTTGTAATTTTATGATAATATTTAAATATAAAGAGTTTACTGGCCCCAAGGATAGTTGCTCAAAAGCTGAGTTATCGGCTGGGCATGGTGGCTCATGCCTATAATCCCAGCACTTTCGGAGGTTATATATATAAATATATATAAAAATATATATAAATATATAAAAAATATATATAAATATATAAAAATATAAAAATATATAAATATAAATATATAAAAAAATATAAAAATATATATAAATATTTAAAAAATTAGCCAGGTGTGGTGGTGCACACCTGTACTTCCAGCTACTCAAGAGGCTGAGGTGGGAGTATCTCTTGAACCTGGGAAGCAGAAGTTGCGGTGAGCCGAGATTGCGCCACTGCACTCCAGCCTGGGTGACAGATCAAGGAAAAACATAAAAAAGCTGAGTTATTATTATCTGAAATCCTGTAGAGGGACTTTCTATAGTGGGGAAAACAGTCCACTGGAGCCTATAAACTCCTCTAACCCTGTCTTCTGTGAATGAGTAGAGAGATGAAGTACAGGTCCTTGGCCCTTTACATTTATCCCCAAACCATATCTTCCCTCATCCAGCATTTCCAGCAATACAGGAAGGAAAGAAAATGAAAAGATTGTCTGATTTTACTATGACAACCTTTCATGAGATCTGGTCCAGAAGCGTGCACCCCATGGCTGTGTCCTCTCACCTGTGAAAGGAGGATCCACCTCAGTAAGCTGAGCTTCCTCCCAACCTGACAGACTACACATACCAGGCCAGAATTTCCTAATATAGACTCTCTTGGACACAAATAGGCTGGAAGCTGTTCCTCAGGATGAAGATGGACTTATACCAAGTACAATGCGGAAAGCATCGTAATTGAATTATCTATAAAGGATCATATTTTATTTTCTGGAGATGGCCACAATGATAGTTTCTTTACCACATTTTTTTCTGATGTGGGAATGTGATTCTTCTTGCATTGAGTGCTAGGGTTTATGTCACCTCCCTTGAATCTGGGTGGGACTGTGACATGTCTGTAAGCAATACAGTGTGGATGACATGATGCTGCATGTGTTCTGAAGTCAGGGCAGAAAGCCACTGCTGCCTTGCTCATTGGACATTCCTGCTTGGAGCCCTGAGGGCCCTGCAAGGCATCCAGTGACCCAGAGTCCACCAACACCTGAGGACACCATGCTGCTGGGGAGCCCAGGCATAGGTGCTCCTGGTGACGATCCTAGTCTCTGACTCCTCCCAGCCCAGATACCACACATGATGAATATTGGAGTCCTCACATGACTGCAGCCACCAGCCATTGAGTCCCCTCTGAGTCTTCCCCCCAAGTCCTCACTCATCATGGAGCACAGAGAAACCATCTTGCTCTGCTGTGTCTGCATTTCTAACCCACACATCCATGCATATGATCAAATGGTTGCTGTTGCATGTGACTAAATTTGGGATTGCTTGCTATGCAACAATAGTTAATAGAATGTACATGTGCACAGAGAAAAATTTCTAAGTCTTAGAACAAAGAAGCCTGTTTAACTTTATTTTACAAAGCATATCCTTTGACTACCAATCTCCTTTCTCAGGCAGTCCTTATTAACATTATGGAAAACTATTAGTCTCTAAAACTCATTTTAAAAATAATTTCAGCTTTTATTTTAGATTCAGGATGTACATGTACAGGTTTGTTACATGGGTATATTGTGTAATGCTGAGGTTTGGAGTGTGAATGATCCCATCACCCAGGTACCCAATAGTTCATTTTTCAACCTTAGGCTCCCTCCATCCCTTTCCCCACCAAGAAGTCCCCAGCGTGCACTATTGACATCTTTATGTCCATGTGTATCCAATCTTTAGCTCCACTTTTAATGAGAATGTGCAGTATTTGGTAAAACTCATTTTAGAAAGTGTTACCTCATCTTATGTGACAGAAGTGACTTTTAAAGTGTTGAACAGGAATCAGAATTTTACATATATGTTTGTCTACAGGATACAAACCAACTGAATGATTGGGTATTTGGAAAAACCTAATTCAGTTGAAGTTGTTGATCTAGAAGCCCATGATAGGTAAAATTAAGAATTATTGCTGAAGAATTTTTTGCTGACATTTTGGTATTTATATTTTTATGTCTATTTAATTAGGATGGTTTGCAGTGTAGTCAGGAATTATAAGTACTGTGCCTTGGTTTCCACAGGTGTAAAATTAGGCTCAGTATAGTTTCTAACTTACAGAACTTTTGGGAGAATTGAATGCGAACAGTATCCAAGCACCTGACACAATGCCTAGTACATAACAGTCACTAAATATGTTACCATTTATTAATACAATATGAAAAATTATTTACAGTGAAAATAGTGTTATTAATGAATACTTATCAGAACAATAGCATAGGCTGGATCAATAAAATCAACATTGTCCCATTAGTTAGTCATCCCATAGAATAGAAGACATAATGGAGAATAGAAAAGAAAAAGGATCAATGCTTTGGGAGACCGAAGCGGGGAGGATCACTTGAACCTAGGAGGCTGAGGCTGCAGTGAGCCATAACTGCACCACTGCACTCCAGTCTGAGTGACAGAGCAAGACTCTGTCTCAAAAAAAAAAGAGGACCAAAAAATGAAGAATACAAAAAACAACAAAAAAGTGAAGCTATGGCATTAGAATTAAAGCAATCCAGATGGAATATGAAGTATAATGAATTTAGCAAACTACAGTGCTGTCAACCTGGGAGAGTGATAAAAAATTTTTTTTTATAATTACTTCTACATAAATGAGGAATGCTGTTGGGATATAACTATAGCTTCTAGGGGAGTGGTTTTCCTTCAGTATAAACCAAAGCATCTATGTTTTTTTCTTATCCAAAGACTGAATAAAGAGGAAGTTTATAATTTCCTTCCAAGAGGTTGTAAACTTCCTTAAGATAAATACAGCAACCAACTGTGTCATCTAATTGCAGGATGTTGTAGGCATGCTAACAGGCCTGAGAGACTCTGCTTAAAAGCAGTTCTCCTTGTGACATGTAGCGTGGGAAACCCCACATTTTTTGGCAATTGTTCACTAAACTTCAATTTGAGGCTCAATAAAGAGTTTTTTAAGATCATTGTACTAACAAATAAGTAGTGTCACATTTGGGGACACATCTGTTCTTAATTATCTTTAACTTGGCCCATAATTCAGAAGGCGCCAAATAGTCCCAGCAGAACTTCAAATATTTACCACCTTGGAAATTCCATCTTGTTTTCTAACTATACTGGTGAATGATACCCACAGAGTAGGGCCTGACTATAGAAACACCTTCCCTTCTAGGTGAAGTTATCAGATTTGGTAAAGAAAAACAGAATTCCTAGTTAAATTTGAATCTCAGATCAAAACCAAATAATTCTTGATATAAATATGTTCCACGCAATATTTAGGACACATACTATTTTTTTTTAATTCTTCAACTGAAATTCAAATTTAACTGAGTGTCCTGTGTTTTATCTAGCAACCCTACATTAGGAGTAAGATGGAACAAAGACTAGGTCAGCAGAAATTTAAGCCAGGTACAAAAGGTTCTGCATGAATATCCAGAAGAAAATGAAGGATGATTGTGTAACTGGCAGGACTACCAACCACCACACATGAACTGAACAGCCCATGTACCCAAATTGAGAGCTTACTTTTTTTCCTGCCTCTCTCTTATGCATTTGCTTGCTTATGGCAGTCTGGGATGTGTAAGGCAGTGTAAAGTGCAGCAGACCCAGACAGGAAACGACCCATGTGGGTGCTATTCTGTTGAGATGCAGCTTCCCATTGCTGGGTGCCCCTTGTTCAGGCACTGTCTGATTCTCCATATAACCATGCAACAGAAGCAAGAGAAGTTCAGGAACTGGGTCTTGGTGACAACAACCAAAGGATTTGTTGAGAATGATAGAATCCACTCTCTCGGATCACAAGGATATATGTTGTTTGCTTTGAACAATTCATATAAAAATACATGTTTCCAAGATATAGCCAATATATGGGAAGTTGACAAGTTCCATTTCTCCCTCCCCGAGAAGCTGATGGATGCTCAGCCAGGAGATATTCTCTTTCTAGTTATAGACACGGCTTGACTCAAGATTTTGCTGATCTGAGCGCCAGGCTGTTCAAGTCCCTAGGCCCTTTGCATCAATAATCTCATGATCAGTCTCTGCTTTTGTACCTGGTGAAAGTTAAAATGTAATTGGTGCATTCAGAACTGTGCAGTGTCTGGTGCATGGGCTTGGGACCCTGCCATTTGAGCTCAGCTCCTGCTCTGCATGTACAAGTTGAATAAACTTGTCTTCTCCATTGTCCATTGGTTGTTGTGAAGATTAAGTAATTTAACACTTTGTTCTTAGAACAAGTGCCAATATATACATACACACACACACACACACACACACATACTCTCTCTCTCTCTCTCTCTCTCTCTCTCTCTCTCTCTCTCTATCCCTGGAGCAGGACCCTGGCTGCTCTCTGGTCAGACTGCAGAGGCTGGGCAAGGCCATTGCTGTGTGGTTTCTCTCTGAGCTGAGTTTTCCACGTTCTCTATGATTTTGCAGGCTGCTGGTTCTAAGCATGCTTCCAGAAGATACCAACAGTTTTGATTAAGTAGTCTCAGATGGACCCCAGGCCATAGCATGTTTTAAAAGCTCTGCAGATAATTCAAATATCCATCAAGGGTGAGAAACATGGGTATAGAAAACGCTTTTGTTTGGGAACAGGATATGCTTGATTTATGCTAAAATGGAAGTGATTTCCCTGTCCTTAATCTGTACCCATGCAAACTCTCCCATCATAGATAAATTCTCCACCAGGGGTTGACTCTTCTTTTGCCTGCCATTGTCACAGGCCACATAAGTACTCTATGAGTAAGAAAAACTCAATGGAAAACTGTCTTGAGAAGTGATTGGAGTTAGTCCCCTGACAGCCCTGCAAGACATCCCAGAAGACGTTGGTCTAGAAAAGACATGAATCACAGGATTCTCTACATGTTCTGGTTTGGCCTCTTGGAGCAGAGACCCTGTCAATTGATGAACAACAACTTGTAGGTGTTCAAGCCTTAACTGAAGTAGACCTGTCTGGGGCTTTTTTATGCTTCTTTCCATCTATCAAGTCCTTTTACTCTCCATAGAACAGCCTAGATCCAGGAGTGATTTGATATACAATAAGGTGGTTTCTGGATACAGTTTACTTTGACCTCTCCTGGATACCCAAGTTAACCCGTTTCAAAGATGGGACAGGGAGGATCGGGGAGGGCAGAACTGCAGCCGTGCTCCACTGCACTCCCCAGAATGAGGTCAAGTGCATAGTAATGGGGCAGCTTTGCACAAGAAACTTATCAACAGAGACAGGAACTGCTTACTAGTGTCTCATACCTTCCCAGGTTCTGCTTAGGTAAAACAGCCCTTTTATAGAAAGGGTTAGGTTTTAACCAATGCCTTATAAGCCACAAGAGATGTTCCTCCTAGATGAGTGGCAGAAGGCACCAATCACCTTGAACTATTTCACATGCACAAATTTAGAGCCAATACAAAGCATGCTTTAAATATTTAAGACAGACACATCTAAGAAGTTTCAACAGAAACTGTATTAACTAGACAAAACACAAAACCAGAGTTTATAACGGCTTACAAAAAAAGAACTCTTAAAAACAATTAAACTAATTACATTTGGCTATTTTTAGACCAATCCCACCAACCCAGTATCCAAATCATCAACTTAAAACAATTGGTTTACAGCTGTAACATGTGTGCTTATGGCCTCTGATGCCTGGGGGAGAGAGAGGGGGCAGAGGAAGAGGGAAGGTATCATAGGGTTCCTAATTGCAGGTGTGGTGAAGAAAGCCACAGCTGAGGGGGAGGTTTCCAATATGGCCCCCGGACACCATCCACTGTAGATCATGCCAAGATAAGACTAAATGTTTTGCTGTACCTTAAAATTCACAAACACACTTGACATGAAATAGCCCATGTGTTTTCATGGGAAAATTAAGGTCTTGATCTTTCCATTTCAAAGACTGAGAAACTACTTGCAGCAAAGAGTCCATTTTTCAAGGCTTGTTAGCTCAATTGTGTTCAGATATTTCCTCCTCCTCTTCCTATCTCAGGGCAAGGTGATACTAGTGAAAGGCAGCAAAACATGTCACCTCAAAATATGCCATTTGGGCATAAGGACATTTAGAGCTGAAGGTAATTGAAAAGAAGTGGATATAAGGAGATATTTGCCTAAAAGCAAGACATAAACTTACAAAGCTGTCCCTCCCCTCCTCCACCAGAAAGGACAAAGATGGACCACCCGAGATGATCTTAGATCCTTGTCAGGCTGGAGACACCAGAGGAGACTACCTCACGGACTTTACTAACTTGTCTATCTACCATGAGTTTCCATATACAATATCATCTTCCCACAATTTGCCACCCATGAAGACTCAAGGGGCTTTTCTTTTGCCCTGTCACTTACCTTAAAAATGCATTGTTCTTTGTTGAAGATGCTGTATAGGTTGGAGTTCAAAGCCACCTCTGTTGTACAAACCCCTATCAGCCTCAATAGGGAAAGTGCCAAGTTCAAAAGGCTGAAGAAGAGACCCAGAGACAGCAAACAAGATGTGGGGTTTTATTAGGAGATTACATACGGGAGAGAGCGTCCAGTGGCAGAGGACTGGCTAGGAGAACTACCTTATGTACAGAAATGGTCCAGGGGTTGTTTAGTGGGCTAAACAAGGTAATCTGCCTTAAACACAGTCTGGTGGCAGCGGGCTGGACAATGTATCGCCTTACATTCAGTCCAGTGGTGGTAGGCTGGACAACATATCCTCCTTACATACAGTCCAGTGGCCGTGGGCTAGACAAGATAACTGCATGGCCCAGTGGCAATGGGCTGGGCAGCAAAACCACAACTGCCTGCAAACAGCATGTTAGCATTTATAGAGCATTTTCAGTTAACACCCTCCCCACAGCGACCTCCACCTGGCAACCCTCACTGAACCTAAAACTCAGGACTTCGATCCCCTATATAGCCTGTGTTGTGCAAGATGGTTCAGGGGGGCTCAGATGTCTCTCACAGATAAGAGACAAATCTCTGGGTTGGCCACACCCAGATTCCCTGGCTTGGAACATACATTGAGGTGCATCTATCAGGGTCATCCTAAGGATGTGCTTAAGTTATTGCTGTCAGTGGCATTTACTCTGCAACCTCACAGAGAGTTTCTTTTTCCCTTAGTTTTCTCCCATGTGTATATAAAATATGCATGTTAATAAATTTCTATTCATTTCTCTCTTGCTAATCTGTCTTTTGTTAAAGGAGTCCCAGCTTAGAATTTAGAGGGAGAGAGGGAAAATTACATTTTCCTCTCTTCCTGTTTCTGGCATCCTGTGCCAGGTATATTCTGAGTGATCTAAGCCAATGGTTCTCAAGCCTGGATGAAATACTCATCTGGAGAAATATTCAGCCCCACCTGAGACCAGATGATTCAGAATCGTGGCAGGACCCGCAAACCACCAGACGCTGGGAGGGAGGCCAGGAACAGAGCCTGCCCCAACATCTGCAGAGGGAGCACGGCCCTGCCAACAGCTTGATCTTGGACTTCCAGCTTCCAGAACTTTGACAATAAATTCACTTTGGGAGGCTGAGATGGGAGGTCACTTGAGTCCAGGAGTTTGAGACCAGGCTGGGGCAACATAGCAAGACCTCATTTCTACAAAATTTTTAAAAATAGCTGGGCATGGTGGTGTGTTGTGTGCCTGTAATCCCAGATACTTGGGAGGCTGAGGTGGGACAATAGCATGAGCCTAAGAATTGAAGGCTGTGGTGAGCTGTAATCGCACCACTGCCCTCCAGCATGGGTGACAGGGTGAGATCCTGTCTCAACAAAATAATAATAAATAAATGACAAGAAATTCCTGTAATTGAAGTTATCCAGTTTGTGGTGCTTTGTGCTACAACTCAAGCAAATTCCTGTAGGTGGGAAGTCAGGTCTGCCAGCAGCACCTTAACCTCAGCCTGGCCATTTGGCATCCAGAGCAGAATGGAATCCAGGATTTTAAGCCTCAGGGGGCATTTTAAGTGCTCTGCTCACTGGGGTCTACAGAAAGCCCAGCTGGCAGCTGAGGCTCACAGAAGACAATGAAGGACCTGACCATTTGCATGGGGTCTTCCAATCACAGCATAGTGCTCCAGGAAGAGACAGAGAAGGGCCTGGCACACTTAGCAGCCTCACTGAGTTGTAGCTGGGCGTAAGGTCTTGGTCTATTTCCAAGATTCATCTTGTACACATTTGAAAATTGTTTTCGCATTTGTGATAAGACTAATGTCTTTGTGAAAGGTCCTATGTAATAACTTCTTTTTAGAATTAAATTCCAGAAAAAGATTTCCACTTAAGGAATTGCTGTATAGCCTGTATAGCCTTTCATCAGATGGCAACAGTCAGGTAACCCATGACTTTCCCCTAATGCTTTGGTTAGAAATACCAGTCAAATTTAAGTAAATTAGTGAATTTATGCCTCTCTCTGCCTCTCATGTTAATTTTTTTTTTTTTTTAGATAGGGTTTTGCTTTGTCACCCAGGCTGGAGTACAGTGGCATGATGTCAGCTCACTGCAACCTTCGCCTCCTGGGCTCAAGTGATTCTCCCAATTCAGCTCCCCAAGTAGCTCGGATCACAGGCACATGCCACCACACCTGGCTAATTCGTATTTTTTGGTAAAGATGGGGTTTCTCCATGTTGCCCAGGCTGGTCTGAAACTCCTGAGCTCCAGCGATCTGCCTGTTTTGGCCTCCTGAAGTGCTGGGATTACAGGCATGAGCCACTGTGCCCGGCCTTTCTCGTGTGACTTTTGCATCTCATTCTTATTGAGATGCCTCCATAGTACTACGTGGTTTGTTCAAAAGTACCTGAAATATCATACTTTTGCACTATTAACAGTGATTTATTGATCCCCAAATGGACTTAGACAGTTTAGCAAACCTCTGTTTTTCGTCCCTTTCATGTAATATCAATTTACGTAGTGATTAGTGATGAGTATAACTATCATAGCAATTATTCAACTTCAATTTTCCTTTTGATAATACACTTGAGAACTTTTGTTGCTCTGGTTGTAGCTCTGGTTGCTTTTAAATCTTAGAAGTTTCTGTCATTTACTTATTTATTCATTGTAAATAAAACATAACCTGTGAGTGAATTGCATAACCTGTGAAAAAAATGGACTTGATATGTCCTCAGTTTCTTCTTATTTCAGGTGGTAGATTGGCACGGTTTAGGCTAGGCAGAAACTACATGGTTTGGTGATCTGGGAGAATTCTGGACCTGAAAATGAGTGGAGATTTGGGACAGAGAAAAAATGCAGAAAGTCATTTATGGAAAGAGTATGACTGATGGGGAGGCAGAAAATTGATGTGTTTTATTTACCAATTTTGGAAATATTTTTGTTTAAGTCTGTCAAACAGTTTCTATCGGGGTTACTGGATGAAGGTCCAGTTCCCTGAAGAAAATAGTGGCATATGTGCTAATTGCTGCGCTATTAGTCCTTGACTCTGATAAAAGCCTCCGATGTAACATTTAAAAAAGAATTGTGTTCTCCCCACTGCTTTCATTGACTGTAACTTGGCCCATGGTAATTCGCTGGAATGGACAAGCAGGCATGCTGGACATGAGGAGGGGTGAGATCTCAGCACTGTCGGCACATGACCAACCTCAACAAAAACTTTCCAGCCTCAGTTTCAGTTTCCAAATGATTTCCTTTTAGAAAACCATTAATGAGATAAAATGCCACACATAAAGTTCTCTGTCCCTGCATGATGCCTGACATTGGCTTCTTTTCTTTCTCCCCTTTTGAGAACAGCGAGAGCCTCTGTTCTCACAGAGGAATGAGAAAGTGGCACCAGAATGCAACAATGGGCCTTACTGAGGCAGGAGAACAGGGTCTGGAGGCAGGGAACCTAAGGCCAATTTATACTGACCTCCTAGAACTAAATCAAAAGGAAAACCCCAACTTTCCATGCCGAAGTAACAAAAGGACCAGAGACCATGCCCTTTGCAAACTTCCCATCCCTCACTTTTCTGTGTGGCAGATGAAAAATTGAAAGTACTTCTAATTGGTCCCCTCCTGCAATCAATCAGACCAGTCTCAGGCCTAGTCTTTATTTGCATGGGAGTATAACTTTGTAACTTCAGCCCCTGATTGGTGCCCTCCCACAACCTATCAGATGTTTGCATAGGGTGTAACTTCGTAACTTCACTTCAGCCTCTGATTTGTTGCTTTCTGCAACGAGTGAGACTGGTTGAGGGCCACTACTTCATTTGCATAGGGTGCAAACCAAGCAACCAATGGGGAACCTCTAGAAGGTATTTAAACCCCAGAATACTCTGTAGCAAGGGCTCTTGAGTCACTTGCTCGAGCTCCTACTCTGTGGCGTGTACTTTCATTTCAATAAATCTTTGCTTTTGTTGCTTCATTCTTTTCTTGCTTGCTTTGTGCATTTTGTCCAATTATTTGTTCAAAATGCCAAGAAGCTGGATGACTCGAATAAAGACCCATCACTGGTAACACTTTTGCTTCATGGGACCTCCATGGCGGAGCCTCCTGGAGGAAATGTGTGCTCTCCTCTGTTTGCAGTGAGTGGCGCGCGGGACTCCCACCTCTCCAGTTTGTGAGCTCAGCCATGGTGATTACTCAGATTCCAGCTGACCTTGCCCTGGTTTGCTGATGCAGGCTTTTGGGACACTGCAGTATATCCCACCAAACTCTCCTGGGACCCCCAGTTTCTCACATGCCTATAGTCATCCCCAAATGAATTGCTGGCATGCCAGGAACTGTGACTCTAAAAATACACGGTACCATATCCGCACTAATTTCACACATCACTTTGGCCAAATTCCCTTTGCTAGGGCCTTAGTCTCCCATCAGTAAGTCGGGGCAGGGGCTAAACAAAACAGTTACATTCTGTTCCTGGAATGTGTTTCAATACCTATCTGTAAACACCAAAGTTTGTTGTATAGGTGTCCTTCAATCCCAGGCATGAGAGTGGTTGTGTTTGTATTAATCTAGCATCAGCCTTAGTTGCCTCATGCCCCAGTGATTGTCCATATTGAAGTAAAAGCCTGGTCTGGGGGAGCCGCACCCATGAGCTGTGTCCTTAGAATGATTCATCTGGTGTGCAGACCTATGCACCATCACTGACAAATGGTAGCCATGAGCATGTGCGTCATTCCGAGAAATGATACTCTCTCACTCTCTGCTGCACCAGAGCATAGAGAGCCAGTGTCAGGGCGAGGTGACTTGGGCTGGGACTTCTGTCTCACCAATTCATTAGCTTTGAGCTTTAGGAAAGATCAATGAACTCTTTTGTATCAGTTCTTGCATCTTTATAAAGTGGAAGACAGCACAATGGTACATCATATTTCTGTGAAGAAAGTCAATGATGTGTGTGCATAGTCTCAAATTTTGTAGGCAGGCACTTAGCACTTTGACTCTTCTGTGATGTGAAGCTGGGTTTCTGGGCGTGTATTTAATGATGGTAAGATCTAAAACCCATCCCCTGTATTTGCGTTCTTGCTCCTAAAATTAAATATCAGCTCCTAATGATTGGCCTGATGTCTATTAATAGAATCCGCTCACTGTGGAGGAAGACACTCCGGAAGAGCCAGGTTATAATCTAAGCTTGTTCAGCGACCTTTGTAGCAAGCTTCCAAAGTGGCTTTCTCTTTCTTGGCTATGTTTCTCACATAGAGTAGGTGGAGAGGTGGAGTGTGGAGGGAGGTAGATCACAGGATATTCTCAGCGTTTTTTGAAAGGTGTTTTAAAAACCTTTTTATGATAACAAATTTCACACAGCAGTGATATTATGAATCTATATGCCCACCACTTATCTTTAAAACCATCAATAACTTGCTGTATTTTTTTTCTAGATTAATCTCTCGCCTTTCATAACTGGAGGATCATTCAGTTTTGTCTACATGACCTTCAATATGCATTTACAAAAACACTAAGGATTTTTTTAACCATGGAACAACTATCATGCCTTATAAACCTAATACAATTTCTGAACATCACTGAATACCCAGTCTATACTCCTGTTTCCCTGAGACTCTCCAAAATGGCTTTTTACAATTGGTGTTTCTCAACCCATTGTCCCTTCTTCCTTCCCTCCCTGTCTTGGCGTTAACTTCTTAAAGAATCCAGATCAGTTGTTCAGTAGAAGGTCCCACATTATAAAGTGGTTAATCTCTTCCTCATGATGTCACTTACTTGTTCATTTTCTCCCATTTCCGGTTGCCTGGAACTTATTTTTCCAATGCTAAGAACATTAACTGACTTGGTTATTTCATTTGAGGCTGACGAATCATGATTTCCTAATTTGTTATTTCCTTGTGTATTGTTTAGATGGAATTCTCCACAGAAGAGCCTTCCCTCATCCTGAAATATAGTTTACATTAGAAAAGGAGGAAAGATGCTTAATCCTTTTCCACTATTTATGGGTGTTGTGAGCCCTGATGACCTCCAATGGTGTCCAGTAGGTTATGCTCACTTTCTTGTGTATCATTATGGATTCATGAATTTTTATATATTCAATAAACTTTAATAATTTATAGTCATTATTCTTTTTATTACTCAAATTATCTCATTTTGCACACAAGAGTTCCTTCTAGCTGTTTCATTTTTTATTCCCTGTAGGAATCAGTCTCTTCTATTTTTATAGAATTGCACAAAATGTACTCAAAGTCCCTTTCTCCCGATTATTTCTAAACTTGGAAATATGTGTTCTCTCTTTTACAAAAAATTGAGCTAGATGTTATTTAATTTTTCTAAGTAATTTCACAAACACCCATATTTTGTATTTTTAAATTGTTTTACCATCACTGACTTCTGTTTCTTTATTTATTGTTTTTTAGGTTTTGGACTGAACATTTAACTCACATATTTTAGTTTTTATTAACACAGGCATTGAATGCAATGTGTCTTCTTCTGAGTGCTGCTTTAGCTGTATCATGTACATTATGATTCGCCTTGTTGGTAATATGCTTATTTTCTAGCAATGCTGCAGTTTCATTCACTGTATTTCATTTCACTGTATTGCCTTTTTAACCCAAGAGTTTAATAAAAAGTTTTTAATGTCCAGGTAAACGGACCTTTGTGCTTCAGCCAGTGTATTTTGTGTGTGTGTGTGTGTGTGTGTGTGTGTATGTATGTTATTGATTTCTAGTTGTCTTAATTTGTGTTCCCTCTAAAGCAGATCCTGAGCAAAGGGATTTGGGTGCAATTCTTATATTTGGAAGACGATCCCAAGGAGATACAGTGAGAGACTGTGGATGTGCAGGGATGATGAGTGTGTTATTGCTCCAAGCAACAGAGACTCAGTTCCACTGGGTACCCTCCGAGAAACTCTGGAAAACACATCTCAGAAGGGCCCCTTCATTCCCACCCTCTGTGGAGTTGAGGAGGTTGTGATATTCATTCACTTCTTTTTATTCCTCATTGGTTGATTTCCTCCTGAGACACCACAGACTGTTCTCACAGGTGACAGAGGGAGCTCCCTTATTCGCTGGAGGCTTCATGCAGAGAAATGTCAAAACCCAGAGTCAGATCGGTCTGAACACACCTGCCTGCTGGTGACTTTCTGTGGAAACCAGGGGTAAGGGTGAAGATACAGCATCTACTGCACAAGTTTTATTTCATGTGGTCAGAACATGCTAACTGTTTTATTTCATTGTCTTTTCCTTTTAGAAAATATTATTCGCCGGGCATGGTGGCTGATGCCTATAATCCCAGCACTCTGGGAGTCCTAGGCAGGAAGACTGCCTGAGCTCAGGAGTTCGCGACCATCCCAGGCAACATGGTGAAACCCCGTCTCTACTAAAAATATAAAAAATTAGCCGGGCATGGCAGTGTGTGCCTGTAGTTTCAGCTACTCAGGAGGCTGAGGCAGGAGAATTGCTTGATCCCGGGAGATGGAGGTTGCAGTGAGCCCAGATCATGCCACTGCATTCCAGCCTGGGCAACAGAGCGAGACTCCATCTAAAAAAAAAAATTATTAAGGAGTGCCAAATTTTGAAAATGTTGTTACATAGAAACTAGAAAAATTATCTGTTGTCACATAATGGATTATAATAAATATTTATTGGTTAGATCTTCTATATATTCATTTTATGGGGTCTCTTTAACTCATTTGATTTTATTGTTTTTTTTTAGGACTGAGAGAACTGTGTTAAAATCTTCTGTTATTAGTATCTTTTTGCTCACATAATCTGCAGTTTCTACTGTTGCTGTTTTATTAGGTGAACAGATCTCAATAACTTACATTTTCATTGTGGATTACAGTCTTTAGAATTATTAGTTTCATTCATTGCCTTTGGTTTTTGAACTTTTCATTTTGCAATAATTATAGATTCACAGGAGGTTGAAAAGATAGTACAAAGAAATCCCACATGCCCTTGGTACATTGTGTGTGCGTAGTTCTATATCATTTTATCACATGTGCAGATGCATGTAACCACCATCACCACTGAGACAGAACTGTTATAGCACCACAAAGACGCCTCTGCTACCCTTTTAGAATCCCGCCACTCCCTCCGCACAACTATCCCTCACCCGTGACAAACAGCCAGATCCCATACCTATACTTTTGCATTCTGAGAATGTTATATAAATGGAATCACATGCCATGGGGCCTTTTGAGGTTGCGCCCCTTTTTTTTTTCCATTCAGCATAATTCCCTTGAGAACCATAAAAATTATTGCATGTGTAAATAGTTCTTTTTTTAATGTCTGAATCTTTTTGAATAGTATGTGTGTGTTCCAGTTTGTTTAACCATTCACCTATTATAAAATATTTTGCTTGTTCCAGTTTCGGCTATTACAAATAAATCAGCAACTAATAAACACGTTGAGCTTTTTATGTGGACACCTATCTTTATTTCTGTACGTTAAACACCTGGTAGATTACTTGTTGGGTGTTTTAGCAAGCACATGTTTAGTTTTGTAAGAAAATGCCAAATTATTTTCTAGGGTGGCTTCTCTGCTTCACATTCCTATGAAAAAATCAGAGATCTAGTTTGTGTACATCCTTGCTACCATTTGGCATTGTTGATATTTTTGAATTTATCCATTATAATAGGTAGATAGTGACATCTCACTGTGGTCTTTATTTGCATTTTCATTTCCATAATGGCTATTCACCTTAAATATCTTTTAATATACTTATTTACATTTATCCTCTGTGAAATGCTTGTTTATATATTTTACACATTTTCTAAGATGACTGTTTGCTTTTTTATTCTGGAAATGTGTGGGTTTTTTTTTTTTTTTTTTTTTTTTTGAGATGGAATCTCGCTCTGTTGCCCAGGCTGGAGTGCAGTGGCACGATCTTCACTCACTGCCAGCTCAGCCTCCTGGGTTCACACCATTCTCCTGCCTCAGCCTCCCGAAGAGCTGGGATTAAGGCACCCGCCACCACGCCCGGCTAATTTTTTGTATTTTTAGTAAAGACGGGGTTTCACCAAGTTAGCCAGGATGGTCTTGATCTCCTGACCTTGTGATCCGCCCGTCTCGGCCTCCCAAAGTGCTGGGATTACAGGCGTGAGCCACTGCACCTGACCAGCCTTTCTGGTTTTTAACAAGAAATTTGCTGTTATTCAAACAGCAAATATTAAGGTCGAATTTTCCCCTTACTTCTCTGAACATTTTTTATTTCCCCTTAGTTTTCGGAAGATTATGATGTGTCTTGCTGTGGATTTCTTGAATTTATCTTATTTGGGGTCCACTCATCTTTTTGGATATTTTAATTTGAGTCTTTTGCTAAATATAGACAAATTTTAGGCATTAGTTTTCAAAAGTTTTTAGTCATATTCTCTTCTGTCATTTTGGGATTTTGATGACACAAATCTGATGTTAGATATTTTGTTATAGTTCCACATTTAGTGGATACTTTGTTCACTTTTTAAGTCTATTTTCTCTCTGATATTCACAATGGGTAACTTCTATTACTGTATTTTCAAATTCACTATTTCTTTTCTCTGTGCTTTCATTCTAACCACATCTATTGAGTGGTTTATTTTAATTATTATGTTTTTTGTTCTTAAATTTCCATTAGTTTTTTCTTTAGTAGTCTATTTATTTGCTGAGATATTATATTTCTGTGTAAAGATTTAACATTTTTCCTTTTATTTCAAGGGTATTTGTAATTGCTTATTTGTGGGCAAAGGATTACCCAGGTGCCGAGACAAGAAACTGAAGGCACAAATTGTTGCAGTATAATAAAGAAAATAGTTAGAATAAAGAATAGTTATAATACAAATTAGATAGAGAGATGATCATGGACAATTATCAATCATTATTATAAACATTATTAATCATTAGCTTTTAATATTACTCTTTGTTGCATTACTAATATAACCTAGGAATAACTGGCGAGTATAGGGTCCAGTGCTGAAGGGACATTGTGAGAAGTGACCTAGAAGGCAAGAGATGAGCCCTCTGTCACGCCCGCATAAAGGCCACTTGAGGGCTCCTTGATCAAGCAGTGATGCCAGTGCCTGGGAAGGCACCTGTTACTTAGCAGACTGTGAAAGGGAGTCTCCCTTTCCTTGCAGGAATCAGGGAACACTCTGCTCCACCAGCTTACTGTGGGAGGCTGGATATTATCCAGACCTGCCCACAGTCATCTGGAGGCCTAAACCCCTCCCTGTGGTGCTGTGCTTCAGTGGTCACACTCCTTGTCCACTTTTATGTTCCTCCTGTACTCCTGGTTCCTCCTTGAAGTTCTTAGTAGATAGCGGTAGAAGAAATAGTGAAAATCTTAAAGTCTTTGATCTTTCTTATAAGTGCATAGAAGAAAATGCTGACGTATGCTGCCTTTCCTCTTTGCTTTGGCTACCTAAAAGGGAAGGGCCCCTTGTCCCATGATCACGTGACTTGCTTGACCTTATCAATCACTTGGACAACTCACCCTCCTTAACCTGTGTCCTTACCTTGTATTCAATAAATATCAGCACGCCCAGCCTTTCGGGGCCACTACCGGTCTCCATGTCTTGGTGGTAGTGGTCCCCCAGGCCCAGTGTTTTCTCTTTATCTCTTTGTCTTGTGTCTTTATTTCTTACAGTCTCTCATCTCTGTACACGGGGAGAACACCCACAAAGCCCCGTAGGGCTGGTCTCTACACTTATTGAAGCATGCTTTACTATGGGCATTTAAATTTCTTGCTAGATAATCATAAGACCTGTGTCTTCTGAGTTTTGGCATCTGTCAATGTCTATTCTTATTTAAGTTGTGATTTTCTTAAGTCTTAGTAAAATTAGTGATTGTCAATTGAAATGTGTATTATGTTTTGAGACTCTTAATTTTTCTTAAACCTTTGATCACAGAAGGTCTCCTCTGACACCAGAGAAACATTATCTTAGTATTTCCAGGTTGAGATGAAAGTCCAGGTTTGTGACTTGACCTCTGTTGACACCAGTGTGTGAGGGACCCTTCATTACTCTTAGCTGGGGTTGGGATCTCTGGTTTTCCACTAGGTCTGTGCTAATAGTACCTTGACTTGAAGGGACAGGGATGATCTTACTACTCCTCATGTAGCCTCTGGAGGCACTGTGTATAGTGACAAAGTCTTCATCGCCACTAAGCCTCCTCTGATGCCACCCCTGCAGGGAAGGATGGGGCATCCTCTCACAACCCAGTAGGTATGAAAGTTCAGTCTCATAATGGAATCATCACTGACTTGGTGCAGAGAGGAGGAATATTGTGACTGCTGGGCAGTTACGAAATTTCTGGCTTCCACTCTGCCTTCTCTGACACCATCCCAGCAGGGGATAGGATACTTCATCGCATTTGCCTGCCTACCCTAACTTTTCTGGTTAGGATGTGGGTGCGACTGCAGTTTCTTCTGTGGTGTTTGGCTGGAATGGAGTGGTTCTTGTCTAAGTTTTCTGTCTTGTTAGGATGACCTATTTTATCCTTTGGTAAAGAAAGTAGCCTGGCTATTCTTGGGATTCTTTTGTCTGCCCCTATTGAAATTTTCATTTGCCAGCTTTCTCAGCACCCAATCTGGACTATGTGAGGTATTAAAACTCTCTGCTGTGCTGTTCCTTGGGAAGTCCCTGGCTCCTTTGTCTGCCTGCTCTGCACTCTCCAGGGTCTTCCCATGGTTGATGTTTATATATAGTGCCCAGCTGTACTTAGCAGGTAAAATAGGCAAAAATATATTTAGTCCCTGTTTCCAGAGGCAGAAATATACCATCTGTAATATAATTATCTAGTTACATTTACCTATGTATAAAATCTTTCATATGTGGGGCTTTTCTCCTTTTTTTCCTATTTTTGGTTTTTAAATATGTATATTTAGGAAGGATTGTGTAGCAGGTTTTGTCAGTTTTTATACGGTTAGACAGCTACTTCTTGCAGGCTTCTTTGACTCTCTTAATAGGGGCTTTCTCTAACTACAGGAACATGCACAGAAAATACCAGAAGTACTATTGTAGTAATGCCCTCAAGAGCAGCTCTCAGCAAAGAAGGAATGGAAATAGATGGATAAATACTCCAGCTCCCTTACCATTTTTATAGGTTAACTCTTAGGTATGTTCTACATAATCTACAAAAGATGCCAGTTGGGATTAAGCCAAAATTGCCTGCAGGATTAGCATACTAACTAACACACCTTATATTGGTGTCTTTCTCTTTCTTATATTACATTCTCATTCCCATACCAGATCTTTTGGGGTCACCTCCCCCAGAACTACCTTCACTCTAGTCTTGTCTCACAATGGTCTATTTTTGAGACAATTTATGCTAAGACAATTTTTACCTCTAAATCAATGTAGTTATAATATTCATAGTGCTTTTCTTTTGTCATTCTCTATTCTTTTACTACTCTGAGCAATAATGGGCTTAGATAGTAAACTTATTTTTATTCAACTCTCTTCTTCCCTCTTACTAATTTCTTTTAAGTTTAGCTAATACTGTTGAGTTAATCTATAAGCCTATTTGTCTTTCAGTCTACTCTCTGTATTTTGCTTTCCTTTTTGTTAATTGTATTTTTTTGCATTTTTAATCTATCTAATATTACCTAACATTTTATAACCCATTTCCTGAAACATTAGTCTTAATTATACAATTAAATATACTCCATCCTCACCCTAGATATTACGGCAAATTTTCTTTAATTATTTTTTCATTCTTGTTCTCTAATAAGTTTTATAGGAAGGGCTCGTGGGAAAAATAGTCTCTATTATCCTTCAATTTTTGAACCCTTTTGTTTGCAGCCTTTAAGAATTAAAAACCTTTTGCAATATGTTAAATTCCATGCTTATATTTTCTTTCCTTTAACATATTTAACATAATTCTATGTGACTTCTACTATGCAATGTTGATATTGAAAGGCTAATGCTACTCTCTTTCTAGTAGGATAAACTTATAATTTATTGTTCAAAGTAGGGCACTTGAGAATGCAAAAGAAAGTGCTGTTGCTAATAAAATAGGACAACAGTTCCCTTTACACACACACATATTCATTTCAAAATGTTTACTAGACTTTCTCTCCATGTGGACAACATCAAATTTTGTAGTTATACAATGTACCCTTTCACTAGGTGTCAACTTGCATTTACAAGTGTTTTATTTCATGAAAATTTTATTGGACTATAGGTTTAAATGCTTGTTTTTTCCATCACTTTCATTTTTTTCACTGGGGAAGCCAATTATATGTATGTTAAATGTCCCGGCCGGGCGCGGTGGCTCAAGCCTGTAATCCCAGCACTTTGGGAGGCCGAGACGGGCGGATCACGAGGTCAGGAGTTCGAGACCATCCTGGCTAACACGGTGAAACCCCGTCTCTACTAAAAAATACAAAAAACTAGCCGGGCGAGGTGGCGGGCGCCTGTAGTCCCGGCTACTCGGGAGGCTGAGGCAGGAGAATGGCGTAAAAACCCGGGAGGCAGAGCTTGCAGTGAGCTGAGATTCGGCCACTGCACTCCAGCCTGGGCGACACAGCGAGACTCCGTCTCAAAAAAAAAAAAAAAATGTCCCTTGCCAGTCTTTTATAGCAGGGATAGACAGATATTTTCTGAAAGTATTTTAGGCTTTGCAGGCCATATATGATTTCTTCTTTTTCTTCTCTTTCTCTTTATCTTCCCCTTCTTCTTCATTTTTTCTTTTTTTTAATATTTCTTTTTCTTCTTCCTTTATCAAACAGCTCTTTAAAAATGTACAAAATTATTTTATGATGGGTAATTATACAAACAGGATACAAACTAGAATTGACTCATGATCTGTAGTTTTCTGACATCTATACTTACTAAATTTCTCTGAAAGATTTTAACAATTTCTCTTCTTTATTTCTGATACTTTTGTCTCTGGCTTTTTAAAAAAAAAAATGATCTACTTTTTGTACCATGTTTTCTATGGTGTCTTAGCCACCTTGGACTGTGATAACAAATTGCAGTAGAATGTGCAGTTTAAACAACAAATGTTTCTTTCTCACAGTTGTGAGGGTGGAGAAGTCCAAGATCAAGGTATCAGAAAGGTAGATTTCAGTCTAAGGCTTCTTTTCTTGGTTGGTAGGTGCCTGCCATCTTGCTGTGTGTTTACATAATTGGTTCTCTGTGAGCTCATTGAGAGAGAGTGAACAAGCACAGGCATTCTGGTTTCTGTTTTTATAAGGACACTAATCTCATCATGGGCACTCTCTCTTCATCATCTCATCTAACCCTAATTTCCTACCAAAGGCCCATTCTGGATAGTATCACATTGGGAATTAAAGCTTCAATATATGAATTTGCGTGGGAATACAAACATTCCATAACAATTGTCATACCATAACAACTGGTATTTACTTTGTCTTGAGTTTTTAAAAATTGAAACTTAATTTCTGAATATTTTTCTAGTTCCTTGCTGTGGTCCTTTCTCTCTCTATTCATATACTATTGTTTTGACCAGGGATTGGGAAAGTTCTCTGTAAAGGGCCGTAAGACCACTATTACAAAGATGAATTCTGCTATTGAAGCACAAAGGCAGCCATAGACAATATGTAAACTTAGGGATGTGGCTGTGTCCCATTAAAACTTTATTTACATAGACAGGCAGCCAGCCATAGTTGTTTGTCATAGTATGCCAATTCTTGGTATACACCTTTGTGTTTCAAAATGGAATCCACAGATGGATAACATCCATATCACCTGGTAGCTTACTGGAAATACAGTATCTCAGGCCTCATCCCAGACTTACAGAACCAGAACCTACATTTGCCAAGACCACATTATGATCCCTAGGGGCATTAATATTTATAGAGTGCAGGTCTAGGCATATTATTTTTGAACTTTTTTTTTTAACTATGCTGTTCATTCATCCATTTTTTTTCAATTTCTTAATTCATTTTTATTCATTTAAAAATGTCCAGTGTATCGAAGCCATTTCTTTCCATTATCTACCAGAAGGTATTTTGTTTAATATTTTTTCTTTTTCTTTCTTTTGTTGTTTTTTTTGAAGGATTGTTGCTTTTGTCACCCAGGCTGGAGTGTAGTGGCATGATCTCAGCCCACTGCAACCTCCCCTTCCTGGGT
Organism: Macaca mulatta; assembly: GCF_049350105.2. NCBI lineage: Eukaryota > Metazoa > Chordata > Mammalia > Primates > Cercopithecidae > Macaca > Macaca mulatta. The sequence goes on from NC_133408.1 coordinate 81,765,505, forward strand.
TCAAGTGATTCTCCTGCCTCAGTCTCCCGAGTAGCTGGGATTACAGACACCTGCCACCACACCCAGCTGATTTTTTGTATTTTTAGTAGAGGGGTTTCACTCTGTTGGCCAGGCTAATCTCAAGCTCCTAACCTCAGTTGATCTGCCCGCCTTGGCCTTCCAAAGTGCTGGGATTACAAGTATGAGCCACCATGCCTGGCCTATTTTTTTCTTCTTATAATAAATTTAAATATGTTTTGACTGTAACCTTATTTTGTTATCCATACTTAAATGAGATGGGTTTTCCTGAACTACCAGGAGAACACCGAGGGAATGTTAGGCAGGGATGGGACAGAGCTCTTTTCCAGCTTTATAACTCCAGGGCTTCCTCCTTTATTATTACTATGAGGTGCTCACGTACATGCCCCCCCCCCCTTTTTTTAGCCACATCTGTATCTGTCGGGGCTAAGCATATTTTGGAGTTCACTTGCCTATAACTTTGCCTTGTCCAGATCCCCACGGACCTTGCTTTCTAAGCTGGTAGTATTGGCTGTAAATTCTCTGTTTTGCAAAGTTATTACTTTCAGAGATCTACCTCTTCTGAAACCAGTGTCTGAATAATGTCTCTTTTCTGTACCCACAGTATCTCTGACATCAGCTCCTGGCAGTATATCTTCAGAGAGTATTGTGCACTATTTCTGGAATGCCCAAGAGCCTAAGTCCTAGTACTGTTTGATCTTTTCACAGCCCTTTTAAAATTTTTCATGCCCTTACACACAGTGAGAGCCTCTGGCAACTTCTCCCAGTTCAGTATTATGTTACTCACACAATCACTTGTCTCTGTTCCTAATTGTAGAGGAGATGTCATATCCTGGGGTCTGTAGCTTTTGAGGTTAGTTAGCACTTGTCTGTTTCTCTTCCTCCTGCTTCCCCTACACATCCTCTGGTCTTGCGTAAGACTTCCTGGTAGCATGTTTGGTTTGAACTACCATATTCAGGGAACCATATGATTTCTTATTACTAAGTTGTATGCAGTTATTATATGTGGGATTTTTCATTTTCTACCTTACCTGTGTATGTATTTTTTATATGTATATGTGTATACATATAAAATGGACTAGTTAGTCTCTAAGTTCTAACTGAGGGGCTGAATACTTCTGTAATATTGCATTTAGGGAGAATCTGCAGCTCATATGTTATCCTTTTATAGGACCTGCCCCAGCGTGCATTCCCAGAGAGTTCACTTTTCTCCTGGGCATACAGGTAGACACCACCTCATGTTCAGTGTGAGTGGGAGTGACATGATCATAGCTGCTTAAAGGCCTGTAAGAAGCAGTTGTTCATTCTCCATCCTCTCTCCATGACCTGATGAATGCAGATCAAAAAGTTGCCTCAGGGAGTCATGGAATCACAAGATGAATAACAACTCAATCCCTGAATCACAGGTGTGCAGGAAAACACCTGTACACCTACGACATCCACTCAGACTTTCTGTGTCCAAGAAACAATAATAACTCACTTATAAATCATCTGATATTTTAGTCAAAAAGTTAGACATTTTGGGATCTATTTGATACAAGTAACATTATACTAATCATATATAATCCTTGCAGGCTTTAGGAACTCCCTTATCTGACATGCCTTAGTTTATGCTCAGGAAACACAGACCATGTTTAATGGGAACCTAATTTAAGCATAATTAAAATCCTGTGTTCAGGAGTAAAAATCAGGTAAAAAAAAAAAACCTAACAAAAGTTAATAAATCAAACTTTTCATTAGATTAAGAAACACTTTAAAATTATTCCATGTTTGGAATACTCCAGTTCATTCGTGGGTAGTCAGAAAGTGTGTTCATTAGTTGAGGCCTAGTGGAAATGGTTTTGTTGACAGTTCTTCCTGAGGATTATTAAATCTTACGCTAGTCTTATCAGAGGAAAAATCAGGACACCAAGGGAAACATCAGAGTTCTACCAAATATTATTTAATTTTAGACATATCTCAATTTTCAAGTTATAATAGGATGTCTTGGTGGCCAGGCTGGTGGGAAGCTAAGAGAAGAAAATGGCACACAACAGTGAAGGGTTTACCCTTATGCACTTAATATCCATGCTTTGTTCAAGTTTCTAAGCAAAACGGAGGAAGCTTCTCCACTACCCTCAGAATGCTGGTTTTATCTTTTCCTTTCTTTTATGCAAGACTTTTTCCTGGGGTTCTCATTTCCCAACTTAAAAACTAACTGCAGTTATGTTCTAGGCTTTGTTTAGCTGTTGTATGGTTTTCCTCTTGTTTCTATCAAGTTGCTTTTACATTTAATCTTCCTGGGCTTTGCTGGTTTCATGAACAACAACCATCTCTCTGGATGTCTCGCCTGAGCTTCTGTTGAGCCCCAATCAAGCCTCAGGGACAGTGTCAACAAGGAAAAGCTGGCTCAGAGGCTTTGGATGTGCTGTCCTCCTCTTCATGGTCTGCAAGGGGACCATAAATCCAGGGCCTCCAGGATCACCAAGCCCATCTGCATCACAGCCCTGGAATCTAAGGACTCATTCAGCTTCAGGATGTTCCTTGAAGCTTCTGCTTTCATCAGAAATATTTCTCTTTGAACGTATCCTGATTATTGAATCTGAGTGATCTTGACCCTCCCATTCCCTTGTCTTTTACAGGATCATGAGAATAGGCTGCTGGAAAGAATGGAAAGGCTTCCTCTTTTGAAACTGTGTGTGAGTCCTAGACAGACTCAGCCTAACTAAAAGTCTTCCTTTATCTTTTAATATAGATATACATGACGTTACTGTCAGTTTCCCTGCCCAGAGTAGTAGTAGTAACAATTATAAAAGTAACTAGTATTTGCCGTGTGCTGATGTGTCACACTCATTCAAAGTTGAATTCTTAACATATAAGACAACAAATTTTGCTTTTGAATCCAAAACAAAATAAATGCTCTCAAAACTTAAACAATATAAATTATTTTGCTCTAAGCTTGGTCAAAGCTGAACACGAGAGGCATTCATCATTAGCCTGTCTATGCTATAAAAGTGAAGTCAGTTTCTGGCAGGGAGTGAGAAATGTGGGAGGATTATCTCTGACTTGGTCTACACGGAAACATTTCTTACAATATTTTCAGCTTAGGAAGAGATTTAAGAGATTTCCTAGTATCTGATTTTTGTTTTTTCTAACCTAATGTAGTGTCAATACTCTCACGATTCCCTAATTAACTTCACAAAGGCTTGTATTATGCGAGTAGACCAACAGATGTTTCTCAGAAGTGACACCTCCTTCTCCCATCCTTAGAAAGGTGCATGTGCTGTGTGCCTGTGTGAGGACAGGTTATAGAGAGATGCCCATTGCTTGTTACTAGCAGCCAATTTTGGGAACATGAAAACACCAAAAACTCTCTAAGAGTAGCCATTGTGCCCACTCCTCCAGAGAAGATGCAACCCGACCGGACAGATCTGCTTTTCCCAGAACGCCTCCGCTGCTCCCCTCTTGGTGCCTGAATGTGAATCTCATAGGAGGAGGGTTTCCAAGGACCACACCAGTAATTGTTCTATAGATCTTTTGCTGTGAGTAAGCTGCAGTTAACAGTTGCCTCATGAGTTTTAATTAGGGTGAAATTGAATGCAGCCCCAATTCCAGACCTTCCCACAATATCACCGCCACTCCATAATAGAGGAAAAAACTGAATGGTACGTGGGGCCGCTCAGCCCCACATACACATGGATTTTCTCCAGCTCCTTCCAGTGATCATCAGCCCTTGGGACCTTGCGGTTTGCCCATCCCTCCTGCTTCTCTCTGGGTGATGTCATCGTGCAGTCCCCCACGGCTCTGAGATGTGCTGAATGATGCTATTATTAGCAAGCCTGAGCTCAAGGCCAACTGGCTTGTCTGTTGGCCTCACACTGTCATGAATAGGCTTAATTGCTCACACTCTTTCAGTGGGTTTTCTGAATAGACAGTTTTATTAACTTACGATTCTTCCCAGCTGTCTTGAAGCAAGAAGTGAGGGTGAAGAGCAGTGGGAGGGGTACCCTCAACCTCCTCTCTCCTCAGACATAGATAAAAGAGCAAGGCGGGCATGGGGAGGGAAAGCCTCTTACTGGCCACGCTTAATAGGTGTGTTTGGCCATCTCTGGGGTGAGAAGCCCTTTTGAGCCCACAGCCCAGTAAGCCTGACTTGTCTGAACAGAGGGGACATTGTACCTGAGGTCACCCTGGCCAGACAGCACCATGAAAGGAGGCACTAGGCACCTTCCTTCCTGGCAACCTTGATTTCAGGGCCACATGGCGTCTCACACTGTAACTCTCACTTTGTGTCGCTCTCTTCCTCTAGCCAATTGCTAGAGGAAGGGAGGATTATACGTTCTTGGGAAATTTAGCAGATGTTCTTGGTTTTCTGTGGCTGTACACTTATATGATGAATGAAGAGCTGTCTCTTATCTGATCAGTTCTGAACCTTCCAAAAAGTCAGTGATGTGAACAGGAGGCAGGGAGATACTGGGTAAACCAGAGCAGTTCCCTAGCAAATGACCCACCCTCAAGCCTGGAAACCCACTGCCCTATATGGGAACAGGCATTTCTGCTTTCATGCCCAATTTTTGCCTTTTGGCCTGCCACACCCCCCATCCTGTACCCATATAAACCCTAAACCCCAGGCTCCACAAGCAGAAGAACAGAGGAGCAGGAGAGTGGCAGAGCACAGAATGGCGCAACAGAGGAGAGAAAAGAAGGAGCGTCTGAACATCAACAGGAGTTTGACTGGAGATGGCTGGAGAGGAGGTTGACCACAGGACAGCCAAACTTCAGGACATGAGATCATCTTCCCACTCCATCCCCTCTCCAGCTCCCCATCCATTCCACTGAGAGCCACCTCCACCACTCAATAAAACCCCTGCATTCACCAACCTTCAAGTCTGTATGTTACCTGATTCTTCCTGAACGCCTGACGAGGACCTGGGTACCAAGAGGACACAGAGCAGGTTAACACTTAAGCTGTCTGTGACAGCAGAGCTAAGAGAGTACTGTAACATGCCCACTGGGGCTTTGGGAGTTACAGGCCCCACCCCTAGATGCTACCGCGGGGACAGAACCCAAAAGGGCTCACCAGGTTCCTGCATCTGGTGGTCTGTGTGCTCCCCTTCCCATAAGTGGTTTGAGTCCACTGCAGTGGAAGAACAGACAAACCACACCCTTGTCACATGTCCCGTGAGAGGGTCAGGGAATTCTTCCATTTCGGCAGGAAGAGTCTCCAGGGCCACTGTTGGGTATCAAGTTTGTAAAAGTCTATATTTAAAAGCCATTATCCAGTAATCCTTGGAGAAAAGGCGTGTTGTGCTTCTCTCTTGAATGTCACTGGCACTGATGTGGGTTTTTGAAATTCAAACCCTTACTCTGGTGACATAGATCCATGCTGAGCTGCTGCTTATACTCAGGCTGCTGTTGTCTGCAGGCAGGCCAGGAGTTCCTGAGGCCTGGGACAATCAGGGTGAATCAGGCTCCCTCCAGTTGAGAACAGCTTGTAGTGCAACCTTAGGAAGTATGTAGCTCACGGGGATGCATTTTAATTGAAAAACATATTTTTCCCTCCACAGAGAACTGAGAAAGCTGCTTTCCTTAAGCATTTTCCTTAAGTCAAATAAGACTAAGCTACTTTTCTTAAGTCGAAGCTACTTTCCTTAAGTCAAATAAGACTAACATCTCTTCTTGACACAGCAAAATGATAATTTACATATTTTAGGAGCCTCATCATGCACAAGAGAAGCCATGAGTTGCAGCAGTGACAGGAAAAGAATAAATTCAGTCAGGTCAGAGGACGTCAGCAATTGAACACGGAAACCAAAGCCTCTTAGCCTGTGTCCTTGAACCCAGGAGCAAGTGCAAAAAGAGAGTGGGTAAAAGCAGCCCCAAGATTTCAAAGTTAGTTCCTTTGCATAAGCTTGGGCATATACTGTTTAGGATTTCTAGGCCAAACACTTGAAATGTAAAAGTCTTCCACACATGTAGATGGATAAGGAGAAAAGAGAGACACAGGGAGACAGAAGAGTGGAGGTGAGAAGAAAAGGGGAGAGAGGATGAGAGAGGCAGAGGGGAAAGTGGAGAATGGAAGAGAGAAAGGGAGACTTAGGGTTCTCCTCATTTCACCTAATTCTGGGAAGGCTGGAAATACTGGCTTCACTCTGTTGGGACAAAGGATGGCTTCTTACCTCCTTCATCCCCAGGACTCTTTCCTTAGTGTGGCAACTGAAGAATGAGATGACAGGCTCATACATGTGGAGAGGAGAGCTTTGTTTCTCTTAAAGGGTTGCAGCCTGCAGGGTGGCAATTCTGATAGGCTGGGAGCATAGCCTCTGACCAGAAGGGGCAAAGGGAACAGAAATTAATGCTGAATAGGGTGACCAAATATATATATTTAATGAGTCATAGAAGAAGTCATACTTTTTTTTAAACTTTTAGGTTCTGAGTTACATGGACAGGTTTGTTATATAGGTTAATTGCATGTCATGGAAGTTTGGTGGATAGAATATTTTGTTACCCAGGTAATAAGCATGGTACTCAATAGATAGTTTTTGAATCCTCCTCCTCCTCCCACCCTTCACCCTCAAGTAGGCCCCTGTGTCTATTCCCTTTGTGTTCACACAGAAAGTTTATCTCCCACTTATAAGTGAGAACATGTGGTATTTAGTTTTTTTGTTCATGTGTTAGTTTGCTTAGGATAATGACCTTCAGCTCCATCCGTGTTTCTGAAAAAGACATCATCTCATATACACAGTGGAACACTATGCAGCCATAAAAAAGAGTCATGAATATTTTTGAGAGGTGGAACGCATAGGCAGTTGCATTTTGTACCCTTTCACAGACAGGTTCCATGTACAAAAAATGCTAAGTCCGAGGGTGGAATTTTTGGCCCTCTGACATCGAAGGTGAAGTGGAACATGCAAAAACCCTCACTATGCATTCTCTGTTGGTCTGGTTAGCTGGTGGTCTCTAATCAGGTAAAAAAGGAGGGGCAGCATCAGGAGACTGGATGATGTCAGTGGTGGAATCTTCTTAAAGGGCTGGTTTCTGTTTAGCCCTTAGGGAAGAAAAGCTAATGGCGGTTAGCAAGGGAGCAGGTGTGAGGAGGCCTGTCTGAGCTCAGTTCATGGAGGATAACTCAGTTTTCAAGGTTATTCTGGGGTCCTGTTGGCCAAAAGATGGTCCGTTTGGTTGGTTAGGTGGTTTAGAATTAATCTTACTTCTCAGGTTTTATCCTCAGGCTACTTGGAGAGGCTCACTGTGCCCCAAGCCTACCGTGGCATTTACGGGTGGTCCTGGTGCTCTGCTTTGCCCAGCCTTTCACCTCCACCAGGGTCCTGCTGGCCAGCATACCCTTTCAGCTCCATTGATTCCTTTGTCCCATTTTCTGCACTTCCAGTCTAGGGTTACAGATTGCTTTTTTTTTTTTTTCTTATTCTTTTTTTTTTTCTTCTTCATTTATCCTTGACTTGAAACACATGCTTTTTGCTTTTAAATCTTTTTAACAGTGAAGGTCTGGCACGATGCTCAAAAATCTTCACTAGATATTGAACTAAGCCTTTACCTGACACCTGGTGTTTCAATTATCTATTGACTTTCTCTTTTCCTCCACTTCTCTGAGCACAATTTGAGAGCAGTGGCTAAGCTGTGTTATTAACCTGAGTGTGTCCAATTCCTAGCATAGTTCCTGGTAGTCAGGAAATGATCAACACGTGCTGTTGTATAAGAGACTGAAGGTTTTATTGTATGTTCTTGATCCTGAAGTACACATTGGCTTACATTTTAATATATCTGATATAAACGTATGCTTTACAATTGATGTATGCCTTTCTCATCATCACTTATTTTGAAAAGCTATTAATACACAGGTTTCACCTTAAAATCAAATTACAACAATAATACTTGTATAAGTACAGGTTATCTGAGAACATTTGAGTGTCTTATAAATTATGAAAATGCTCCAGAAAATTTGCACTGGTCTGAACACAACAGAATTATATTAGTGATCATGGAATTATTACCTATTCTGACTTTATAGAAAAAGTATTAGAATTCACTTCCACTTGGGACAAATTTCTACAATAATTTGGCACTTATCTAACTAACATAACTGGGTTTTTTGTTGATATAAATAATGGAGTGAATAACATAACTGATTATGCACTTACTGTTTTGTTACTGCTTAATTGAATAAAGAGGTTTGCTGATTGTTTCCAAACTGGGTATGGACACTGAATAGCCACAGACTTTGCAATTTATAATGGTAAGTGCCCTGGGGTAAATATCCTGCCCGCTGGTGGGTTTGGCATCTGGCAAAAGTGATGATGAAATTGGGAATAGTGGGTAGCTGTGAATTGGAAGGCACTGTTAGGCATTTGAAAATAAGGAGAGGCCAAACCCAAGGAACTTTCTGCAGAATGGCACGGAACACGCCAGAGAGAACAAGAATAAATAGTCCCAGCTACTTGGGAGGCTGAGGCAGGAGAATGGCATGAACCTGGGAGGCGGAGCTTGCAGTGAGCTGAGATCCGGCCACTGCACTCCAGCCTGGGTGGCAGAGCGAGACTCCGTCTCAAAAAAAAAAAAAAAAAAAAAAAAAAAAAAAAAAAAAAAAATGTTCTGGGTTGTGTTGGAGTGGTTTGCAGGGTGTGGTATGGAAATGAACCACAGGAAACTATGCAATGAAAAAAAACTCAAAACTGGAAGATGAAGGGAAATAACAACAATAACCACATGAGTAGAACTTGAAATTAGTTCCAATACCCATTCAAAAAGAAATGATGCACATCCAGGTTTCCCAGGGAAAAACAAGGACAGCATAGTAACACAGGAGCTATTGTTTACCAAACTGCTAAGGGATATGGAGTAGGGAAGTAATGTATAAAAATTCACAATCGGAGGAAAATTAAACTAGAGCTAACCTAGGCTCCTTGAAAAAAATCTGTCTGCCGTAGTGCTGAGGGGTGAGGGGTGTTACCTACAAAGGACAGAAGGCATGACAATAATAAATCAGAAACGGCCAGAAACACATACCAAGGAGATACTCAAAATTGGAAAAGTAGTGGGGTTTCTAATTTCCATTTTTATGCTATATCTTCTGTTATAGAGGTGTCATAGATTTGTGGGGCATCCTTTTCACATTTTGGGAATTTGGAAAATGCCATGCTAAAATGAAAGATAAAATAAATGATTTTTTGAAAAAAACCTCTCAAAACCCAGCAATTGATTTGCAAGGTTATTGTCGTTCTGCATAATCCTATTTTGACCTTACTATAGAAGGCAACTGTTCCATCCAAAAGAAGAAAAGTTGCCACTCCTGACATAGCCAACCATGGATTACAGTAACCAATTTCTTGCCCTGTGATACTCTCAGAAGCCAACCCAGCTTCTCAGGAATTGGCATATGTCCTTAGGAGAAAGAATAAAAACAAAAACAAACAAATAAAAACTTTATTAACCCTTTGATTTTATCTGTATCTTGATTTGATAGTTCTTTAGACTCTTATTAGCTTTTCAATACCTTTAAGAATATTTTTGAGAAGATGGCCAAATAGGAACAGCTCCAGTCTCCAACTCCCAGCACGAGCGACACAGAAGACAGGTGATTTCTGCATTTTCAACTGAGGTACTGGGTTTATCTGACTAGGGAGTGCCTGACAATCAGTGCTGGTCAGCTGCTGCAGCCCGACCAGCAAGAGCTGAAGCAGGGCGAGGCATTGCCTCACCTGGGAAGCGCAAGGGGGAAGAGAATCCCTTTTCCTAGCCAGGGGAACTGAGACCCACAAAACCTGGAAAATCGGGTAACCCCCACCCCAATACTGCGCTCTACCAAGGATCTTAGCAAATGGCACACCAGGAGACTATATCCCACACATGGTGGGGAGGGTCCCACGCCCACGGAGCCTCCCTCATTGCTAGCACAGCAGTCTGCGATCTCCCAGCAAGGCAGCAGCCAGGCTGGGGGAGGGGCGCCCGCCATTGCTGAGGCTTAAGTAGATAAACAAAGCGGCTAGGAAGCTCGAACTGGGTGGACCTCACAGCAGCTCAAGGAGTCCTGCCTGTCTCTGTAGACTCCACCTCTGGGGACAGGGCACAGCTAACCAACAAGAACAACAACAACAACAAAAAGCAGCTGAAACCTCTGCAGATGCAAACGACTCTGTCTGACAGCTTTGAAGAGAGCAGTGGATCTCCCAACACGGAGGTTGAGATCTGAGAACGGACAAACTGCCTGCTCAAGTGGGTCCCTGACCCGTGAGTAGCCTAACTGGGAGACATCCCCCACTAGGGGCAGACTGACACCCCACAACTCACACGGTGGAGTACACCACTGAGAGGAAGCTTCCAAAGCAAGAAGCAGACAGGTACACTCGCTGTTCAGCAATATTCTATCTTCTGCAGCCTCTGCTGCTGATACCCAGGCAAACAGGGTCTGGAGTGGACCTCAAGCAATCTCCAAAAGACCTACAGCTGATGGTCCTGACTGTTAGAAGGAAAACTAACAAACAGGAAGGACACCCACACCAAAACCCCATCAGTACGTCACCATCATCAAAGACCAGAGGCAGATAAAACCACAAAGATGGGGAAAAACCAGGGCAGAAAAGCTGGAAATACAAAAAATAAGAGTGCATCACCCCCTGCAAAGGAACGCAGCTCATCGCCAGCAACGGATCAAAGCTGGATGGAGAATGACTTTGATGAGATGAGAGAAGAAGGCTCCAGTCCATCAAACTTCTCAGAGCTAAAGGAGGAATTACGTACCCAGTGCAAAGAAACTAAAAATCTTGAAAAAAGAGTGGAAGAATTGATAACTAGAATAATTAATGCAGAGAAGGCCATAAACGAATGGACAGAGATGAAAACCATGACACGAGAAATATATGACAAATGCACAAGCTTCAGTAACCGAATCGATCAACTGGAAGAAACAGTATCAGCGATTGAGGATCAAATGAATGAAATGAAGCGAGAAGAGAAACCTAAAGAAAAAAGAAGAAAAAGAAATGAACAAAGCCTGCAAGAAGTATGGGATTATGTAAAAAGACCAAATCTACGTCTGATTGGGGTGCCTCAAAGTGAGGGGGAAAATGGAATCAAGTTGGAAAACACTCTTCAGGATATTATCCAGGAGAACTTCCCCAACCTAGTAAGGCAGGCCAACATTCAAATGCAGGAAATACAGAGAACGCCACAAAGATACTCCTCGAGAAGAGCAACTCCAAGACACATAATTGCCAGATTCACCAAAGTTGAAATGAAGGAAAAAATATTAAGGGCAGCCAGAGAGAAAGGTTGGGTTACCCACAAAGGGAAGCCCATCAGACTAACAGCAGATCTCTCGGCAGAAATGCTACAAGCCAGAAGAGAGTGGGGGCCAATATTCAACATTCTTAAAGAAAAGAATTTTCAACCCAGAATTTCACATCCAGCCAAACTAAGTTTCATTAATGAAGGAGAAATAAAATCCTTTACAGATAAGCAAATGCTTAGAGATTTTGTCACCACCAGGCCTGCCTTACAAGAGACCCTGAAGGAAGCACTAAACATGGAAAGGAACAACTGATACCAGCCATTGCAAAAACATGCCAAAATGTAAAGACCATCGAGGCTAGGAAGAAACTGCATCAACTAACGTACAAAATAACCAGTTAATATCATAATGGCAGGATCAAGTTCACACATAACAATCTTAACCTTAAATGTAAATGGACTAAATGCTCCAATTAAAAGACACAGACTGGCAAACTGGATAAAGAGTCAAGGCCCATTAGTTTGCTGTATTCAGGAGACCCATCTCACATGCAGAGACATACATAGACTCAAAATAAAGGGATGGAGGAAGATCTACCAAGCAAATGGAGAACAAAAAAAAGCAGGGGTTGCAATCCTAGTCTCTGATAAAACAGACTTTAAACCATCAAAGATCAAAAGAGACAAAGAAGGCCATTACATAATGGTAAAGGGATCAATTCAACAGGAAGAGCTAACTATCCTAAATATATATGCGCCCAATACAGGAGCACCCAGATTCATAAAGCAAGTCCTTAAAGACTTACAAAGAGACTTAGACTCCCATACAATAATAATGGGAGACTTCAACACCCCACTGTCAACATTAGACAGATCAACGAGACAGAAAATTAACAAGGATATCCAGGAATTGAACTCAACTCTGCAGCAAGCAGACCTAATAGACATCTACAGAACTCTCCACCCCAAATCAACAGAATATACATTCTACTCAGCACCACATCATACTTATTCCAAAATTGACCACATAATTGGAAGTAAAGCACTCCTCAGCAAATGTACAAGAACAGAAATTATAACAAACTGTCTCTCAGACCACAGTGCATTCAAACTAGAACTCAGGACTAAGAAACTCAATCAAACTGCTCAGCTACACGGAAACTGAAGAACTGCTCCTGAATGACTACTGGGTACATAACGAAATGAGGGCAGAAATAAAGATGTTCTTTGAAACCAATGAGAACAAAGATACAACATACCAGAATCTCTGGGACACATTTAAAGCAGTGTGTAGAGGGAAATTTATAGCACTAAATGCCCACAAGAGAAAGTTGGAAAGATCTAAAATTGACACTCTAACATCACAATTGAAAGAACTAGAGAAGCAAGAACAAACACATTCAAAAGCTAGTAGAAGGCAAGAAATAACTAAGATCAGAGCAGAACCGAAGGAGATAGAGACACAAAAAACCCTCCAAAAATTCAATGAATCCAGGAGTTGGTTTTTTGAAAAGATCAACAAAATTGATAGACTGCTAGCAAGACTAATAAAGAAGAAAAGAGAGAAGAATCAAATAGATGCAATAAAAAATGATAAAGGGGATATCACCACCGACCCCACAGAAATACAAACTACCATCAAAGAATACCATAAACACCTCTACGCAAATAAACTAGAAAATCTAGAAGAAATGGATAATATCCTGGACACTTACACTCTCCCAAGACTAAACCAGGAAGAAGGTGAATCCCTGAATAGACCAATAGCAGGCTCTGAAATTGAGGCAATAATTAATAGCCTCCCAACCAAAAAAAGTCCAGGACCAGATGGATGCACAGCTGAATTCTACCAGAGTTACAAGGAGGAGTTGGTACCATTCCTTCTGAAACTATTCCAATCAATAGAAAAAAAGGGAATCCTCCCTAACTCATTTTATGAGGCCAACATCATCCTGATACCAAAGCCTGGCAGAGACACAACAAAAAAAGAGAATTTTAGACCAATATCCCTGATGAACATCGATGCAAAAATCCTCAATAAAATACTGGCAAACCGGATCCAGCAGCACATCAAAAAGTTTATCCACCATGATCAAGTGGGCTTCATCCCTGGGATGCAAGGCTGGTTCAACATACACAAATCAATAAATGTAATCCAGCATATAAACAGAACCAAAGATAAAAAGGACATGATTATCTCAATAGATGCAGAAAAGGCCTTTGACAAAATTCAACAGCCCTTCATGCTAAAAACGTTCGATATTCGGTACTGATGGAACGTATCTCAAAATAATAAGAGCTATTTATGACAAACCCACAGCCAATATCATACTGAATGGGCAAAAACTGGAAAAATTCCCTTTGAAAACTGGCACAAGACAGGGATGCCCTCTCTCACCACTCCTATTCAACATAGTGTTGGAAGTTCTGGCTAGGGCAATCAGGCAAGAGAAAGAAATCAAGGGTATTCAGTTAGGAAAAGAAGAAGTCAAATTGTCCCTCTTTGCAGAGGACATGATTGTATATTTAGAAAATCCCATTGTCTCAGCCCAGAATCTCCTTAAGCTGATAAGAAACTTCAGCAAGGTCTCAGGATACAAAATTAATGTGCAAAAATCACAAGCATTCTTATACACCAGCAACAGACAAACAGAGAGCCAAATCATGAATGAAGTTCCATTCACAATTGCTTCAAAGAGAATGAAATACCTAGGAATCCAACTTACTAGGGATGTAAAGGACCTCTTCAAGGAGAACTACAAACCACTGCTCAGTGAAATAAAAAAGGACACAAACAAATGGAAGAACATACCATGCTCATGGAGAGGAAGAATCAATATTGTGAAAACGGCCATACTGCCCAAGGTAATTTATAGATTCAATGCCATCCCCCTCAAGCTACCAATGAGTTTCTTCACAGAATTGGAAAAAACTGCTTTAAAGTTCATATGGAACCAAAAAAGAGCCCGCATTGCCAAGACAATCCTAAGTCAAAAGAACAAAGCTGGAGTTATCACGCTACCTGACTTCAAACTATACTACAAGGCTACAGTAACCAAAACAGCATGGTACTGGTACCAAAACAGAGATATAGACCAATGGAACAGAACAGAGTCCTCAGAAATAATTCCACATGTCTACAGCCATCTGATCTTTGACAAACCTCAGAAAAAGAAGAAATGGGGAAAGGATTCCCTATTTAATAAATGGTGCTGGGAAAATTGGCTAGCCATAAGTAGAAAGCTGAAACTGGATCCTTTCCTTACTCCTTATACAAAAATTAATTCAAGATGGATCAGAGACTTAAATGTTAGACCTAATACCATAAAAACCCTTGAAGAGAATCTAGGTAATACCTTTCAGAACATAGGCATGGGCAAGGACTTCATGTCTAAAACACCAAATCAACGGCAACAAAAGCCAAAATTGACAAATGGGATCTAATTAAACTAAAGAGCTTCTGCACAGCAAAAGAAACTACCATCAGAGTGAACAGACAACCTACAGAATGGGAGAAAATTTTTGCAATCTACTCATCTGACAAAGGGCTAATATCCAGAACCTACAAAGAACTCAAACAAATTTACAAGAAAAAAACAAACAACCCCATCAAAAAGTGGGCAAAGGATATGAACAGACAGTTCTCAAAAGAAGACATGCATACAGCCAACAGACACATGAAAAAATGCTCATCATCACTGGCCATCAGAGAAATGCAAATCAAAACCACAATGAGATACCATCTCACACCAGTTAGAATGGCGATCATTAAAAAGTCAAGAAACAACAGGTGCTGGAGAGGATGTGGAGAAATAGGAACACTTTTACTCTGTTGGTGGGATTGTAAACTAGTTCAACCATTGTGGAAAACAGTATGGCGATTCCTCAAGGATCTAGAACTACAGGTACCATATGACCCAGCCATCCCATTACTGGGTATATACCCAAAGGATTATAAATCATGCTGCTATAAAGACACATGCACACGTATGTTTATTGCGGCACTATTCACAATAGCAAAGACTTGGAATCAACCCAATGTCCATCAGTGACAGACTGGATTAAGAAAATGTGGCACATATACACCATGGAATACTATGCAGCCATAAAAAATGATGAGTTTGTGTCCTTTGTAGGGACATGGATGCAGCTGGAAACCATCATTCTCAGCAAACTATCACAAGAACAGAAAACCAAACACCGCATGTTCTCACTCATAGGTGGGAACTGAACAATGAGATCACTTGGACTCAGGAAGGACTCAGGAACATCATACACCGGGGCCTATTATCGGGAGGGGGGAGGGGGGAGGGATTGCATTGGGAGTTATACCTGATGTAAATGACGAGTTGATGGGTTCTGATGAGTTGATGAGTGCAGCATGCCAACATGGCACAAGTATACATATGTAACAAACCTGCAAGTTATCCACATGTACCCTAGAACTTAAAGTATAATAAAAAAAAAAAAAGAATATTTTTGAAAAAAATCTTTTCCAACTCTTCTCAGTGAAAGGATTTGGTAGAATTAGCTAGTTATGTATGCTATTAGGAGAGGAATTTTTATTTTCCTATTTAAATTTATTGAATGTCTACTATGTCCAGTTACTCTTCTAATAATGAAAACCAACCAACCTGACAAACGAACGAACAAGAAAAGATAAAGTTCAGCCTTCATGAAACTTACGTTCCAGAGGAAGGACAGAGGATAACCATCAAAATAAAATGTGTGGTTTGTCAATGAGACTTCCGCAATGGTGATGTGAGAAGCTTGGAGAAATCTCTTTCCCAAAGAGACATCTATTAATCTGGCCTAAATTAACAAAGACAATTATTTAAGGTCTTTGCAGACTGTTCAAAGAACTTACATGAAACTGAGAAGCATTTGTTGAACACAATCTAAAAAAACTTGGTAAGAATATGTGAGGCCATGACATTCAGTCCAGCAAGTGCCTCCTTCCCTGCAGCTCTTTCTTATGGAAGAGTTGTTCCAGCAAGCTCAGCAGTTCCTGTCTCCTTAGCTCCTTGGTGTAGAATAAGTGTTCTAGTTGAATTCAGTCACCCATTAACACTGATGGGTTCCATTTTTCCTTGATATACAATGCCTATATTGAATAGGAACAGGCAGTTACTATTTCCCCACCTCAAAGTCCCATTTGTAAGGTGTATCTGAGTGGGGAACCAATGAAGAGTAAGATCCTCCTGTCCAGCATGAAAGCTGCTTCAATGGGCTTGGCAATGGAATGGTAGATCCTATATACTCCACATTCCTGGCTTTGGGGTTTTAGAGAGCTGTTTTGAGTGGGTTCAGTAGCTGGTAAAAATACACAGATCTTATCCCCTCCATCTTTGGGCTGTGGAAGATCAACATTGGATGGTGGTGACAAGCAAGTAGTGTCATCCCCTTTCCCCCAACACAGCACCTGCTCCATAGGAAGGATCAAGGTAAGGCAGCCAGTGAAGAATGAGTTACTCATTTCCCCAATCTCTTGTTCTAGAATGCACACATTCTGCCCAGGGGAGCATAGGAGTAAGCCACAAAGACTGATAATACTCTGGCCCCACCAAGCGGCCCACCAAGGAGCTCAAAACATGGATAAATCAGCTTAGTAATTGCTGAAGACGAATGAATAGGTGTAATACCAATAAAAGCAGACCACCGTTAAATTTAATAAAGAAATCAAGGGGAGAAACAGTAAAAGAGCCCGTCTAGAATCACAGTAATTCATTCCTTTTGCTCAGTGTGTTTATGCCCAAGTTCACCTTCCTCTGAGGAGCAACTGGAGAGGGACCTTATGAGTTATAAGTCCCTGGATAAACATGGGTCAAACTCATAATATCCCCAAACAGTGAAAGCAGTCTCTAAGCCACACGTACATACAACAGGCAAGAGAGAAAACCTGACTCTTTTAGGGCGCTTACGCAAAACTGATCAATCAGTGACTGATCACTAAGCGATTTTGACCGAGGTACAGCCCCTAAGAAGCCAGGTTTAAAGATTAAAAACGAGGGAAAAAACTCTTGAGTGGGGACATCAGAGGATGCATACTGCAAGGGAGGTAGGCTTCCTTCAATCCCTTCAATCCAATAAAGAAGTAAACCAATGAGAGAAAGCCCCAGAGTGTAGAGAAAGTTAGTATATAGCATTGCTATGTTATTATTTCAATATGAATAAATAAATCTTCATATTATTTAAAGTGTTCAGTTTTAAAAACTAAATTATGAAATATGGAAAGAAACAAGAAGGTGATACCCATACTCAGGGAAAAAAATACAAGCTATATAAAACAGCTTTGAGAAGGCTCAGTTAGGGTACTTAGCAAAGACTGAAGCAGCTATTAAAAATGTTTCAAAATTAAAGAAAAGTATTTTTGAACAATTAAAGGTAAGATAATAATGCCTCAAGTAGAATATAATAATAAAAATATAGAAATTGTAAAAAATGGGCAATGGGAATTCTGGAGTTGAAAAGTAAAATACCCCAATTTTAAAAAATGCAGGCCTGATGCAGTGGCTCACGCCTGTAATCCCAGCACTTTGGGAGGCCGAGGTGGGCGGATCACAAGGTCAAGACAACAGGGTGAAACCCCATTTCTACTAAAAATACAAAATTAGCTGGGTGTGGTGGCACGTCCCTGTAATCCCAGCTATTCAGGAGGCTGAGGCAGGAGAATCACTTGAACCAGGGAGTTGGAGGTTGCAGTGAGCCGAGATCATGCCACTGCACTCCAGTCTGGTGACAGAGTGAGACTTCATCTCAAAAAAAAAAAAAAAAAAAAAAAAAAGCATTAAAGGGTCCCAGCAATAGACTTGGACTGGCAGAAAAAAAGGATCAGTGAACTTGAAAATAACTCAATAGAGATTATGCGATCTGAAGAACAGAGAGAAAAAATAATAAAGAATAGGCCGGGCGCGGCGGCTCACGCCTGTAATTCCAACACTTTGGGAGCCCAAGACGGGTGGATCATGAGGTCAGGAGATCAAAACCATCCTGGCTAACAAGGTGAAACCCTGTCTCTACGAAAAGTACAAAAAATTAGCCGGGCGCGGTGGCGGGCTCCTGTAGTCCCAGCTACTCAGGAGTCTGAGGCAGGAGAATGGCGTGAACCCAGGAGGCGGAGCTTGCAGTGAGCCCAGATTGCGCCACCGCACTCCAGCCTGGGCGACAGAGCGAGACTCCATCTCAAAAATAAATAAATAAATAAATAAATAAATAAATAAATAAAATAACATAATAATAATAAAGAACAATGTACAGATTTGGAGAGATACATCAGGCAGTAGGTACGCACAAATATACAGATAATGATAGTGCCAGAGGAGAAGAGACAGAGAAAGGAGTGAAAAAATATTTGAAAAATCATGGCCACAAATAACCCATATTTGGTGAGAAACAATAATATGCACATCTGAGAAACTTAGTAAACTTGAAAGAGGGTAAAAACAAAGAGATCCATGAAGACATGTAATATTCCAAATGTTGAAAAGTAAAAATAGGAGAGAACTTTGAAGGAAAAAAGGAAAAAAAAATACAGTGTGTACTGTCATGTACAAGGTAACGCCAATATGATTAAGAGTAGATTTCTAATAAGAAACAATGAAGAGTTAAAGGCAATGGATGGTATGTTTAAAATGCTGACAGAGGATAGAAAACCACATTTGTCAGCCTAGAATCTTATGTCTAGCAAAATTATCGTTCAGAAATGAAAGTAAAGGGATTTCTGGTTTTGGCTTTAACAGGTGAAGTTTTAAAAGTTATCAGTCTATTATTATGAGAAATAAAATGGAGAATAGAATGAAAATCAATCAATGTCTTTTCTTGGATTTATGAGAGAATCGAGGTCACAGCGAACGTCACCACCCAGAAATCTGGAGTGACACACAAATACAGAGAAACATAACTGATATCAGCTTACCATGAACAGAAAAGCTCACAGAGCCATAAACACATAAGTGGTAATTTTGTAAAACAGTTGGAGACTGAGTGTGGACAAACTTGAGTGTGAGAAACTGCTGAGGGCCACAGAGAGGGGGCCTTCTCTTTTTTTTTTTTGCGGGGGGAGGTTTAACTCCAGGAGCCATCAGGTTCTCATGGAGAAAGCCCCTAGAAAAATCACCCTGTGTCTTTGGCAGAGGCTAGGGAAAAGTAACTCTTTTGGAATATGCCCAGAGCCTTCTTCATCACAAAGGCCTAAAGACTTTACCATAACCTTATCTGACATAGGAGGAAGGAAAATTACTCAATTCTAGTAGTATTGATTCTTTCTGTCCAACTTAAGAAGTGGGTCTGGAGGAGGGCAGTGATTGTAGGAAACATTTATGAAAATCCCTTTCCAGAACACAGGACCACTAAGAGCCTGAGATTTATTCATAGGATTATACAGTGTGTCCTCTGCTCCATACTGTGCTGTCATACATGATCAAGGTTTCAGTATGATAGCATTGAATTAAAGTTGCAGAAGCTACCAATGCCCAGAGCCTATTTAAGAAAGAGTTCTCAGGAAAACATTTAGACAACAAGAGAGACAAAAACAAAGACATTGAAGAGAACTAAAGCCTCTGGCACCCAGGGCCACAGCAAACATTAAACACAGCCGAACTCCTAGCCAGATTAACATAAAACCTCACACTAAAGGCCAATTTACTTCATCACCTGTCACACAATATATCATTTTCAGGATTCAAGACGATTACAAGACATGTAAAAAGCAGGAAGAAAATGCAGTGAAAAAGACAAAACAAGCATTAGTACAATATTGAGATATGGCACAGATTTAGGGATTATCAGATGGAGAATTTAAAATAACTACAAAAGTATAATAAGGATTCTAGTGGAAAAATGAGATAACAGACAAGAATGGATGAATAATTAATAAAAGCGGAGGGATGGAAGCTCAAAGACAGCCTCAAAGGAAGTGATAGAAGTAAACTAAAAACCCCACTGTACATAAATGAAAAATGTCTCTGATGGGCTTATCAGTAGACTGAGCACAGGTAAAGAAAGAAGCAGCAGCCTTCAAGAGCTGTGAATAGAAACTTCCCAAACCAAAACACAAAGAGAAAAACAGAAAAATTAAGAGCAATGGAACAATTTCAAAGGTGAACATATATGTAATTACAATAAAGAGAAGCAAAAGAGAATAAAGCAGAAAATATATTTGGCACAATAATGGCTGAGAACTTTCCAAATTTAATGTCAGATACTAAACCATATACTTAAGAAGTTCACTAAACATCAACCAAAATAAACACCTAAAATAGCAATACCTATTTTATTCCAAATAGGAAAGACCAAAGACAGTATGAACATTTTGAAAGAAGTCAGGTAAAAAATACAGTAAAACATTTACAATACTGAAAGAAAAAAAATCCTGTATGAAGCATAATTTTTCTTCAAAGGGAAAGAGAAATGATCATTTTTCTGACAAACTGAGACAATTCATCATCAGCACAACTGCCATGCAAAAAAAAAAATTTAAGTTCAACAGAAAGAAGGAAATAATATAGGTCAGAAGCTCAAGTATACAAAAAGAAAGGAAAAGCATCAGAGATAGTATAAATAACACAATACAATTTTTAATATATTTTTATATTTCTTTATCAGAATTAATATAATAAATGATTGTTTAAATGTAAGTGTAAAAATATATTGTGTATTATTGCATTGGACAAGTGACACCAAAGACAACTATTTTATCAGGAACAGGAGGCAAGGATTGAGAATACTCTGTTAAAACAAACCTGAATTACCCATATTGTTTCATTGGAAAGTGTATTTGGATTACTCCTAAATGCATGCTGCAAACTCTAAAGAAACCACTAAAAAAGAAAGTATAATTGATCTGATAAGAGGGAAGATGGAATTACATAAAATAATTAAAACCAAATTAAGGAGAAAAAAACAAAGAATAAAAGCACGGAAGAGAAAACAGTTTCAAATATGCGATATATTTTTTCAACTACATGAGTAATTTTAAAAATATAAGTGATCTAAAGGCACCATCTAAAAGGGAATGACACAGTAGACAAAAAAACTATGTGTTGTGCACCAAATATTTACTTGAAATATAAAAGCATTGATATACTACAAGTAAAAGGGAGGAAAAGAAAATACAGTCCTGACAAGTAGCTATATTAATTTCAGGCAAAGCAGACTCAAAACAGGGAAAATTATCAGGTATGAAGAGGGACATTATATAATGATAAGGAGCCAATTCTCCAAGAAGTCATAATAATTTTAAATGTATAAGCAACTAGGACAAAGCATCAGAATACATGAGGAGAAACGTTGACAAAACTGCAAAGAGAAATAGACAAATTCACCATTTACAGTTGAAGACATCTTAAGAGTAAATAATAGATCATAGACTAGAAAGTCGGAATGGATAGGTTTGACCTGAAGAGCACTATTGATCAACTTGATCTAGTTGGTATTTATAGGATGCTCGACCCAACAACAGCAGAATACACATTCCTCTCAGACTCACACGGAACACTGATAGTGTGTTTAGTTGTGTTTTATTGATCAGGTAGACAGCATCCTGATCAATAAAACACAACTAAACACATTTAAAATAATAGAAATCTTGCAATGTGTACTCTCAGACCGTGATAGATTTAGATTAGAAATCAATCACATAAAGACAGTTGGAATTTCTTCAAATATTCAAAGATTAAACAGCACACTTCTAAATAATATGTGTCAAAGAAAAAGTCTGAAGAGATATTACATGATTTTTCATTTAAGGAAAATAAAAGTATAGCCTATCAAAATTTTGTGATGCAACAAAAACGGTGATTAGAAAGGTATAGCATTAAATGTACATATTTAAAGAATGTAAAAGCCATAATCTAAGATTCTCCTTAAAAAGTAGAGAAAGAAAAGAAATTTAAGCCTAAAACAAGCAGAGGAAAAGAAATAATAATATTCAGAGCAGAAATCAATGAGATTGAAAAACAAGAAAACAATAGAGAAAATCATCATAATCCAAAGTTGGTCTTTCAAAAAAGATTGATAAAATTGATAAACTACTATCCAAGCCAACCAAGATCAAAAGAAAGAAGACTGAAATTACCAATGTCAGAAATAATAGAAGGATGCTTCCTACAGTTCAGCGAGATATTAAAAAAAACATAAAGGATTGATGAGTACAACACTCTTTCCCAAAATTTGGCAACTGGTATAAAATGAAGACACAAACTAACAACACTAACACAAGTATAAATAGATAATCCAAATAATCTAAATCTATTCAACAAATTAAATTATTAAATACTAGCCCTCTGAAAAAATAAAGCTAGATTGTTTCACTGGTGAGTTCTACCAAATATTTAAGGGAGAAAAACTAAACAAAAAAATCCTCTCAATATCTTTCACAAAATTGAAGCAGAAAAACTGCTTTCTAATTCTTCAAAGCCAGCATTATTCCATCCTAACACAAAAAATTGATAAAGACATTATGAGAAAGAAAAAATGCAGACCAATATATTTTTTGAACACAAATTTAATAATCATCAACAAATTATTGGCAAATTGTTTAAAAGAATTATTCAACACAATCATCTGGAATTTATTTCAGGTATACAAGTCTTCTTTAAACATCAAATATGAATTATTTAATCCACCACACGAACAACCTGAAAAAACCTATGATCCTATCAATTGACATGGATAAAAGTATTTGACTAAATTCAACATGTATTCATTAAAAAAAAAAAAATCAGCAAGCTAAGAATAGAGAACTTCCTCAATGTAGGAAGAACATGTCCAAGGAAACCGCAGTTAACGTCATACGTGATGGTGATAAACAGGATGCTTTTCTCTTAAGATCTGGACAAAGGCAATTTATATGGTTTGGCTTTGTGTCCCCATCCAAATCTCATGTTGAATTGTAATCCCTAACGTTAGGGGAGGGACCTGGTGGGAGGTGATTAGATCATGGGGGCGGATTTCCCTCTGGCTGTTCTCATGATAGTGAGTGAGTCCTCATGAGATCTGGTTGTTTGAAAGTGTGTAGTACTTCCCCCGTCACTCTCTCTTACTCTTTCTCTCCTGCCTCACCATGGTGAGACTTAATTTCTTCCCCTTCACTTTCTGCCATGCTTCTAAGTTTTCTGAGGCCTCCCCAGCCATGCCTCCTGTACAGCCTGTGGAACTGTGAGTCAATTAAACCTCTTTTATCCATAAGTTACTCAGTCTCAGGTATGTTGTTTTAGCAGTGTGGGAACGGACTAATACAGCAATGATGTTCCTTCTTACCACTCGTATTCAACGTGGAAGCCATAGCTAGTGAAATGAGACAAGAAAAGGAAAATATAAAATGTGTATACATAGGGCATGATTGTTTATGCAGCAAATCCCAAAGACTTAAGAAAAATACTCCTAAAACAAATAAACCTGTTATAAGATCAAATGTTAATGCTGAAAGTCAGCTGCTTTTCTATATACCAACAACAAATAATTCAAATTACAGAGTAAAAACATAATAGCATTTACGTTAGCAGCAAGGATATAAAATACTTGGCTATAAATCTAACAAAATATATACAGCATCTGTATAGAGGATACCACATAATTCTGGTGAAAGACAACAAGAAAGATCTAAATAAATGGAAACATATTCTATGTTCACAGATTGAAAGAATCAATATTGTTAAGATGTCAGTTATTTCCAAATTGATTTGTAGATCATTAGCAATCTCTATCAAAATCTCAGTAAGCTATGTTGTAGATATTGAAAAACTTGTTTCAAAATTTATCTGAAAAAGGAAAATACTCAGAATAGCCAATACAATATTTCAGGAGAAAAAATTGTAGGATTAACACTACACAACTTCAAGACTTGTTGCAAAGGCACAGTAATCAAGATACCATGGTATTCAAAAAGAATACACACACAGATTACTGCAACGTAATAGAGAACCCTGAAATCTATCAACAAAAATATGTTCACCTGGTCTTGACAAAGGAGCAAAGGCAATTCAACGGAAAGTAGGCTGTCGTTTCCACAAATGATGCTGAAAACACTGGACTCATCTATGCCAAAAATAAAACAAAATAAGCTCAAACATAGGATCTGCAACTTTCACACAAACTGTCTTAAAATGGATCATCAACCTTAATTTAAAAATGCAAAGTAAAAATCTAAAAGAAAACAGGATAAAATTCATGTGACCTTGAACTTGGTGATGAGGTTTTAGATATGACACCAAAAGCACAATTTATGAAAAGAAAGGAAAAAAAGATTAGTCAGACTTTGTTAAAATTAAGAACTCTGAACATAAGCTATTAAAATAATGAAAAGATATAGCACATATTAGAAAATAATCTTTGCAAAACATAAGCCTAGTAAAGGACTGGTATCTAAAATATACAAATCACTCTTAAAACTAAAATAATAAGACAAAAGTTCAATTAAAATGGGCAAAATAGTGCAGAGACTGCACCAAATAAGATACACAGAGGGCAAATATACATATGAAAAGATTCCCCAATTTATCCTTAGACAATTGCAAGTTAAAACAACAGTTAGATGTGAGTACATACCTATTAGAAGAGCCAAAAACCTGAAATTATCAATTGCTTGTGAGGCTGTTGTTCTACAAAAATTGTTATTCATACTGGTTAGTGGGAATGCAAAATAGTACAGCTACATTGGAAAACAGTTTGGCAATTTCTTACAAAGCTAATTATTACTATCATTCATATATTGTTTTCCTAGTTATTTACTGAACTGGTTTGAAAACTTACGTCCACACAAAAACTTCATGTGAATACTTATTGCAAGTTTATTAATAATTAACAAAAAGTGATAATAACCAAAATGTCCTTTAATAAGTGAATAAATTAAAAAAAAAACTATGGTGCATCCATATAGTGGACTATTACTGCATGATAAAAAAAATGGACTATTAATACATGAAACATCATGGATGAAACTTAAGTGTGTTTATATGTTAATAAAACAAGTCAAAAAGGCTAAACACTGTATGATTCCAATTATATAACAGACTGGAAAAAACTAAACTATAGCAACAATAAAAATTCAGTGGTCCCTGAGGCTTCAGGGTTGAATAGGTGAAATACAGGGCATTTTTGGGGGAATGGTAAATCTATTCTGTATAATACTCTAATGGTGGATACATGACACTGCAATTGTCAGAACTCATAGAACTTCAGAGCCCAAAGAATAAAATATATTAAATAGGAATTAAAAAATAATAGAGGTCAATAGATCCCCAAATCGAATGCAAACTGTGAGAAAACAATCTATCTCTATTTTAAATGTATAAAATAATCTTATTGAATGGGTGAAGGGAAAAAGTTCTGACCTAAGTAACTGTAAAAATGAGTAAAGATTGTAAGACGAAAGACAACTAGAGTGTATTCCATGAGGCTCTGGGTCAACCATTCTGAGACAACTAAACATGTGTCCTGGCTGGGATAGAACAATTAAGTCAAAGGCTGGCAGGTGGCGGGAGGAGACTTCTCGCAGTTGGAGTGGACATTCACAGACTGGCAAGGGAATAGAGTGAAGGGGACCCATATGGTAATGTTTAAGGTTGTTGACATCAGCAAGAACTCATGTTTAACTTAATATTGATACAGGTTTTTACACAGAGAAATATTTATAGATATGCATACTTATAGGGATGAATATACTCACATTTATTGTCTTTCACTCTCAGCTTGGGGAGTGTAAAAGCTATAACTCTCCCCCTCTCCCCACCACCAGTGCCCAACACTGAGGACACCAGTAGCCCAGATCTTGCTTTCAAAACCCTTACTCCAATACAAAGAACTGGGACTACCTGGAGAAACAGGTGATTCTAGGACTTTAGGAGGAAATCTGTAAGATGAACCTGAAACATCTAGGGGCACAAAAAAGTGAGAAAGTGCTCCCCAAATTCAAAACCCCACCATGATTAGGATATGTCAAATGGACATGGGAGCCAATTGAAAGAACTACCATTGGCCAAAGCTGGAACAATTTGAGCAAGAAAGTTAGGTGGTATTGGATTATAACTCAAATTATAGGATAAATACCCATGATTTCCTACTGATATGATCAAATAAATAAGTGGGGGAAAGAGGCCAATCTCCAATGCAGAAAAATTTTAAAAAATTATGTAAATGCCCCATTGTCAAAAAGAGGTGCACTTTCTTCTTAAGTGTGGGCTGTGCATAGTAATTTTCTTCCAAATAGTACAGTTTGTAAAGGGAAATAAAGCTACTTGACAGTGAAGAAACCTGACCAGCACAACCTCAGCCATGTGACTGAGGTCCACATCAATAGTGTAAGTCATGCTGATAGCATGTACCAATTCTGTGATGTGATGAAAAGGCCCCGTGACCACTGTTTTCCCCTATAAACCTGTAACCCAAGGAATTATGAGGAATATCTCAGACAAATGTTGGCTGAGAGACACAAAATTCCTGACCCATCCTCCTCAGAATTTTGAAGGTCAACAAAAAGAAGGAAAATCTGAGGAACCGTCACAACCACAAGGAGTCTCAGGAGATATAACAGCCAAATGTAATGTGGCATCCCAGGTGGAATCCTGGAACAGAAAAATTACTAGGTTAAAAACTAAGAAAATCTGCATATAGACCTCAACTTACAATAAAATATCCATATTGATTCATCTGTTAAACAAATGTAACATACTAGTATAGGGTATTAATAATAGTGAATGCTAGGTGCAGAGTATATAGAAAGTTTCTGTACTATTTTTCCATAAATCTATTAGATATAAAGTGGTCTAAAAACTACTTTAAAAGATAAGTGTTTATTTAAAGAGTTATGACACATAGAGAAAAAGATGGCAAAATAAAGTCATTTCTAGATAAACAAAAGTTGAGAGAATGTATTGCTAGCAAACCTTTCATCTTATATAAGTACTAAAGAAATTTTTTCAAGATGAAGAAAAGTGACACCAATAATTCAAATCCAGATTAATAAACAAAGATCACTGCTATGGTTTGAATATTTGCTCCCACTGAAACTCATGTTCGAATTAATCCCCAATATGGCAGTACTGACAGGTAGGGCCTGTCAGAGGTGACTTGGGCATGAGGGTTCTGCCCCCATGAATAGAGTCATCCCTTAATGGATTCATAGGTTACCATGGGAGTAGAACTGGTGGCTTCTTAAGAAGAGAAAGAGAGACTGAGCCAATGTGTTAGCACGCTCAGCCCCTGGGCCACGTGATGCTCTGCACTGCCATGGGATTCCTGAGAGGCCCTCTCAGATGCAGCCCCTTGACCTTGGACTTTTCAGCACCCATAACAGTCAGAAATACATTTCTTTTCTTTATAAATTTCCAGCTTCAGATATTTTGTTATAAGCAACAGAAAACGAACTACAACAATCACCAAAGCAAATAGCCAAATTAAAAGGTGAGCAAAAGTCCTAAATAAACATTCTTCCAAAGCACACCTACAAATGATCAACAGGTATATAAAAACCTGCTCACCATCACTCCTCATCATTGAGATACAAATCAAAACCACAATGAAGTATCACCTTATGCCAGTAAGAATAGCTATTGTCAAAAAGACAACATCGACAAGTGTTGCTGAGGATGTGGAGAAGAAGCTATCCTCTTTTGTACGCTGTTGGTGAGAATGTAAATTGGTGTGACCATAGTGGAAATCAGGATGAAAATTTCTCGAGAAATTACAAAACTTCTATGTGATCCAGCAGTTTCCCTTCTGGGTATATATCCAAAGGAAATGAAATCGGTATGTTGGAAAGATGTCTGCACTGCCACATTCACTGCAGCATTATTCACTATAGCTGTGATACAGAAACAACACGAATGTGAGTGGACTGATAAAGAAAGTGTGATATAGAGAGAAAATAGAATATTATTTTTTCCTTAAAAAAGGAAACTCGACTGGACGCGGTGGCTCACGCCTGTAATCCCAGCACTTTGGGCGGCCGACAGAGGTGGATTACCTGAGGTCAGGAGTTTGCGACCAGCCTGGCCAGTATGGTGAAACTCCTTCTTTACTAAAAATACAAAAAGTTAGCCAGGTGTGGTGGCGGGCGCCTGTAATTCCAGCTACTCTGGAGGTTGAGGCAGGAGAATCGCTTGAACCTGGGAGGCAGAGGTTGCAGTGAGCTGAGATCATGCCATTGCACTCCAGCCTGGGCTACAAGAGTGAAACTCCATCTCAAACAAACAAACAAATGAACAAAAAACCAAAACTCTTCCATTTGTGACAACACGGATGAAGTTGAAGGACATTATGTTGAATGAAATAAGCCAGTCACAGAAAGACAATTACTGCGTGATCTCACTTATATGTGAAATCTTAAAAAGTCAAACTCATAAAAGCAGAGAGTAAAATGATCATTTCCTGGGGCCAGGGGATGGGGAAAATGAGGAGACATTGGTCAAAGGGTTCAGTGATGCAGGATAAATACATTCTGGAGATCTAATGTACTTCAGGGTGACTATAGAAAAATGAATAAACAACAATCACCAGGAAAGGTAATTATATAGGTAAGTATAAAAGACAGTATAATTGGATATTTTTCTACTTTTTTGCCTTAACTGATTTAAAAGTCATTGCATAAGATCATAAGTATATAATTATATTATTGGGCCCAAAATCTATATGAATATAATGTTTTTAAGATATTATCACACAGAAGGTGGGGAGAACAAAGCTATATTAGAACAAAGAAATGATACCAAATGCTAAGTCAATTTCACAGGAAGAAATGAAAGAGCCTGCAATGATAGGTGAAGAGGTTAACATATAAATCTCTTTAGATATGCACTTCCACTCTGTTTATCTCTCAATTCCTTTAAGCAGCACAGAATTACATAAAGTAAAAATTAGAATGTATTGTTGGTTTTATAACAAACAACAACTGTATTACAAAATGAGTGTGGTGATTGGAGCTATGTAGGGTGAAGTTTCTATACCACACCAGATTCAGTTTATAGAAATAGGGAGGATGCTCTAGTAAGTTAATGTGTATTGTATATTGTAAACCCTATGACAAAATATGGCAAAATAAAGTCATTTCTAGATAAACAAAAGTTGATACATGTGTATTGTATATTGTAAACCCTATGACAAAAAGATGGCAAAATAAAGTCATTTCTACATACAGTCTTTTACTATATAATTCCATTTATATGAAATTCCAGAAAATTTATCAGTTTCCTCACAAAACTTATCAATTGTAACAGAAAGCAGAGCTTAGTTTCTGGGGCTTCGGTTAGGGCAGACATGGACTGCAAAGGGCTTGAGAAACGTTTAGGGATGATGGGACTCTTCTGTACCCTGACTGAGGCGGTGCTTATATGAGTACATACATTTGTCAAAACTCATCAAGTTGAACATTTTAAATAAGTGCATTTTATTGTATGAAAACTATACCTAATAAAATTGATGTAAAAAATTTATTAGACTCAGTTCCTTGAAGAAAGAGATGAAAAAAGTGGGTCCCAGCCTCAGATTTTCAGGACTCATGATCATGTGACCCATATTTAAATCTCCTAGAAATATAAATAGCACTGGGCACAGGGGACCTAAGGAGAGGCAAATGTGGAGACGGTTTCCAGGGGATCTTAGTCTACATGAAAAGCTGCATTCCTAGGTCTGTTTCCATGGGTGAACAGCAGGGCGGCCCTGGTGAGGACCCTGTGACCCAGATCAGACACTGGCAGAAAGCAAGGCTTTTGTTTTTCCCCTTCCCTTTGCTGCCCCTCTGTCCTCTTCCCTCTCCTTTCCTTCACACTCCCTTCTCCCGCTCCCTTTCCCTTTCCACCTCCTCTTCCTGTTTTCCTTGTCTCCCTTCCCCCGCCTCTCCTTCCCCCTCCCTTCATCCTCCCCATCCCTCCCTCCTTCTCTTGCTCTCCCTTCCTCTCCCCTCCCCTCTTCCTTACCCCATCCCTTTTTCAGCTCTCACTCCCCCTTCCCTTCTTCCTCCTTATCCTCCACCTCTTCCCTTCACCCTCCTTCTACTCATTCTTCTTCACTATACGCTCACTCAGGGACCTCAAATTGTAAGCACATTTTTTTTTTTTTTTTTTTTTTTGTATCTGATGGGTGACATTCCCCACGGAGCCAGTGACATCTGCTCTCATCATCACTGGGTGCGCTCCCCTGGGATGGAGCAGGCTCATCTGAAACACACAGGGCTTTAGTGTGCAGGCTTTGGGGTCGCTTCTGTCTGGCACAGGTGGAAAACGTCCATTCTCCCTCTGCTTTTTTCTGCTTCTTAGTCAGGGTTGAGGAAAACCATTATGGGAAATGTAAGAAGATGTGATTCTATAGTTGGACCAGCCAACTTACCAGAACCCAGCAGAGCCCTTAGTGAATTCAGAATTGATATACAGCTACAGGGATGTTGTAGCAGGCACCACGAGGCACCACGAGGTATTCTCTTGCTCTGACTACTTCTTGGAAGTGGCTTGAGTTTGGCTGCAGCCCCTACACTTTTCCAAAGTGACTGGACCATTTTGTGTACACCAGCAATGTATTAATGCTTCCTATGTTCTTCATCCTCACCAGCAATTGATGTTTTTAGTTTTTTTAAAAGCCATTCTTATAGATAAAGTGATATCTTTTTGTGGTTTTAATTGACATGTTCCTTATGGCTAAGGATATTAAGTATTTTCCTTGTGTCTACTGAGTATTCATATACTTTCTTTGACAAAGTGTTTGTTCACATCTTTTCCATTTTTTATAAAATTTGGGTCATTTATTTTTATTTTTTTTAATTAATTAATTATTATTATACTTTAAGTTGTAGGGTACATGTGCATAACGTGCAGGTTTGTTACATATGTATACTTGCGCCATGTTGGGGTGCTGCACCCATCAACTTATCATTTACATCAGGTATAACTCCCAATGCAATCCCTCCCCCCTCCCCCCTCCCCATGATAGGCCCCGGTGTGTGATGTTCCCCTTCCTGAGTCCAAGTGATCTCATTGTTCAGTTCCCACCTATGAGTGAGAACATGCGGTGTTTGGTTTTCTGTTCTTGTGATAGTTTGCTAAGAATGATGGTTTCCAGCTTCAGCCATGTCCCTACAAAGGACACAAACTCATCCTTTTTGATGGCTGCGTAGTATTCCATGGTGTATATGTGCCACATTTTCTTAATCCAATCTGTCACTGATGGACATTTGGGTTGATTCCAAGTCTTTGCTATTGTGAATAGTGCTGCAATAAACATACGTGTGCATGTGTCTTTATAGCAGCATAATTTATAATCCTTTGGGTATATCCCCAGTAATGGGATGCCTGGGTCATATGGTACATCTAGTTCTAGATCCTTGAGGAATTGCCATACTGTTTTCCATAATGGTTGAACTAGTTTACAATCCCACCAACAATGTAAAAGTGTTCCTATTTCTCTACATCCTCTCCAGCACCTGTTGTTTCCTGACTTTTTAATGATCGCCATTCTAACTGGTGTGAGATGGTATCTCATTGTGGTTTTGATTTGCATTTCTCTGATGGCCAGTGATGATGAGCATTTTTTCATGTGTCTGTTGGCTGTATGCATGTCTTCTTTTGAGAAATGTCTGTTCATATCCTTTGCCCACTTTTTGATGGGGCTGTTTGTTTTTTTCTTGTAAATTTGTTTGAGTTCTTTGTAGGTTCTGGATATTAGCCCTTTGTCAGATGAGTAGATTGCAAAAATTTTCTCCCATTCTGTAGGTTGCCTGTTCACTCTGATGGTAGTTTCTTTTGCTGTGCAGAAGCTCTTTAGTTTAATGAGATCCCATTTGTCAATTTTGGCTTTTGCTGCTATTGCTTTTGGTGTTTTAGACATGAAGTCTTTGCCCATGCCTATGTCCTGAATGGTACTACCTAGGTTTTCCTCTAGGATTTTTATGGTATTAGATCTAACATTTAAGTCTCTGATCCATCTTGAATTAATTTTCGTATAAGGAGTAAGGAAAGGATCCAGTTTCAGCTTTCTACTTATGGCTAGCCAATTTTCCCAGCACCATTTATTAAATAGGGAATCCTTTCCCCATTTCTTGTTTCTCTCAGGTTTGTCAAAGATCAGATGGCTGTAGATGTGTGGTATTATTTCTGAGGACTCTGTTCGGTTCCATTGGTCTATATCTCTGTTTTGGTACCAGTACCATGCTGTTTTGGTTACTGTAGCCTTGTGTATAGTTTGAAGTCAGGTAGAGTGATGCCTCCAGCTTTGTTCTTTTGACTTAGGATTGTCTTGGAGATGCGGGCTCTTTTTTGGTTCCATATGAACTTTAAAGCAGTTTTTTCCAATTCTGTGAAGAAACTCATTGGTAGCTTGATGGGGATGGCATTGAATCTATAAATTACCTTGGGCAGTATGGCCATTTTCACGATATTGATTCTTCCTATCCATGAGCATGGTATGTTCTTCCATTTGTTTGTGTCCTCTTTTATTTCACTGAGCAGTGGTTTGTAGTTCTCCTTGAAGAACTCCTTCACATCCCTTGTAAGTTGGATTCCTAGGTATTTTATTCTCTTTGAAGCAATTGTGAATGGAAGTTCATTCATGATTTGGCTCTCTGTTTGTCTGTTACTGGTGTATAAGAATGCTTGTGATTTTTGCACATTGATTTTGTACCCTGAGACTTTGCTGAAGTTGCTTATCAGCTTAAGGAGATTTTGGGCTGAGACAATGGGGTTTTCTAAATATACAATCATGTCATCTGCAAACAGGGACAATTTGACTTCTTCTTTTTCTAACTGAATACCCTTGATTTCTTTCTCTTGCCTAATTGCCCTAGCCAGAACTTCCAACACTATGTTGAATAGGAGTGGTGAGAGAGGGCATCCCTGTCTTGTGCCAGTTTTCAAAGGGAATTTTTCCAGTTTTTGCCCATTCAGTATGATATTGGCTGTGGGTTTGTCATAAATAGCTCTAATTATTTTGAGGTACGTTCCATCAATACCGAAATTATTGAGCGTTTTTAGCATGAAGGGCTGTTGAATTTTGTCAAAAGCCTTTTCTGCATCTATTGAGATAATCATGTGGTTCTTGTCTTTGGTTCTGTTTATATGCTGGATTATGTTTATTGATTTGCGAATGTTGAACCAGCCTTGCATCCCAGGGATGAAGCCCACTTGATCATGGTGGATTAGCTTTTTGATGTGTTGCTGAATCCGGTTTGCCAGTATTTTATTGAGGATTTTTGCATCGATGTTCATCAGGGATATTGGTCTAAAATTCTCTTTTTTTGTTGTGTCTCTGCCAGGCTTTGGTATCAGGATGATGTTGGCCTCATAAAATGAGTTAGGGAGGATTCCTCTTTTTCTATTGATTGGAATAGTTTCAGAAGGAATGGTACCAACTCCTCCTTGTAACTCTGGTAGAATTCAGCTGTGAATCCATCTGGTCCTGGACTTTTTTTGGTTGGGAGGCTATTAATTATTGCCTCAATTTCAGAGCCTGCTATTGGTCTTTTCAGGGATTCAACTTCTTCCTGGTTTAGTCTTGGAAGAGTGTAAGTGTCCAGGAAATTATCCATTTCTTCTAGATTTTCCAGTTTATTTGCGTAGAGGTGTTTATAGTATTCTCTGATGGTAGTTTGTATTTCTGTGGGGTCGGTGGTGATATCCCCTTTATCATTTTTAATTGTGTCGATTTGATTCTTCTCTCTTTTCTTCTTTATTAGTCTTGCTAGTGGTCTGTCAATTTTGTTGATCTTTTCAAAAAAACCAACTCCTGGATTCATTGATTTTTTGGAGGG
Source organism: Macaca mulatta (assembly GCF_049350105.2). Classification (NCBI taxonomy): domain Eukaryota; kingdom Metazoa; phylum Chordata; class Mammalia; order Primates; family Cercopithecidae; genus Macaca; species Macaca mulatta. Next base: position 81,799,472 of record NC_133408.1, read on the forward strand.
TTTTTTATGTCTCTATCTCCTTCGGTTCTGCTCTGATCTTAGTTTTTTCTTGCCTTCTGCTAGCTTTCGAATGTGTTTGCTCTTGCTTCTCTAGTTCTTTTAATTGCGATGTTAGAGTTTCAATTTTAGATCTTTCCTGCTTTCTCTTGTGGGCATTTAGTGCTATAAATTTCCCTCTACACTCTGCTTTAAATGTGTCCCAGAGATTCTGGTATGTTGTATCTTTGTTCTCATTGGTTTCAAAGAACATCTTTATTTCTGCCTTCATTTCGTTATGTACCCAGTAGTCATTCAGGAGCAGGTTGTTCAGTTTCCATGTCATTGAGCGGTTTTGATTGAGTTTCTTAGTCCTGAGTTCTAGTTTGATTGCACTGTGGTCTGAGAGACAGTTTGTTATAATTTCTGTTCTTGTATATTTGCTGAGGAGTGCTTTACTTCCCATTACGTGGTCAATTTTGTAGTAAGTACGATGTGGTGCTGAAAAGAATGTATATTCTGTTGATTTGGGGTGGAGAGTTCTATAGATGTCTATTAGGTCTGCTTGCTGCAGAGATGAGTTCAATTCCTGGATATCCTTGTTAACTTTTTGTCTCGTTGATCTGTCTAATGTGGAGAGTGGAGTGTTGAAGTCTCCCATTATTATTGTATGGGAGTCTAAGTCTCTTTGTAAGTCTCTAAGGACTTGCTTTATGAATCTGGGTGCTCCTGTATTGGGTGCATATATATTTAGGATAGTTAGCTCTTCCTGTTGAATTGATCCCTTTACCATTATGTAATGGCCTTCTTTGTCTCTTTTGATCTTTGATGGTTTAAAGTCTGTTTTATCAGAGACTAGTATTGCAACCCCCGCTTTTTTTTGTTCTCCATTTGCTTGGTAAATCTTCCTCCATCCCTTTATTTTGAGTCTATGTATGTCTCTGCGTGTGAGATGGGTCTCCTGAATACAGCAGACTGATGGGTCTTGACTCTTTATCCAGTTTGCCAGTCTGTGTCTTTTAATTGGAGCATTTAGTCCATTTATATTTAAGGTTAAGATTGTTATGTGTGAACTTGATCCTGCCATTATGATATTAACTGGTTATTTTGCTCGTTAGTTGATGCAGTTTCTTCCTAGCCTCGATGGTCTTTACATTTTGGCATGTTTTTGCAATGGCTGGTACCGGTTGTTCCTTTCCATGTTTAGTGCTTCCTTCAGGGTCTCTTGTAAGGCAGGCCTAGTGGTGACAAAATCTCTAAGCATTTGCTTATCCGTAAAGGATTTTATTTCTACTTCACTTATGAAACTTAGTTTGGCTGGATATGAAATTCTGGGTTTAAAATTCTTTTCTTTAAGAATGTTGAATATTGGCCCCCACTCTCTTCTGGCTTGTAGAGTTTCTGCCGAGAGATCTGCTGTTAGTCTGATGGGCTTCCCTTTGTGGGTAACCTGACCTTTCTCTCTGGCTGCCCTTAAGATTTTTTCCTTCATTTCAACTTTGGTGAATCTGGCAATTATGTGTCTTGGAGTTGCTCTTCTCGAGGAGTATCTTTGTGGCGTTCCCTGTATTTCCTGGATTTGAATGTTGGCCTGCCCTACTAGGTTGGGGAAGTTCTCCTGGATGATATCCTGAAGAGTGTTTTCCAACTTGGTTCCATTTTCCCCCTCACTTTCAGGCACCCCAATCAGACGTAGATTTGGTCTTTTTACATAATCCCATACTTCTTGCAGGCTTTGTTCATTTCTTTTTCTTCCTTTTTCTTTAGGTTTCTCTTCTCGCTTCATTTCATTCATTTGATCCTCAATCGCTGATACTCTTTCTTCCAGTTGATCGATTCGGTTACTGAAGCTTGTGCATTTGTCACGTATTTCTCGTGTCATGGTTTTCATCTCTTTCATTTCGTTTAGGACCTTCTCTGCATTAATTACTCTAGCCATCAATTCTTCCACTTTTTTTTCAAGATTTTTAGTTTCTTTGCGCTGGGTACGTAATTCCTCCTTTAGCTCTGAGAAGTTTGATGGACTGAAGCCTTCTTCTCTCATCTCGTCAAAGTCATTCTCTGTCCAGCTTTGATCCGTTGCTGATGATGAGCTGCGCTCCTTTGCCGGGGGAGATGCGCTCTTATTTTTTAAATTTCCAGCTTTTCTGCCCTGCTTTTTCCCCATCTTTGTGGTTTTATCTGCCTCTGGTCTTTGATGATGGTGATGTACTGATGGGGTTTTGGTGTAGGTGTCCTTCCTGTTTGATAGTTTTCCTTCTAACAGTCAGGACCCTCAGCTGTAGGTCTTTTGGAGATTGCTTGAGGTCCACTCCAGACCCTGTTTGCCTGGGTATCAGCAGCAGAGGCTGCAGAAGATAGAATATTGCTGAACAGCATGTGTACCTGTCTGATTCTTGCTTTGGAAGCTTCCTCTCAGGGGTGTACTCCACCCTGTGAGGTGTGGGGTGTCAGACTGCCCCTAGTGGGGGATGTCTGCCAGTTAGGCTACTCAGGGGTCAGGGACCCACTTGAGCAGGGAGTCTGTCCCTTCTCAGATCTCAACCTCCGTGTTGGGAGATCCACTGCTCTCTTCAAAGCTGTCAGACAGAGTCGTTTGCGTCTGCAGAGGTTTCTGCTACGTTTGTTATTGTTTACTGTGCCCTGTCCCCAGAGGTGGAGTCTACAGAGACAGGCAGGTTTCCTTGAGCTGCTGTGAGCTCCTCCCAGTTCGAGCCTCCCAGCAGCTTTGTTTACCTACTTAAGCCTCAGCAATGGCGGGCGCCCCTCCACCAGCCTCGCTGCTGCCTTGCCGGTAGATCACAGACTGCTGTGCTAGCAATGAGGGAGGCTCCGTGGGTGTGGGACTCTCCCGGCCAGGTGTGGGATATGATTTCCTGGTGTGCCTGTTTGCTTAAAGCGCAGTATTGGGGTGGGAGTTACCCGATTTTCCAGGTGTTGTGTGTCTCAGTTCCCCTGGCTAGGAAAAGGTATTCCCTTCCCCCTTGCGCTTCCCAGGTGAGGCAATGCCTCGCCCTGCTTCAGCTCTCGCTGGTCAGGCTGCAGCAGCTGACCAGCACCGATCGTCTGGCACTCCCCAGTGAGATGAACCCAGTACCTCAGTTGAAAATGCAGAAATCACCGGTCTTCTGTGTCGCTTCCGCTGGGAGTTGGAGACTGGAGCTGTTCCTATTCGGCCATCTTGCTCCGCCCAAATTTGGGTCATTTTAAAAAAAGGTTTGAGTTTTAACAGTTTTTTATATATTCTGTATACAAATTCATTATTAGATATGTGATTTGCAAATGTATTCTTCCAGTCTGTGGCTTGTCTTTTCATCTTTTAGACAGTATCTTTCACAGAGCAAAGGTTTTATACTTTGATGAAGTATAACTTAACATTGTTTTTCTTTTACTGCTCATGCTTTATGTATTATATCTGTTACATTATGTAGTATATAGCTTGTTACTCTTTGTTTAACCCAATGTCACAAACTAGAATCAACATTTCTAATTAAATTTTTATAATCCGTCTTGAATTAATTTTCATGATAAGGTGTTAGATGTGGCTCAAAATATACTTATTAGAATCTGGATGCTTCTAGATTTAAAAACAATTATTGAAGTGAAATTCACATAACATACAAATAACCATTTTGAAGTGAACAATTAGTTGCACTGAATATATCTTCAGTGGCAAACAAATACCACATTTGTCTAGTTTTAAAACATTTCCATCACTTCAAACTAAAACCCACCACACTGTAAGCAGATTTTTTTTTTTTCTCTCTTCCTCCAAGTCCCTGGCAACCATTACTCTGAGTTCTGACTCCATAGACCTATATATTCTGGATATATCATAAAAATGGAATCATACAATATGTGATCTTTTGTGTCTGGCTATTTCCATTGCTAAGAAAAATGCTTTTTGAGATTCATCTGTATTGCATCCTTTATCACTGCTTAATTCCTTTTGATGGTTGGATAATAACATTCTACCGTACCTGCTTATGTGTTCATCTTTGGATGGACATTTGGGCTGTTTTCACCACATTAAAAGTGTTGCTATATACATTTGTGTACCTGATTTTCTTTGAGTACCTGCTTTCTGTTTTGTGGGATCTGTGTATAAGACTGGAATTGAGGGGTTATATTGTAATTTCATTTAACATTTTGAGAAACCACTAAACTGTTTTCCACAAGAGCTGAACATTTTACACGTCCACTATCAATACACAAGAGTTCCAATTTCACTTCCTCATCAACAGTTGTTATTTTCTAATGTCTTATAACCATCATCATTGTATTAGAAATTCTAACAGAGCAGTTAGGCAGAGATAAATTAATAAATAGCATAGAGAATAGACAGGAAGAAGTCCTAATAGGTTAATAGGTTAATAGTGGATAATGGGTTAATGGGGTTGTTTGTTTTTTTCTTGTAAATTTGTTTGAGTTCTTTGTAGGTTCTGGATATTAGCCCTTTGTCAGATGAGTAGATTGCAAAAATTTTCTCCCATTCTGTAGGTTGTCTGTTCACTCTGATGGTAGTTTCTTTTGCTGTGCAGAAGCTCTTTAGTTTAATGAGATCCCATTTGTCAATTTTGGCTTTTGTTGCCGTTGCTTTTGGTGTTTTAGACATGAAGTCCTTGCCCATGCCTATGTTCTGAATGGTATTACCTAGATTCTCTTCAAGGGTTTTTATGGTATTAGGTCTAACATTTAAGTCTCTGATCCATCTTGAATTAATTTTCGTATAAGGAGTAAGGAAAGGATCCAGTTTCAGCTTTTTACTTATGGCTAGCCACTTTTCCCAGCACCATTTATGAAATAGGGAATCCTTTCCCCATTTCTTGTATTTGTCAGGTTTGTCAAAGATCTGATGGCTGTATATGTGTGGTATTATTTCTGAGGGCTCTGTTCTGTTCCATTGGTCTATATCTCTGTTTTGGTACCAGTACCATGCTGTTTTGGTTACTGTAGCCTTGTAGTATAGTTTGAAGTCAGGTAGAGTGATGCCTCCAGCTTTGTTCTTTTGGCTTAGGATTGTCTTGGAAATGCAGGCTCTTTTTTGGTTCCATATGAACTTTAAAGCAGTTTTTTCCAATTCTGTGAAGAAACTCATTGGTAACTTGATGGGGATGGCATTGAATCTATAAATTACTTTGGGCAGTATGGCCATTTTCACAATATTGATTCTTCCTATCCATGAGCATGGTATGTTCTTCCATTTGTTTGTGTCCTCTTTTATTTCACTGAGCAGTGGTTTGTAGTTCTCCTTGAAGAACTCCTTCACATCCCTTGTAAGTTGGATTCCTAGGTATTTTATTCTCTTTGAAGCAATTGTGAATGGGAGTTCATTCATGATTTGGCTCTCTGTTTGTCTGTTATTGGTGTATAAGAATGCTTGTGATTTTTGCACATTAATTTTGTATCCTGAGACTTTGCTGAAGTTGCTTATCAGCTTAAGGAGATTTTGGGCTGAGACGATGGGGTTTTCTAAATATACAATCATGTCATCTGCAAACAGGGACAATTTGACTTCTTCTTTTTCTAACTGAATACCCTTGATTTCTTTCTCTTGCCTAATTGCCCTAGCCAGAACTTCCAACACTATGTTGAATAGGAGTGGTGAGAGAGGGCATCCCTGTCTTGTGCCAGTTTTCAAAGGGAATGCTTCCAGTTTTTGCCCATTCAGTAAAATATTGGCTGTGGGTTTGTCATATATAGCTCTTATTATTTTGAGATATGTTTCATCAATACCAAATTTATTGAGAGTTTTTAGCATGAAGGGCTGTTGAATTTGTCAAAGGCCTTCTCTGCATCTATTGAGATAATCATGTGGTTTTTGTCTTTGGTTCTGTTTATATGCTGGATTACATTTATTGATTTGCATATGTTGAACCAGCCTTGCATCCTGGGGATGAGGCCCATTTGATCATGGTGAATAAGTTTTTGATGCGCTGCTGGATTTGTTTTGCCAGTATTTTATCGAGGATATTTGTATTGATGTTCATCAGGGATATTGGTCTAAAATTCTTTTTTTGTTGTGTCTCTGCCAGGCTTTGGTATCAGGATAATGTTGGCCTCATAAAATGATTTAGGGAGGATTCCCTCTCTTTCTATTGATTGGAATAGTTTCAGAAGGAATGGTACCAACTCCTCCTTGAACCTCTGGTAGAATTCTGCTGTGAATATGTGTGGTCCTGGCTTTTTTTTGGTTGTCAGGCTATTAATTATTGCCTCAATTTCAGAGCCTGCTATTGGTCTATTCAGGGATTCAACTTCTTCCTGGTTTAGTCTTGGGAGAGTATATGTGTCCAGGAATTTATCCATTTCTTCTAGGTTTTCTAGTTTATTTGCATAGAGGTGTTTATAGTATTCTCTGATGGTAGTTTGTATTTCTGTGGGGTGGTGGTGATAGCCCCTTTATCTTTTTATTTATTTATTTATTTTTGAGACGGAGTCTTGCTCTGTTGCCCAGGCTGGAGTGCGGTGGCACGATCTTGGCTCCCCCAAGCTCTGTCTCCCGGGTTGCGTCTAGTTGATTCTTCTGTCTTTTCTTCTTTATTATTCTTGCTAGCAGTCTATCAATTTTGTTGATCCTTTCAAAAAACTAGCTCCTGCATTCATTGATTTTTTGAAGGGTTTTTTGTGTCTCTATCTCCTTCAGTTCTGCTCTGATCTTAGTTATTTCTTGCCTTCTGCTCGCTTTTGAATGTGTTTGCTCTTGCTTCTCTAGTTCTTTTCATTGAGATATTAGAGTGTCAATTTTAGATCTTTCCTGCTTTCTCTTGTGGGCATTTAGTGCTATAAATTTCCCTCTACACACTGCTTTGAATGTGTCTCAGTGATTCTGGTATGTTGTATCTTTGTTCTCATTGGTTTCAAAGAACATCTTTATTTCTGCCTTCAGTTTGTTATGTACCCAGTAGTCATTCAGGAGAAGGTTGTTCAGTTTCCATGTCATTGAGCGGTTTTGATTGAGTTTCTTAGTCCTGAGTTCTAGTTTGATTGCACTGTGGTCTGAGAGACAGTTTGTTATAATTTCTGTTCTTGTACATTTGCTGAGGAGTGCTTTACTTCCAACTATGTGGTCAATTTTGGAATAAGTGCGATGTGGTGCTGAAAAGAATGAATATTCTGTTGATTTGGGGTGGAGAGTTCTGTAGATGTCTATTAGGTCTGCTTGCTGCAGAGTTGAGTTCAATTCCTGGATATCCTTGTTAACTTTCTGTCTGGTTGATCTATCTAATGTTGACAGTGGGGTGTTAAATTCTCCCATTATTATTGTATGGGAGTCTAAGTCCCTTTGTAAGTCTCCAAGGACTTGCTTTATGCATCTGGGTGCTCCTGTATTGGGTGCATATATATTTAGGATAGTTAGCTCTTCTTGTTGAATTGATCCCGTTACCATTATGTAATGGCCTTCTTTGTCTCTTTTGATCTTTGATGGTTTAAAGTCTGTTTTATCAGAGACTAGGATTGCAACCCCCACTTTTTTTTGTTCTCCATTTGCTTGGTAGATCTTCCTCCATCCCTTTATTTTGAGCCTATGTGTGTCTCTGCATGTGAGATGGGTCTCCTGAATACAGCAAACTGATGGATCATGACTCTTTATCCAATTTGCCAGTCTGTGTCTTTTAATTGGAGCATTTAGTCCATTTACATTTAAGGTTAATATTGTGATGTGTGAACTTGATCCTGTCATTATGATATTAGCTGGTTATTTTGCTCGCTAGTTGATGCGGTTTCTTCCTAGCATCGATGTTCTTTACATTTGGCTTCCCTTTGTCGGTAACCCAACCTTTCTCTCTGGTTGGGTTAACATTTTTTAGCTGCCCTTAATATTTTTTCCTTCATTTCAACTTTGATGAATCTGACAATTATGTGTCTTGGAGTTGCTCTTCTCGAGGAGTGTCTTTGTGGCATTCTCTATATTTCCTGAATTTGAATGTTGGCCTGCCTTTCTAGGTTGGGGAAGTTCTCCTGGATAATATCCTGCAGAGTGTTTTCCACTTGGTTCCATTGTCCCTGTCACTTTCAGGCACACAAATCAGATGTAGATTTGGTCTTTTCACATAATCCCATATTTCTTGGATGCTTTGTTCATTTCTTTTTACTCTTTTTTCTCTAAACTTCTCTTCTCGCTTCATTTCATTCATTTGATCTTCAATCATTGATACTCTTTCTTCCAGTTGATTGAGTTGGTTACTGAAGCTTGTGCATTTGTCACGTAGTTCTCTTATCATGGTTTTTATCTCTATCAGTTCATTTATGGACTTCTCTGCATTGGTTATTCTAGTTATCCATTCTTCTATTCTTTTTTCAAGGTTTTCAGTTTCTTTGCACTGGGTAGGTAGTTCCTCCTTTAGCTCTGAGAAGTTTTATCAATTAAAGCCTTCTTCGCTCAAGTCGTCAAAGTCGTTCTCCGTCCCACTCTGTTCCGTTGCTGGCGATGAGCTGTATTCCTTTGGAGGGGGAGATGGGCTCTTATTTTTTGAATTTCCAGCTTTTCTGCCCCACTTTTTCCCCATCTTTGTGGTTTTATCTGCCTTTGGTCTTTGATGATGGTGATGTACTGAGAGGGTTTTGGTGTGGGTGTCCTTTCTGTTTGTTAGTTTTCCTTCTAACAGTCAGGACTCTCAGCTGCAGGTCTGTTGGGGTTTGCTTGAGGTCCACTCCAGACCCTGTTTGCCTGGGTATCAGCAGCAGAGGCTGCAGAAGATAGAATATTGCTGAACAGCAAGTGTTGCTGTTTGATTCTTGCTCTGGAAGCTTTGTCTCAGAGGTATATCCAGCTGTGTGAGGTGTGAGGTGTCAGTCTGCACCTAGTAAAGGATGTCTCCCAGTTAGGCTACTCCAGGTTCAGGGACCCACTTGAGCAGGCAGTCTGTCTGTTCTCAGATCTCAACCACCGTGCTGGGAGAACCACTGCTCTCTTCAAAGCTGTCAGACAGGGACATTTACATCTGCAGAGGTTTCTGCTGCTTTTTGTTTAGCTATGCTCTGTCCCCAGGGGTGGAGTCTACAGAGGCAGGCAGGCCTCCTTGAGCTGCAATGGGCTCCACCCAGTTCAAGCTTTGTTTACCTACTTAAGCCTCAGCAATGGTGGGCGCCCCTCCCCCAGCCTCACTGCCACCTTGCAGTTAGATCTCAGACTGCTGTGCTAGCAATGAGAGAGGCTCCATGGACTTGGGACCCTCTGGGCCAGTTGTGGGATATAATCTCCTGGTGTGCCATTTGCTAAGACCCTTGGTAAAGCACAGTCTTAGGGTGGGAGTTACCCAATTTTCCAGGTGTTGTGTCTCAGTTTCCCTTGGCTAGGAAAAGGAATTCCCTTCTGCCTTCCACTTCCCAGGTGAGGCAATGCCTTGCCCTGTTTCAGCTCTCGCTGGTTGGGCTGCACCCAATGACCAGCACTGATTGTCCGACATGTTACAGTGAGATGAACCCAGTACCTCAGTTGAAATGCAGAAATCACTCCTCTTCGTCGTTCACACTGGGAGCTGGAGGCTGGAGCTGTTCCTGTTCGGCCATCTTGGGTTCCCCCCGCAAATACCATCTTATAACCCATTATTTTAAGCTGATAAAAACATGGTTTGCATAAATAGATAAGAAAAATAAAACCTAATAAAGACTCTACACTTTACCTTTTCTCCTCAAGTTTTGACTTTTTGCTACTTCTATTTATATCTTATTATACTGTCTACGTCTTGAAACATTGTTGTAATTATCATTTTTGATTATTTGTTTAGTCTGTCTACTTAAGAGTAGTTTACACATCACAGTTACAGTGTTACAAATTCCAGTTGTTGGTCACCTACTATTACCAATGAGTTTTGTACCTTCAGATGATTTCTCATTGCTCATTAAAGTCCTTTTCTTTCTGACTGAAATATTCACTTTAGCATTTCTTGTAGTACAGGTCTGATGTTAATGAAATCCCTCAGCTTTTGTTTGTCTGGGAAAGTCTTTATTTTCCTTTCATATTTGAAGGATATTTTTGCTGGATATGCTATTCTAGGGTAAAAATTTTTTTTCCTTCAACATTTCAAATATGTCATGCCAATATCTTTTGGGTCTGCTACCTGACATACTGGAGATCCACTGTATATTAATTTGTTTCTTTTTTCTTGCTGTTTTAGGATCCTTTCTTTATCCTTGACTTTTGGGATTTTGATTATTACATGCCTTGAGGGTAGTCATCTATGGATTAAATCTGCTGGGTATTCTATAACCTTCTTCTACTTGAATATTGAGATCTTTCTCTATGTTTGGAAAGTTCTTTGTTATTATCTCTTTGAATAAACTTTCTTCTCCTATCTTTCTCTTTAATTCCAATAACTCTTAGATTTGCCCTTTTGAGGCTATCTTCTAGATCCCGTAGGTGTGCTTCATTGTTTTTTATTGTTTTTTCTTTTGTCTTCTCTAAGCTTACAAATTGTTTCTTTTGTTTCATCAATTCTACTCTCAAGACTCTGATGCATTCTTCAATATGCCAATTGCATTTTTCAGTTCCAGAACTGCTTGATTATTTTAAATTATTTCAATTTCATTGTTAAATTTATCTGATAGAATTCTGAATTCTTTCTCTGTGTTTTGAGTTTATTTGAGTTTCCTCAAAATAGCTATTTTCAATTCTGTCTGAAAGGTCACATCTTTGTTTCTCCGGGATTGGTCCCTGATGTCTTATTTGACTAATTTAGTGAGGTCATATTGTGTTGAATGCACTTGATACTTGTAGATATTTGTTGGTGTCTGGGCATTGAAGTGTTAGGTATTTACTGTAGTCTTCACAGTCCAGGGTTGTTTGTACTCATCCTTCTTGGGATGTCTTTCCAGGTGTTCCAAAATACTTAAGTGTTGTGATCTGTGCTGTGTCTGCATTAGGGGGCTCCCAAAGCCCAGTAATGCTGTGGTTCTTGCAGACTCATGAGGTAACACCTTGAAGGTCTTGGACAAAGTCTAGAAGAAATCTCTGGATTACCAGTCAGAGTCTCTTGTTCTCTTCTGTTACTTTCTACTACACAAATGGAGTCTCTCTCTGTTTTGAGCTGCCCGGAGCTAGGGGTGTACTGACATAAGCACCCCTGTGGCCACCACCACCAGGACTGTGTTGGGTCAGACCTGAAGCTAACACAGGACTGGGTCTCACTCAAGGCTTGCTGGAACCATTCCTTGGCTACCACCTATGTTCTCTCAAGGCCTTGGGGCTCTATCACCAGCAGGTGGCAAAGCCAGCCAGGCCTGTGTCCTTTCCTTCAGGGCAGCGAGTTCCCTGGCCAGGTCCAGATATGCTGTTGAGGAGCCAGGGATGAGGGTCAAAAAACTTAAGTTTCCCTGGTATTCTATTGTACTGGAGCTGTGCTGGTAATCAAACCACAAGATGTAGTCCTTCCAACTCTTCCCTCCCATTTCCAAAGGCAGAGGAGCCTCACACCATGGCTGTTGCCACTACAGGCCCATAGAGAATACTGCCAGACTACTATTAATGTTTCCTTAAGATTGGAGGGCTTTGCAGTCAGCTTGTGGTGAAGGGTGATTGATGTGGGACTCACCGTTCAGGGCAGTGGGCTCCTCTTTGGCCTAGAGCAGGTCTAGAAATACCATCTAAGAGCCAAGGTCTGGATACCTTGGCTCAGGTACCTAAAGAGCCTGTTTGGTGTTCTACCCCCCTGCGGCAGAGATGGTACCTAAGGTGCAAGACAAAGTCTCCTTTACGTGTTCCTCCACTTTTCTCAAGGAGAAACAATCTTGTCCCATAGTCACCACAGCTGGGAAGGTTCTGAGTCTCACCTGAAGCCAACAAGTTTCAGGATCTCATTCAAAGCTCATGATGTACTACATAGGTATCAGCTGGTTATTCAAGGTGCAAGGGCTCTTCAGTTAGCCACTGATGAATCCTGCCAGGACTGGGCTATTCTCTTCAAGGAAGTGGGTTCCCTTCTGTCCCACAATGTGTCTAAAAATGTTGGTCAGGAGCTAAGGCCTGAAAAGGGGGCCTCATGACACTGACCAGTGTCCTATCTTGCTGTAGCTAAGCTGATATCCAAGATACAAGACAAATGCCTCCTCATTCTTCCATTTCCTCTCTTTAAGCAGAAGCAAGGGGTCTATATTGGAGCCATGAGCTCTGCGGCCTGGGGATCGAGGAGGCGTGGAACCAGCACTCCCTCATCTGCCCTGACTGGTGTCTCAGTACATCATGTGCTGCTCCCTGCCCCAGTCCACTGGCTCTGAACTCAGTTCAGCACTAAGACTTGCCTAGGAGTTGCAGTTCTTGTGGCCTAGATGCCCTTCAAGCTTACTTAGTGTCCCAGAGCACTCCAGCCCAAGGTGGTGATGCTTGCAGGAACTCAAGTTCTGACAGGATGGATGATTCCCCTCTGGCTAGGACTAGTTGAAAGGCTTTCTCTGTAGGTGGGCAACAGCTGAGTTTGGTCCAATTGTGCTTTCTGCTATAACAGAGCAGCACTGAGTTAAATGCAATGTCTCACACCTGCTGCACTCTCTCTTTCCCAAGTGGACATATTCTCTCTCTGTGCTGCAAAGCCACTGCCAAAGGATGAGGGAGGGGAGACATAGATGACTCAAGACTGTTTTTCCTACCTCTTTGGTGCCTCTTTCAGTGATATGAAGTTAAAACCAGATACTGTGAGTGCTCACCTGATTGTTCTTATGAAGGTTTTCTTTTGTGTGTGTAGATAGTTGTTAAATAGGTGTCCTTGTTGGGGAGATGATAAGTGGAGCATTCTATTCCGCCATCTTGCTCCACCTCTCCCCTCATTATTCTTTTTCATGTATTCTACATCCTAGTTACACTAGCTTTTTTTAGACTTTCCCAAACTTTGCTGCCCCCTTTTGTTCACAGATGCTCTTGCATCAACATGGCCAAATCAAGAGACCCTTTCTCCAGAGTCTTCCATTTTCTCTTCATTAGAATTAAGCATCTTTTCCTATCAACTTTTCTGGGCCACAGTGTGTTCATCAGGTGTTAACATGTTAGTTTCATGAGTTTGCTCCTTGAGTCACTACATATTATTTATTGTTGTATCCTTTAAATGCTTGACAGAACTGCTAGGCTCGGTGAATGTGTGCTGCCTTGAATAAGCAGAAGAAAATAATGAACAAGGTTGACTTCTGTTAGAGGAAGGAGACATGCATTCATAAAACAAAGGCACTAGGAGACAGCAAAAATAACATAGTAATGTGGTGATAATCATGTACCAAGAACATAATGTATATCATGTACCAAGAACATAAGGTTGTGTTTTATGACATGAGAAAATGGGAAGTTCATTTAACAAACATTTATTAACCATTTGTTTTGTGCCAGACATAGTGCTAGGAATAAATCAGGTATGATCCCTGCCCTCATAGAACAAGGTAGGAGGTTAATCAGTCATTCACCTTAATCAGTAAATGCTCATTGAGCACCAAATGTTAAGGATCTCACAGGTACCATCCTCTAATCTGATGGAGTTTAGAGTCCTGTGGTTTAAATAGTCATTATATATTATTGGCAAGTCCTTCATACTAGAGGTAAGATTTTTGGTGACCTTGAGGTGTTTTGAAGTTATAAATATGGTTGTTTCTCTTTTATATATTTATTTTTTTAGACTTAGAATTAACAAACTCAGGACTTAGAGTGGAGTTTGAGAGAAAGCAGAAGCATAACCCCTCACTCCCAGAAGGAATTGGGATTAGGACAGTTGAGTCAATATTGTTGCAAGCGTTAGAAAGCAGAGACATGTACTTGTGAAGAGCATGATATGACTACGTGGATCATCAGGGTTATTGTGGACTTTGGAATCTAGATGAGCCGTGATAAAACAGTGCCTTGGGGACATTGGTTTTATGTTTCATAGAATGCGCTACATGTAAACAGTGTTCTATGCATGAAGATCAGTTGTGAAATAATGAGCCATGAGAGAATGTTTCAGACAAATAAAATAAAAGTCCTTGAAAACACATTGTAATGTATGATTATGAAATTTGAAGAGTATACTATGGAGTCTTAAAAGCTGAAGACTTAAGCAGTTTAGGGGCATAAGGCTCTGATCTCTATAAGTGTGAGGTTAAGGAGGACTTGAGGAGGAAGTGAAAGCTCCTAGCATGTCTCCATTACCAGTCCCCTGCCTGTCTCTCCTGTCTCAACTCTCATAGCAATAGAGATCAGATTTTAAATTTTGACCATGCCCAATTAGTTTAGTTTCCCAAGGTCATCGTGTAATTTCTACCATTGATTATCTGGTCACATATCTCCTGAGATCACCTTCTCATTTCGTAACTAGAAACTCTTATTGAACATTTAGACTGTTTTGTGACTAGCACTCTCTAAAGTCTTTTCTCATATTCCAGGGAATAATTGATGATGCCGAATCTGTATTCATTTTTACCCTGTATTGAATTATATCATTAACATTCTGATACCTTATTGCAACTATTTGTTTGTATATGTTCCTTGCTCACTAGAGTATAACTATGAAGACAGGGATACTTTCACTGGATGCATTTTTATAATTTCAACAATTAGCATAGTGCCTGGACAACTGGAAATATCTCCCTTTTTGTTGTATAAAATAATAAATGAGTCACAGCTTGGATGACCAGTTTTGTTTTGGGAGGGTGGGTGTTTGGACAGTATACAAACTTCTTGGATGAGCTTGTTTGTAAAAATCCAGGGCTTATTACAGTTATGGCCTTTTGAAGAAATTCATTGTACTTTGAAAAAAAGAATTGGGCACACCATAAGACTTTCACACCTCGATAGACAATTAGTTCACTTTAGATGAATAAACAACATTTTTAAATGATATTGCTTGAGTACATTGATTTCTGGAGTCACTTTTGGCTCAATAAAATTATAGGTAAGTGGATAACTTTAGGGAAAGATACAATACTCAATTTTGGGGGGAGGTTTGCCAGTGATTAGTAGAAAGAGTAGCACAAAGGAAAAATATCATAGTTATGAGACTTCTTGCCCTGTCATAAGCATCCCAGTTGTAATAATGTTCTATTGTTGCTTACAGAAAAGATATTCCATGGTATGGCTGGATGCCCATGTGGGCCAGTGGCCAGCACATAGGGAACAAGTTGTTCTGTTCTACTTGCTTCAAGTAGCTTCTCTTACTCCAGTGGAAGAAAAAAAAAAGCCAACTAGGTCAGAGTGTATAACCAGAGACAAGCTGCTTATTAGCAATACAGGGAAAAGTAATTGTGCAACAGAGTAACGACAATGAAAATTAGTGCTCATCCCCAGGATTCAAGACCGTAGCCACTCAGAAATCACAGGGAGCTTCACATGCCATCTATCACAGCCAAGCATTTACAAGCCAATGTTAATATAAACAAGGTACTAAAGAAGAGTGTAAAACTGGACCTATTATATTAGATCCTGGAAAAAAGGATCTTGGGACAGAGGACAGGTGTGGATGAATAAAAAATTTGGCTTTTGGATGAGTTATATTTTTATTTTCTTTTTTATTGGGTTTTTAATGTTGTGTGTAATGAAATAAAATACAGAAGGACTAAAGGAGTTTTGTTCATTATTAGTCTATTAAGAAAAATACATGATATGTAAAAAAGATTTAATGTGTATCTTGGATACTTTTTCGAAATCTATACATTTATAGGAACCAATGAACCAAGAAGGCAGGCGGACTTGCAAGGCCTTCATTACCCTTTGCTATGAGGAGGCTTCAAGTGGGCAGCCTAGATTTTCTGATACAATTATTCTTTTTTTATCTCTTAAAATGCATACATCACAGACACACAAGAACACATAGCCACACACACACTCCTCAAAAGTAATGTGAACATTCGTTAACACGACTTACTGTCTTCTAGTTTGTCTACACCTAGAGCATAATCCTCCCTCAATATATTTGTCTCTCTGTCATCATCCTCAGATGGACTTAACGGTGGAGGAGTTAGTACCAAAAGCCTCAGGCTGCATTCTGGAATTTTCACCATTAGCCCAAGAGGGAAAAAAGAGTAACCTCTGTGTCTATCCTAGAGGCCTCCTCGTTGCAGACCAGACCTATGTGTGGATCCTGAGCATGCCTGCTGCCCCTTTGCTTCACCAGTCCTAGAGGAGTGAGCCAACTGCCAAACAGCATCCTTTAAAAATGTCCCCCTTTACCCTGACCCAAACCCTGATCCCACCTACCAAACTCCATGTAGCCAGCTGGAAGGCTGACTATGGGGAGAGAGAGAGAGAGAGAGAGAGAGAGAGAGAGGAAGGGCTGGCTTGAGCCTACCTCTTGTTTATATTGCATTACAATTCTTTTAAAAATTGGAGTTTTATGATATTTATAAATATTTCATTTACTGATTGATTTGAGGCAAAATCAACATGTCTTTTTTTCAACAATGGTTGTGTGAAGTCAGTTGTGTCAAGATGTATCCTCCTAGAGGCTCCCACAAGTTAACACTCTACTTCTTCAGAATGTAATTCTGAGTAAGTCAATTACTTAATGTCCACTTGTAGGTTTAATTTATTTATCTCACATTCATTTTATTACAGATGTGTTTTAAATGCAAGCTTATAAATGAGCACCTGAGCAACTGTGAAGCTGATTTGCTGTGCGCTGGTCACCAACTTGTCTGAGTTTGGTGAGACAGAACCCTCATGCCCAGAAAGTTACATGAAATGGATTCATTAAGTACAGATTGGCAAGAAGGGCCAACAGAGGCCTAGGATCCATTGTGAGCCGGTCCCCCAAAGCTTGAAAAAACTGCCCAGGGCAGATGGTGTCTCCTCTTTATGTGCCCCATTTGCACTGCAGTTTAGGGATGCTGAAAGGCAGCTCACCCTGGATTGTATACTCTGGGGGCTTGTGAACTGGGCTAAAGCATTGAACGACCTCCTATTTGGAGGAAGAGGGGCTGGAACAGAGCACAGATTGTTCTGGCCCGCTCCTTGCTAATTTTAGAATGTTGCATTCCCAGCATATCCTATAGTTATTCTTGAAAACTACAAGTAAAACAAAGGGAGAACTAGGTTGGTCCAAAATCCCCAGAAAATGGTGCTGCAGCAACCACATCCCATTTTCTAGACACCAGTCTCATTTCTTTCCCACTGTAAGTAAGCAGGATTACAAGGTCCCAGAGCTTCAGAGCTTCTCCTTAGTGTTGAGTATAGTATATTTTAGCATTCCTGGCCCTAGGATCCAGGCATCCCCAGAAATTCTGTATCCTTTCAGCCTTAATTCTGTGACTCTTATATGCTACATTTACTATGTATTACACATTTATTCATTTCCATGAAAATGAAACACAATAAAATAAAACAAAAATGTACAAAACACTTTTTGTTTATTGTGAAGTGAAGCCCATATAGAGAAAATATAAAGTAAAAAAAAAAAAATTCCCCAAACATCATAAATATACCGATCAATAAATCATCACAGGAGAACACTCACATAGCCATAACAAAAGTCAAACAATCAACACATTGCCGGAGCCTAGAGTCTGCACCTCCCAGTTGTGTCCTCTGGATCACTCCTCTTTTATCCTGAGTTCTATCATAGTAGTTCAGCTTTGCTTGTTTCTAAACTTTATTGCGCTTGAATAATACAGGATGCATTATTTTGTATGTGAATTATTTTACTTAATATTATCTCTTTAAGTCCCATCTAAATTATCCTACATCAAGGCAGTTTGTTTTTGTGACCAAGTACTATCTTATCACACAGGATAATAAATATACCACAATGTACTTATCTATTCTATTAATGTCTTTAGATGTTTGGGTTGGTTCCAAGATTGAGATGTTACAGATAACATTTGAATTAACATTTGTTTGTGTATTTCTTGATGCAAATGTGCATGCATTTCTCTAGAAGTGGATTACTGAGTCTTAGGAAATGTTTGCATTCAAATTTAGTGGTTAATGCAAAACCCTTTTCTAACGATAATGTAATTAATTCTTCCCAAAGTTTCTTTGTCATCTTATTGAAAACCAGTTTTTCGCTAATTGATGTTTATTTACCACTTATAATTTATTTTAATTATAGAATTACATATTTTAAGAGTTATAAAGGAGTTTGCAAACCAAGTAGCTGTACTTTTAATCCTGCATGTGAGGAAACCAAAATTCGAGGACAGAAATAAAATTTCTAAGTATGCCTTTTAATGTAAGTAGCTTTCATCTTCCCTGCTAGATTTCATTATTCTTGGATTTCTTCATAGCCTTTAATACCTGTGTGAAATAGTATGTAAGTACATTATGTGAATTTGGAAGGAAGGCATTTTCTTTGTAGAATTTTACTCATTGTGACCTGACAAGGCTCTTCTAGTTAGAAACTAAGTAAATCATACATATACATTTATCAGTGTTTTCATCAGATATCATCCTGACACATTCTTAACTTCAAATTTTGTATGTGTAACACAGTTTGAATTGCTTAACGTATAATTTTGTTAGGTTTTCCTGGTGGCATTTTTTCTCACTTACCTATTGTTTGTTCTCCAAAGTGAAAAACCCAAACTGTGGGAAAACCAATTATAATCATTTTCTTCACATTTATTTCTTTTCTGTACTTTGTTTTGTGGGTATCTCACTTAGGGAGAAATTTTATATATATATATATGTGTGTGTGTATATATATGTATAAAAATACATATATATTTAAAAAGTGGTTTTAGGACTTAATTAAGGACTTAATTTAGGACTTAATTAAGAGCAGTTAAAGTGTGGTTATAATGCTGAGAATATTTATTAATATAAGGGAAATTTAATTCAGCTTAACTATAAGCAAACTCTAGATTTTAGTTTCATGTTAGAATTAGATATTATTAAAAAACTATTTATATTGCAAGGAAAGCTATTTAGAAAGAGTTAATTTTTGTTGTTTTCTCTTTATGACACATTTATTTGACTTCTGATCTAATAGAACTTTTAGTCCATCCCTATTGAAGACAGCAATCATTGAACAACCAATAGAGTGATGACTATTGAAAGTGAAATGCTATAAAGAAACTCACTATTATAAATATCAAGTCCTGTAATAATGAGGGGGAAATCAAATAGTAAAAAGTTATTGATGAGGTTTCACCTTGACATACACAGAGCTTGGAAGTCATCCCTCTCATCCTTACACAAGAAAAAGTGGAATAAAGTAAAAATCAATGACTTTATTTAGACCCATTAGAGACTCTAGGTACCAGGGTGAGCTGTCTCCTTGAAATCTTGAGAGATAGGTGAATAGAGAATCAAATCTGAGACAAGCTTACCTGTGTGCCACTAGACTCATAGACTGGTATATAGATGGTAATTTTGACAAACTGCTGGAGGCTGAATGTGAACTAGTATGAGAGTGGGAAATTCCTGGGGGCCACAGTCTTAGGTTGTTCTTCATACTCTCCTGGGATTCATTGTTCATGCCTCTAAGAACACTACCATGTTCTCATGGTGAAAAGCTAATTAAAAAAATTCTCTTCTGTATCTAGCAGTGGGAGAGTTGAAGTAAATTACTGTGAATTACTCCCACATTCTATTCTGTGATACCTCTCTCCATTATGGAAAGACAAATTCTTAGCACGAAGTGCACCAAATTTGCTATAGCCTAAGACTGTCTCAGAAATCCTGTTTTTTTTTTTTTTTTTTTTTTCTATTAACCAAACACTTGCAGAGGAGAAAAACAGTGATGTTTATTGTTTATCCCCCGCCCCCCCTCTCCCCCCCACACACACATACACAACACACACATAGAGAGAGAGAGACCAGAAACTTGGCTGGTAAGAATTTCTTACTCTTTTTGCCAGCATACCAGGTTTCCAGGTCTTCTTTCTCTCTAGCTTTTAGAAGAATGGAACAGTTTTTGTTGACCCTGTTCACCATGCCATAATTGTGGGAGGCCAAGCAACATTTCAAAAGAAAATCATCGTCCTCTCTTTTATGAAACCATAGGCAAAGGTTTCTCAATTTTGCAAGATGCTGCCCAATGGGCTGATTAGGGACCCAAATTAACATTTTCCATCCTAGCAGAAGCAAAAGTACACATAACAAAAGACACTAGTCACCTCATTTAACACCCAATATCAACTTGGCAAGGCTTAAACTTTTCCCCATTGGTTCCTGTTGTCTTTGATCTACTCAAGATTGGGAGGGGGTGACTTTAACCAGGAATTCAATGGGTGGTCTCTGGGCAAGATGAAGAGTGGTCATCTTGAATCAGTACTGTTAAACTTCTTTCAGGGATCACTGAATGTGACCTTATAAATAAGGAAGGTTCTCTGAGTTAGGCCTGCTGGACTTCCATCAACAATTCTGTTATGCACGTCCATGTGAAGAGACCACCAAACAGGCTTTGTATGAGCAATGAAGCTTTTTAATCACCTGGGTGCAGGTGGGCTGAGTCCAAAAAAGGAGTTGGCAAAGGAAGATAGGGGAGGGGTAGTTTTATGCAATTTGGGTAGGTAGTGGAAAATTAGAGGGGGTTGTTCTCTTGTGGGCAGGGGCGGGGGTCACAAGGTGCTAAGTGGGGAGCTCCTGAGATTCATTGTCCAGGAGAAGGAACTTCACAAGGTCAATTGATCAGTTAGGGTGGGGCGGGTACAAATAATCACAATGGTGGAATGTCATCAGTTAAGGCAGGAACTGCCTATTTTCACTTCTTCTGTGGTTCTTCAGTTGCTTCAGGCCATCTGGATGTACATGTGCAGGTCACAGGGGATATGATGGCTTAGCTTGGGCTCAGAGGCCTAACAAATTCCTTCAGAGATCTCCTCCACATATAGAAACACGCACACAAGGACAAGATGGACAGAAGGTGATATTGTTTAGCTGTGTCCCCACCCAAATCTCATCTTGAATTATAGTTCCCATAATCCCCACATGTCGTGGGAGGGACCCAGTGGGAGAGAATTAAATCATGGGGGTAGTTACAGCATGCTTTTGTAATTGTGAATGAGTTCTCACGAAATGTGATGGTTTTACAAGGGGCTTTCCCCGCTTTGTTCAGCACTTCTTCTTCTGGCTGCCATGTGAAGAAGGACATGTTTGCTTCCCCTTCTGCCATGATTATAAGTTTCCTGAGGCCTCCCCAGCCCTGCAGAATTGTGAGTCCATTAAACCTCTTTCCTTTATAAATTACCCAGTTTTGGGCAGTTCTTTACAGCAGTGTGAAAATGGACTAATACAGAAGGCTTTCCAAATTAAGATCCCTAACCAAGAATCCCAGAGTATCCCTTCCAAACGCTCCTCCTATTGTCGTCCTGAGAAATCTCCCTGAAATCTTCCTGATAGAGGAGAAGTCTTCTGAACCAAGACTCTTCCTACTAATTAGGGAGGGCCATCTGAGACCCCTGAAAGAGCCAAACCCAGACAGACACCCTGCGATGAGTCTACAGACAGACACTCCACCATGGGGCTACAGAGTCAATCAGGAGAAGGAAGGAGGCATTGTCAATGCCTAGGATACTCACTGAACCAGACATCCCATAATAGGGCTACAGCTACGGACATTTCATGACTGGGCTACAGACTGATACCCTAGAATAGGGCTACAATTATGGAACATATCCCCAGAAAAATTTTTCTACTGGAATTAAATCCATGCACAGAGTCAGCAGCAACCCACCAGTAGAGACATTACCAGAGTCAGCCCCCAGTCCAAGAAAACTAAGCAGCCTCTTGGGCTGGCCTCTGAATCCATTACTGGAGGGAAGCTACCAAACCATGGGCAAGTTGCCACAAGGGCAATCCTGGATGAGCTCCCAAAATTTGTAACCACCCAATGGGTTCACCTTGTCTGCTGCTTAGACAGAGCCAATTTATCCAAACAGGGAAATTGCAATAGAGAAATAATAATTCACACAGAGCTGGCTGTGCACAAGACCAGAGTTTTATTGTTACTCATACCAGTCCTCTCACTTGTTATTTGTAAACTTTCTTCCTATAAAGGTTTCAGAGGCTTTTCTCTAGTGCTGTAGTCAGGTTTTATTCAAAAGCAAGTCATAAGAGTGCAGTGAAACTAGCTTTAAAAGAAAGGGACATTATTCCAAGCCTTTCTGAGAGCCTCAGTTGGTCTGTGTTGATATGAAGACATCAGGATGGCTTCCACTCAGCTACAGGGTCTGCTCTGAGATCACATGATTGTATTTTAATTCCACCTTCTGTGGTTTGTCTGATGTGGAAGCATCTGTGGAACCTGTCTAAGCCTCACTATAATTTGAAATCATAGCAGTACCTGGGTGCATGTCTACTGTGAAATCCATAGCATTCTCATGTCACTGAGGCTGATCCATCCAAACCAATGTGATCATTGAGCAGTTGCTGGGTTAAACCTTAGTGTTAGGAGAGAGATGATCATGGGCAGTAAAACAAATGAATGACCCCTGTTGTGAAGGACACATGAGTTCCTCATACTATTAATATTTATTAATATTGTTTCACTAAGTTGTATTAAGTATTAAGTTTTCTCAATGTATTTATACTGTTTAATGAATGTCACCCATTGGATCTAGTAATCAAATACAACTGCCATTTATTGTCTTTACTATATTGTTTGACAATGTGTAGAATAGAAATACATGAAAAAAAAAATCATCTTCAGAGAGCCAAAACCTTGCTGGGTAAACAACATATTAAATAACTAGAGGCTTGAGAATTTGAACTTTTAGGAGATTTGAGCTGCCAGGAACAGGAAATCCAAATCAAAGCGGTCTAAGGGTGATGAGCTTTATGGTTTCCCACAAGCCAACACCCTGAGGTCAGGAGCAGAGTCTCACAGCTGCCCTTCTGCTTCAGGAGTGCTTCTGGTTTGGATTCTCTTTGCTGACTTTGTTCTTAAGTTGGGGGAAAATAACTATGGCAGCATTAGAGCCCACATCTGTGTAATGCCACTTTCAGAGAGCCTATTTTTTATTTTTTTGTTCAGAGTCAGAAAATATTTCCCAGAGTGTTCAGAAACTGTCCCTTACTGCCAGACCTTATCAATATATTCTTTCCTGCATAACCCCCACCTCAGGGGGACATCCACGCTGAGTGGCTCTAGCTTGCCATGCACAGGCCTTATAGAGGCAGTGTGCATAGAGTTGCATGGCTGGGACTGTTCAAGCAGGCAGAACTTCCTGGCATGAAGGCCTAGACTTCACGGCATGCTCAGTGTGAGGACAACCCTAATTCATACAACAGCCCACACCTCAGGATATTGGGAGACCCAGTGTTCACAGATTCATGCTCCTTCTCCTTATTGCACATGTAAAACATCCATCTCCACAAAAAACATACTGAGTTTCTAGTCAAACAGAGAAACCCAAAGCCTCATCCAGTACTGCATCCAAAACCAAGTCCAGAATCTCTGGCTCGTGTAGCTTCTGCTCTGTCATGTTCCTCCTATCACCACAAAACCCACCCTGCAACACCCAACATGTAGTGATATTGAAGGAGGAGATCACAGTATCAAAAAGTCACTCATATGAAGCAACATGAAAAACACACTCTGATGACCAGTTGTTGCCAGTTCCCCTGCCCAGGTACAGAGTGGACACCTTGTTCAGCAAGTCCAGCCTCCTGGTACTGTTCATTCTGAGAATCTCCACTGCCCTGAGGCCCATGCAGCTCGAGTCTGCCCTGAGAAGGCTCACCTTGCCCACTGAATTGCAGCTGAGGTGCCGGATGTCCTTCCTGATTCTACTTTAATCACCTAAATCTTATTGCTGCAAATTGAGCTGATGGAGATGTTATGCGGGTGCTCAACTTAGAAGTACACAAGCCAAGACTTGGATTTCTTTGGCAGTCTGAATCCTTTAAATGGTTACTATCTTCTTCTAGTCAACTAATGGTCTTGTCTACCCCTTTCCTTTGAGTCTGGAAATTTCTGTCTCTTAGCAACATGCTACTGCCACTGTTCCCCTAGGATCAAGCTTAACAAACTCAGCTTCCTTCTAGCCACAGGTATGGGGCATTTAGATGAAAAAAAGATCCTGGAATCAGGATACATTTGAGCTATACCTTCTCAGAAACTGCCTTGCCCTCTGTCAGGTCAACAGTGCCTAAGAGGGGGTGCTTGGCAGGTGATGTGATTTGGCTCTGTGTCCCCAACAAAATCTCATTTCGACTTGTAGTAATCCCCATGTGTTGTGGGAAGGACCTGGTGGGAGATAATTGAATCATGGTGGTGAGTTTTTCCCATGCTATTCTTGTGATAGTGAATAAGTCTCATGAGAGCTGATGGTTTAATAATAAGGAGTTCTCCTGCACATGCTCTCTTGCCTGCTGCCATGCAAGACATGCCTTTGGTCTTCCTTTGCCTTCCACTATGATTGTGAGGTCTCCCCAGCCATGCAGAACTGTAAGTCCATTAAACCTCTTTTTTCTTATAAATTACTTGGTCTCAGGTATGTCTTTATTAGCAGCGTGAGAACGAACTCATACAGCAGGGTTCAAATTTGTTTCATATCTCATCTATCTCCTGCTAAACTTTGCACCTACCTACCTAGTCTCCTGACACAGATTTTTACTTGGGATCAAACGGCATCTTTTTACCCCCAAGAAATGGCTTAAGTTTCTTTCTTCCTTTTGAAATGTATTCCACTGACGAAGAGGGTTTTGGTCTTTCTTGCCATTTTACTTTCAGACAGGTCATCTTCAGCCTAAAACCTTGCTGCTTCTTGACTTGTGGTTTGAGGAAGACCACAAATCAACACATGCTGATGACAATGCTGAACTTCAGCTGAGCCTTTGTGCTCCTGGAAATCCCCCTAGCCTGCCCCCACATATTGCCAAATAAGAGCCACCTCTATCCTTCCTTATGGCGCTCATAAGGCTACATTTAACTCACTTGTTTGGCTGCCTTAAAACGTCAGGCAGGACCCTCCCTTTTTTATTAATGAATATTCTCCCTTTCACAATTGCCTGAATACTGTCCTCTCCTAAATGTCTGGTTTCCTGCCATATTCCCAAATGCAGCAGTATTGTTTGGCCCATAACACAGTGCTTTAATCCATTTCCCAACCTAGCAGATGGGGATCCTTGCTGCCTCTCTCCCTAAGTTAGTTCGACATTATAGTCTATTATGTTAGCACTCCCAATTTTAAGTTCTATGTTGACTTAAAATCTCTATTTTAAGTTCTGCATTGACTTGGAGTTTTTAAGATGAAGGTGATAGAAACAGAAAGGGAAATTGGCATTAATAATGAAAGACACTTATGAGTTTACCACTTGGGGATCTGAGACAGGGAGGCCTCAGCTTGTGCTCAGTCAGGGCCCAGTTCTGATTCTCTGGGATGCTCGAAGGTCTGCCTTCTTATGCACGTCCATTTAAGCCCGGACTGGCAGAGAGATGATCTGTTTTGTATCCATGGGAATAAATGAAGATCGCCCAATGAGAACAGGCAAAGAGGCAATTCACCCAGAGCTGCTCTAGCAAGGGGGCCAGCCACCATCACTGCATTTGGCCAAGAATCATAGGCAGGCAGAGGAGAGGGGAAGCTTCACAGTGGGAAACAGGTGAGCCCTGTTGCAGTACAGACAGCCTGCCTTGGAAAGCTGAGGTGGCGCCTACGTGATTGGTTAGGGAAGCATATTTAGCTTTCGCTGGTTGGTCCTTAGTTGAAAGCAGGGACAATATCAGGGAAGCTGCCAGTTATTAATCATGTGCTAGCCATTTGGGACTAATTATTACAGGAGTTATTGTTTAGCCTCCTGAACCACTTGTTAGGGTGATCTGGCTTCCTATGAGTCTGACTCATAGATCTCAGGCTGGTTTCCTGGGCTGGTACTGTAGTGTGTGAGTCGGCTTCCTGAGCAGGTTGCCACAACTTTTGGGTCAGAGTGTTATTTTTATGTCTGGTCTGGCCATTGCCCATTCATATCTCTGCCAGTCATTCTCAGTCTTTCACATCTTTGTGTTAAAACATGGAGAGAGAGAGAGGAGAAGGAGAAGGAGAAGGAGGAGAAGAAGAAGGAAAAGGAGAAAGAAGAGAAGGAGGAGAAGGAGAAGAAGAAGGAAGAAGGAAGAAGAAGAAGAAGAAGAAGAAGAAGAAGAAGAAGAAGAAGAAGAAGAAGAAGAAGGAGGAGGAAAAGGAGAAAGAAGAGAAGGAGGAGAAGGAGAAGAAGAAGGAAGAAGGAAGAAGAAGAAGAAGAAGAAGAAGAAGAAGAAGAAGAAGAAGAAGAAGAAGAAGAAGGGGAGTAGGAGGAGGAGGAGGAGAAGGAAGAGGAAGAGAAAAAAGAAGTGTGGGGGGTGGGAAGGGAGGAGAAAGAAGGGAAGAGAGAGGGAGGATGAGAACCAAAAGATAATTTTTCTAGAGGCCACAGGGAAATATCTTGATGCTTTTATTTGGCCTTAATTGTTCTACAAGCCCATTGCTAAGACCCACTGATGGGCGACAGGTTGTGACTGTAGTTAAATTCATTGTGCCCAGGGGTCTAAGAAAGAGTTTATGCTTTCCCAGAGGCAAACAGGTTGTCTGGGGGAATAGGTATCTGACTACAATAAAGATTCTATCAGAAGAAGAAAAAACACTGCCACAACATTTTGTCCTTCTGGATAATTGTTTTACATATCCATGTTAAACAATTCAACTTTAAATCTGTCACCAACTATCTGGAACACTTTTGGGAAGAAAAAGATTCCATGTCTAGCGTTCCATTTTCAGAGGTGCCCCCAGAGCACTGTTACACATGGAAGCATTTCAACTTCCCTGTAGAGCTGGTGCTATTATTTACACATGGTGTGACCCATGGGGACTCTGGTGCCCATAGTTGTTGTGAAACAATGGATGTTGCCTAAGGTTTCTGAATTTCATCCACATTTATTTTGTTGTTACAAAGTTAGAAAAAAGATTCCCTAAATAACCAAATCCTTTGCAAAGTGCTTCGGTAAATTTAAGATCCAGTTGTTAAATATTTCCTTATTTGTGCTACAAAACTTGTAAAAGACACCATAAATTAATCTCATTGTTAATTTTTAGATGTTTTCTATAAAAATATTTTAGTCATAAAAACAAATATTTTCTCGTTTATTTGTATATTCACTAGTCTAAAAAACTAGCTACTGAGCAACATCAGCAATGAAAATATATTGTTTTGTCTTTCGTAATATCAAAAACTACATCAACAATTATTCTCGAGAAGGGTTGGAAAATAACTTTAAATATGCATACCTGTTACAACTTTGAGATAAATAAAAAAAATTTTTCTTGCTTTGTTTTGGGGAAAATCTGATTCCCACTATGAACGCTAGGCATGTGCGGAGAAAACAGGATGCAGGAACGCCATGAAGTCAAAGTATTTAGGCTGCGTATACTGATCAAAATGATTTCAAAATGATCTTCAAGCTTAATGTAATTTAAAGCCAAAATATATTTGTCATTTTTCTTCTACATGGATGTATACATTCATGATATACATAAAACAGATGGAAAAGAAAAATAAACATTGAGTTGCTAGTCCTATGTGTCAGTTAGTCCCCAGACGCACACACTTGTGTTTCTTGGTTTTCCAACCTTTCTAGTACGTTAATTTGCTGTTATCAGCCACTCTCTGCTGAAGAAGGCTCCATGACATCTCCCCAGCTCTTTTTATTCATCTTGATAAGCCAAATCTCTGCCCTCCATTTTCAGGAAACACCTCTAAAATTATTTTAAAATCTGTTATCCTAATGAAGCACTAAGTTTAATATTTGTAGATCATCTATATTTTGCCAGACACTGTAGTAGCTGATGGGTTTAATGATAAACACAGCACATGTGCTCTTAGGACCTTTAAGCCAGTGAGAGAACAATGGTGGTGTACATCAGTAAGTACTAGAGGAACATAAAACATGAGCAGAAGACAGAGAAGGAACACGTGGCTCACATGTGAAAGACAAAAAGAAATAGCCAAAGTGTGTGGTGTAGAGAAATCTATTCTATATGAGAAAACGCATGTCCACAGTGGAGACCCAGAAAACAATGCAGTTCCATGATGGAATACACAGATATTTGATGCGACCCATGTGCAGAATGGACTCAGGAAGCTGGCCAGAGACCTGATAAATGAGAGCACACAGGCAATGGGAGGAGTCCTGGAGACAGACCCCTGAGTGAGGGAAGTTGCTGAAGAGTTCTAATCTGGAGAGGAGATAGAGGTGTAGTGAGGAGCCAAATGTGTGAAGAAATGTAGGAAGTATCCACTCATTGGTTCTCACATACCTTCAACACACATTAGGTGGTAAGTACTTGTGTTGTAGTTGGAAGTCATTATGAAACTGGAAGGCTCAGAGATACCCAGGGAACTCCTGAAGACACACCCTGAGGGACATAGAGTCTTGTGTGTGAGACTTATGGCATAAGAGGCAGACATAGGTGAACTATCAAAGGGCTGTGCAGGTTAAGAGCCGTGCAAGATCCAAGGAGAGTTAAGTAATGTAAAGTAAGAGGAAGAAGATCTTAATGGAAGGAGTGTCCGTGTAGGGTTAAGTACGGAGGTAATGGGTGGGGTAGGTTATGGGACTGTAAGAAAATGTGCCTCCATGCAACTTGACTAAATGAAATAGGGCCTAAAAGTTTGGGATTAAAAGTAAGTTACTCAAAATAGCAAATCCCATTTGAATGCTATCTTGGGGAAAAAAATAATGACCTTCCTCAGTTACTACATGTTTGGATGTATTAATGTCTTTATTTGTCCTTTATTCAATGCCCAGTATGTGCCAGACCCAGTTCTGGGCCTTGGGACACATCAGTAGATTATTTAATAGACTACCTGCTCTCAAAGAGTGTGAATTCTGGGTAGTATGCACTGCCTAGATCATAAATAGACTTTATGATCTCCTGAATGTGTAAATTAGAGTTAGTGAATGTCTTTGTATTTGTTACTACATCTATCTGTGAGATAGAGGAATCAAAAGAAATGAATGAATGCTCATTACATGTGTAATGTATACCAAGAATTATGACTTTATACTATATATATTTCAGTTAATAATCAGAAAAAAGTCTAAGATGTAGATACTATATTTTCTAACTTTCTTAAAGAAGAAACTAAAGTTATGCTCAGAGAGGTGTTTTAATCCAGTAACCATTAAAATTAAAATGAAAGTTTATCAGAATCATTGAATATATGATCAAAGCACAAAATGAATGATGTTAGTGTAAACCAGTGAGAAGCAACCAAGAAATACAGATGCAGGAATACACCACTTGTAATGGAAATAAAACTATGGGTTCACCCAGGAATCAAGGTAACAAAGTGTTTATCAAAATATGGAGAACATATATAAAATGATATTGAAGATATTAAAGTATTAAAGAATGTTTTAATTTAAAATGACATAGTCCATATTTAATTGTGGTAAGAATCAAAGTTATGAGGATTTTATTGATGGACAAATCAATCTATACAACTTATTTCCAAATAAATAATAAGAATTTGACACATGATTCTAGAATGCATTTGGAGTAAGAAAACTCAAATAAGAGAGCAAAGTTTATGAAAAAGTTTAACAAGTAAGGTGGACATGACCTGCTACATATTACATTTATTTTAAAGCTATAACAAGATTAACTTAGTAATGAATACGTACATCAAAGGAATAGAAGAGAGAATCAAGAAAATATGTGTATATCTCAAATGAAAATTGTTAGTAGAACATATAAAAATGTACTTTATGATTTGAAAAGGAAAGTATATATCAGAAAAAATATAAAAAGAACAACTCATAAAGAAAAAAATTAGTCTACATCAATCTAAAAACCTCATTTTGAAAAAACATGCTATAACAGAAGCTAAAATATAGAAAGCATTTGGGAAAAATATTTATAACATCTATAATAAACTGATCAGTATCCAGAATATTAAAGTAATTTATCAAAATGAGAAAGCAAACAATCTGATAGATAAGTTGCCAAAATATAAACAAGAAGTTCACACAAGAGGCATGTGTGACTCATAAACATCTAAAAGATTCTCAGTCTCCCTAGTAATCAGAGTCACAGACATGCAGCCAACACTGAGAAACCTCTTCACACAAATCAGATTGGCAAAAATACAACAATGTCATAATACCAAATGCTGCTGAAGATGTGGAGAGATAGCTTGCTTGCTTGAGGGCCCACAGATTGGCATGACTTTAGAAAGCAATTTAGAAATATCTAGTAAATTTGAAAAGGGGCACACTCTAAGCCCAGCATTTCTGCTTGTGAACACATCCTCTATTCACTCTTGTGCTGACCACAACACTGTGATTAAATATGACATTGTCTGTAATAGTGCAAACGTGGGAACCATTCAAATGCCCATCTATGGAGAATGGTTGCATGTCCAATATTAAGAAAACAAAGGGCTCTTTGAAGCATCCATGAGTTTCCATCATGTGACATTTGCCTCCTTGTGACCAGGGTCATGTAGTTTATAGGAAAGTACAGCTTGCCAGGGGCAAAGAGCAGGGAGGCTGGGGTGGACCGGCTGCCCGCTGTCTCTGACTGGAAGCCACTACCTTTAGGGCAGGGACTCCGACTACTTCATTTGCCACTGGATCATCTGGGTTTCGGTAGGTGGCCGGTTGGCAGGTTACAGATGAGAAAGAGACGATGGACTCAGTGTTGGGCATGGTGCTCTAGGCAGGCCCATTCATCTCGGAGGAGACTTTCAACAGACTCTTGGATATGTGGGTTTGGATTTTGCAGAAGGGTCCAAGACAGAAATTACATGTGGAAGTCACTAGTATATGTGGGTTTACAGTTGTTACTCCTGTTGTCAGTTTGGAAGAAAGTTGCAGGTAAGTTAACTTTCATGTATGTGTACCAAGGAGAAGGCCTTGACAGATCTTTCAGTTTTACCCTTTTGGGCACAGACTACAAAGACTCGATTTCCTTCCACTTATTTCCCTCCCACCATCCCTTGTAAATGCCTAACCACAGAAAGGCCAAGGGCTGTGACGTGTCAAGATGTACAAAATGCAAACAGCAAGGCTTTCAGAAACCAGTAACAGAACTGTACTCCCTCAAGCTCTGCTCCTTCCCCAGATCCATGTACCCCTCAGACTCAATTCCAGAGAAAGGTGTTTGATGATTTCAAGGATTGATAAGAAAGAATATAAAGGGAAATTAAACTGAAGATATTTGAAGTTAGACTTTAAGTTTTAATCAGGTACATTTATTAGGGAAAAGAAAGAAAATATTAACATGCAATTTTATTCCAAACATGAACCAGGAAGATTCAAAATTTTAGGCTTCTGAAGAGGAGGGAAAATGCAAGATATTAATTTATCAATCTGTGTATTGGTGCCTGTGTGTGAATGTGTAAGGCAGTGTGTGATAAGATTCATATAAGTGAGGGCGCCAACTTGACGGGTATGTTAAGCAGTGCATGGCCATACTCCCCACCACTTATGAAGTCTCCTAATGTTCTCAAAGTATCACCTGCTGACAGTTTCCATTGGACAGAATGTCTTGAAAATCTTCTTGTCAAAGCACATCACATATACAAATTATTATCACATGACTTGATAGTCAGTCCTTAAATTATGAACACAGTTGTCTCAAAAAGGTCATTTATCAGTTGCTTAGGTCTCAAATACCAATTTTCTAGAAAAATATTTCAAATAATAGATGCTAAAAGAAGCCTAGCTCAATACTTCATCGATTGTAATTTGCGAAAGAGGAAAGTTTCCATAGTGCTAAAAAGAAGTGAAATTCAAGAACTCCATGTTTGAGAGCTGAAGCCAGACTCATCAGAACAGGAAGACTTGACCAATGTAATACAAAGAAGCTTCTTCGCCCAGACCCAAGGGCTCTGTCTGCAGTGTTATGAAGCGGAAGTGGGGTATCCTGGAGAGGACTTGGGAAGTAGAAAGAGCCCAGGTTTGGGGACCAGGAGATTCATCTGCCAAGCTTAGCCCTGCTACCAGCTGGCCAGGTGCCCATGGGTAAATACCTTTCTCTCTCTGGGTATTTTTAGTTTGTTGTAAGTTCATAAGATCCATAAGATCAAGAGTTCAAATTATATAAATTATAAGATCTGGATCTTGTGTATCTTCCTTTTTTCTTTCCAGCAAATAGTGTTGTGCCTACCATGGGGGATGAAAACTCAACAAAGCTGTGGGCTGAGTATTTACTGGATGTGTTTATTCATGATTTAACTCAATATTTTCTCTCTCCCTCCCTTCCTCTCTTTCTTTCTCCTTTGTCTCTGTCTCTGTTTTGAAAACTTAAAAATCTTATACAGAGGAGGTACCCCATTCATAACGCTTAGATGTTGGGCTATGTGGGTTTCCAGAAAGCAGCTCATCGGACAAATACCAAGCACCTGATTCCAGGTGTCAGGCTTGCCTGAGGATGCAAACTGAAACAAACTACAGGGATAGGCCCCTCCTTTCCTGTCACCGCGGGAATCAGAGTAAGGAGATATTAAGGTTAAATATTCTAAAATAATTGCTTTAAAACTGTTCAAGTTTTTAGAGGTTTTTTTTTCAGGTTTAATTGATATACAAAAATTGCACATATTTCATGCATACATTTTGATGAATTTAGACATCTGCATACACCCATGATACTGTCACCTCAATCAAGGTACTACATTTCCTTGTGCTTTTTTCTTTTTTCAACAAGAATACAACATGAGATCTACCATCTTAACATATTCTAAAGTACACAATACAGTATTATTAACTATAGGTTTTATGTTATAGACTAGATATCTAGAACTTATTCATTTTTCCTCATTTTTTACCCCTTGAGTGACCATGTGACCTAGCAATCCCACTTCTGCATATAAATCCAAAAGAATTAGAATTAGGATCTTGAAGAAATATCTGTACTTATATGTTCATAGCAGCATTAGTCACAATAGCCACGATATGGAGGCAACCCAAATATCCAACAACAGATGAATGAGTAAAGAAAATGTGGCACATACATGCAATTGAATATTATTCAGCCTTAAAAAGAAAGAAATCCTGACATTTGAGATAACATGGATGAATCTGGAGGACATTGTGCTAAGTTATTCAAGTTCACTACCAGTAAAATCATGTCATGAAGTAAGGTCATTGTGAGGGAAAGCACATTCCAGCTCAGTCTCTGAATGTGCCCTGGAGGCAGACACACCCTGGGACATCAAGTGTCCCTTCTTTGTTCTTCATGGTATTGTATGAGGCGTGCGTTCACACAGGCAGATTTTCATGGGAAGGCCCAGGATGGAGCACGCTTTGATGACCCTAACAAGCAAGCTTAGTTCATTGGTAAAGTAGGGCAAATTATATGATATGCATTTAGTTTATATATATTTATTTTATTTACTTATACTTCTTATGTGCTTTTCAGCAAGTTTCCTTATGAAATTGTCTCTGATTTCGCTTCATTGTTTGGTTGATACTTCTGTCTTTTCAAAAATTATTTTAATTTTTTTTTTTTTTTTTTTTTGAGACGGAGTCTCGCTCTGTCGCCCAGGCTGGAGTGCAGTGGCACGATCTCAGCTCACTGCAAGCTCCGCCTCCCGGGTTTACGCCATTCTCCTGCCTCAGCCTCCCGAGTAGCTGAGACTACAGGCGCCCGCCACCTCGCCTGGCTAGTTTTTTATATTTTTTTTTTTTTAGTAGACACGGGGTTTCACCGTGTTAGCCAGGATGGTCTAGATCTTCTGACCTCATGATCCGCCTGTCTCGGCCTCCCAAAGTGCTGGGATTACAGGCTTGAGCCACCGTTAATTTTTTTCTTCTTTTCAACTTTTATTTTCAAATCAAGGGTACATGTGAGGTTTGGAGCATGGATGAATCCATTACCCAGGTGGTGAGCATTGTACCCAATAGGTACTATTTTAGCCCTTGCCTCCCTCCTTCTCTCCCTTCTCTAGTAGTCCCAGTGTCTATTGTTCCTGTCTTTATGTCCATATGGACCCAAGGTTTAGCCCCCACTTGTAAGAGAGAACACGTGGTGTTTGGTTTTCTGTTTCTGTGTTAATTAACTTAGGATTATGGCCTCCAGCTGCATCCATGTTGTTGCAAGAGACATATTTTTTTTTTATGGCTGCGTAGTATTCCATGGTGTGTACGTATCACCTTTTCTTTATCAATTCACCTTTGATGGGCTCCTAGGATGATTCATGTCTTTGCTATTGTGAATACTGCTGTGATGAACATAAGGGTGTATGTGTCTTTTTGGTAGAATGAACTTTTTTCCTTTGCATATATACCAAGTAATGGGAATACTGGGTTGAATGGTCATTCTTCTCTTAGTTCTTTGATGAATCTCCAAACTGCTCTCCATAGTGGCTAGATGAATTCACATTCCTACTAGCAGTATATAAGCATTCCCTTTCCTCTACAGCCTTACCTGCATTATGAAATGTTTTCACTTCACATTTAATAAAAATGAATATAAATAAAGTGGGCACAGAAGTGGGGCTATCCAGATTTATAACATATGATTCTTATTCAGGATGAAATTAAAGTAAAAATATTAATAGTTACTGCTTGGAGTATTTCCTACACGTCAAGCCCTCTGCTACATGATTTATCTCTAGCACTATTAATCCCCAAATGACTGTACAGGTTAATGCTTTTATTCCTACTGTCAAAGATGAGTGTTTTGGTTAATGTCGTTAGATGTACAAACAAAAATAGAGACTGCCTGTCTAAAATTGAATTTTAGGTAAACAACAAGTAATTCTTATATAAGAATAGGGACATCCTTATACTAAAACATTATTTGTTGCTTGTCTGAGATCTAGGTGCCCTGTATTTTATCTAACAATCTTACACTCAAGGCCACAATTAAAGCCACTTTGCCTGATACCATCCAGCTTATTTCAGTGAAAAATCAGAATCTGACCTGTGTTTGTCTGGTTCTAAAGCTTATTTTTAAATTTTTTTTCAGCCCATTTTCCTCTAAAAAGGAAATAGGTCAATGCAAATCAGAAACATAGGTGGATAAAAAGGCCTGATTTTTATAGAACACATTTTTTCTTTTTTTTTTCCTTTTCTTCTTCTTTTTTTTTTTTTCTTTTTGGACCTCAGTGATAAAAATAATGTATGTTTTCAGTGTACTGTCCTCAATGTTGAATATTGCCCAGGGGGCTTTACTCCCTTTTTTTCTCCATGTAGCCTATGAGATCAGTATCTTTCTCATTCAAAGTTAATTCCAGATGTCTCTTTCTTTACTCTTAAACCATGAAATAATATTATTCTTTTCCATTAGTCTTTGATGATTACATCAAAACAGTAGACTTTCTGAAGATGAGGGATTCGGCATGAGGGTTGGTTGGCCGGGCTGTGGCAGGATTGGTGTGCTGGGAATGCTCACCCTTAAGGGGGTTGCAAGACTCCTGGCGTGAGTCTGTGGAACCCACTTCCTCACTGTCTTGCGCATGAAGTCATCCCATCCCAGCGACTCTGGTTCTGTCTTGTGGATAAAGAAAAAGCAACAACAACAACAACAACAATCTAGCCTTCTTCTAAATTTGACTTTTGAATCCTTTATTTATTTATTTATTTAATTTTAGTGTAATTTTATTTAACTAGATATAGCCTTCTCAAGTGTAATTTCTTTCTTTTTTGTTATGCTTCTTCCATGGCTTAGCATAGATTTCAGATGTTTCCAAGAACCTTTCTTTACTGAGGACTGGGTGGGGGGGGACACAGGGATTTTGCCTGGTGTGTTTTGCGTAGTCCTGTCCTTTCAGCTGGCCTTGGTTTACCAGTGTAAACAGGGGCTTGGCATTTTTGTCTTATCCATGGCCTATATCCTTGCCTTACAGTCTTATCTTTAGGCTGTGTCTCTATTTAAGCCCAAATTGATGTACTTCATTCATTTGGTTTATTCATGTTTCTTTTCTTCTCCAAGAAATGTTTATTGAGCCTCTATTTGCCATTCCGTGCTATGTTTGATTATGGCTCAAGCTATGTGAAGGACTAGAAAGTGTCTTTTATGAAGCACAATCTGAGTGATGTGTTCCACAAGAGTTTATCCCTCCAAGTACCCAGAAAGAGATATGTATTGTTATTCCCTTCTAAAGGTGATAAAACCGAGGTCCACTGTCTCATGAGTAGCATTTACCACTGCCAGAATGAAAGCCTAAGGGGAATGACTCAAAGCCCTACTGTGTCTGTGGACTGAACTCACAGCCAGACACAAAGCAGTGCTCCCAAAAGGAGAGAGAAGAAAAACAAACACCAAAAGAAGATTGATTGTTGTAATTCCTTTTTATCTGGCCAACAGAATCTTCACTGACAAGCCCAAGAGGCAGGAGGGGAGACAAAAGGATTTGTTGTGTCTTTCTCTCTATGCTGTCATGTTTCCTGCCTGAGTCCTATGAGGGGACACCACCACAGGGGCCCAGTGAGGCAAGCACCATGATGTCAAAGTCTGCCTTGCATATCTTTGCTCGTGTCACCTCTTCTTTTCTCTACTTCCAAATTCTCTCTATCCACTTCTTGAACTCTTCTTTTTAGCCCGGTTTAGCCTGTCATATGCAAGTGCCTTCCCCTGTCCCCATTGCCCCAAGGATCCATTCCCTTGACTTGCAAGTGTCTTTTTGAATTTCCTGCTAATTTGAACTGACGAGATGGAAATGCATCTTAAAGATTGGGTAGGAGGCCAGGCATGACAATGCCCGATGCCCAGACTTGGGAGAGTGGTTGGGTGCTGCAGGAAAGAGGTGGTTCTCGGTCCCAGTGTCAGCTTGTATTTGGAAATGTCTGCATATTTTATGATTTCACTACATTGGACAGATTCTGACATCTGATCAACACTCCTGTGTAGTTCTGGTTGCGTCAGGGCTCCCAAGGAACTCTGTCTTTCCGTCTTCCACTGGACAGTTCGTGGTCCCAGTTGTTAATCTATAATCCCACTCTTGATAAGAGAAATAATAAATAATTTCTCTATCATTATACTCTGTAAAGAATATCAAATACCAGATAAAATTTCCTTTAATAATTTTTTATCACCTGTGCTTTATCCTCACATAATTCTTTCCATTATTTTGCCACATTGTTATATCTACATTTTTAAAGGTACAATGCAATTCCTATTTTTCAAGTGAAGAAGTTGGAACTTAGAGAAAATGGGTAAGGCAGCAGCACTGCATTTTGAATCAAGACTGTCTGATTTCAGAACCTTATATCCTAACTACAAGAATATGTATTTACTTTGCCTTGTTTGCCTATCCCAGAAGATTCCAACTTGGAAATTTTTGGAAACTATCGTATTATAGCATTCACTGCCCTTCTCACCCAAGCAATAATTGTTTCGTTGTCACTTGTGTGTAAACCAATGTGAGGCTCATTTTCCTAATTTGCAAAGTGGGATAAGAATACAGATCCTACAGGGTTACTTTGAGTCACAAGTTAAAAGTAAGTAAATGTGCTGTTGGAACTTTGAGTACAGACAGAGCTATGCACCCATAAAGAGTGAAATACCAGATCTTTCTGCACTCAAACATTACCCATGTTGATTTATAAAAAAGAAACAATGATTTCACCCTGCTCGATCACTGCTAGGCTTGATGGGATGGTAGATAAAAAGAAAAAAGAATGAAGTGTAGGAAATATGCACTTCCTCTTTATGGTTATTATTTTGTTTTTGTTTTTTTCTTTCTGTTCAGACTCTTCAATTGTGAGTCAGATCATAAATCACTGCTTCACTTATGGGTTTTGGTGGAGCCAAAGTGTATGACTTGAGAGTCTATTTACAACATCTTTTCCCTTTACCTGGCTCTGCTGGACTTCAAAAGGCTATTTCCATGTGCAGGATAGAATATGGAGCTGGAACACTAGGTATTCCTGGCTTATTTTTGGCATCAAGCCTCTCACTGGAAAAAATAGAAATTATTAAGAGGTTTCAGCACATTTTAAAAGCATATAAAATCAAAGTTATTCAATACTGAATCTAGGGACAACAATATATTTGGAGATTTATTAGGTCCCAACATGCATCTTTTAGTTTGCCTTTTTTAAA
Organism: Macaca mulatta; assembly: GCF_049350105.2. Taxonomy (NCBI): domain Eukaryota; kingdom Metazoa; phylum Chordata; class Mammalia; order Primates; family Cercopithecidae; genus Macaca; species Macaca mulatta. The sequence goes on from NC_133408.1 coordinate 81,837,305, forward strand.
TCCCAAATAAGTTTAATTTAAAATATAATCATTATAATTATATTATATAAGAATATGAGCCATGTTGCCTTGGATCAAGCAGTGTTTCAGCATTGGACATCTTCCAAGAGACTCTGAGTGAGGCACATTCAAGATGTTCTGCAGATGCGTCTCACAGGTTGATCCAGCATACAGAGGTGCTTTAAAAAGATAACTGAGTTGGCCAGACGTAGTGGCTCACTCCTGTAATCCCAGCACTTTGGGAGGCATAGGCGGGTAGATCACGAGGTCAAGAGATCGAGACCATCCTGGCCAACATGATGAAACCCCGTCTCTACTAAAAATACAAAAATTATCTGCGCGTGGCGGCACATGCCTGTAGTCCCAGCTACTCAGGAGGCTGAGACATGAGAATCGCTTGAAGCTGGAGGTGAAAGTTGTAGTGAGCCAAGATTGTGCCACTGCACTCGAGCCTGGCGGCAGAGCGAGATTCCATCTAAAAAAAAAAAGATAACTAAGTCATGGTGCTGTGTAGCCAACATAACCAAAATGTGGGCCTTCAGCCTGAATCCAATTGGCCTTACTCAAGCCTCAGCTTTCAACCTCTTGTCTTCACCACATGTTTTCCCACATACCAATTCACTCTCAAAACTTATTTCATCAAGCATGACTAAACTCTTTGGGACTCAGCATCTCAACAGTGTATTCCATTTCCCTTCTGTGATTTCTGTCATCATTCAGGCTTGAGTGACTTCTTCTTATTACTGTAGGCAATGGCCCTCACTCCTACGTGGATGTCTGTCTGTTAGATGACCAGGGTCTTAAGTAGATGACCCATGCTGACTTAGGGAACCTGCAATTCTAAAATCAGCTGCATGATTAACTCATGTGCTTTGACTTAGATGCAGGAGACTTTTCTCTCCAAAGGAAAGCGCAATTGCTCTAGGGAGGGTGGGAAGCCTGCCTCTTCCACGGGCCAGCTGAGTGACATTGGTAACTTACTTGACATTTCTAGGACATGATTACCTAATCTGCAAAATAATATTCATTACACTTATAATCTAAGGTTGCGTAAAGATTAAATTAGCTTGCTCATACTAAGTGACAGTTCTAACAGATGCTTAACAAATTTCAACACGTCTCACTCCTTTGTAGAATATTTTGTGTCACTCTTTTGGCATTTTACATGCAATGCATCATGGTTAATTATTGGGGTTGTAAATCTTTAGAAAAAAAGAATCAGGTTTTATATTTTTTAATATACTTGAGTGTATTCCAACTTGTGTCTCATACATTACAAGTACTCAACGATTTCCAAATAGACATGTAAACGAAATTACTGTTCTCTTTTTCTGTGCTCAGTGGAAATATACTCTACCTGTGTCTCCTTTTCATCCCCTTTAAAACTCTTCATCATGTGGCTGCAGATTTGCTGCAGTCTTCCAATGTATCTAGTTCACCTGGTGCTGCGTGGCCTGTGCTTTATTTCCATGCCAGCTCTGGTTCCCATCTTGACTCCTTCTTCCCTTGCGCCCACAGCCAAGTCTGATGGGCACAGGAGGAACAGCAGGAGGGAGGACGTGTTCTGGGGTGGTATTCCAGGGAGCAGGAGAATCCTGTGGACTCTCTCTGCATTATGCTACATGGATGGCCACTTTGCTCCTCAGGTACCTGGATAAAGATTGCCATTTGTTAGGGAGCAAGTTTCTTGAGTGTTCCTGGCTGCAGTAATATTTAGCTTCAGCAATCTCCAAAACAGTACACAGAGTGAGGCCCCACCTGCGGGAGCCCTGAAGATGTCTGTGTGAAGAGGCTGTCTTCTCAGCAGCATCAGTCAAGGCCACCGGGAGACCAGCAAGCCTCCTCTTGTTCCACAAGGTCCCTGCGCTCCTTTGGACAGATTCCTCCTCAGGAGCAGGAGTCTGTGTCTCAAAGCATGAGCCATGCAACAGTAACACAGATCATGCCCCATTGCGTCATGCATGAATGTTTTGTCTCATGCCATGTGACACAGGGGAACGTGCAGGCCTTAGTGTCAGCTCTGTAGAGTTCTGCTTTCACTCTAAAGACTGTTATTTCCCTCCTATTTTATCTCCTCGTCTGCTAAAATGAGGCCAATTGCAGTCTGTCTAATCTTCCTTCGCCTCCTCCACAAGCTACAGTCCCCTTTCTCACGTGACTTCCATTGCATTGTAAGTGTTGTTTACATATCTTTCTCCCAAGAAGGCCTTATGCTCCTCTGTGGTAGAAATAGTCCTCATTCCCCTCATGGTCCCTGGGCCCGGGCCAGCTCCAGGCCCACAGCATGCAGTCAGTGTGCTAGCCCCATGTCTTTTTCCTTTCCTTGCTTCTACCCACTGAGGGAAAAACACAGCCTTTGCATGCTTGTTAAAGGTTGGCTTTCCAGCATATTACCACCACAGCTGGGGATAAGAAGAAGCTGAGTTTATTGTTACCATAGGAAGGAAGACCCACTGATATAGTTTGGTATTTGTCCCCACCCAAGTCTCGTGTTGAATTATAATCCTCAATATTGGAAGTGGGACCTGGCAGCGGGTATTTGGCTCATGGGGGTGGATCCCTCATGGTCTGGTGCTGTCCTCAGATACTGAGTAAGTTCCCATGAGATCCGATTGCTGTAAGGTGTGGTGCCTTCCCTGTGAGGGATGCCTGCTCCTACTTTGCCTTCCACCATCAGTATAAGCTGCTGGAGGCCTCCCCAGAAGCTGACCAGATGTCGGTGCCATGCTTCCTATACAGCCTGCCAAACTATGAGCCAACTGAACCTGCTATTTATAAATTACCCAGTCTCAGGTATTTATTATAGCAAGAGTGGGCTAACACTCCCACTTCAACAGAGTCTTGTTCCATCTCAGAGGGAGAGGGCAGTCAGGATATTTACTGAGACTTTAAAGTCTCAACACATTTTTGTTGGTGTCTCCTGTTCCTTCTGCAGGGATGTCCTCAACTGGATCCTCACCCTTCTCTGCGGAGTGTGGGGTACACCCCCCTCCCACCATGTTCTTCTATTTGTTTATGTTTGGGTTGAAAAACAGGCATGAGAAATATGAGTTCCTCTTGTAGTTCAATTATGAAAAGAAGTCTTCCCCCAGACATAAATTCCTGATGGAGGGCTCCTGCCTCACCCCTGCCATCCCTACGCCTCAAAGACACTACAGTTAACCACTCAGTCATGACATAATGTGGTAAAAACCCATACAGACACAGATTTCAACTTGGGATGGTCAAGGAAGAGTCAGTTCTAAAACATCTTTTCCCAAAGGATGGTTCTAATTGGTTTGGCCAGCACTGTCTCCCTAATGAGATTTGATTCTTTTCTTTGAGACAGATGTATTCAGCACTCAAGGAGGTAAAATACAACAGTCGCTGCCTTCAAAGATGCGATATTCCTTCCTGTGATGAATTAATATTACCTGGGCAGCCTTTATCCCACTTTTAAACTTTTAGCTTGGATTGAAATTGTGGTAAAGGCACATGTCAATTAGAGAAACTATGACTCTCTTAGGGTTCAGAATACCGAGGACCCCATCACATTTACTTATTTAGTCATTCAAAAGACATTTGATCAATGTCAGTAATGTGCCAGGAACTATTCTTGGGTGTAGAGGTGCAGCAAAGAACAAGAAGTCAGACAATACATTTTAAACATGGAAATGTATATATTTTCTTCAGATAACAGTGAAAGCTTTGGCAAAAAAAAAAAAAAATGGGCTTAAGGGTCGGAAGTGCTGAGCCTGAGGTGGTGGCTGTTTTTTTAGGGTGGTTAGAGGTGTTTTTATTTCTAAGTTGACATTTGAGCAGCCATCTGAGAGGAGAAGTAAACATGATTCAGGAGAAGGTAGAAGTGAGGGCAAGACTCTGAAGCAGGGGGCTCCTAAGGGGGGCTGGTACACCAACAGCAAAGAGGGTGTGTCTGGATGAGATGGAGTTGCAGAGGAAATTAGATAGTGCAGGGGGGTCTTTAGGTGAGCTGGGCTCCAAATGCCAAGAATGCAAGGTAAGTAGGAGACCATAAGTTCTTCTCCATCTCTGAAATTCTAACATGCTTTATTTTTATTCATTCCTGATCATACCTAATCAACACAGTTAAACACACCAGCTCCTTTGGGATTATCCACATGGATATTAGCTTTCCAGGTTCAGTACTAAGTGTGAAAAACAAAAGCTTTCTTTAATAGAAAAGATGTCATGCAGGCATAAATTATCCATGCAAATTCACAAAGGCTGATTGTCAATTTAGTCCTTAAAACCACAATACTGCAACATAGTTCTATTCACTTCTTCCACGGAAACCATACAAAATTGTATACAAGTACTTCTTGTCTAAATGAATGCTCTTTGTAATAAACTCCACTTTGGGAATTCAGGAAGAATCAAGCAATATTTACAAGAAAAAGATAAGAAGAGGATGGGTTACTGGTTTAATTTAAATCTTTTTAGAATTGTTTTGTTTTTCACTTGGTATGTGGGTTAACAATGTGGTTCAGACCTTTCGGGAACCATTTCTTTAAAATGATGTATGATTGGGAAGGGTGGAATTCCAGAAAGCCACAGATGCTAACAGTAAATCACCTTGACCTTGACCTAACCAGGAAAAAAGTAAAACAAAAACTTACATAGAAAAGGAACTTTGGCAAGCCCCAACATTTCTAGCTTTTAAAGTGTCTCGATACTGAGGTAGCGTAAGTCCTGGTGTGAATGAGAGGTTTCTCCACAGGCCAAGTGTGAACACATTGCTTTCCTGTCCTTTCTCTTGGACAGAGAATCCTCCACTAAGACTGATGTGTGTGTGTGTTTGTGTGTGTGTGTGTGTGTGTGTGTGTGTATTGGAATCTCACTCTTGTCACTCAGGCTGGAGGGCAGTGGTACTATCTCTGCTCACTGCAACCTATGCCTCCCACGTTCAAGTGATTCTCCTACCTCAGCATCCTGAGTAGCTGGTTTTACAGGTGCCTGCCACCACACCTGGCTAATTTTTGTATTTTTAGTAGAGGTGGGGTTTCACCATGTTGGCAGGCTGGTCTCGAACTCCTGACCTCAGGTGATCTGCCCGCCTTGGCCTCCCCAAGTGCTGGGATTACAGGCGTGAGTCACTGCACCCAACCAAGACTGACTTTTATTGTGGTTTTCCTGGGGAGCCAGGATGGAGTTGTGAAAACAGCAGAGATAGCACAGACCCTGACCTGGCCCTGCAGGGGTGAGCTCCATCATATTTAGCACATCTGTAAGCACTGACCCTCCAGAGAGTCACAGGAAGTGTATGCACCACCACAAGCACACACACATCGATTCCACTCGCCTCCATGTGTAGTTCACACCAGATACTCGACAAGGGCCAGTTGTCAAAGAACTTTGCAGGCCAGGTGATTTTTACCCTCACTGGTGTCCAGAGGGAGGAAGGAGGGTGCAGCATGCAGTAGAGGGAGGCTCGTGTGCTCTGACACATCTCCTTGGGGAAGCGACACTTACTATATATTTTGCACCTTGTCTAGTGTGTCTCCTCACATATCACTGCTTTCTTGATAAGCTGAGTGGCAGACATCCTTAAACACCACCACAAAGTAATGAGAGTTAAGGCTGAGACTACATCCCCGAATTCTGATATGCCTTATCCTCAATCTCATTCTGTGATGGCAAAAGGAGGGCATCTCCTTTGTAGTCAACAGAGTTTAGTTTCTGGAAGTGACTGAGTGACTACACATAGAGGTCAGTGCCACTGAAAGAAAATTTATTGTTTCTGTTTCCCAGGAGGAGGGGCACACCACACTATGCAGGGCCATGCGGGAAGCTCAGGGAGGTCAGGAGACAGAAGATAGAATGAGGAAGGGCCCAGCCAGAGCCTGTATTGAGGCTTCTGTGGGGAAGTAAAGGCAAGGACGGGTACACAGCATAGGGTGGTCTCTGGTCGCCTGGTACCTGGCCCTGGGATGATTTAGGGTAGGGGCAATATTGGCTCGCTGTGTGAGTTAGGGAAGAAGGTGGGGACTCAGCCTTGAACCAGCAGATCTGCACATGAGAAGTGAATACTAGGCAGTGGACTTAAAGGAGAGAGGTGGACACTTTGGCTGAGAGTTGGGCCTTGTGATGAACGGATGGCAAATACACATACAGAATCTAAGAAAGCACAGAACAGAGGTGGTGGTTTTGGGGGAGATAATGTTTCCGTTTTGGAACTTTTCATTGTGGAGCTGTAGGTATCTGGTGGCCACCCAGAGGGCAGTCGGTAGGTGTTTGGACATGTCTGTCTGAAGGTCAGAGCCAGGCCCCGCTGGAAAATTGGATGGGGAAGGAGTCTGCATGCAGCATTGCCCCTGGATGGGCAGGCTTCAGAACACATGGGCAGGAGGAGCTGCTGCTCCTGCAGGACTCGGCCACGTGGGGCTTCTCTCCCTGTCCTCTGCCTTTACTGCAGCTCTGCTGTGAAATGTTGGGAAGTTGGAAAAGTTTCTATTGGCGTTTATTGTCCTTGTTCAGCATAAATCCGGTCAGAAAATGTCTGTTAAAACTAAACAGCAAACATTGAGAAGACTTGGGAAAATGTGCTGGAATAAAGAGAACATCCCTCAAAATGCTTATTCTTCATTTAGGACCAACTGGACACATGCTATTTTGGACTAACTTTCAAGATAAAATTATTAATGTTGCCGCTGAGGAAATTCAGGTGGGAGGAAACTAAAGGGAATTGCACAGGTGGCCTGGTACAGCAGCACGTGCAAGGTCCAATCCAGAGTCAGCTTGTACCACACTCTGGCAGCCAGAGGTGCTATAGGATAAGGGCTCTGCTGCCTTAGACACCACTGGACACATCATGCCTCCTTCTATTCTGTTGTTCTCTCTGGTCACAAGGTGGATTCTCTTTTCTGTTTGTAGATTATGTTTCCCAAAGCTGCTGATGACCAGTTATACATGATGTTTTATATCTTGCTTGCCAGACCATGCTTCCCACTGAAAAGGTACAACAAAAAAGCTGTGAGCTCTACCCCCATTTTCCAATTTCTTGTGAATTTTCTCTCCATTTTCCTTTAGAAATAGATGTGAGTGTCAGCCTGTTCCATACCATTCCTTGAGAGCTGTTAAATCCTACATGGATTTTATTTACTATTTGAACCTCTGCCTCAAATATGCAGCAATTATTCTTCTGTATCTGGTGACTCACTAGGAAATTTACCACCACTCTTCATTTAAGATCATACTCTCTGTCAACCTCTGACTGTAGCCCATTCTTTTCTTTTACTCAAGAGAATAATCGTAAAGTATTTCTTTATATTCCTTGTAGAGGCGCAGATTTTTCCTGTAGATTATTCATTTTATCCATCAGGTTTTGACTTTTTAAAACCACGTTCAATTTTAAGAAGATACTTTTTTAACATATAACCTGTAGTTTTATACTATCTCTCAGCTAAGCATGCAATCGTCCCCTGTTTACTGAGGTTAGGTACTATTTTTAGCAGTAAAAAATATTCTAAACAACCCTCAGTAAAGATGCTGAGATTATGGGTTTGAGACATGCCAAAATCAACAGAATCAGGTGTGGGAACTACCTGACAAGGGTTTTAAAACAGCTATCAAACATTCTATGACAGTCCATTAGAAGCAAATGTATTAGAGAGAATTTCAGCAAGGAAATAGAGTCATAAAAAAGAACAGGATCAAATTATAAAACTGACAAATACAATAACAGAAAAAAATTTTGGATGTATTCAATAGTAGAGTGCAAATGAAAAAGATAAAACATGTGAAATTGAGTACAGAAAATTAGAATTCACCCAATCTGAACAACAGATAGAAACAGACTGAAAAAAATGATACAGTGGAATAATTAATGGCTGAAGACTTGAAAAATTTTGCAAAAGATACACACTTAAAAATTCAAGACACTGAACAAACCCCCATTTCTGGATACTAAGACATATCATAATTGAAGTTCTAAAACAAATAAAAAAAATTTAAAAGAAGCCAGAGAGGATCGACATGTTACCTACAAGGGAATGCCAATTAAAATGACATCAGATTTCTCATTAGAACCAAGGAAAAGAGAAGGACATGGCACAATGCCCTTTAAAGGCTGAAAGAAAAGAACTGTTAACTGTGTTTATATACCCAATAAAAGTACTTTTCAGGAAAGAAAGGGAAATAAAAACATCTCAGATGTAGAGAAAATAAAGGAATCTGTCTTTAGCAGGTTTATTCTTAAAGATTGCCTAAAAGATGTTCTTCCAACAGAAAAAAATTGATGAAAGAGGGGAACTTGAAGCAGCGGGAAGGAACATGGAACAATGGAAAGAGCAAAATATAGGTACAGTCACATGCTGTATAAAGACATTTCTGTCAATGACAAACTGCTTATGTGATGGTGGTCCAATAAGATTAAAATGGAGCTGAAAAATTCCTGTTGCTTAGTGACGTTATAGCTGTTGTGACACTGTAGCAAAATTATTTTTCATGAAATGCAGTGCAGCTTAAGTGTACAGTGTTTGCAGAGTCTACAGTAGTGTGCACTAATGTCCTAGATTTTCACATTTACTCACTGCTCACTGACTAACTCACACAGAGTAACTTCCACCCTACAGGTGCCATCCATGGTAAGTGCCCTATACAAATGTACCATTTCTTTTTATCATTTATACTGTATTTTTTTCTGTACCTTGTCAATGTTTAGATATGTTTAGATACATAAATACTTGCCATTGTGTTATAATTGCCTACAGAATTCAGAACAGTAACATGCTTTACAGGTCTGTAACCTAGGAGCAATCAGCTCTACCATACAGCCCAGGTGTATAGTAGGCTGTACCATCTAGGTTTGTGTAAGTACACTCTGTGATGTTCACGCAACAATGAAATTGCCTAATAATGCATTTCTTAGAATGTGTCTTTATCATTGACCTATGACTGTAAATACAATTATCCCTTTTATTATAAATTTTATTAATTGTATTTAATTATTTAAGCAAAAGTTATAACACCATCTGATACCCAGGAAAGAAATATCAGAATTTTTTTTTTAACGCATGAGGCTGAATAAAAATAAATCTGCAACAGACCAAAATTGTGGGATGGAACTAAAGCAGGACTGACAGAAAAGTGTATACCAGTAGATGCTTACATTGGAAATGAGAAAAATCTTAAATCAATGGCCTAAATATCTACCTTGAGAAAGAAGAACAAAATACAAGGTCAGCAACGAGAAGGAAATAATAAAGATAAGAGTAGAAATTAATATAAATTAAAACAGTAAAACAACAAAGAAAAATCAATGAAACAGCTGGTTCTATAATAAGATTAATAAAACTGATAAACCTCTAGCAAGACTGACAAATTTTTAAAAAAGATAATTACTGATAGCAGGAATGAAAGAGGGGTTATTACCAAATACTCTGAAGACATTAAAACAATAATAAAGAAATAGCATGAAGCCGACTATGATACTTCAGGTATACTTAGGCACACAAAATAGCAAAACTCACATCAGGAGAAATAGGTTAACTGAATATGTTTGTATCTATTAAAATTAAATCAATAATTTCTACATATTTTTAAAAAACACCAGTCCCAAATGGTTTCACTGGTGAATCTTACAAATATTTAATTAAAAATAACATGAGTTCTACACAATTTATTCTAAAACGTAGACATAAACACTTTTTAACTATTCTATAAGATCAACATTGTCTTTTTAGCAACACAAGATAGTGACATTATTAAAACAAAACTACACATCGAAATCTCTCACGAACATCAATGCAAAGTGCTGGCATCATCAGTGTTTGGGAAATCCCAGTGCCTGGTTCTCAAGCCTTTGTCTAGAGCACAAACTCATTACTTCCAAGGCCAGTGCCTCTAGCTGTGGGGGACTTCTTACGCATCTTACCTTCCTATTAAAAACCTACGCAGCCTTCCACTGGGTTCTGGGTTTTCTCTCTGGATCTACACAGCACTATCATTGCTCTTTGGTATCCTATAGGCTATGAAAAAAACAACAATATACCTGTTCAGAGTTTTTGTTTTGTTTTGTTTTGTTTCTGTCAGGTTATACTCCTTTAAGTTCATAATCATTGTATGGACAAAATAAAAACAAAATAAAACAAAAATTAAAATGTCAGGCCTTCAGCTTTTTGACATTTATCCAAATACTACAAAATACGCTGGATTGCTTCTCACAGCTCTGGGTCCATTTCCAGGGAATTCCTGCTAAGTTACAGGAATGTCACCTTAAAACGACCTCCTTAGTGGTTAAGTAATTAAACCTTCTTGCACAGAGTCAATACAGTTTTATATTTTCCTACTTTGTTACAGCATAACTGTGAGTTTCCAGAGTTGACGTAAAGGACCATTCCTTATTCTTGTCCCTATTATGTCTTGAAAAAGCCAAACAAAACTTTAAAGATAGCATAGCCTCATTTTCTTACTTTACAAATGAGAAGTATAATTCCAGGAAGATTAAGGGTCTTGAAGTAATTAAGCCAGGGCTCTGTTAATAATTATACAGCATGTGGTCCATATCTTTCCCATCTCACTACTGAACCTCCATGAAACTAGGGAGTCACCCTCTGTTTCATATAAATATCTGCAAACAAAGTACCTCTGTACACTCACATGACATCAAAAAATCGTCAAAATGCCATTTTAAAACATCTTTGATATGTTGAGTTAGGAAATTTATAGATATATTGTACGACATCTTTAGATAAAAAGCAATGTAAAAAGCTATATAAATTATATGATTTTTGGAGACTTGCAAAGGCTGTTGAACTACCTTGCTATTTGCACTACTGCCCTTTTCATTTTAAGGTACTCTAGTTTCAGTCAAACCAAACTGAGTTTCTGTCTATCTCTTCATCCTGAAATGAAACACACTGAGCCACGAACATTACTTGCCTGTTTTTGTTTGTTTTAGTTTATTTCTTCCTGTAAGAATTGCATAGTTTGTGCCTACCTTTAAAACTCAAGCTAGGCTTGTGCTTTCATGATAAAATATATATATGATTGAAAGGTATTGATACTGAAATTCATACTGACAAATAAAGCCACCCAATGGAGAATGTCATGTTAATATGAAAACGCATAGAGAAATGAGCTGTTCCGAATGGTTTCATCTCGGGGGTTCACCTCTTTGCCAGTGGCTGGAAGAAATCACTGAGTCCTGCCAACATTTGTCTGTGAAACAATCTGAGTGCCTCTCGTGATTTCTCAGGGTTATCACCCAGCTAAGACGTCCACATTATCTTGGCGATCCCGAGTCTTCTCCCTCCATAATCCAGGGCTGATTTGCGTATGATGAACACTGCTCCTGCTGGCTGCTCCAGCCATCTCTAGGTGCCTGTGAGTAAGAGTGTGATCGAGGTCTCTCCTCATTCCCCAAGCTATGCCCAACTCAAAATTGTTGAGTATAAGAAATGTGGAGATAGCACAGATGTTACTAAAAAATACAGTAAGATGAATGTAATTGTCTTAACCTTGAGGTCAGATGCCACAGTTGCTACGTTCCGTAGCCTCCCTGTCTGTAGAGGAAACTATTCTGACAATGTCCCTCTGTATCTGGGGTGTGTATATGCTCACCCTCTGCCAACAGAGAGCTCTCCCCTCTTTCTCCTCTTTACCTGCTTTCAAATATTCTTAAAATTTCTCTCTGGATGCAGCCAGATGGAATCCTCAATTGGTTCACATGATTTCTCTCAGTCTGTATCCAAAAAAGTTCTACTTTGGCTTTAATATACATAGTATCTTAGCTTCCTGTTAGAGCAGCTAAGCCTTCTTTTCTTCTATCAATTAAGTTTTTTTTTTTTCTAAATAAAGAACATATGTCAATAAAGCTGCTATTAAAACCACAGGGCTCCAATTCGAGGCAGTTTTGGAATATCTAATGACCGCTAGATAGAGCCAGAGACTTTGTGGGTAGCAATCATTGAATGTTTAGAACTATATGCCGAAATGCCATTATCTCTTTCTAAATTGTAGAGAAAAATGACTAAAGTGTGGTCATCCAAGATGGCAGAATAATGCTAGTATATTTTTTTTAAAAAAAGTGTCATTCATTTTGTTTGTTTCTGCACCAGATGAACCCTTTTGGAACTTACGTGTTGCTGAGGGAGGCAGAGCGGTCTAAACAGGAGAGAGGAGACCCTGGGGGAGGTGTAAGGTGTCCTGAGCCAGCTCTGGCTCGTATACTAATAGTGTGACCCTAAACAGCGAAGAATAACTTACTAGTCTTTGATTCTCCACTGATGAGATGTGAACACTGAGCTAAATATTCTCTGGAGTCCTTTCAAACTATTAAAGTAGTGGATTGATATAATAACTTATAAACGATACCTACTAATTTTCCAAGAGTTTGCATCCCAACTTTCCAGTCCATTGTGCACTGTTAGCCCTTTCTGTAGCAGTGTGACATGGCATTAATATTTTGCTGTTGACTTTTTGGTGTTCATTTTACCAAAATGTGTGGTTATAAAGCTAAACATTGCCATGTGAATCTCATGGTTAATTCCTCCTTTGATTTCACTCTGTTAGAAAACCAAAAAAAGGGCAAACTTCCTGTTCCCTTTCTTTTACATAACCCAAATTCATTCTATGTCAGACAGCAGTGAAGAGCAGCTTTGCAGTCTCATGACTTGGCCTCTAAGAGCCAAATAGCTTGGTAAAAGATAAGCAGATTTCCATATTTAGGTATCACATTTGTGAGAAAACTAGTGACTGTAAGTTCTTTTATGGGGCATGATGTTTTCCTTATAGTGGTGGACCCAGGAGTTCTGCTCAAATATTAACACACGGGAGATGCTGACAAAATGTTCTCTGGCTTGGAACATAGAAGGGTGACAGTTTGCTTGGCTCAAGGCTCATCTGAAAAAAGTCTGTGGAAAATGTCTTCACTGCACAGCTCAACAAATGCCATCCATGTAACAGGCACTCTCTAGACCTTTTATATATGCTATCTCTGATCCTAAAACCCTGTAATTTGGGCTTTGTAACAGATGACAAAAGCAAGACTCCAAGAAGTTGAAGAGACATGTGAGTCCGGGTGCAAAGGCCCCAAAGCCAAGTCCCTAAATGGAAGTTCCCTAGTCACAGAACGTTTTAGCAAATGGGGATAAAAACTAGATTTGCAAATAGTAACTTACAGTAACTGAACAGCATCTGTGTCCTTGACATGAAATTTCATAATATTCTTTGTAGAAATATCAGCAACAGAATATTTTTATACTGCTTTTCTTGGAAAGCTTCAACTATAGTTTCCCGAACCTTGGGAATTCAGTTCAAATCTACTTAAGCATATCAATAAATCACAAATCTTTCTTTCTTTTTTGAAAGGACAAAATATACTGTCCTGTCTTGTACTTTTAGTAAGTAAACCAGAAAAAAGCCACATATTCTTGTCTTAAAATCATATTAAACTCATCGTATGATGTGAATTGCCCCATTTATTCAAGATGAGAATGACATGCCAAGTTTCTTCTAGCTCTACTTCAAAATTACTCACTTTGAAGTTATGAGACAGTGAGAATAGGTTTATTTAGCTGCAATTGAAGTTTCTTTTGAATATGTATATGCCTTTCTAGTACTGGTCTGTCCACGCCCGAGTGACCTGATGCATAAGAACCACCTGCTGAGCTTGTCCCTGTGTGGAAGTTCCCCGCTTGGCTCCAGCTCTGGTTCCTTGTGAATATAGAATGGGGATGTGGAATTCATATGGCCCCCAAGTGATGCTGATGGCTGAAGCAGGACAGTATCTTATGGCTTGGATAGACTTAGAGTCACAGATGTGGATGAGTCATAGAAATTATGTGGTTGGTAAACTCCCATTCTTTCTGAAAACTTTAAAAAATTGTATTTAATATATGCAATAAATATCAGTACCTTTATTTCATTTAATAACCTTATGCTGAATTCAACTTTATTGTGGGCATGAGCAGTTTCCCATTCACAGTAGCCTTTGCACTTCGTTTTGTAATTACTTGGTTTTAGCTGTTTTTTCATGTTTCCTGAATAGGAGGTTGGGTTTTTCTTTATGGTCCGATCATGATCCTCACCTGTGAGTGTGGTCCGTATCAGTTTAGTACCTTTATTAATATGACAGGCTTATTCTTACCACTCAAGACATATTTTTCCTCCTCTTCCCTTTTCTTTTCCTCAACATTATTTTACTCTAAGGTCATTATTAATGTTTTAGTTTAACATGATTTGGAAGGTCTGAGTTTTTTCAATGATGATTTGGAAGGTCTGAGGTTTTTTTTCTAATGATTAACTGACCACCTAGTTCTTCGTACATATATTATACTACTGAGTCTATATTGACTCACCAGTACTAGCAATGACAGAATAAGGATATTTTCTCTCATTCTCTCTCTTATATCACCCAAACTTGAGTTTTAACTTTATACCTTGAAATCTATGTATATCAATGTGGCTCAACCAACTTGTTTTAACTGATATATTGAGACTATCACAAAAAGGAATACATTTTACTACCTCTTTTCTTTCATTTACCATCCTCAATTTTTATTAAACATGGTATTTCTACATATTCATTTTCTATGATACTTCCTTTCCGTTCTTCAGCCGTAATTCTTATGTTTATTTTAGCCCTGGCCTCATGGATAAGAACTGAATGCTCTTGTTCAATTATTTTGTTGTGGTTTCTGCCTTTGTTACTTGGATGGCTACAGTTTATAATCTTCCATTTTCTTCGAGAAGGGCGCGGGAGTGCTGGAGTCCCTGAATTCTCTCATATGTAAAAACCAGTCAAAATACTCAACTCCATTTATCAAGTACTTCTGTAAGTATTGTTTCTGTGCCTTCCAAAGTTGAATGTATCTATAAGAAAATCTATGGCCGGTGCTACTTTCCCCTTACAAATGTCTTTACCTTTTAGAATGGTTAAATTATGTCCTTATGTTTGAAAAATAATTCGAGTATATATTTGGATGTTGATAAATGTAAGAGATTCTGAGAAGTGGCAGGAGATCAGATCATGTTAGTTATTATACATCAGTTTACAATAATGGCTTTCACTAAGAAAATCATAGGAAGCCCCTGAAGGGTTTTGAGCTGACCTGTGACATCATTCAGCTGTGAAGTTTGACACCAGTTCAGCATCCCAAGGGCACATTTACTTAGGTCTTGATTCACATTAAGCTCAAATCCAGGGAGTCTATTCTACAATCCCTAGCACAACGGTAAGAAGCTACTCATTATTGTCTTAAATATACCTAAAGAGCAGAGATGGAGAATGTGAGGCACAGTGACCACCATCTGCAGAACTTGCTTTTTAAAAATAATATTATTTAAAAATTATTTGAGAGGATTATAGATTCAGAATAAATTGTTAAAAATGTACAAGGAGGTCTTGTGTACCCTTCACCTGGTTTCTATCAATGGTGTCATCTTGGATAACTACAATACAATATCAATAATAGAAAATTCGCTTGATTTTCATCCAAGCTGTTATGTGTCCTCTTTGTTGTGGGAGTATATTATGGAATGGATGTACCACCACAGTGTCCACAGTTTCTTTAACTAGTCACTTGTTGAAGGACATTTGGGTTATCTCTCATTTTTGTCTATTTTGAATAAAGCTACTGTGAACATCTGTGTAGAGGTTTTAGTGTGAACGTAAGTTTTCTTTTCTCTGGAATAGACCACTGGATTTCATGATAGTTGCATGTCTAGTTTTATAAAAAACTGCCAAACTATTTTCCAGGTGTTTGTCTGCAGTTTTCAAATAATTGATTTATTTCTTTCAAAGTTGTAGCATTAATGAATGCACAAATACTCATAGTATTCTCATGCTGTTTCATTGCTGTAGGATCTTACTTCACTTCTGTTTTTGTGATTTGTGTCTGTTCTCTTTTTATTATTTTCAGTCTTTCTAGAGATGTTTTAATTTCACCAATTTTTTTAGTAACTGTCTTTTTTCTTTCACTGATTTTCTCTATTTTTTCCAATTTTCAATTTTGTTGATATTTGCTCTTTTCCTTATTATTTCCTCCCTTCTGCTAGGATGGGTTTATTTGATCTTCTCTTTCTAGTTTACTAAGACAGAAACTTAGGTCACTCACTTGGATTCTTTTCTTATTTCTATTGTTAGTATTTAATGAAATTAATTTGTCTTTTCAGTACTGCTATTTTCTGTGTGTACAATCGATTGTTTTTCTACACTATAGTTTCATTTTTACTCACTTCTATTTAGTTTTAAAGTTTCCTTGAGACTTCTTTGATCTGTAAGTTATATAGAAGTGTGCTGTTTCATTTATAGGTTTTTAGAGGTTTTCTTTATCTTTGTGTTGTTGATTTATAGTTTTAATTCATTGTCATGAGAGAATGCACTATGTATTGTTTCAGTTCTTTTAAATTTGATGAAGTTTGTTACATGGCCCAGGATATGGACTATTTTAGTGAGTGTTCCAGGAGCACTTAAATTGTATTTTGCTGTTGTTAAACGCTGATGTGTTCTGTGTATGTCAGTTGGTTCCCTTTGATTGATTGTGTTGTCCAGATCTTCTGTATGCTTGTTAATGTTATATTTAGTAGCTCCATCAGTTACTGAGAAGGATGTGTTGAAGTCCACAACTATAATTGCAGATTTGTCTATTTTATTCCTTAAGGATAGTTTTGCCAGATTTTAAATATGTGGTTCAGAGGCTATTTTATTCCTTCCAAAACTTGAAAAGTATTTAGCCATTTCCTTCTAATTTTCCTGGTTTCAGATGAGATATCTATTGCCAATAGAATTAGTGCATTTTTCATTTCTGTTGAGACTTCCTCTTTGACCCATGGGTTATTTAGAACTGTGCTATTTAATTGCAAGTGTTTGAACATTGCTGATTTTCTGTCTATTCGTTATTGGAATTACTAAGGGTGGTGTGAAGTCCCCAAAAATAATTTTGGCTTTCTCTGTATTTTTAGTTCAATCAATTCTTCATTATATGTTTTGAAGCTCTTGGCCAGATCTCTTTTCTGGAGAACGGGGAAAGAGCATCAGTCAAAATAACTTGGTTTGGATGTTTCTTCCACAATACTATCAACCATAGAAGTCAGGGGATTTTGAAATTTCGAAGCAAGGATCCTGTTCATTTGCTGTTTCATTCTTGTTCTCTACATTAAAAAAATGTATATGATGAGAATCATTACCAGAATAAATACTATATACTAGTCAATCAAATCTAACTCAACAGAAATGTAAAATTTACTCAAGAATAAATGGGAAAGACATGAATAAACATGGAATTATATTTTAAAATAGATATTTAACTGTCAACAATTTTAATTTATATGAAATAGTGACTGAAGATTCAAATTAATTTTGATTTTTTTCTTTCATAAAGTAAGTTTTGGTAATCGACAACTATGCCAATTTTCTAAAATCTCTTTCAGAAAATAGAAACAGAAGGAATACTTTCTAACTCATTTGATGAGGCCAGCATTACCCTATTTCAAACCAAAGACATTATAAGAAAAACAACAAACAAATAAAAGACCAATATCTGTTATCAACATAGATGCAAATATTTCCAATAAAATATTAGCAAATCAAACCCAGTAATGTATAAAATGAGTTATATTCCAGTTGTGCAAGGCTAACTCAACATTCAAAAATCAATTAATGTGACACATCACATCAATACTCTAATGAAGAAAAATCACCTAATATCAGTAGAGCATAAAAAGCATTTGACAAAATGTAACACTGTTTCATAATAAAAACTCTCCACAAACTAGGAATAGAGTAGGACTTCATCAACCTGATAAATAATATCTGTAAGTATCTTTCAGCTAACATCACACATAACCATCACACATTAGAAACTTGATGCTTTCCCACTAAGATCGGGAACAAGGCAAGGGCGGCGCATGGTGGCTCATGCCTGTAATGCCAGCACTTTGGGAGGCCAAAGCAGGCCGATTGCAACATGGTGAAACCCTGTCTCTACAAAAGATTAAAAAAATTAGCAGGATATGGTGGTGCACACCTGTAGTCCCAGCTACTCAGGAGGCTGAGGCAGGAGGATCATTTGAGCCCAGGAGGTGGTGGTTGGAGTGAACCAAGATGGTACTACTACACTCTAGCCTGGGTGACAGGATGAGCCTTTCTCAAAAAGTAAAAAAAAAAAAAAAAGGGCAAAGATGCCCCCTTTCAGTAATCATTTTTCAGATATCACTTACAGATATCATTTTTCATATCATATTGGAAGGCCTGGCTAATGGAATAAGGCAAGAAAAAGAAAGAAAACATATGCAGATTGGGAAGGAGGAATAAAACTGTTTTTGTTTGCCAATGACAGGATTGACTAGAAAATCCAAAAGAATTGACACAAAATATCCTTGAAACTAATAAATGATTACAGTACAATTGCAGAATACAAGATTAATACCCACAGTCAATTGCTTTTCTGTATACCAGGAATTAACAAGTGGACTTTTAAATTAAGAACACAATGCTATTTACATTAGCACACAAAAGGAAGTACTTAGGTATAAACCTAATGAAATATGTATAAACTCAATATGAGGAGGAGTACAAAACTCTGGTGAAAGAAATCAAAAAAGAACTAAATAGAATTTTTTTTGTTTTGTTTTTTAGACAGGGTCTCACTCTGTCACTCAGGATGGAGGGCAATAGCACAATCAGAGCTCCTGGGCTCAGGTGATTCTCCCACCTCAGCCTCCTTAGTAGCTGGGACTACGGGCACATACCACCATGCCTGGAGATTTTATATATATATAAAATATCTATCTATATATAAAAAAGATCTCTCTCTCTATATATATATATCTATAGAGATCTATATCTCTATAGATATATCTACAAAAGATCTATATCTTCAAAAGATATATATAAATGATATCTTTTGTAGATATATATATCTTTTGTTGATACAGAGTTTCACCATGTTGCCCAGGCTGATCTCAAACTCCTGGGCTCAAGCAATCTGCCCACATCAGCCTCTCAAAATTCCAGGATTATAGGCCTGAGCTACTGCACCTGGCTGAGAGATATTTCATGTTCATTGATAAGAAGACTCAATATAGTCAGTATATTAGGTTCTTCTCAAACTGATCTATGTATTCAATGCAATATCAATTAAAATACCAGCAACTTATTTTATGGATATCAACAAACTAATTTTAAAGTTTATATAGAGAGGCGAAAGACCCAGAATAGCCAACATAATATTGAAGAACAACAAAATCTTAGGACTGACACTATCCAATTTCAAGAATTAGTATAATGCTATTATATGAAGGTAGTGTGATATCGGTAAAAGAATAGACAAATAGATCAATGAAACAAAATAATGAGCCCAGAAACTGATTTTTGACAGAGGAGCAAAGGTAATACAATGGAGAAAAAATAGCTTTTTCAGCAAGTGATACTGGAACAACTGGACAGCCATAAGCAAAAATATAAATCTGGACACAGACGTTATACTCTTAATAAAATTAACTAGAAATAAATGATAGGCTGGGTGTGGTGGCTCACACCTCTAATCCCAGCCCTTTGGGAGGCTGAGGTGGATGGATCACCTGAGGTCAGGAGTTTGAGACCAGCCTGGCCAATATGGCGAAGCTCCGTCTCTACCAAAAATACAAAAATTAGCCAGGCATGGTGGTGCATGCCTGTGGTCTCAGCTGCTTGGGAGGCTGAGGCAGGAGAATTGCTTGAACCTGGGAGGTAGAGGCTGCAGTGAGTCGAGATCATGCCACTGCACTCCAGCCTTGGTGACAGAGTGAGACTCCGTCTCTAAATAAATAAACAAATGACCTAAATGTAAAACACAAAACTCTAAAGCTCCTAGAACATTACATAGGATAAAATCCAGCCAATTTGGGGTTTTGTGATGACTTTTTAGATACAGCAACAAAGGTATAATCCATAAAAGAAAGAATTGATAAGCTGGACTTCATCAAAATTAAGAACTTTTTTACCTCACAAAAGATACTGTTAAGAAAGTGGAAACACAAACCACAAACCCGGAGGAAATATTTGCAAGAGACATATCTGATAAAGGACTGTTATCCAAAATATATAAAGAACACTTAATACTTAACAATAAGAAAACAAACAACTTGACTGAAAAAAAAAGGGTCAAAAACATTAACAGTCCTCTCACTAGCAAAGATACACAGGAGGTAACAAGCATACAGAAAGATGCTCAATGTCATATGTCATCAGGGAAATATATAAAGTAAAAGAGTGGTGAAATACCACTACTCTCCTATTAGAATCGCTCAAATCCAGAACACTGACAACACCAAATGCTGGCGAAGGTAGAGCAACAAATCTTGTTGATTGCTGGTGGGAATGAAAAATGGCACAGCCACTTTGGGAGGCAATTTGGCAGTTTCTTACAAAACTAAGCATACTCTTACCATATGATCCAGCAATCATACTTCTTGGTGTTTACCCAAAGGAGTTGAAAACTTATGTCTATACAAAAACTGGCACACTGATGTTTGTAGCAGCTTTATTCGTAATTCTGAAACTTTGAACAAACAAGACACTTTTCAGTAGGTAAAAGAATAAACTGTGGCACGTCCAGACAATGGAATATTACTCAGTGCTAAAATGAAATGAACTACTAAGTCATGAAAAATATGAGAGAAACTTGAATGCATATTATCAAGTTAAAGAAGCCAATCTGAACTAATCTATAACTAAATCAGTATGTAATTAAATAATCAGTCTGAGCTAATTTATAATTAAATGTAATTAAAAATCATTCAATAACAAAAAATGTTCTGAAGAAAATATAGAGGCTTATATATTCATAAACCTTATTGTAGGAAAGATCTGCCCCCAAATGACTATAATCATCATAACTAAATAAGAAATGATATTCTAATTTTAAAAAACAATTAAAATGTATATGATCTAGAAGTATTTACAATTGTCAGTGAAGAGCTCTTCCAAATTACTAATTTAAAAATGTTATCAGAGGAAATTGAACAAAGTCTATGAACTGACAAATCATTTAAGGAGAAAGGGAAATGACCAATGGGGGAAAAAATCAACTCTCTAGTAATCAAAGAAAGAGAAAGTTAAGCAAATTAAGAGGATTTTTTTAATATCCTATTTGGCAGACTTCGTGTGTGTGTGTGTGTGTGCGTGTGCACACGTGCGTGTGTGTCTAGTATTTTGCCAGGAACGAAGATGAGCAATTTGCTACCCTGCCCATAGAGAGGGAAACTAATACAAATTTTCTAGAAAATAATTTAGACACACATTTCAACAACTTTAGTATCACACATGCAATAGACAGAGCCACTCAATTTTTGTGATTAGTGGAGAAGAACTAAATGAAGACTTATAGAGCATAATGACTAGGAAAACTTACTCTATCTGTGAGAATTTGGTGCCTCAGTTTCTTGCATCCTAAAATGGGGCCTATATTCCTTTTTTAAAAAACTTTTGTTTTATGTTTAGGAGTAAATGTGCAGGTTTGTTATAAAGGTAAACTCGTGTCTTGGGTGTTTATTGCACAGATTATTTCATCACCCAAGTGCTAAACCTAGTACCCAATAGTTACTTTCTCTACTCTTCTCCCTCCTCCCACCCTCCACCCTCAAGTTGGTCCCAGTGCCTGTTGTTCTCTTCTTTGTGTTCATGAGTTCCCATCATTTAGCTCCCACGTATAAGTAAGAACATACAGTATTTGGTTTTCTAGTCCTGCACTGGTTTGCTAAATATAATGGCCTCCAGCTCCATCCATGTTCCTGCAAAAGACATGATCTCATTCTTTTTTATGGCTGCATAGTATTCCATGGTGTACATGTACCACATTTTTTAAAATCTAATCTCATTGATGGGCATTTAGGTTGATTCCATGTCATTGCTATTGTGAATAAAACTGCAATGAACATTTGCGTACATGTGTCTTTATGGTAGAATGATTTACATTCCTTTGGGTATACACTCAGTAATGTGATTGCTGGGTTGAATGGTAATCTTGCTATTAGCTTTTTAAGGAATTACCATACTGCTTTCCATAATGGTTAAATTAATTTCACTCCAACCAACAGTGTATAAGCATTCTCTTTTCTTTGCAACCTCATAGCATCTGTTGTTTTTTGACTTTTACTTTTTAAATTTTGATTTATCTAAAAATATTTTTTTCTGAGACGGAGTCTCACTCTGTCAGACTGGAGTGACAGTGGTGCGATCTTGGCTCATTACAACCTCCGCCTCCCGGGTTCAAGAGATTCTCCTGTCTCAGACTCCCAAGTAGCTAGGACTACAGTTACATGCCATCATGCCCAGCTATTTTTATTTTTTAAGCCAAAGTCTCCTTCTGTTGCTCAGTTTGGAGTGTAATGGCACTATCTCAGCTCACTGCAACCTCTGCCTCCCAAGTTCAAGTGATTCTCTTGCCTCGGCCTCTCAAGTAGCTGGGATTACAAGTTCCTGTCACTATGTCTGCCTCATTTTTGCATTTTTTAGTAGAGACAGGGTTTTAGCATGTTGGCCAGGCTGGTCTCGAACTCCTGACCTCAGGTGATCCACTTACCTCGGCCTTCCAAAGTGCTGGGATTACAGGCGTGAGCCAATGTGCCTGGCCTAATTTTTGTATTTTTAGTAGAGATAGGGTTTTGGCATATTGGGCAGGCTGATCTGAAACACTTGACCTCAGGTGATCCACCGGCCTCTGCCTCCCAAAGTGTTGGGATTACAGGCATCAGCCACTGTGCCCAGCCTTGACTTTTTATTAATAGCCATTCTGGCTGATGTGAGATGGTATCTGATTGTGCTTTTGATTTGTATTTCTCTAGTAATCAATGATATTGAGCTTTTTTTATATGTTTGTTGACTGCATGTATGTCTTCTTCAGAAAAGTGTCTGTTCATGTCCTTTGCTCACTTTTTAATGGAGTTCTTTGTTTTCTCTTGTAAATTTGTTTAAGAGATGCTGGATATTGAATCTTTGTCAGATGCATAGCTTGCGAAGCAAATATTTTCTCCCGTTCTGTAGGATGTCTGCTGTGCAGAAGCTCTGAAGTTTAATTAGATTCCATTTGTCAATTTTTCTTTTTGTTGCACTTGTTTTTGGTGTCTGTAATGAAATCTTTGCCCATTTCTATGTACAGGATGGTATTGCCTAGGTTGTCTTCCAGGCAACTGGGGTTTTTAGAGTTTTGGGTTTTACATTTAAGTCTTTAATCTATCTTGAGTTGATTTTTGTATATGGTATAAGGAAGGGGTCCAGTTTTGATCTTCTGCATATAGCTAGCCAGTTATCCCAGCACCATTTATTTAACAGGGAGTCTTTTCCCCATTACTTGTTTTTGTCAGCTTCATAAAAATCAGATGGTTGTAGATGTGCAGCCTTATTGCTGGGCTCTTTATTCTGTTCCATTGGTTTATGTGTCTGTTTTTGTACCAGCACCATGCTGTTTTGGTTACTGTTGCCCTGTAGTGTAGTTTGAAGTCAGGTAACATAATCACCCCAGCTTAGGATTGCCTTGACTATTTGTGCTCTTTTTGGTTCCATATGAATTTTAAAATAGTTTTTCCTAGTTCTGTGAAGAATGTCATTAGTAGTTTATAGGAATAATATTGGATCTATAAATTGCTTTGCACATTATAGCCATTTTAATGATATTGATTCTTCCTATCCATTACCATGGGATGTTTTTCTACTTGTATCATTTCTGATTTCTTTAAGCAGTGGTTTGTAGTTCTTGTAGGTATTTTTCACCTCCCTGGTTAGCTGTATGCATAGGTATTTTATTCTTTTTTTGGCAACTGTTAATGAGATTGCATTCATGATTTGGCATTCAGTTTGGCTGTTGTTAGTATACATGAATGCTAGTGAGTTTTGTACATTGATTTTGTATTCTGAGACTTTGCTAAAGTTGTTTATCAGCTGAAGGAACTTTTGCGCTGAGATTATGGGGTTTTCTAGATTTAGAATTATGTAATCAGTGAACAGGGATAGTTTGAATTCCTCCTTCCCTATTTGGATGTCCTTCTCTTTCTCCTTCCTTATTGCTGTGGCCAGGACTTTCAATACTATATTGAATAGGAGTGATGAGAGAGGACCTCCTTGTCTTGTGCCAGTTTTCAAGGGAAATAATTCCAGCCTTTGCCCGTCCACTATGATGTTGGCTGTGAGTTAGTCATGGATGGCTCTCATTATTTTGAGATATGTTCATTCAATACCTAGTTTATTGAGAGTTTTTATCATGAAGGGATGTTGAATTTTATTTAAAATCTTTTCTGCATCTATTGAGATAATCATGTGGTTTATGTCTTTAGTTCTGTTTATGTGATGAATCACATTTATTGATTTGCATATGTTGAACCAGCCTTGCATGCTGGGGTTGAAGCCTACTTCTTCATGGTAAATTAGCTTTCTGATGTGCTACTGGACTCAGTTTGCAAGTATTTTGTTGATGGTTTTTGCATTGGTATTCATCAAGGATATTGGCCTGAAGTATTTTTGTGTGTGTGTGTGAGTGTCTGCCAGGTTTTGATAACCTTATAGAATGAGTTGAGGAGTCCCTCCTCCTCAATTTTTTGGAATAGTATCAATAAGAATGGTGCCAGAATTCAGAATGCTATTCTTTGTATCTAGTAGAATTCAGCTGTAATTCTCTCTCAACCTGGGCTTTTTTTGTTTGTTTGTTTGGTAGGCTATTTATTACTGATTCAATTTTGGAGCTCATTCTTGTTCTGTTCAGGGAATAATTTTTTTCTGGTTCAGTCCTGGGAGGGTGTTTGTGTGCAGGAATTAATCCATTTCTTCTAGGTTTTTTAGTTTCTGTGCATAGAGGTGTTCACACTAGTTTGTGATGGTTATTTTTATTTCTGTGGGATCAGTGGTAGTGTTCCCCTTGTCATTTCTAACTATGCTTATTTGGATCTTCTCTTTTTTTATTAATCTAGTTTGTGGTCTCTCATAGTATTTTTTGAAAAACAAATTCTTGGATTCATTCATCTTTTGAATTGTTTTTAGTGTATGGATTTCCTTCAATTCAGCTCTGATTTCAGTGATTTCTTGTCTTCTGCTAGCTTTGGGTTGGCTTGCTCTTGCTTCTTTTATTCTTTCCATTGTGATGTGAGGTTGTTAATTTGAGATGTTTCTAATTTTTTGATGTGGGCATTTAGTGTGATGAATTTCCCTCTTAACATGGCCTTAGCTTCATCCCACAGATTCTGGTATACTGTATCTTTGTTCTCATTAGTTTCAAAGACCTTCTTGACTTCTGCCTCAATTTTATTATTTACCCAAAAGTCATTCAGGATCAGGTTGTTCAATATCCATGTAACTGCATGGATTTGAACATTTTTGTCAGTCTTGATTTCTGTTTTTAATATGCTTGGATCTGAGAGTGTGTTTGGTATAATTTCAGTTCTTTTGCATTTGCTGAAGATCGTTTTATGTCCAATTATGTGGTTGATTTTAGAGTATGTGCTATGCGACAATGAAAGGAATGTATATTCTGTTGTTTTTGAGTGGAGAGTTCTGTAGATGTCTATCAGGTCCATTTGATCCAATGTTGAGCTCAGGTCCTGAATGTCTTTGTTACTTTTCCACCTTGATAATCTGTCTAATACTGTCACTGAAGGTTGAAGTCTCCCGCTATTGTTGTGTGGGATTCTAAGTCTCTTTGTAAGTCTCTAAGAACTTGCTTTGTGAATCGGAGTGCTCCTGTGTTGGTTGCATATATATTTAGGATAGTTAAGTCTTCTTGTTGAAGTGAACCCTTTACCATTATGTAGTACTCTTCTCTTTGTTGATCTTTGTTGGTTTAAAGTCTGTTTTGTCTGAAGTTAGGATTGCAACTCCTGCTTTTTCTGATTTCCATTTGCTTGGTAGATTTTCCTCCATCCCTTTATTTTGGGCCTATTGGTGTCACTACTTGTGAGATGGGTCTCGTGAAGACAGCATACCATTGAGTCTTGCTTTTTCATCTATGTTGTCACTCTGTGCTTTTTAAGTGGGGCATTTAGCCTATTTACATTCAAGGTTAGCATTGATATGTGTGGATTTGATCTTGTCATTGTGTTGTTAACTGGTTATTTTGCTGGCTTGTTTGTGTGGTTGCTTTATATTGTCACTAGTTCGTGTATTTAAGTGTGGTTTTTTTTTAATTATTATTGATTGAGGTACAGTTTATTTGTGTATGCTTATATATTTCCAAAAATTAATTCAATGTCCTCTTACAGTAATCAAAATTAGTTAACAGGGCAGGCACGGTGGTTCACACCTGTAATCCCAACATTTTGGGAAGCCGAGTTTGGGGTTAGGAGTGAGACCAGCCTGGCCAACATGATGAAACTCTACTGAAAGTACAAAATCAGCTGGGCATGGTGGTGCACGTCTGTAATCCCAGCTCCTTCGGAGGCTGAGGCAGGAAAATTGTTTGAACCTAGGAGGCGGAGGCTGCAGTGAGCTGAGATTGTGCCACTGCACTCCAGCCTCAGCAACACAGCAAAGCTCTATCTCAAAAAAAATTAGTTAACAGTCTGAGATGAACTATTTTAGCAAGGAAACACATTTAACCAAATATGGCAGTAAACTGGAACCTTTCAGTTATTGCTTCGATACGGGAATGTTTCACAAAAATTGTCTGTTTCTTCAATAAATACTAAGATTCTTTTGTCCTAGAGAGCATTCCTGTATTTTGAGTTAATAATCTCATTGCTCTCTTTATAAAATAAAAATAAACAATGTATCTATAAGGCTTAGTTTGCAATTTTCCACTGCATAATTTATTCACATTTAAAACTATATATTTTTTATAGTTATATGTCAAAAAATAGTGACTAGGTTTTATGGCTTAAAATATAAATGCGGAAAACAGACATTTGCCATACAAATGGCTGGTTTTAATTTTTTTAGAGGAAATACTATAATTTAAAAAAAAGAGCTCCAAAATATTTAACAGAATTTCCAGCAATGATTATTTCTAAAATGTAAAGATTTGAAACATAATTTATACAAAACTAAAAAACAGAAGGATTCATTCTTGCTTTTTCCTTTTTTAAAAAATCCAGACAATTTGTCACAAGAAAGTTCGGCATGCGATAGCAGCTATAGCCTCAGTCACCCTCAGAACCGCTGCCCCTCCTCACGGGGACAGAGTGCCGCACTGAGGACAGCAACACGTCTTCAATCGGCTTCTTAGGGTTTTCCTCCAGGTCCGTCATAATTGCTCCAGATTCAGACAGTTTCCATTACAATTCATCTCTTGTCAGGTTCATGCCGCCAAACACCAGAGGACCAATAAACTGAGCCTTGATATCTCCTTCCAGGTAAACAAATATCGTGGGCAGATTCCTATCCGGATAATTGGGTATGCAGGTTGTTGAAATGGCTTTGATAAATTTGACATCAGGAAACTTCCTGGCAAGTCCACTGAGGTGCTGATTTATCAGGGCACAGAGGGGAATTCCTTGTTTGTAAAGGTGCAAGATGACCCACAAGCCCTCACCAGCTTTGGTAACTTCTTGAACATAATCCTTCCCTGAGATCTCTAAAACTTCTCCAAATTTATTCTTCAGTTTAGTTGCTTTCCACTCAGCCAGTCTCTGCCATCTGTACATTTCAATAGCATGTTCATCCTCCTCATTAAACTCGTCTTCATGATCCTCCAGCTCTTCCAAAGTCATATCTTCATATGTTTTCACCACTGACTGCTGGAGGATGTGCTGCTCCTCATCTGACTCCTCTTCCAGTTCTTTCAGACTTTCCTTGGGGGGTAAGATACCCTTTTTGTGTAGGATGTCATTCCACTCAATGTCTACGTTGGGGTCCTGCATCTTGTTTTCAGTTGCTCAAGCCAGCTGTAAGTGTGTTTTTTAATTTGTCGTTAGTAGTCTTTCTTTTCTATATTTAGTGCTCCTTTCAAGATCCCTTGTAAGGCAGGTCTGGTGGTAATGAGATTCCTCAACATTTGCTTATCTAAAATGGATCTTATTTTTCCTTTGCTTAGTTTGACTGTATATGAAAAAAAGCTTAGTTTGACTGGATATGAAATTCTTGGTTGAAGATATTTTTCTATAAGGATGTTGAATAAAGGCCCTCAATCTCTTCTGGCTTATAGGGGTTCAACTGAGAGGTCCACTGTTAGCCTTATGGAGTTCCCTTTGTAGGTGACCTGCCCTTTCTCTATAGCTGCTTTTAACATTCTTTCTTTTATTTTGACCTTAGAAAATCTGATGATTATGTGTCTTCGGATTGATATTCTTGGTAAAATCTCATAGGGGTTCTTTGTATATCTTGAATTTGACTGCTGGCCTCTCAACCAAGATTGGAGAAGTTTTCATGGATGATATCCTGAAATATGTTTTCCAAGTTGTTTGCTTTCTCCCTATCCCTTTCAGGGATGCCAATGATTCATAGATTTGGCCTCTTTACATAATCCCATACTTCTCAGAAGCTTTGTTCATTCCTCTTTATTCTTTTTTCATTATTTTTGTCTGACTGTTGTATTTTAGAAAGTCAGTCTTCAAGTTCTGAGATCCTTTCCTCAGCTTGATCTATTCTGCTGCTAATACTTGTGATTGCATTGTGAAATTTTTGTAGTGTGTTTTTCAGCTCTGTCAGATTCATTAGGTTCTTTTTTATACTGGCTGTTTTGTCTTTCAGCTTCTGTATCATTTTGTTGTCATTCTTAGTTTCCTTGGGTTGGGTTATGCCATTCTCCTGAATCTTGATAATCTTCATTCCTATCCATATTCTTAATTGTATTCCTGAATTGAATAGAATTCAGAATTCAGAATTCAGAATGCATAACCAGCCAGCTCATCCTGGTTAAGAATCCTTGATGGTGAACTGGTGCAGTCATTTGGAGGACATAAATACTCTTGCCATTTGAGTTACTGGAGTTCTTGTATTGGTTCTTTCTCACCTCTGTATCTGGGTGTTCCTTTAACTGCTATTAGATTTAGTAGTCAATCGACTCATTTTCTGGATGTTTTCACAGGGCCAAGTCTTTGTGTAGGGTCATTATTTGTAGCTGACTTCTTGTGTTTGTTTTCACAGGAAGGTATGCTGGTGAGGTGTTTTTGGTGTTAAAGCTTTGGAGTGTGGTCTAGTAGGTGGTACTTAGGCATACTGGTCAGTTGCTAGGCTCTTGCTTGGTCATGGGAGTCTCCTATATTTCCTCGTAGTTGCAGCTGTGCTCTCTCTCAATGCTTGGAAAATGGGGACTCCTCTCCCACTTGAGTGTTGGCTGTAGATCACAGCTTGGCATTCCTGGGGTGTCCACCACAGCTCTGGGGTGATGTCAGGGTTTATGTTCCTTCCCCAGCTTGGAGGCAGCTGAGAAAGGGACCTTAGTAATGGTATGGTAATGGGTCTCTTGTTTTTCTTCTGGGAACTTCACTCCAGAGAGATGCAAGTCAGTAATTGCTCAGTGCAATCAGTACTGAGGGGTCTGTTCTGTGCTCAGTGCAATCAGCACTGAGCATGGTGGGTCTGTGCTGTGGGCCCAAGCCAGGGGTTCCCTGTCTGGTGATGAGCCAGAAGTGGGGTGCCCATGGGAGATGGACTAGCCTCCTCTTCTTGGGTTGACTGCAGCTTGTCTGAGGTATAGAGAAGGCTCTTACAGTCTTTGTTCCTTCTTTAGTCTCAGGGTGGAAAGGGCAGTTCCACTGCAGAGGCAGTGGCAGAGAGGCTTTCAGTTGTCCACAAGGGCTTCACCTCCAGGAAATGTGAAGCCATTCTTAGTTGGGGTGTTCAGCCAGTGGGGTGGGATGACTGCACTGCTGGAATGAGTGGGGGTTCCACTTGTTGGGGTGTAGGGGGTCTAAGGCTCACAGGGAGGGGAAATCAATCTCCTCTTTATATGGCAGTGATAGTGTGCTATAAGCAGCATGACTGTAGCCTTCAAGCTCTTTGTTTCTTCCCCAGACCAAGGACAGGAGGGACAGAACTCTTACTGTGGCAGTGGCAGAAGGGCTGTTGTATGCCTCTGGGAATCTCACCCTGGGGAAACTCTAGTCCACTACCAGTGGGTATGCTTAGCCATTGGTGGGGTAACTGTCCTATGTTCCTGAGGCCAGGGGCCCTGCCTGATGAAGAGTGGGGCTGAGGGTTCCCCCAGAAAAGAGGAGCCGGTCTCCTCTCTGTATGGTCGCTGCAGTGTGCTGGAAGTGCCCTTTGTTCCTTCCCAGTCTAAGGGCTGTTAGGGCTCTACCACTGCAACTGTAGTGGCGGAGGGGTTCTGGGTTGACTCTGGGATTTCCTCCTCAGAGAAATTCTGGACTGTCCCTGATTGTGGTGATCAGGTGGGGGCAAGGTGGTTGTGCTGGAGTCCCAGGTCAGGTGATCCTGCCAAGTCAGGAGCAGCAAGTACCAGGATCTGTGTGGAGAATAGTCTGGCCATTTTTCTGTGAAGTAGTTGCTCTCTGCTGTGGGTCTGGACCAGCTCCTGGCCCCCATAGACTTTCCCAAGCCTGGAGACAGCAAGGGCAAGGGCTGAAAGACAGCAAAGATGGCAACCTACTTCTCCCACTGAGAGCTCTGTCTAGGGAGTTGCAGAGCTGCTCCTGGCTTGATAGCCCTAGTGGGGGTGGCTGGAGACCCAGGTCTGGATGACTCACCCAGTGAGGAGATATGGAAATGGGCACCCACATAAAAGTCTGGCCACCTTTTTGTAGGACTGCTGTGGTATGATGGGGGTCCACTTCAGTCCCTAGTCACCTCTGATATTCCAATACATGGAGGCATCAACGATGAAGCCTGCAATACAGAAAACATGGCAGCCTGTCCCTCCCTCTAGAAGCTCCATCCCAGGGAGACAGACACCTTTTGCTGGCCCAAATGCATTGTAGAAGGTGGTTGGAGACCAAGTCAGGAGGCCTGTGAGGAGGAACGGGATGGGGAGCTGCTTAAAACAGTAATCTGGCCACATTTTTGTAGAGAAGCTGTTCTGTGCTAGGAGTCTGCTCAGTCCCCGGTTGCCTCAGGCTCTTCAAAGCCCAAAGACAAGAATAGCTGAGTCAGCCAAATAGCAAAAATGGTGACCTGCCCCTGCCTCTGGGAACTCCATCCCAGGAAGGTTCAAAACCTCTGTTGGCCAGAAAACCCTGGCAGGGGTAACTGGAGACCTGAGTTGGGAAATCGCACCCAGTGAGGAGGAACAGGGTCGAGGCCCTTTTAGAGAGCAGTCTGCCCATGTTTTCTTAGAGCAGCTGTGCTGTGCGGGGGAGTCCCGGTCACCTTGGACTCTCCAAAGACTGAAAACAAGAATAACTGAGTCAGCCAAATAGCAGCGATGGCAGCCCACCACCCTCCGGGAGCTCCATCCCAGGGAGGTTTGAAACCTGTGTTGGCCGAAAGACACTGGCGGGATGGCTGGAGACCCCATCAGAATATTTCACCCAGTGAGGAGAAACGGAATTCAGGATCCATGTGAATAAACAATCTGGCCACTTCTCGGCAAAGCTGCTGTGCTGTGGTGGGGGACTTCTCCAGTCCCTTGTTGCTTCCGACTTGCTAGAGCCCTAAGGCAATTGTGGCTGAGGCTGTGAAACAGCAAAGATGGTGGCCCACTCTTCCCCTGGAAACTGTCTCAGGGAGGTGTAATGCTGCCACTGGAGGCTGACTAGGGTTCCAAGCCAGTGGGTTTTATCCTGGGAGGCGCCATGGAAGTGGGGTCTGCAGCTTGTTGCTGCTTATCCCGCTGGATTCAATCCCTTTCCCAGGGATATGCACAGGGTTCTAACCTCTCTCTTTGCCAGAGTTGCAGCTGCTTTTGCAAGGAAGCCCGGGTCTCTAAGGCTCCATGTCTGCCTGAGTGACTGCTCTGCTGAGACTTCAGGTAGCTCTGTATGTCAGACTGAAAGCGCTAGTAGAGTGGGTTCATGAGGGGATCTCCTGACCTGAGGGTTGCAAAGATCCATGGGAGAAGTGTGAGTCCCCAGACTGGCTCATTCACTCAGTTTCCCTGGCTCCGTGTTGCTTCTGGGTGGACAATCGTCCTGCCTTGCTTTTTCTCTGTTCTCCATGGGTCAAATTGTTTCCTTTATTAGTTCCGATGCATGTACCCAGATGTTTCAGTTGAAGGTGCTGTATTTACTTTCCCCTTCCCTTCCTCTCGGTGAGAGCCACACGTATTAGCTGCTCCTAGTCCGCCATCTTGACCAGCACCGCTGATGATAATCCTAAGAGCTCCTTGGTTTGTTGTGTACAGCAAGCAAATTAATTCATGAAGTAGACTGCAGCCTGGCACAGACTAAATTAAATATAGGTCAGCTATTATTCTGATTATTATAGCTCTTTTTACAAAGATGAGTGATTGTAAATAATGCAAATGTCCAACAATGAGAAGTAGCGCCAGAAAACCATGCAGTGGAATACTATCCAGCAAGATTCGCACATTATTGCAGAACTGCATTTAGTGACACAAAGGGATGTTGTGTTATAGTTTTGAATAAAAACATGATTTTAGTTAAGAAAAATATCAAGCTTGAGGTTATAAATCTGTTCTTATATTGCTCTAAAGAAACACCTAAAGCTGGGTAATTTATAAATAAAAGAGGGTAACTGCTTCACAGTTCTGCAGGCTTGTACAGGAAGCATAGTGCCAGCTTCTGCTTGGTTTCTGGTGAAGCCTCAGGGAGCTTACAATCATGGCAGAAGGCAAGGGGGGAGCTGGAGTCTCACATGGCAAGAATAGAAGCAAGAGAGAGAGTGGGGGTGGAAGGTCCCATACACTTAAACAACCAGATCTCACATGAACTCGCTCATCACCAAGGGGATAGCCCTAAGCCATTCATGAGGGATCCACCCGTGTGATGCAAACGCCTCCCGCCAGGCCCCACCTTCAACACTGGGGATTACAGGTCAACATGAGATTTGGCAGGGACACAGATCCAAAACATATCAAGTTATATATTGAAATACATGGTATTTCAGCTACCTCAGGATTGTAGGTTTTGTGGTAGTTTGTTTTCTTCATTAGTTTCTTCATATTTTCTACATTTTACCTGCACAAGCATAAAGATGTGCTTTATTTTTCTAAGTAAGAGATCGCATTTGATAAGATATACTTTCTTGAATCCTCAGCATGGCCCTATGGTTAGTTACCATCGTTATTCTATTTTTACTCACTGAGATTCAGAGTGTAGGAACATGCCTAGTGGTAGCCAAACTGGGATGCATTAGACCCCTGGACAGACCTTCTCCACACTGCCTCTGATTGTGTAAATCCAGGGATGTGTCCAACAAGATCTAGTTATACTGGGAAAATACACACCAGGAAATGTAAAAATATTGGTGATAGATGGCAGAAGCAATGCCTCTGACTCCAGTTATCAGAAGATATGGGCCTTGTGGCTTGGGTAAGCTCAGCATTACTAATTTCCAACTACTGGAATATTGAGCCTGGAATGACAAAAATATTTAGAATCATTCTTGCACATACGCATGTTATGAGTGCAAAGCACAGGCTCTCCAGTACAATTTTCTGTATCAAGACTTTCTTATGATGGTTGAGCAGGTTTGACTAACTCTTATACAGTCCATTAATCTCCTGTATATCCAGTTTCTGAAATTAATTACCATTTCATTCAATAAATGTCTATGAATTCCCTAGTCTATATCAGGCTTTGGTGGGCCAGACACTGTGTACATAAACAGTGTTTCATTCTCTAGTCCTAAGGTGTTTGCTGTTTAGAGAGGCCCTAGGCATGTAGTGAGTTTAAATAGTTACAACAGGAGGAAGGAACATATGGCAGCAGTGATGTCCCAGGTGCAATGACTGCAGAGAAGAGCACGGAAGGTAGCAGAGAAGACAGTTTGCGTGTTCCAGGGTGATGTTTTCTCTTCCTGATCAATGCACAAGACCTAGCATTTTAGTGTTTCTGTTAAGCACATAATGTTATTCTCAAACTCAGCACCCTCACACCTAAACTCATGATCCTCCTCACCCTCCACCCCGGGGCTCCTCCTTGGGTCTTCACAAGCCCAGGCATCCTCCCCTCTGAGCCGGCTCCTGGACCACTGCCTTGTCTCAGGCTTCTTCTCAGTACAGCTCATCATGTGCCCACTGACCAGAGTGAGATTCCTCAACAGGCAGCCGTGGTTTATTTTCAGATGTGTCTTGCCTTCTGGGGCCATAAGGATATCTGCAGCAAACAACCATGGCACATGCATAGCTATGTGACACACCTGCACGTTCTGCGCATTTATCCCACAACTTAAAGCAAAATAAAAATAAATAAATAAATAATGAAATAAAATGAGGTATTAAATTTTCCAAAAAAAAAAAAAAAAAAAGACAGGATAGTTTCAGAAGGAATGGTACCAGCTCCTCCTTGTACCTCTGGTAGAATTCAGCTGTGAATCCATCTGGTTCTGGACTTTTTTTGGTTGGTAGGCTATTAATTATTGCCTCAATTTCAGAGCCTGCTATTGGTCTATTCAGGGATTCAACTTCTTCCTGGTTTAGTATTGGAAGAGTGTAAGTGTCCAGGAAATTATCCATTTCTTCTAGATTTTCTAGCTTATTTGCGTAGAGGTGTTTATAGTATTCTCTGATGGTAGTTTGTATTTCTGTGGGGTCGGTGGTGATATCCCCTTTATCATTTTTTATTGCATCTATTTGATTCTTCTCTCTTTTCTTCTTTATTAGTCTTGCTAGTGGTCTGTCAATTTTGTTGATCTTTTCAAAAAACCAACTCCTGGATTCATTGATTTTTTGGAGGGCTTTTTGTGTCTCCATCTCCTTCAGTTCTGCTCTGATCTTAGATCTCATTAAACTAAAGAGCTTCTGCACAGCAAAAGAAACTACCATCAGAGTGAACAGGCAACCTACAGAATGGGAGAAAATTTTTGCAATCTACTCATCTGACAAAGGGCTAATATCCAGAACCTACAAAGAACTCAAACAAATTTACAAGAAAAAAACAAACAACCCCATCAAAAAGTGGGCAAAGGATATGAACAGACATTTCTCAAAAGAAGACATTCATACAGCCAACACACACATGAGAAAATGCTCATCATCACTGGCCATCAGAGAAATGCAAATCAAAACCACAATGAGATACCATCTCACACCAGTTAGAATGGCAATCATTAAAAAGTCAGGAAACAACAGGTGCTGGAGAGGATGTGGAGAAGTAGGAACACTTTTACACTGTTGGTGGGATTGTAAATAGTTCACCCATTATGGAAAACAGTATGGCGATTCCTCAAGGATCTAGAACTAGATGTACCATATGACCCAGCCATCCCATTACTGGGTATATACCCAAAGGATTATAAATCATGCTGCTATAAAGACACATGCACACGTATGTTCATTGCGGCACTATTCACAATAGCAAAGACTTGGAATCAACCCAAATGTCCATCAGTGACAGATTGGATTAAGAAAATGTGGCACATATACACCATGGAATACTATGCAGCCACAAAAAAGGATGAGTTTGTGTCCTTTGTAGGGACATGGATGCAGCTGGAAACCATCATTCTCAGCAAACTATCGCAAGAACAGAAAACCAAACACCGCATGTTCTCACTCATAGGTGGGAACTGAACAATGAGATCACTTGGACTCAGGAAGGGGAACATCACACACCGGGGCCTATCATGGGGAGGGGGGAGGGGGGAGGGATTGCATTGGGAGTTATACCTGATGTAAATGACGAGTTGATGGGTGCTGACGAGTTGATGGGTGCAGCACACCAACATGGCACAAGTATACATATGTAACAAACCTGCACGTTATGCACATGTACCCTAGAACTTAATAATAATAAAAAATAAATAAATAAATAAATAAATAAATAAATAAATGCTATTTGTGTTGGTATTAATTTGTTTTTTTAAAACACATAATAAAAAATATTTAAGAATGTAAAAAAAAAAAAGAAAAGAAAAAGAATATCTGTAGCTTTTAGCAAGGAGACAAAGGTGTTTATTTGTAGATTCAAATCCACCTTTCCAGCTTAGGACAGAACTCTACAAATACTTGGACTTTTGGGATACTATATCCTGCTGCCGTGTTCTCTTGGGTTGAATACCCCATGCTGATGGGTGTGCTGCTGCTTGTGAAAGGCTCCCACTATCTCTTGCTGGCAAATTCCCAGTTATCCTGTAAGAAACACTCCACGGTCTTGTGTTGTGTTGCTCTGTAATGTAAACCCCCTGTATTCTTACCAATTTTTTGTGTCTCCAACTCGTTTGTCAGCTATGGTCTTCCTAAGCACAAAAGCATCATCAATCTTTATGTCTTAAGTGGCTAGCATAGTTGTATACATTTAGAAAGCACTTTAAAATTGTTTATTGGCTGTGAATTTTAAGGACATTCCAAGACTCAAGAAAAGTGTGATTTAACAATTGGCTCTGGGGAAACTGTTTGCTATTTGAAGTTAAAAAAAAAAAAAAAAAAGGAGGAGGGGAGGGATATGATGTGGATCCTTACACAAAACTAAATGCCAGATGGATTAAAGACTTATACATAGTACTACTTTTAAAGTACAAGAACAAAGAAAACCTTAACTGACAAAAATAAATAAATAAATAAATAAATAAATAAATAAACAAACAAACAAATAACCTAAGCGTGGAGAAGACCTTCCTAAGCATGAAAGAAAACTGGATAACATAATGGAATACATAGTTATGTATGTCTATATAGTATTTCAAAACTTTGGTTCCATAAAACCTACTATATGGAAGTCAAATGATAAACTAAGAATTGCATTTACAATACAAAAGACAGAAAAGGGTTAATAATGTCTTTTATATATAAGTAAAGAATGAACAATTCAGACAATTTTTAGAAAAATGCATTCAAATGACCAACAACTTAAGGGATGATGCTCAATTTTATGTGTAGTTAGAGGAATGCAAATTCAACAATAATCCATTCTCCACCTATGCATTTGCACATGCAATAGGGACAGTGCTTCAGTTGAATGAGTAGGAACAAGCACATTTACAAACTGTTGGTGGAAATGTAAAATTCATTCAGTCTTTTTGGAGGACAATTCAGCAATCTGTACCAAAATTTTAAATATCGACATAATTTGATCGAATTTTTAAAAAATTATCCTGAGATACATTTACAGAAATTCCAAAAATTTTTATCATAGTAAAAACTGGAAACAATCTACATGTGCATCAATAAAGAACAGGCCCCTTACCACAGGTCTTTTCATATATTGAAGTACTATGTAGCTGTTAAAAAATATTGGGAGAGGCCAGGTGCCATGGCTCACGCCTGTAATCCCAGCACTTTGGGAGGCCGAGGCGGGTGGATCTCCTGAGGTCAGGAGTTCAAGACCAGCCTAGCCAACATGGTGAAACCCCATTTCTACTAAAAATACAAAAATTAGCTTGGCATGGTGGTGGGCGCCTGTAATGCCAGCCACCTGGGAGACTGAGGCAGGAGAATCGCTTGAACCCAGGAGGCAGAAGTTACAGTGAGCCAAGATCGTGCCATTCAACTCCAGCCTGGGTGACAAGTGCGAAACTCTGTCGCAAAAAAAAAAAAAAAAAAAAAAAAAAAAAAAAATCTGGGGAATCTGTTTATACTATTATGGAAATATGTCAAAGATATGTTGTAAGGGGAAAAAGAAAACCATATAATAGCAAGACCATATTTCCTCAAAAAAACCCCTCTCATATGTATAAACCTGTGTTCATATGTGTATCACAAATTCCTAAGATTCATAAGAACCTTAATAGTGGTACAGCGAGAGGTAGGCTTTTGCTATTGACCATATACTCCTTTATGCTAGTTGATTAGTTTATGATTTTTATATGTTTTACCTGCACAAGTTAATGCTAAGAGGAGAAACATACATTTCCTAGCACCTGGTGGAATAAATTTTTTTTTTTTTTTTTTTTTTGGAGACAGGGTTTTGCTCTGTCACCCAGGCTAGAGTGCAGTGGTGCAAACAAGGCTCACTGCAGCCCCAAACTCCTGTGCTCAACAGATCCTCCCACCTCAGTCTCCCAAGTAGCTGGGTCCACAAGCATAAGCAATGAACCCCGCTCATTTCTCTTTTTTTCCAGACACAGGGTCTTGCCATATTGCCCAGGCTGGTCTTGAACGTCTGGGATCAAGAGATTCCCCCACTTCAGCCTCCCAAAGTGCTGGGATTACAGGTGTGAGCCACCACAGTCTGCTGCAATGAAAATCGTTATGCACTTGGCTGTTGTACTTGACTGTTCTGCCCATTCTCTAGAATGCTGGAACTTCTCTATCTTGTTTTCTTGATTAGTTTCAAATCATAAAACACATCCATACGATTTGTCAAAATTTTTCTCAAAACTGCTTGAAGTAATGTAAAAACAACTGTTTTATCTAAACAGTTTAGAGAAAAATTTTAGCATAACAGGAAGTAGTGATAAATCAATTCCAAAATGGTGAAAAAACATAAGACATACCTCTTTCTGGTAAAATCAATCATTAAAGGCACATTGAGCTGGGCATTTTTAGTTTTGCTCCTGTAAATATGTTATACCTATGACTTTTATTTTTATGTATTGGAAACACATTTTAAAGAGCTATTATTTGTGGTGATATATATTGTCCCTCAAAAATATACAAACACAATACATTCCTTTTAGAATTCAATGCTAGGAATACTTTACTGGTCATAGAAATGGCTTCATTTTATAAAAAATAAGACAATGAGAAGTATTTGAACAAAAATGTTTTCCTTTGTGTTTTGGCTGTGAAGGTACCTAAAAGTGGTCAATTTGATATCCAACTATCGTAAGGACATTTCAAGGTGACTGATATATTTATATCCCTTCCTTTACCAAAGTTTTTTAGTTTCTCTTTTAACCATGTTGCAGATGTATCTTAATGTAAGCCACCTCTGATATTTTTAGAATATCTGCAGGTTATTTATGTTAAATAAATAAAGATAAGATCATGAAACCTAAAAGGGCTAATTAAATATTTTATTTCTGGATTCTGAGATTGCAAAAGGGAAAAGGGAGCTCAATTTTATTATTCCTTTTATTTGAACTTGAAACATTATGAAAATCACTCTTATTCTTATCTTAGTATGTCTGCTTCACATTCTGGTACATTCTGGTTAAAACCAAAAAGAAAAAAAGGCAAGAATATTAAAAACATTGAAAAACAATTACACAAACAGTTTCAGAAGATTACAGAAAGGTAATACATATATATATATATATATATAAACTTAACCAATAATTTCATAAGAGATTTATCTCAAAATAGTATCCTCAGGGATAGTATCCTAAAACTTCAGTCCAAAATAAGGTTCTGCAAAGGGGCTTGGCTGTGTTTACATAAACACACACATGTATGTTCCCTCACACTCACATGTACATACACAGTGGGATGGGAGAGAGGAAGCAAAGTCGTGTGCTCAATTTGTCATGTGATAGAACAGGAAGGAAGGGAGGGAAGGGAGCTCAAGCCAAGTGCCTAATGCTTATCTTCTAGTGTTTGAAACTCTAACAGCAGAAATAGGGCATATATTTCCTCAGAGCAGAACTAAGATGAATGTGTGGCAAGTGAGAGAAAAATCTGTAACTTAAATAAAATGTAAACATAATCATTAACACTAACTCAAAACATGAATGTGATTGCCTGTCCAATTGCCATATGGATCTTCATGCTGAGCACTACAAGACCACTAAGGAGTTCTGTAGAGAAGAAAGACAATGAATAGAAAGTACATGAATTGCATGGCCTGAAGTGTCCTCACATTCTGCAATCAATTAACTTAAATGCTAACACCAGGAACATCTCCATGGCCAACATCACACCTTGTCAACTCTCCCTGGACTCAGGTCATTGTTTAACATATGAGATAGGAGATGTATGAGTATCACATTTGACAAAAGATGAGATTGATGCTCAGAATGGTGAAGGGATTTTCTCCGAAACAACCATTAATGGCAAAAATAATACTAATAGGTGGTATTTATTGGTCACTACTCAAGTACTGTTCTATGAGCGTTACATATCCTAAGAAAATCCTTTCAGAGATGGAAAAACTGAGTCCCTAATAAAAATCTTACAGATGCCATTATTATTCCTATTTTGTAGATGAGAAGGCCAAAGCCCAGACAATAGGTAGTAGAGCCTGAGGAAAGCCCAGAGAGGCTAGCTTGATGACTCACGCTCTGTGCCAGAATCTCAGTCCAGGTCCCATAAGGCTTCATAGGTGACCCTTTTCCCTACAGCCTTCTGGGTCTCTGGACTGGATCTGAGGATTCCTTAATGAATCCATGTTCATGGCACATTCCCACTGACAACCTACTCTCAGTTGAGCATCTCTAATCAATCAAGGGAAAAACAATAAAATCTATTTCAATCTTTTAAATTGGGGATTTAAATTTTTGTCTATGTCTAAATATTTGGATTATCCTTTATCTTTTGGTCCATGTAATGGGTAAACCTCTTTTGAAAACCAATATTTAATAATTTATAAAAGCACAAAATACTAATTTCTAAAAAACGCTTTGAAACCTCCAAATTTAAAGAAAGAAAAAATGAAAGGCGTGATGGCATGAAAACCAAGGAGGAAAGAAGAAAGGAAGGAAATAAGGAAGGAAGGGAGAAAGGAAAAGGGAAAGAAGAAAGGAAGAACAGATGTTCAATGACTGGATTAGATAATCACTTACATTTTCCAGGAGAAGTTAAATAATGATGACATAAGTACTTAACAAAGTTGAGATGACAGAGTTAAAAGGATCTTTACAGGATTGTGCAATTTAGTAGTTTTCAAGTTTTGGGTTATGAAAGTTCTTTCTTTAAATAAGATATAATGAGAAATCCCCAACCACTGGGACTGTGGCTGAAGGTTGACAGCAAGAACATGAAAACCCTCCTTCTTGCCCTTCTCTCTTTCCCAGGGTGGCTCCTACAGCTCGTCTGAATAAAATTTATTCGGAAGGCATCTTCCTTCAGAGGACTGGTGTTCTGAAACCACTACCAACTAGGTATCAAAGCCAATTGGATGAAAGTACTTGCTTGATGCCACCTGCCCAGGTGTGAGTCGGGCTCCATTAGGGAATGCAACCTGCCCTGGATGAGGTGAAAGTTTTGACGATCCCCTGTGCCTTCA
This sequence comes from Macaca mulatta, assembly GCF_049350105.2. Classification (NCBI taxonomy): domain Eukaryota; kingdom Metazoa; phylum Chordata; class Mammalia; order Primates; family Cercopithecidae; genus Macaca; species Macaca mulatta. The sequence goes on from NC_133408.1 coordinate 81,878,324, forward strand.
GCCATTCCTCTTCCATAGAGAGGAGTAGGTCACTTGAGTTCCTTAGAAGCGCATTGGCTGGGATATCTGGGTATGCAACCCACCCGGAGGGAGATCAGGAAGGAGCATGGAGCTCTCCTGGTGTCTCCAGCCCTTGTTCTCTCTTAGCTGTGTCTCCTGGCTTTTAGGTTGAGGAAGAGGAAAAAGGTGGTTTAGGGTGAGTAGACTGGGGATGTTTTCCAGCTCCGCCCTCAGGAATCATGAGAAAAGCAAGGGATGAGAGGGACTTCCAGGTATTGCCTAAGAGAGCAGCCAGCCACTGGCAAGAACTCACTGCCTGTGAGAACCCTAGAGGTCCAGACTCACGTCTCATGTTTCCAGCATCACTCATTTGTTTGCTCTTGTCCATAGGCTGAATATTCTACAGCAATAGAAACCTTATTCGGAAAAAAATCCTGGGCTTTATTCAGCTATAGTAAAAATAGAGAAGTGTTCAGGTCTGCATCACCCTGGAAAGCTAGAAACCCCAGGAGGATGAGCAGCCTGGAATGGTGGCTGGTGGATGGAGAAAATCAAGCTGCAGGAAAGCCAGGTCTGAATAGGGAGGTGACGCTGGACAGCCATCTCTGGGTATTTACTAGCGTGAACATCTGAAAATCAGATTTTTTTCAGCGATATCTCAAAATGAGACATCCTCACAGGGAGGCCTGCCAAATCATATGTGTTTGATATTTTAAAAAGAAAAGGAAGAACTAAAATATATTTAAAATAACATTAATTTTATATAGACTTTTAAGCTTGGTTTCTAGGAAATCTACTTCAGCACTTATAGCAAATTTAATTTGAGGGTACATCTGAGAGTATTTGTAGAAATTAAAATTGGAACCACATTGTTTGCTTATCATTTATCTAGTCACCTGTGACCTTTACACTTAAGCGTTTTGAGCTTCCATGCGTCACAGTAAAAGCAAGTCCATAAGTAGTGAGGTACACACATACAGAAACATGAGCATGCATTGTGAGATATGTAACAAGGGGACTGAGCTTAGCACCATGCAACTGTTATCAGCAGCTGAAGACCAGGGCCCACAGCACTTTGGGGGAGGCTACTTGGCCTCTGCCACTACTAATGGGGTCAGGGATGGGGTTAGAAGTCTGGTTTGTCAGTTCAGAGTTCCTAGTCCATATTTTGAGGATATAAAGATTTCCTTGGGGTCAAGGAAACCAGCTGCAGGATTGACTTTGTCATGTTTGACCTTGGGGTCAGATTCCCTGGGGCCTGCGGGAAACAAATACAGAGCCAGATAAGTTTTCTAGACACTTCTGATTTAGCTGCTAAAAAATGGCTGCTGGCCAAAGCTCACCAACCTTTAGCTCTGAGCTGGGCAGTTGCAGTTTGTGGGAAAATAGCAAAGCAGCCCCTGAGCACTGAGAGGCTAAAACAAACTAGGGTTCATTCACCTGCATTAGCTGGTCTTTAACTTGGAATCAGGGGTACTGAGGGTTGAGTGACCCCTCCTTTTAAGAAGAAATTCCCTTGTCCTGTGTTTAGATACTTTGGTTTGCTCTTTTCCTCTCTCTGTGTCCTCAAAGCACTTTTAGTCTTTGCTTAGAGGTGGTGCTGAATTAAATGGCATCTCCTGGCCCACTGTGGGTGGACAACTCTGCCCACTAGGACAAGGGTTTTCTGTCCTTTTTCTTCAGGTATGTCCTAAAAAAATTGTGACCAAATAATCGATAAAATCAAAATCAAATTACTAGTATTTCAATCTATTGAAACAAATTCAAGATGAATGTCTTGATTCTTGCTCACATTCTTTCCGAGGTGCTTAAGTGCCCCCCAACTGTATTGCCAAAGTGCAGAGTCTTCTGTCTCTGTCAGTGTGTCCCAGACTGTCTTCTGTGTAATTCTACATGCCATGCCATGTCCTCATATCCTCTGGAGCAGGGAGAGAACATAATCCTGGTGCTACATCCTGGGATAACACTGTTTAATTATATCACTCTCTTAGAGGACTCATATTGCACACTGTGTATGGAACCCTGGTGGAATTTGTTTATTGCATAATTTCCATGGGAAAATTATTTTTGTTGTAGTAGAACATCTTCTAATACCTTGTAGCAGTGTTCCACAGGGCACACAGGTGGAAACACCGTTCTCTATGAGCTACAGAGGCATCTAAGATTACATCAGTCTTGCCCAAAAATGTAGAGTGGTAAGAAGAATAACTGTAATATCTTTGGAAATTTACTTTGTAATGGGTACCCCACTAGGAAATTTACATGTATTCAATATCCTATTTAAGTCTGATAATGAATTTGAGAAGAAAATAGTATTATCTTCCTTCCACTTTTTTTGTGGCTCGGGATAGCAGTTTAGGTGATTTAAAATCAGACCTGTCTGACTACAAAGCCAGCAAGGCAAACTGGATGAAATTGATGTATAAACTGTACCCAGTTCTCAGAAGGCAAACACATCATCAAATTTCAGCCCGTTCCTTCCTTTGGTTTATATTTGAAGAAACAGAGGCACCTGAAGTCATATATTTCTCTGATAAATCATTTGCCAAATTGTCCTCACATTAGCACATGAGACAAATGCACCAAGATAGGAACTGGCCCTCGTGCTTGAGAAGGTCTGGCGCCTGGCTGAGGTACAATGTGCTCAATGAAGAAATAGTGGAACAATTGGCAGTAGATCTGTGACCCTCTGTCCCTTCACACTCACCCTTAGATTAAAAGGATCATGGAGTCTCAGATTCTGAAAAGAAAGCAGTAACTATGTAGCCATCCATTTCATCTACCACTCTGAAGTGCAGTCTCTTACCACAACATCCTTTGAACATGGTAGTGTTCCAATGGTGGGAAATACACAGTCTCCCAACGCAGGCAGATATGTGTTCCAGTGACCTGGCTAAATGGGAGAAACCAGTGCAGACTTTAGAGGTGAAAGGCCAGCATTTGCAATCTGGCTGTACCACCATTTGCCTTTGTATTTTGAGGCAAGTTTCTTAGTATACCTGAAACATATTAGAGGAATTATTTCTTTGATGTTCAGCTGTAACTAAAAGAAAATTATCTTTGAAATAGAAATTATGGGAAGCACTTCCATGGTTTGGGGAAGACTGAAAGGTATACACAGATAGTAGCTCTCAACAAATCTATAAGGGATGTTGTGGAAGAAAGTTCTAATTACTAAGATGCATGGGGGGTAATCCTCATCAATATCCCTTCAATGTTAAGATTATTTCATTTTTAGTCATGAATGGCAGGTATAATTTCATGTGCTACCTAAGACAATTCCCTAGAAGCTTCTTAGTCACATCTATACTCAATGACAAAGTTGTGATGATTAATGGAACTATTTAAACAGATGGGAGATTTTATATTAGGAAGGTTACAAAAAACAAGGTTAAATATCTTCTGAAGTTGGTTTTCCATTTTGAGACTCTGATTCTGTGAATCCAAGGATTGCCATTAAGAAAGTTTTAAAGCAGTATCCATGTCAGAAAAAAGGCAAGCTATTTCTAATGCTGAAATAGTTTTGCACTTATTTTTGGTTAATTGGTTGCTTTTCTTCCCTTAAAATTCAGTGTAACTATCATCTCCATAGTGACATTTAAAACAATAGTAAGGAAACAAGCAGGACATTTAATATACTTTGAAATAGTTTCATGTTTTCCTGTGCCAGGGGTGGTCTTTCTCAAAAAAATTTGATGCTGCAGCAAAAATATTATAAAAATCTGTCAAAGGAACGGCCATCTATGCTTAAAAATATGTATCAAACAACTTATGTCCAGCGTTTTAATAGTGCCTGATGGTTGCATGTTTTAGTCTGTTAACACGAGTGATCAGTAAACAAAATAAAGTTCACAAAGTTTAATATTATTAAACTGCTCTCTAAACATTCTTATTTACAGCAAATTGCTAATCTGCCAAGCATTTATTGTACAATACACAGAGTTTAAAAATGTCTGTCACAGTGTCATCTGAAAGAAATAACTGCCTAAAATATATTAGGGGGACTTTTATTATTATTATTTTTGATGTTCAACTGTAACTAAAAGAATGCTGAATCACAAATGCTTAAGAAGGTTTCAGCACAATTATAGAAGTTGTCAGGACCAACACTTAAATTTTTTCCAAACAGATCTTTTAATTTAGAAACATGATGTTGCTTCCTGATTCTGCTTTGTTGCTCAATTATAAATTCATGGTCCTCATTATATTATCCAAGTTGCACAATGAGCTTCTTTCCTTGAGGCTTCCTTTCCAAAGGCAACTCACACATCAGTGGAAATTATCTTCCTGTCTCTGAATGTCATCCATAAATGAGAGATTTGAACAAGAAGTCTCTGCGAGTTTCAACACTTCTCAAGGTCTTTCTCAGTGACACAAATTTATGAACATTTTAGCTTGGAATGAGTGTATATATTATATTATTTATATATATATATTCTCTACCTCCCACATTCAAAGCCTTCTTAGGATGCTAACTCCAGCTCAGATTTCTTCTAATTGTACTATTTGAGGAGCCCCAAACTAGGCTTCCTGCTTTCAAGTTCAGACCCATACATCCACCCCATACTAAGCAGCTGAAGAAATGTATGCAAATTGTAAATCTGACCATTCCTTCCTGTAATGAAAAAAGCCCCAAGGCTGACCTGGTCCATAGGATCAAGGCCATGCTCTGGGAACTGGTCCACAGATAGTGTCACCTTCATTCACTGTATGGTTGTCTTGCTTCTGTGTGGCCTCATTATAAGGTCATTGCTGAAATGAAAAGAATGGTCAAAACATGAGAATGTGAGATATGATTTTTCTAGTTGCTTTACACATTACCTTTACAAAAAAGCATATGTAATAAAACCTGAATAGTTATTGCATGGTTGCAAATGAGCAGGAGGTGGTACACTGGAACTTGAGAATGCAGATTTAAATACAGACTTACCAACCTACTCGCTGTGTGGTTTTTGACAAATTGTTTATCAACCCTCAGTGTGAGTTTCTATACCCATACAGTGGTGATAACACCAGCACATATCTCCAAAGATTGGTGAAAGGATTAGATATGGGCAATGCCTGGTACAAATTGAACACTCAACAAATGTGGGCTCTCACTATGCTGCCATTTTTCTTCTGTGATTATGATTTAAAAATGCAAGCTAAGGAAAGCCTTTGAGACTAAATATAGAAGTGTTGACAATTCAAGTAGGCAGCCCAAAGCAGAAGAAATAGAAGTTATGTTGTTCTTCATGTTTAGTTGAATTTACAGGAGAAGGAGCTCTCAATAGAAAATACCCATATCAGCAGCTTTTATAGAAAATGCAGAGATGTTCTGCAAATATATCTGTTTCTTTTAATTCATGATTAAAACCTAAGACTTCATAAACTGTAGAAATGAGAAGGTGGTTTTGGGGGCTGACATAGGGTGGTCTGGACAAACTAACATGCTATTGCCCCCATAGCTTTCCACTGCTTTATATTGATCCATGGATAACATTCTGAGCTATGCAAAGGAGACTAAGAAGCAATGAACACCCAGTGTGTGACTTCCAACAAATGCAGTCTGCCTAACCCTGACCCACAGGAAATTTTTTTAGCATATGTTTTTCTCTAAGAGGATAATATATCTAATCTATTGCTTATTGAGATTTGCCAAGACCAGCTCAGTCGGGGAGACCCTAACCCAGCAGCGCTAGAGGAATTAAAGACACACACACAGAAATATAGAGGTGTGGAGTGGGAAATCAGGGGTCTCGTAGCCTTCAGAGCTGACAGCCTCGAACAGAGATTTACCCACGTATTTATTAGCAGCAAGCCAATGATAAGCATTGTTTCTATGGATTACAGATTAACTAAAAGTATTCCTTATGGGAAATGCAGGGATGGGCCGAAATAAAGGGATGGGTTTGGCTCCTGCAGTGGGAGCATGTCCTTAAGGCACAGATCGCTTATGCTATTGTTTGTGGTTTAAGAATGCCTTTAAGCGGTTTTCCGCCCTGGGTGGCCCAGGTGTTCCTTGCCCTCATTCCAGTAAACCCACAACCTTCCAGCGTGGGCATCACGGCCATCATGAACCTGTCACAGTGCTGCAGAGATTTTGTTTATGGCCAGTTTTGGGGCCAGTTTATGGCCAGATTTTGGGGGGCCTGTTCCCAACAGAGATTAAATCATTTTCCTGTAACTAATACAATGTGTGTGTGTGTGAGAGAGAGAGAATGTATAAGTGTGTATGTAACTGTGGCCGGAAATTATCCTGACAGTCCATAATCCATCATTATAATTGCAGTTTATTTCACCATATACATTTAATTCTGCTAACATGACATCATCAAAGTGCAGCTTGAAGAAGGAAAACAGTCATGTCAGATGCAGTTCTCATTGTCATGTCATGTTGGATGCAGTTCTCAACCTCCAAAACTTAACACTAATATCTCAACAACATTTCTGTAGCCACATATCTACAGGATTCTGCTTCCCCAAGAAAACCCTTGGACAAACCCCTGACAAGTGCCCCCTGAGATGAGGCAGCCCAATCATTCTAATCAAATGCCAAACCACCTAGACATCCCCTTCAGCAGAAGACAAATGGGCTCAGTGGCTACTGAAACATTGAGAATAATTAATAAAATAATTGAAAATAAATAGTGCTTTGCCAGCTATCTTGGTATCCCTTAATCAGGTCAAGTTGACACCTCAAATCATCCATCATCCCTGTTTTACAGTGATACATCTTTGTGGCCATATCAGTCAAATCTCTGCCTTCTTGGTCACATTGTTCCTCTTCTTCTTTGCATAATCTTTCTCTGCATATCTCTTATATGTAGAAAGAATTTATACATGGAATACGTGTATACCATACACAGATTATACACAGAAGATTATGTCTCTCTTGTAAGGGCATTCATGATTGAATTTAGTACCTGTTGGAAAATCCAGGATAACCTGAAGGTCCTTAATTTAATCACGCCTGCAAAGACTCTTTTCCTTATAAGGTAATATCTACAGATTCCAAGGATCACTACCTAATTTTGTTGGCTGGCCATTATTTTATCTTTTTACTTTCAAACTTTCATTCTTGCATCTATGGTCTGTCTCAATGTATTTCCATCTTTTTACTTTCAAACTTGCATTCTTGCTTATATGGTCTGTCTCTTGGAAACAGCAAAGAGTTGAATGTTCTCATTTTTTCACTGAGTCTGAAAATGTCTGCCTATTCCCTGTGGTTGTTAGGTTGTTCACATTCAATGTAAATGTTCACATTCAATGTAAATGATTGGATTTACATTTTCCATTTTACTATTTGTTTTCTGTGTCTACATTTGTTTCTCTGTTTCTCCTTCTTTAGGCTTCTTTTGTGTTATATAATTTTTAACGTACAATTTTAATCTTTTCTCCTTAAAACTGTATTTCCATATGTTTCAATTATTTTCTTAGAGGTAGCTCTGGCATAACAATATGAATCCAAACATCTTATAATTGACCTCAAATTAATACTAACCTAATTCTGATAGAATATAGAAATTTTAATATAGTTCCAGTTTTGTATCTTCCTTTGTGGTATTATTATATATATTTGTGATATTATGGAGAATACATCTGGCCTTTGTCCCTGGTTCCTGACACATATCACCAAAAGTCCTTGGGAATTCCCAAGTCACAGAAGTGTCTTTGTTATGCTAATGAAGTGACTTAGCCCTGAAAAGCTTCAGGATGTGGCTGCACACCAGAAAAATCAACCACATCATTAGAGGACTGGAAATTTTGAGCCACCCCAATTTCCATGGACAAGAATGAGACTGGAGTTTGAGTTGAATTACATGACCAATGATTTAAGCAATCATGGCTACCTAGTGAAACCCCAGTAAAATATCTGGACACTGAGGCTTGGAGGAGCTTCCTGGTTGGTGAATCCATTGATATGCTGGGAGGGTGATGCACCTGGACTCCATGAGGAGAGGGCAAACAAGTTCTGTACCCTGTCTCTGTCCACCTAAGACCTTGCCCAATGAATTTCCCTTTTTGCTGTTTCTGAATTGTATTCTTTAAATAAAATGATAAGCAAATTATAGCACTTTTCTGAGTTTTATGAGTCATTCTAACAAAATAGTGGACCTGAATTTTGTATCAAAATTTTTTGCCAGCTATCTTGGTATCCCTTAATCAGGTCAAGTTGACACCTCAAATCATCCATCATGTTTTTACCAGAAAAGATTTCTGTAGTTACCAAAATTTTAGAATTTGTTTGTCTTTGGTTAATATCCAGAATAACGCTGAAAGGTTTTATATATTTATTTTTAAAATTTTTTCAAGTTGAGTTTTGGAGGCTAGAGAAATCATCAGTCTCATGTAGCCATAATCAGTAGTCCTCCTTTCTTTTTGAATTTTTTTTTTTTTACTTTTAAAATTATCCTTTCCCCTCCATCTTTTATTTCTATTAAGTCTTATGGCATTATTCAAGGGTTTATTTGTTCTATTTTCTGTATTTTATGAAATTCTGTATTTTATGAAAGATGTCTAAGACATCTTTGCTGCTTCCTCTTTTCATTAATTTCTCCTCTCCATATGTCACATTTAGAGAGGCCTTACCTAGTCAGTGTACTTAATTATTACTCCCTGCTCATTCTGTTTCCATAAGCGTCTTTCCCCCATTGTATTTATCATCACCCATTGGAATGCAAATTAAATTTAATATATAAATATAAAAATAAATCATAAAATCTCTATGAGATCAAAGATACTGTTTCATATACTTCTGTGTCAACAACATTAAGAACAGTTACTTCCATAGTGTAGATTTTAATGAAGACTGTTTATGTGAATGACTAAATGAAAGAAAACATCGTTTTTGCTTTTTCAGAGTTACTAGCCTGTATTGATAACATACCAGTGATGTTCACACCATGCATACTGAAGTCTGTCCTAATGGTCACAGAAAATTAGCATATGTGAATAGAGATTAAAATGATATTGGTCATCCCCCTTGCAGGGTTGACTGGAGAAGAGGCGTGTGTCCAAGGACCTATGATATTGCCAAAGCTCAGGTTTTATAGTGCTTTTTTTGTAAAGAAAGATGAGCCCTCTCACTTCACACCAGTGATTGATTTGGGCAGTGTAACTGGTGGTCCCATTCTTACTGTCTCCTTATATCTTCCACACTAGAGGTCAGAGTTAAGCTTGAAGCTAGGGTTCATCTAGGATGCACTTTACTTATCTTTGAACAGCAGATTTTCACACATTTCGGCAATGTGTAATGAGTATATAAATTCAGTAATGTTAAGGGTAAAAGTGGAGGTTATTGATGTGTACCAGTTGATTTAACTCAAAGCCTTAGGCAATACTGCCTGGATAACACTGGTTTCTTTTCATTTTTATTCTTTTTGCATGTCTGGTTTCCAGTACCTGTATCCATTTTCGATGGGACGTGCAGGCAATGAGCTGAGAACCCACATCTGTAAGCTGCTTCTGTGAAGATTTTCGATAAATGCCTGACATTACAGTAGCTTTGGAGTGAAACCAGAAGTTTCCTAAAGTAAATCCAAATAAGTTTAAGCAGAATACTGATGAACATTTATTTATAGTTATTATTACCATTAGCTTTGTTTTCTCCTATAACTTTTAAAGAAAATTTAAAATTAAATACCGTCATTTTACTCAAATTAAAATCTTCTTATAAATTAGTTGGATTTCTTTAAACTCTTTCATTTGACCTAGAAACTGATTTACTGCTGGTCACAAGCTGTGCCTCAAAATCCCCTGGAACTGCCCCAAATGCTTAATGAACCCAAAATAAGTTATTCTTAAACTCATATTTAAACTCAAAATAAGTTATTCTTAAACTCATCCTCAGGGAACAGGTTTCCATGAGGCACTGCTCTAATACATTATATGTTATTTGGTAATAATTGCAAAATTAAATATCATTTAAGTTTCATTATTAGGGCAGAAAATAATGCCAGACATCCATGGTTGTTGGGGTCAGAGAAATGTCCCCAGGTTCCTAGAAAGCAAAAGTGATTGATGGCCACCACCGCAGCAACCCTGGGAAAGCAGTATCACCCATGGCAGAACGACTCTGGTTTTAAACACACTCTGCATTACAATTTTACACACATAAATGCTTATTTTTCATCAACAGTTTTTAGCTTTACCAATATATTCCAAGATTTATTTGCTTGCTAGCTGTTTTTGCATTCTGCTTTTTCACTTTAGGACTAATTTCCATCTAACTGAAGTACATCATCTTGTAAAACTGCCTATCAACAACGTTACACTTGCTCAGTTATTTTTTTTTAAAGGAAAGTATTTATTTCGTCCTTATCCTGGAATGATTATTTAGTTGTCACCAGCTGTTTCCTCCCAGCACTTTGAAACAAGGGTTTTGTTGTCTTCTAAAATTTATTTTTGCTTGAAGAGAGATCTGCTCTCATCCTAATCATTATCTTTGGGGAGAAGGAGGAGATTATCTGCTTTTTCTCTGTACTGCTTTTTGAGTTATTGCTTTGGCTCTGATATTCTGCAGTTTACACCAACATGCACATTCATGTACAAATGTACACATATGTGCAGGCATACAGAAATAAGCACACACACATAGCACACACATATACGATGCACATGCATGTATATATGTGCATATGTATACCTGTGTATATATACACTTTTATTTAGGTTTATGTTTTTTATTATTTATCCTGATCATGTCTTATTCATTCATTCAGATATTTTTTGATCATCTAACATGCGCCAGATTCTATTTGCTATACCATGTGTTTATTAATTTAGAAACACATATATTTGAATAGGCAAAATTCTCAAAAATTTTCTTTATTTTCTCTTCTCCTCATTCTTTCTCATGTGTCCTACTATTTCTCCTTTTACATGTACACAAACCTTGTTCTTTAATAGTAGTAGCTATCATTTATTAAACACCAACTATGCACTTTTCCAAGTGATATATTGTATGTTACACATTATGGTGTTTTTTTTGTGTGTTTTTTTCTTTTTTTTGGAAACAGTCTTGCTCTGTTGCCCAGGCTGGAGTGCAGTAGTGCAATCTTGGCTCACTGCAATCTCTGCCTCCCAGATTCAAGCAATTTTACTGCCTCAACCTCTGAGTAGCTGGGATTACAGGTGCCCACCACATGCCCGGTTAATTTTAGTATTTTTAGTAGAGATGAGATTTTGTCATGTGGGCTCAGCTGGTCTCGAACTCCTAACCTCAGGTGATTCACCTGTCTTGGCCTCCCAAAGTGTTGAGATTACAGGCATGAGCCACCTCGCCCTGCCTCATTATCATGTTTTTAACTGCTTTAGCAATCTCATCAACCCTGTGAAGTAGTTTCTATCATCTCTATTTATAGCTGAGGAACCTGAAGCATAGAGAGGTTGAGTCACATACCCAAGTTCACACAGCCAGCAAACAGTCACTACCGGATTTGATCTAAGTAATCTTTGAAGAATGTCTACATTCTCAACATTACAGCCTTTTATATATATAGCATTGATTTAAAAACATCTTTTTCTTTAATTTGGATTATATTTATTTTGATCTCATACACACAGTTTTTCGTCTGATTACTCTTAAATGTTCTATTCTTGGAGTCATGACCCACATGTTTGTTCCAGCCCCCAAGTCTTCTTTGCAATGTTCTGTTTCTTCATGAGTTTTTATCATTTTGGATTATGAATGCCTGGTTGGAGGTACAGTTTGTTTGCAAGAAGTCTTTGTGCCCCAGGCTGTTTAAAATGTTCTGTGGAGCAAACCTGCCTTTGCTACTTCATGCCACCGAGCAGTTTTCACATCCTGGATGAGATTATTTGTTAATTCTTTGGCTTAATGGTTGTATTCCAGGAGAGTTTGTGTAAATTTGAATTCCTGTCCAGGTGGTGGCACAGGCCTTGAATTTCTGCTTCTAATGTCTGATTACTTATTTTTTTACTTCCTGAGACTGTAAAGAAGTTTGCACTTCTTGTACTTTCTTTGTTCTGTGAGAGTAATTCTGTTCCACTTCTCACTGAGAGAAAGCAGGTTAAGCCTGCCTTGGGTGTGTGTTTCCCACATCTGTAGCCCTTGGCAATGTTCTCTTCCCTGAAAGGAGGAGTACACCCCGTGCAGGCCTGTCTCAGAGAAGGCCCTCTCTGTGAACTCCCGCATGAATGATGAATGCATGCTCACCTCCTGATTCTCATCCCTCTTTCTTTTTCTCTCCTATACCTGAGTTTTCATTTTGACTTATTTTAGGCTCAGTTATAAATTGATGTCTGGCTCTAATGTGGGAAGCATTTCTGTGTGCCCTACTGTGAGAAGCCATTCCCTATTAGCTCACTCTGTTGCTCCAAGTTCTCAAATATGGATACCTTGCTCATTTATTTTCAAATGTTTTGATTTTTTTCTATATTAAAGACACTTGGGTGGGTGTAGTGGCTCACACTGTAATGATAGCACTTTGGGAAGCCAAAGTGGGTAGATCACTTGAGGTCAGCAGTTTGAGACTAGCCTGGCCAATATAGCAAAACTCTGTCTATAGTAAAAATACAAAAATTAGCAGGGCATGGTGGCCACGTTTGTAATCCCAGCCACTCAGGAGGCTGAGGCAGGAGAATTGCTTGAACCCAGGAGGCAGAGTTTGCAATGAGCCAAGATTGTGCCATTGTACTCCAGTCTGAGCAACAGAGGAAGATTCTGTCCAAAAAAAAAATTAAACATAAAAAAAAAACTTTTTAAATAGTAGATATTAACATATTTTTCTGTTTGTGTCTCCTTTATTTAAAAAAGTATGTTACATTTAAAAAATATTAATCATATCATTTGTAGAAGAGCTTTAGGTTTACAAAAAAAAATGAACAGAAAGCTTGTAGAGTTCCCATAGCTCTCCCTCCTGCACACAAAATTTCTCTATTAATAACATTTTGCATTGGTGTATTAGGGTTCCCCAGAGAAACAGCACCTATAAGATGTATATATGTATAGATAGAGATTTATGGTAAGAAATTGGCAGCTGGGTATGGTGGCTTATGCCTGTAATCCTAGCACTTTGGGAGGTCAAGGTGGGTGGATCGCCTAGGATCAGGAGTTTGAGACCAACATGGCCAACAAAGGAAAACCTCATCTCTACTAAAAAAAAAAAAAAAAAAAAAAAAAAAATTAGCCAGGCATGGTGGCTTGTGCCTGTAATCCCAGTTACTCTGGAGCCTGAGACAGGAGAATCACTTGAACCTGGGAGGGAGAGATTACAGTGAGCTGATACCGTGCCACTGCACTCCAGCCTGAGTGACAGAGCAAGGCTCTGTGTCAACAAAAGAAAAAAGAGAAAAAGAAAGAAAGAAATTGGTTTAAGTGATTATGACGATTATGGAGGTAAAGAAGTCCCAAGATATATACCAGGCAAGTTGGAGACAAAGAAAAGTCATGGTGTAATTCTAGTCTGAATCTGGCAGCCTGAACCAGGAGAGCCAATGTGGTTCTAGCCCAAGTTCAAAGGCCCGAGAACCAGAGGAGGTGAGGGTGTAAGTTGTAGTCCAAAAGCCTATGACTCAAACCTAAAAGGAACCCATGTTTCAGTTTAAGTCAGGAAAAGACCAATGTCCTGGCTAAGGCAGCCAGGCAGGAGGAATCTCTTCTTGCTCAGTCTTTTTGTTCTATTCAGACCTTCAATTGATTGGATGCGGGTCATCCCCAGAGGGGAGGGCAATGTACTTTATTCGATCTACCAACACATATGTTCTCATCTAGAGCACCTTCAGATATACACCCAGAACAACATTTGACCAAATAACTGGACACGCAGTGTCTCAGTCAGGTTGACACAAAATTGACCACCGCAACTATTATAGTTTAACATTTGTTAAAATTAATGAACCAATATCATTACATTGTTATTAACTTAAGTTTGTTATTAACTTAGGTTTATAATTTATATTAGGGTTTAGTCTTCCTATTGTGCAGTCCTAAAACTTTTGGCAAAATTATAATGACATGTACCTACCACTGTAGTATCATACACGATAATTTTACTGCCCTAAAATGGAATTGTATAGTATGTAGACTTTTCAGACTGACTTATGTCACCTAGTAATAGCCATTTAAGTTACTTCTTATTTTTTCATGACTTGCTAGCTTATTTATTCTCATCACTGAGTAACATTCAATATACAGATGTAACACAGATTATTCATTCACCTACTGAAGAACATCTTGTTTGCTTTCATGTTTGGGCAATTATGAATATCCTTGTAAGGTTTCTCTGTGGACGCAGGTTTTTCACCTCATTTGGATAAATACCAAGGAGTGTAATTGCTGCATTGTGTGATAAGAATATGTTTGGTTTTTAAGAAACGGTCAAACTGTTTTCTGAAGTGGCTGGACCATCCTTCATTTCCACCAGCAATGAATGAGAGTTCCCGTTCCTTTACAACCTTGCCAGTATTTGGTGTTTGCTGTTATTTGGGTTTTTGCCATTCTCATAGGTGTGTAATGGTTTCTCATTATAGTTTTGGTTTGCAATTCTATAATGATACATGATGTTTGACATCTTTTCATATGCTTAATTGCCATCAGCATATCCTCTTTGGTTTCTGTTCATTTTTTTTTTTTCATTTTTTATTGACTTGTTTGCTTTCTTACTCTTGAGTTTTAAGAACTTTTCACATATTTTGGATGCAAATTCTTTATTAATAAGTGTTTTACAAATATTTTCTCTCAGTCTGTGGCTTGTCTTCTCATTCTATTGACATTATCTTTCACAGAGTAGAGATTTTTAACTCGAATGAAGTCCACTTTGCCTTTTTGTTTTCCTTCATGAAATACAGTGTTGTATCTAAAAAACTGTCACCAAATCCAAGGGCACCTGCATTTTTCCTACATTATGTTCTAGAAGTTCCATAATTTTGCATTTTACATTCAGATCTATGATACATTTTGAGTTAATTTTGAAAAAGGTGCAGTCTGTATCTAAGTTTATTTATTTTTTGTATATAGATATCTAGTTTTTCCAGCACCATTTGTTCAATTTGTTGAATCCTCTCTGCATTGAATTACCTTTACCCTTTTGTAAAAGATTAGTTGAATGTATTTGTATAAGTCAATTCCTGAGCACTGTATTCTGTTACATTGATCTATTTGTTTACTATTTCACCAATATGACACTGCCTTGATTATCATTGTTTTTAGTTAGTCTTAAAGTTGGGGAGTGTCAGGCTTCCAATTTTGTACTTCTTCAGCATTTTATTGGCGATTCTGGGTCTTTTGCCTTTTCATATAAGCTTTAGAATCACTTTGTTAATAGACACAAAAAACCTTTTAAATTTGGTTGAAATTACAATGAATATATAGATCAAGTTGGCAAGAACTTATATATTGACAATATTAAGTTTTTCTATCTCTCAAAATGGACTATCTCTCCATTTATTTAGAGTTTTGATTTCTTTCATCAGAGCTTTATAGTATCCTCATATGGATATTATAGATAGTTCTTTAGATTAATACTCAGGGATTTCATTTATTTGTGCTAGTGTAAGTTCTGTTGTAGTTTAAAATTTTAAATATCAATTATCTTTGAAATGAATTGACTTTTGTATATTAATATTGTACCTGCAAACTTACTATAATTACTTATTAGTTCTAGGTTGGTTTTTCATTTTTTGAGATTTTGTACATAAACAATTATGTCATCTGCAAACAAAGATGGTATTTTTTTTTCTTTCCTGTTCTATACACCTTTGATTTATTTTTATTTCTTGTTTCACTAAGTAGGATTTCCAGTATGATGTTGACTAAGATCAATGAAAGGGCACATCTTTGCTTTAGCCTGATCTTACGAGGAAAGCATCTGGTGTCTCACCATTAAGTATGATGTTAGTTGTAAGTTTTTCTGAATGTTCTTTATTAAGTTGAGGCAATTTACCTCTATTTCTACCTTACTGAGTTTTTTATCATGGATTAATATTGGATTTTGTCAAATGCTTTTTTTGCATTATTTTTATAATGAATATATGTTTTATTATTTAGTATATTGATGTTATTGATTAAATTGATTGGTTTCCTAATGTTCAAAGGGCTTTTCAAACCTAGGATAAATTCCACTTGGTTATGGTGTATAAGCTGTTGCATTCAATTTGCTAATGTTTTGTTATCTATGTTCTATCAATTTATGGGTTTTTATATTTATGCTCATGAGAAATATTGGCTTATAGCTTTCCTTTTCTGTAATGTCTCTGCTTGATTTTGCTTCCAGACTAATGCTGTCTTCATAGAATTAATTACTAAGAAAATTACTCTCATATTTTTTAAAAGAGATTGAATAGTATTGGTATAATTTATTGGTGAGTATTTCATGTGAGATTGAGAAGAGTCTGTACTATGCTGTTGTTGAAAGAAGTGTTCTATAGATATCAATTAGATTCAATTGATTGGTGGTGATGTTCATTTAAACTCTGTCCTTACATATTTTCAGCTTGCTGGGTCTGTTAATTATAAATGGAGAGTCATCGAAGATTTAACCATAACAGTAGAGTTGTCCATTTTTTTTCTTGCAGTTCTGTTTACACTTAAAATATTTTGAGGCTATGTTCTTAGGTGCATACACATTGAGGATTGTTATGACTTGTTGGGAAATTGGCCACTATATTTGTTTTCACACTCTATAAAAAAACTACCTGAGACTGGGTAATTTATTGAGAAAAGAGATTTAATTGACTCACAGTACCACAGGCTTAACAGGAAACATGACTGGAAGGCCTCAGGAGACTTACAATCATGGTGGAAGGTGAAGAGGAAATAAGCACATCTTACCATGGTGGAGCAGGAGGGAGAGAGAGAGAGTGAGAGGGGAACTGCCACACACTTTTAAACCATCAAATCTCATAAGAACTCACTATCATGATAACAGCATGGAGTAAACTGCCCCCATGATCCAATCACCTCCCACCAGATCCCCTTGATCCCCCACAAGTGGATATTACAGTTCAAGACGAGATTTTTGTGGGGACACAGATTCAAACCATGTCAACTACTTTATCACTATGTAATGTCCCTCTTCATTTCTGATAATTTTCCTTACTCTGAAGTCTGCTTTGTTTGAGACTTATAGAGCTACTCATGATTTCTTTTGATTATTGTAATCATAGTATGTTTTTCCTTATGCCTTTCCTTTTAACCCTTTTGTGGCTTTATATACTTATGGACAACACATAGCTGGCTTTTGTTTTTCTATTCACTTTGAAAGTTTCTGCCTTTTAGTTGGTATATGTAGTTGATATATTAGACCATTCATATTTACTATGATTAATGATATAGTTGGATTAATATCTACATTACCTGTAATTGTTTTCTATTTGTTGCCATTGTTCTTTGTTTGTTTCTTATTTTTTGGTCTTCTGTTCTTTTCTTCTGCCTTTTTTGGTTTTACTTGAGTGTTTCATATGACTCCATTATCGATTCTCTTTTATCGTACTAATTATAATTTAATTTAATTTATTATTTTATTTTGTTTACTTTATATTTCATTTTACTTGTTGCCTTAGCATTTGCAATATACATTTATAATCAATCTAACTCCACTCTCAAATAATGCTATAATTTGAGAGCATGCATTATGTACTGATAATTAATGCTGCATTATCTACTGATAATTAATGCTGCATTATCTACTGATGTTTAGATAATGAAGCTAACCTGTAACTGCATATTCCTAAATTTTTCTCCTGTTCCTTATAGTATTTCCATCACTCATTTTACTTATCTATGTGATAACTAGATAGTACATTGTTGCTAATAGTATTTTGAAAAAAAAAAATTTCTGTTACACTAATTAAGAATAAGAAAAATAAAAGATTTTAGTTTGTCTTGTTTTTTTTGTTTTTGTTTTTGTTTTTGTTTTTGAGATAGGGTCTTACTCTATTGCCCAGGCTGGAGTGCCGTGGCACAATTTCAGCTCATTGTAACATCTGCTTTCCCAGGCTCAAGTGATTCTCCAGCCTCAGCCTCCCGAGTAGCTGGGGCTATAGACACGAGCCACCAATGCCAAGGTAATTTTTGTATTTTTGTAGAGACATGGTTTTGCTGTGTTGCCCAGGCTGGTCTTAAACTCTTGAGCTCAAACCAGTCTGCCTGCCTTGGCCTCCCAAAGTGCTGAGATTATAGGCATGAGCCACCACACAAGGCCCTTTCTTGATTTTTTAAAAAATGCTCTTTCTTTATTAATGTAGATACAAGTTTCTTACCTGTATCATTTTCCTCCTCTGAAGACATTATTTTAACATACCATGAAAGGCAGGCCTCCTGGTGACAAATTCTGTCAATTTTTTCCTGAAAACATCTTTATTTCTTCATTTCTGAAGGATGATTTTACTGGATATGGAATTTCAAGTGGGTGTCTTTTCTTTCAATAATGTAAATATTTCACTCCACTCCTCTTTCTGCTCGCATGATTTCCAAGAAGAATTTTAACATAATACATTTCCTTGCTCCTCTCTGGGTAAGGCATTTCCCCATCTGTGGCTTCTTTCAAAATTTTCTCTTTCTCTTTGATTTTTCTGAAGTTTGAATATGACATGCTTAGATGCTTTTTTTTTTTTTTTTTTTTAAAAAAAAAGGCTTTATCCTGCTTGGTTTTCCTTGAGCTTCCTAGAAGTGTAGTTTGGTATCTGTCATTAATTTTGGAAAATTCTCCATTACTGAAGTCATTATTAATTCTACTAATTTTTCTGTTTCTTTTTCTCTTTCTTCTTTTGCTATTCCCATTATGGATCTATTACACCTTCTGTACTTTTCCAGCGGTTATTGGATAGTCTGTTCTCTGTTTTCTTATTGTTTCTTTCTTTTTGTCTTTCTTTCTTTTGCTTATTCAGTTTGAGAAGTGTCTATTGACATGTTTCAAGTTCACTATTTTTTTCTCCAGTTGTGTCCCATCTACTGATGATCCCATCAAAGGCCTCCTTCATGTCTACGTTACTTTTTTTTCTTTTTTTCAATCTCTAGCCTTTCTTTTTTATTTTTTCTTACAGTTTCCATCTCTCTGCTTACTTTTTCCATCTGTTATTGCTCGTTGATCACTTTTCCAATAGCATCCTTAGCATATTTTCATCATGGTTAACTTACATTCCTGTACTGATAGTTTTATAATCCCTGGTGTATCTGAGTCTGATTCTGATATTTTATGTCTTTAAGGTTTTTTGTTTTTATTTTTGGTTTTGTTTTGTTTTTACTTAGTTTGTTTTGCTTTTTAATTTGTTTTTTTGCCTTTTTCATGCCTTGTAACTTTATTTTGAGAGCCAGACCTAATGTATCAGGTAAAATGAACTGAAATAAATAGGCCTTTCGTATGAGGTTTACATTTATCTGGCTCAATTGTAGGTGTGTATACTGTTTTCTCTTGCTCTAGGTGCCGGAAGCTAACATTTTGTCTAGTATTTTGGATTATCTTTTCCGTTGTCTTGGAGAATCCTCATATAGGGTTTGAACCTTGTGGTCATTTTTTTTTTTTTTTTTTTTTTTTTTTTGAGACAGAGTCTCGCTCTGTCTTCCGGGCTGGAGTACAGTGGGGCGATCTCGGCTCACTGCAAGCTCTAACTCCCGGGTACATGCCATTCTCCTGCCTCAACCTCCCGAGTAGCTGGGACTACAGGTGCCCGCCACCATGCCCAGCTAATTTTTTTTTTTTTTTTTTAATATTTTTAGTAGAGACGGGGTTTCATCGTGTTAGCCGGGATGGTCTTGATCTCCCGCCCTCGTGATCCGCCCGCCTCAGCCTCCCAAAGTGCTGGGATTACCCGGCCTAACCTTGTGGTCGTTTTATCTGTAATTCCCTGTTATTATACAAAAGGCTAACTGATGTGGAGGCGGTGAGGGGGATGTCTCCTGTAATACCATCATTCAATCTTACTCTCTTAGTGAGATCAGTGCCTCTAGGCTGTGACCTTTAGAATTACTTCCTAGTTCCCTCCCACCTCCATTTAGGTAAGAAAAGAAGGCTAGAAATGACTAGATTTTGGTATTTTCCTTTCCCCAAATCAAAAGCTAGCAGGGATTGAGATGGATATTTTTATTCCCCCATATTTGTAAGGCTAGTAAGACCCAAGTCAGTTGTTGGTCTTGAGTGAAATAGTTTGTCTGTGGGCTGGACTTTGTTAAGGAAAAAAGAATTCTTTGAGCATATTTCACAATGGTTACTTTTCCTCCCCTCTGCTGGAAGCTTGGGGGAATTTTTCTGTAATAATTCTGAGAACCTGGTGGGGCTCCTGGAGGTAAAACGCAAGAAAGTGTGTGGATTCCTCTAATAGTCGGTCCCCTGGTGTTTTTAACTTTCAAGCTATTCCATTTTGGGTCGCCAGTATTTGCTAATTGCAGTTCAAGTATTAGCTCAGCTGTGAGCCTCTGCCCCAGCAGGCTGTGATTCTTGGTACCTGCCTCTCCAGTTTTTCAGGCAGTGTGCCCTATGGCCTCTATTATCTGATGGATCTAAAAAACATTATTGATTTTCAGTTTGTTCAGCTTTGTTCTAGTTGCGTGGGTATGAGTGGTGGCTTCTAAACTCCTTTCTTATTAGACTAGAAACTGTAAGTTTATATATTACTTTTTCAGTTTTATGTTAAAGTATAGAATTATTATCTTTTGTGATTTCTTCTATTTTTTTAAATGTAAAGATCTTTTTCTATTGAAAATATTCAATATCTATAGAATATTTTTCCTTTTTAAAAATAAGATTTTTATGCTTTTATTTTTCATATTTAATTTTAAGTCATGTCGAAGATAAAGTATTAGGAGAGAGAAAATAATTTGATTTTAATTACTAATTGGAAATGCAGTTTGGGAAGAAGCTTCGTAAATTTTAAAAACATTTGTTACATTACTATATGGAAATATGATTGAAGGGGTTGATACTTAGAATTTCATTAAAAACACAACAAAGTTTGAGAAGGTTGAAAGAGGCACAATTTACTTCACTTATCTAAAAATTCTCTCCTATTATTATTCACCATTTCTGGTGCATCCCTTCCCATTCTACCTTGAGCTGCTTGCTGGTGAGTATCTGTCTTTTACTTTTACTGTCTGTTGTTAGTGTGGAAATTAATGGTCAGGAAAATAATTACAAATTTCTAGTGCTAAGTTAAGTTTTTGATATTGCGACGTTTCCACAAATTGTTGTTAAACATGTTAAATTTCTCTCTAAATATTTCCTTGCTTCTTAAAACTTGTATCAAAAAACTAAATGTGAGGTTTTAATACAATGACACAGAACTTTTCTCCATGAGCTTGTTTGAGATATTTGGTTTAATTCATTTGTATTTTCTGTTGTTTTAATGACCAGTTAATAAACACTAGAATGAAAGGCCCCAAACCTTGCCAGTGTGTTTGAGAAATTGTTGAAATAACTGTGCTACTTATTTGTGTTCAGTTCAGTTCTTTTGACCCTTCAGAGATCACGTGACCGCTGATCTTCCTCTTTACTAATCAATTTGAAATGTTTCTTTTTCTTTTTTTTTTTTTTTTTTTTTTTTTTGAGACAGAGTCTTGCTCTGTCGCCCAGGCTGGAGTGCAGTGGCCGGATCTCAGCTCACTGCAAGCTCCTCATTCCGGTTTATGCCATTCTCCTGCCTCAGCCTCCTGAGTAGCTGGGACTACAGGCGCCCGCCACCTCTCCCGGCTAGCTTTTTTTGTATTTTTTTAGTAGAGATGAGGTTTCACCGTGTGAGTCAGGATGGTCTCGATCTCCTGACCTCGTGATCCGCCCGTCTCGGCCTCCCAAAGTGCTGGGATTACAGGCTTGAGCCACCGCGCCCGGCCAAAATGCGTTGTTTTCTAAAAGTAATTCTGATTTGTTCATCATAGCAAATTAAAAAAGCATAGTAGAAAAAGATTAGAATCAAAAGTGATTCCTCCTGCTTTGTCCCACCTGCCCTGGACACCTTAGTCCCCAAGCCACACACATGCAAGAGGACACACAGGCATGAACTTAGAGGTTTTAGTAAGCTCTGGGGGAACTCTAGCCTAGTCTCCTCAGCTGTAGTGTCATGTGCTGTGAGGAGTTGTTGAGATGACTTAGGTGGAATTACAGAGTTGGCCCGCAATGTTTTTTGTCTCCTCTTTCTGTCTGAGTGCTGTGCATCTAGCCTTGTGCTCATCTATTATTTAGGGAATATCTTAAAAGTGTTTCTCTGCCCAGGGAGAAGACAGAATTTCATCTGATGTCAGTAACGTCTATTAGGTTTAAATATAGCAAAGAAAATCTGCATTAAAGACTGCAAAGTAAGGGCTTGCATTTTGGCAGTTATTAAGCCTAACAGAAAGAACATGACCTAGGGATTTGGTGGTCTAATTTCACGTTTTGGATCAGTCATTTTTCTGGCTGTGTATACTTGAGCTAATTTCTTAAGTTGTTCACCTTAATTTCCTCATGTATAAATTCAGTTAACTTTCCTCCCTATGTTCCCACTAGAATTACAGAAAACCATATCTGCCTGGAATTGGTACAGTAAGTAGCTCATACTAAATACTGAAAATATTTGTCTTATTATTAAAGTTGCTAAAAGAAGCAATGATAATAATTATCATGTCTTTCTGATAATAAAGAAGAGCATGGAAATTACCCATCAAACTTTTTTTCTGTAAAGAACTGGAATGACAATCTTATATTTTGTAAAATTCCCAAAGCTGTATAAGAAAGACAATTTAATCATAGAGAGTCAAATTCGGCAGAAATATACTAAAATGTAAATTTTTAATCACTTTATCATGATGCATTAGAATACATTCTTTTCTATTTAAAACAATCTTACTTGCTAGAACACTTTGACAAAGTTGTTCCTACTTCTGAACACAAAGCTGCTGTGGATAGGTCTAAAGCAATACTTAGATTTTGAGTTTATAATAGAAATTTGGGTAGTCCAGTTTCTAGTCTTATCTAGACCCATGGCAAGCCATTTCAACTTTGATGGAAAAGATTTGATGTATTTACTTCATAGAAGGGCTTTAGAGAGACAAAAAGAGGAAGCATGCTATAATTCTTATGTTTTCAGACTCTGCTGTTAGGTACAGAGCAGAATTTTGAAGATGCATTAATTCTTTCAAGTCATAAAGGCCGCGTATAAAAGAGCAAGTTACAAAATGGTGGCCTGAGACCAAAAGAACCAATGAATTATCCTACAGAGACTTGCTTGCTTTGCTTCCTCTTTTCACAGTGAGTTATCTCTGTTGTCCTATTTTTAAGTTTACTGATTATTTCTTCTGTCTACTCAAATCTGCTGTTGAACCCTTCTGGTGAATTTTTCATTTCAGTCATTATACTTTTTAGTATCCAAATTTCAATTTTGTTTGTTTTTATACCGTATCTTTATTGATATCCTTGACTTGTTTATATATTATTCTCCTGGTTTTCTTCAGTTCTTTATTGTTTTTTCTTGGTGTTTGCACGTATTTCAGATGGTTGATTTAAAGTGTCTAGTAAGTTAAATGCCTGAGTTTCCTTGGATACAGTTTCTGTAAATTTCCTTTCTTTTTTTTTCTTGTGAATGAGCCATAATTTTAATTTTAATTTTTATTTTTTTGAGATGGAGTCTCGCTCTGTTGCCCAGGTTGGAGTGCAGTGGCACAATCTCGACTCACTGCAACCTCTGCCTCCTGGGTTCAAATGATTCTCCTGCCTCAGCCTCCTGAGTAGCTGGTACTACAGGTGTGTGCCACCACACCTGGCTAATTATTGTATTTTTAGTAGAGATGGGGTTTCACCATGTTGGCCAGGCTGATCTTGAACTACTTACCTCAAGTGATCCACCTGCCTCAGTCTCCCAAAGTGCTGGGATTACAGGCATGAGCCACCATGTCCAGCCTCCAATTTTTTTATAGGTCTTATAATTTTTGGTTGAAATTTGGCACTTTGAATGTAGTAATACTAGAAATTAGTCTTTCCTCCACTTCAGAATTTGCTATTGTGTATTGTTGAGGTTTGCAGTAATCTATTTGTTCAGTGACTTTTCCAGACTACTTTTGCAAATATTATATTTCTTCTCATATATTGCCACCAAAGTTTCTACTCTATTATCTCATCAGTTAGCCAGTTACCTGAGAGAGAGTTGATGAAATGCTTGGAGTCTAAAAGAAAAAAAAAGGTCTCCCAATCTTTGAAGACAGGCTCTGAGCTGAGGTAATCCTTTAGGTCAAGCCATGTGTGACTCTGCCTTAGCCTTCACTTTCTGTTTACATGAAGCCCAATATTAGACTTACAATACTAGGGTACTCTTAGATTTTTTCTGAGTGTATGACCAGTCCTGAGCATAAATAGTATACTTCATATTTCCTGTTACATCTGGAAACCCTTCAAAGTATGTTTCCCCAAAGAAGCTTCCTTCTCAGCCTCCTTCTTCCCAGGCTTGTGGTAATCTCTGTTGCCTGCCTCATCTATGATCCCATGCTCCAGAGCTCTATAAATAGCTACTATATGTCTTAAATTCTTTAATCAGATGCTTCCCGCAAAGCCACTCCAGACTGAGGGGCGCTGCCATGAGCCTAGGGATTAGGGAAAGTTAGATAGGTAAACAAAACGGACATAACTATATCTTAATGAGACTTTGAAGCCTCTTTCTTCACTAAACACTCCCTTGGTATTGTGAGGTTTCCATGAGATCTGAGAATTTTGAAAGAGCTGATATGGTCAGTTTCTTGTCAGCTTCAAGATTGTTTCCATGGAGAAATCAATTGATGGGGCTTCTTATTTCATCGTTTCCATGAAGTTAACTTCCTCATTCACTTTCAACTACTAGTTTATTGCTGGGAAATCTGATTCTGCAATTAATCTGAATTATGAAATAACAGTAATTGTGATTTTCCAGACCCTATTAAAACACATTTTATATCTTTCTATCCAGTGGTACAAAATATATAAAGTTATAATTTGTATATTAATAAAAAGTTTGAGCAGAACAGAATATTAGAATCCTTATTATCTGAATGAAGTTATTTTCAAGATGAAAAAGCAGCTAAGAACTGGAAGGAAGGTAAAGCATCTTCTTTGAGCCAATAATGATGTTAATACCCAGGCCACCTCCCTTGTGAGGTCGTGTCCTCTGCCAACTATACCAGTGGCATATAACATAGATCATGAGAAACGTTTATGGTAGCATTTTACCTTACTCAGTAAATGAAGGCAAACTAAGGTAACTGATGGCATGAAAGCAGAGGAAAATAAGTAGTGTACCTCAGAAGCCCTGCAAATAATCCTGTACAGTGATGGTGACCAAAAGTGATGGCAACAGTTTTCAAAGGTTTATTAAGTTGTTCATCTTGATTTTTCCAAATGTGGCATATTGTCACAGTAGGAGAAAACTCCTCTTGTGTTTACTCTTTGAAGCATGGGTACATGGCTTTTATAATTGTCTATGGCAGCAATAAATCATAATTTTAAAGCAATAATTTTGAATTAATTCATTTATTTACTAAGAAATGGCTGTAACATCATACAAAAGGAAACTATAACGCAGAGGGCAAAATAAATCCCCCTTCTGCTGCTTAAAGGTGGTATAATTAAATTATTAACATCTTTTTTAAAAGAGATCTTATTTTTCTAAACAGCTGTTTCAGCCTACAGAACTATCTCTATCACTTACAGAGTGATATCACTCACAACTGTTAATTTAAAAAAAGTATGCGTGTGTGGGATGGAGATGTTTATATAGTTTTAATGATGCAAATATAAAGGCTTGTAATTAGTGATTTTGGCAAAATAACAAGGATAATATGTGGAGCTGAGGATAGACTCTAGGTCTTTTGCTATACTTTTAAGTTTGATTTATTTGTTCATTTATTGAAGATTTGCTAAGCACTATGCTGGGAATTTCAAATCAAAGAATATGTAAGATGCCATCCCCATCCAAGGTAAGTCTACAAATCCAGTTAATAAAATTACAAAAGTCGAGATGATGTCTTTGAAGCAAAGGTGATATGCTAAATTGCATTCTGTAGACCGGCCCTGCCACGACCCTTTCTGTATGCCAAAAACAAGTTGGGAACTGCATTGCCCAATATCCCTTCTACCCGCAGTTCCACATTTGAGTGGACCAATGAGAGGCACTCCCCCAGGTGTGAAATGAGCAGTCATTCTCGGGAACAATATGCAGGGCTGTGTGGCTGGCCAGCATGGCTCTGAGGGCCATGTGCCTGAGGCTGTAGCTTGAGTGAGCTGGTAGGAGCTCCCGCCAGTTATGGGGATTCTCACAGTCCCCATCCCCAGAGAGCTCATGAGAACCAACTGCCTTGGTGTTTTCAGTCTGAGGCCCTCAGGTCAGCCTCCCTAACTTTTGATGGGTACTCTTCTGGCCTTCCCATTCCCAGATGTCCCAGGGCTTCTGAAACTTTAAATCTTTTAGTCCTTCTGACTCAGCACTGATGATGCATTTCTGTTCATAGACAAGAAGACAGAGTTTATTAAATTTTTAAAAATTACTATTTGAGCTTTGGAGAGCCAGTCAAGCAATCATGGATGTATGATATTTGACCTAGATTTTGAAGACAGTTTCTACAAAGAGAAAAGTGAGCAGTGGCCACTTAAGTGAGAAGACAGTCTTCAAGAAGATGGAGAAACATAGAAACATATGACCTGCTCAAAAGTACAAGAGATTTTGCGTGACTAAAAATGGTGTGGGAGGGGCATCCTGGAGAAAGAAGATGCAAAGTTGAGCTGACAGCAGACCTACAAGCACCTCAAATTCCAGGACAACCAGAGGTCTTTTCTTAAGCAAGAAGCAGCCCTTGAAACATGTGATCAGAAATGCGTTTTGGATACTTTTGCAAGAGTTCATGTAAGATATATTGGTTACCAGAATTAACAAATAAAAATACAAGATAACTAGTTAAATTCGAATTTCAGTTAAAGATATATTTTTCTAGTGAAAGTGGGTTCCATGCAATATTTATAACATAGTTATGTTAAACTTATTTGTTGTTTATTTGAAATTCAAATATTATTGGATATCCTTGCAACCCTTAGCATAATCAGGGCCTTTACTTCACCTGGATTTCCTGATACCAGGGGCTAACAGAGTCTTTAAGTGTCAGCTGTCATTATATATCATGTTCAGCAGTCATTTTGGGCCTTTCCGTCTTTTCTCCATAGACCTAAAGTTCAGAAAAAAGACATATTTGCAGGTTTGTGTGGAAAGCACTGGCTAGAACTGAAGCTCACTGCAATAACTTTTGAAGTAGCAGAAATGGACTTAAGGTCCATCTGCAGGCACATTGCACCTTTACCTAATCTTCAGACACTGCTTATGGCTTGGATTGCTTAGGGCATAGACTGATTATTAATCTTTAGGTAGGCCCAGTGTGGTGACTCATACCTGTAGTCCCAGCCTCTCTGGTGGCTGCCCAAGACCTTGGGACCCCACCTCCCCACACTGTTGCATCAACATTCCTGGATATGAGACCTGGAGTCAAATGAGATTGTTTTGGAGCTTTAAGACTTAATGACTGCCCTGCTGAGTTTCGGACTTGCATGGAGCCCGTAGTCCCTTTGCTTTGGCCAATTTCTTACATTTGGAATGGGAACATTTACCCAATGCCTGTATCCCCATTGTATCTTGGAAGTAATTAACTTGTTTTTGATTTTACAGAATCATAGGCGGAAAGGACTTTCCTTATCTCAGATGGGACTTGGGACTTGGACTTTTCAGTTGACATTGGAATGAGTTAAGACTTTGGGGGACTGTTGGGAAGGCATGATTGTTTTTGAAATGTGAGAAGGGCATGAGATTTGTGAAGGGCAAGGAGTGGAATGATATGATTTGGCTCTGTGTCCCCATCCAAATCTCATGTTAAATTGTAATCCCCATGTGTCAGGGGAGGGACCTGAAGGGAGGAGATTAGATTGTAGGAGTGGATTTCCTCCATGCTGTTCTCATGATAGTGAGTGAGTTTTCACGATATCTGATGGTTTAAAACTATGTGGCAGTTCCCCACTTGCTTGCTCTCTCTCTTCTCTTCCACCATGGTAATATGTGCTTGCTTCTCCTTTGCCTTCCACCATGATTGTAAGTTTCCTGAGGCTTCCTAGTCATGCTTCCTGTTAAGCCCGTGGAACCGTGAATCAATTAAAAAATTTTAATTCATAAATACCCAGTATCAGATAGTTCTTTATAGCAGGATGAAAACAGACTAATACAGATGATGTAGAACAAAACTGTACATAATTAATGTATACAATTTGATGAGTTTGGACATATGCATAGACCTGTGAAGCTATCACCAAAATCAAGGAAAAAAACCTATCCAGTATCTCCAAAAATTTCCCCATGTCCTTATGATTGTTTGTGTGTGTGTGCATATATGTGTGTTCATGCATATATGTGTGTGTTTGTGTCCATGTGGCAAGAACACTACATGAGATCTTCCCTCTTAGTAACATTTTAAAGTGCACAATGTTAAATGTAGGCACTATGTTGTACAGAAGATCTCTAGAATGCATTCATCTTGAATAATTGAATCTTTATACTCATTGAACAAATCCTCAATTCCCCATCTCTTCAGCCTGTGGCTTTTTCCATTTAGCATAATTCCCTCCAGGTTTTTTTTTTTTTTATAGATAACAAAACATTCTTTTTTTAAGGCTGAATATTATTGCATCACATGTATATACCACATTTTCTTTTTCCATTCATCAGTCAATAAACATTTAGGTTGTTTCCATATTTTCCTGTTGTGAATAAAGCTACAATAAACATGGAAGGGCAGATATCTCTACAATATATTTATTTTAATTATTTTGGATATGTACCCAAAAGCAGAATTCTTGGATTATACAGTAGTTTTATATACATATATATGTGTGTGTATATATATATACACACACACATATATATATATATATAGAGAGAGAGAGAGAGAGAGAGAGAGAGAGATGGAGTTTTGCTCTTGTCACCCAGGCTGGAGGGCAATGGCACGATCTCTGCTCAGTGCAACCTCCGCCTCCTGGGTTCAAGCGATTCTCCTGCCTCAGCCTCCCAAGTAGCTTGTATTACAGGCACCTGCCACCACACCCAGCTAATTTTTGTATTTTTAGTAGAGACAGTGTTTCACCATGTTGGCCAGGCTGGTCTCAAACTCCTGACCTGTCTTGGCCTCCCAAAGTGCTGGGATTATAGGCATAAGCCACTGCACCCTGCAGTAGTTCTATTTTTAATTTTTTGAGGAGCTTCTATATTGTTTTCCATAATGGCTGTACCATTTTGCATTCCCACCAATAGTGTACAAGGTTTCCAGTTTCTCCATATCCTTGCCAACACTTATCTATTTTTTTGATAACCATTTTAATAGATGTGAGATAATATTCATTGTTCTTTTTTAATCAAGATTGATTTGGCTATTTGTGGTCTTTTTGGTCCCACATGAATTTTAGAATTGCTTTTGTCCTTTTTCTATAGAAAATGTTTTTGGAATTTTGATGGGGATAGCAATAATTCTGTAGAACACTTTGGGCAGTAGAGACACTTTAACAATATTAAGTCTTTCATATGTGTGTATATATATATATGAAAAAATATATATATTTTTATAAATGTTTTATTGTTTTCAATATACATCCTTCATCTTCTCCGTTAAGTTTATCCCTAGATATTTTATTCTTTTTGGTGCTATAGAAATGGGATTGTTTTCTTAATTTCCTTTTTGGATAGTTTATTGTTAGTGTATAAAAACTCAAATGATTTTTGTATGTTGATCTTAAATCTTGCAATTTTACTCAATTTGTTTATAATTAACAGATTTTTAGTGGTGTCATTAGGGTTGCCTACATATAAGATAATTTTATTTTTTCATTTCTCAACAGATAATTTCACTTTTTCTTTCCTGATTTAGATGCCTCTTATTTATTTTTCTTATCTAATTTCCCTGGCTAGGACTTCTAATACTATGTTGAATAGAAATAGCAAGAGTGGGCATCCTTGTCTCGTTCTATCTTAAATAAAATGTTTTTCTGTTTTTCAGCATTAAAGATAATGTTAGCTGCAGGATTCTCATATATGGCCTTTATTGTATTGCAGTAAATTTCTTCTAGACCTAGTTCATTGAGTTTTTATTGTGAAAGTGTATTAAATTTTGTCAAGTGCAGTTTATGTATATATTGAGATGATTGATTATGTGATTTGTATCCTTCATTCTATTAATGTGGTATATCACATTAATTGATTTGCACATGTTGAACCATCCTTGCATCCCAGGAGTAAATCTTACTTGGTAATGGTGTGTGATATTTTCAATATGTTGAATTGGTGTGCTCATATTTTGTTGAAAATTTTTGCGTCTGTGTTCATGATGGATATTAACCTGTGGTTTTATTTTCTTGTAGTGTTAAATGATTATTTTAAAAACCACAAATGTATTTAAAGGCATTATTTCCAAAAAGATTCACTTAAACTTCAAATGTGTCATTTTTCCTGTTTCTAAAAATGTTTCAAGAGGACTATATAGCATAGCTAGATATATTAAAGTTCACTTTAAATTTTAAAATCGAAGAATGAATAATACTATTTGATTATTTAAAAAATTGCTACTAAATTTCTACTATGGTCAAGGCTCTGTGCTGGCTGCTGCAGTTATCAGGTTGTTCAAAGCAGATCAACTTTGCAACACTACCTGTAATATCACAGTAAAAGGTCAGGGAATGGGTTATGTTGGAAGACTGGAGAAAAACATCTGCAGAAAATGCAGTTTTATAAATTTACATGAGAGCAGTAGTTCAGGCCATTCAGAAAATTCTAGGTTACACCTGGGGGCAAGAGACTGGACCTTTCCTTTACAAACATTTTGTTTGAGGTGTGTGGGCAGAAAACTGCTGCCCCCTAAAGACATACATGCTTTGGGAAGAGATGAGGCTATATTAGTCCCCATACAAGTGGGCGTGACCAAGTCCTAGGAGAGACTTTGTACAGCATTATCTTCTTAGATTAATCACACGCGTAGATCCTGATCCATCTCAAGCTCCATGACTGGCTCTGATTACAAGAAATTATCCTGTTTAAGTTAATGAAATAGTACCTTACGCAGGCCCAAGGGCTACAACATTTTCAGTCTTTCTTTAACTTAATCATGTTTTTCTCCCTTTAACGTAGCCTGGGAAATTATAACAAGCAACACATTCTCCTAACATGCATAACTATGGCATGCTTCCATACAATGAAAAAAAGAAACTATTTTTAAATTTCATAAAAAGACAGCACAAAATCTGTTTTAATTTTTTTGTTTGTTTTCTATAACAAGCTGAAAAAAATCAACTACAACAGAATTATTTGATCATGTCCCAGCCTGGCACACAGTATTTACAAATGCTTGTACCCCCATCCTTCCAACCTACCCTGCCAATTTTTTTAAATGGAGAAGAGAAAGAAGAAAGGAAATAAAATTGTCCCATTCTGTTTTAATATTTAAATTACAACACAAAAACAACCTTTAGCAATTTTGAGAACACTGGAATAGTAAAGCTTTGGGGTGTTCATACCCAAATTCAAAGACAAACAGATAAGTGATTTTCAGACAGAGGCTTTACTGAAGACAGAGGCTTTACTGAAAAATCTTGAAGTGATCAAGCATGTTGGAGCATTTTACTAACGTCAAATGACTGACAATAGCAATTTTGAAGCTGATCTGTGTTTAGGAGCATTTGCATTCCCCAAGGATATTTTTGAACACTGAGCATGTGATTACTGGGATGATTGAGTTCGGGTTGAACTTGAATATTTCAGTGAATATATGAAGTATGTGGCTGAGTCTATAAGACTTGAGGCTAATTAGATGTTTCTGAAGTGACTTCTTTTTTCTCCCTCTCAAATCAAAACCAGGACACGTGCTCTGGGAAAGTACTTTTGTGATAATTCTGGTTAAAAGAGGCAAGTGTAATTGAGATGCTAATATACTGGAAGTCCTGACATGATTTGATAACGTTTAGATGCAGAGGAAACACATGTTAAAACTATTAAAGCTAAACCTTGGAAAAGCCAGGCAGAGTTCTTGGGAGATGATTCTCCAGGGTCATTCATATTTCTGCTCATCTTGTGAGCACCGATAGCTTTGATTCTAGACTGCCTTCTCACAGAGGGTTGTATAGGCGACAGCCTCTGAAGATAGACACAGAGTATCCCTCTGAAGCAAAGGGCTGGTTTGCTTACTGTCCGGGATAATAAGTATAATGTCCTATCCCAGCACTGGGGTAAGTTTGTTTCTAGCCCAGTTTTGAAAGTAGGGTTCCCCGAGCTTGGGACTCCTCAGCTATGAGGCGAACAGGCTTGTGTTTTGCATCACAGGAACTGTTGGCCTCCACTCCATGCGACTTGTGAGGGAATGAAGGGAACAACTGCATCCCACATCACAGGGAAGATATTCCAAGCCTGGTCATAGCATCCTGAAGTTTGCAGGCTGTTAGGATGCTTGTTCCAGGAGCATCCAGGAGGAGTCAGTGCTTATGACAAAGACATGGTCTGACACATCTTCAAAGTTCTATAGGGGAGACATTTTGGAAATGAATTTTCCAGATCCCAGAAAATCCCAATACCAAAATATCATGCTGCTGAACCAAACTCCTTATCCTTTTCTCAGAGAGGCAAGCTTAGGCATACTTACCTGCATCTGGTCCCCAGCCCAGCATTTGTTGGGCTGAGTAGAAAGTCTGTGGCTAATGGGTAACCTAGGGTAGTGTGATGTGGTCGAAGAGCTCTGGTCTGCAGTTTGGGGAAGCTATGACCATCTGCCGCTAACACTCAGATAAAGCACATTAAGTTTTGAATTTGGGGGAATCCTTTCAAATCACTGGGTTTTTGTTTCCATCTGAGAGTATCTGTGAGATCCATGGTTTTCAACACCATCTTTAGCGGCAGAATTACTTATTCAAGCTAAATTGGATGTTGCTATGTGACCACAACAGAAGTGATGAATACAACCCCTCAGGCGTGTGTGGCCCCAGCTCTCCCCTATCCTGTCTCTGCGTGGCCCTGGCGTCTCCTCATGACACAGGCCCCAGGGAGACTGTTGGAGCACCAAAATGCAAGATCACTCAGAGCAAAGCTCAGAAGGACTGGACATCCTCAGAGGGACCTTCTTGCTCTGATAGTCTCTGATTTCTAGATGCATGAACCTCATGAGAAAATAAAAGCCACGGTCAGTCTGGCAGGCATTCGTGGTCTTTAAGACAAAAGGCCAACACCCATTAGGCTGCAAAACAGC
The DNA here is from genome assembly GCF_049350105.2 of Macaca mulatta. NCBI lineage: Eukaryota > Metazoa > Chordata > Mammalia > Primates > Cercopithecidae > Macaca > Macaca mulatta. The sequence continues at coordinate 81,911,502 of NC_133408.1, forward strand.
AAGTTCAAACCATGAGTCATCTATGGGTCCAAGCTCTAATTTGGGCTCAGGCTAGTAGTCTTTCTCACTTTTGCAAGTGGTACTATTTAAAATGTTATTTTTCTGACTTTGCACGCTTCAGTAAGTTTCTTTCCTTGTACAGTAGAGCCCTTCCCCTAACCAGACACGAGGGATAATTCCTTGAGGGGGAAAATAATCATCACAAATAAGAGGGCAGATGGAACAGATTTTAGGAATTTATACTGAAGGGTCTTGATCCATGTAAAGTTTTGAAGAATATAAGATATAATTGTTTTTCCTCTTTCCAATAAATAAAAATTTTACAAGCTAAGGGAAGGAGACAGAATAGCCGAGGCTTGTATAGACACTACTCGTTGTAGCGAGCTTGGAAGCTATCTCTGTCTCACAGACACGGTACCCATCTGTCCCCAGAGTTTGTGCTCTGTGCCTAAATTGCCCACCTTACAAGGAAATCTGGGTTCAATGGATGAATGCAATCACATGCCCTAGGAATGGTGTGTCTCTACCCTGTGCAAGAGGGAAGGTACTCCCGAGAAGGTGCAGACTCTGTCCAGTAGGGGCATGGCAGAGCTGAGTAGGTGGAAGGAGCCACACCTCCTCGCTGGCCCTCACATTGCCATGGGGCATGCCTGGCATTAGAGACTTCATTTTCCCTAGTTGCTCATCATCATTATCCTGGCTGGAGAACATCCTTCTCTGTCCTGCCTCTGCTCCTGTGCCAGCCCTTCCTTTGGTGCTTGCAGAGTTTGTCCTTCCAGAATTAACAATTTCTCACTCACGAGTGATGGGGATGAAGCCAGGGAGCTGGTCCAGGGCAGTGCTGGCCAGGAAGCATCTCTCATATAGCTGTGCAGGCAGCTCCTGTAGCTCCATGCCCTCTGCTCCTGTATCCTGCTGTCCCCACGCCCTCTGGTCCTGCAGTTCTCTACTCCAGAATCATCCCAGGAAGAATCAGTCCTACCTCTTTGGGGAAAATTCCATCTATGGAAAGAATAAAAGACTATCTTTACTATTGTATAATGTATTCAATAAATGCTGACTGGGAGATGGGGGAACGGGAGGAATCATCCCTGGCTGAAGAAGTCCACCTACAGGGGAGAGGTATCAGTCACAGGCCTCACTGCATACTCACTCCTAGATATTTTTCTTCTTAAAACTAATATTTCTGTTGTTTGTATCATTTGTTTTTATTTGTGACACATAAAGGACTAGAGGAGTTGAATGTTCTCAGTTCCCTAACACTAAGTGTGAGTGCTAGGAAGAGCTATATGATCCCAGTTTTTGTTTTGTTTTGTTTTTTTTTAAATAATCTTTTCCTCTTTTTCTTTGTTACAGTGAAATATATACAAATATCTATATTTTTTCTCTTTTCTTTTTTTTTTTTTGAGACGGAGTCTCACTCTGTAGCCCAAGCTGAAGTGCAGTGGTGCGATCTCGGCTTACTGCAACCTCCACCTCCAGCATTCAAGTGATTCTCATGCCACAGCCTCCTGAGTAGCTGGGACTATAGGCGTGCACCACCACACCTGGCTAATTTTTTGTATGTTAGTGGTGATTGGGCTTCACCATGTTGCCCAGGGTGGTCTCAAACTCCTAGCTCAGGTGATCTGCCTACCTTGGCCTCCCAAATTGCTAGGATTACAAGCAGGAGCCACCACACCCAGCCAAAAATGAAATATATAATGCATATAAAATAGAATATGTAACTTGTATGCATAGTTAAAAAACTAGTGACATCCCTTTATCCACTGATGGCATCTTCAAAGCCCTCTGGGTACCTCTCCCCCTAGAGTTAGCTGCTCCCTTAGATGGTGTGTTAATTATTTTTATGTTTTAAAAAATTTCTCATTTGCATGCATTTTTAAATAATATATTGTTTCATTTTGTCTGTTTTCTACTGTTAGATAAATAATCTCATTGTATGTTTTATTTGGTGCCTGCTTCCACCCTTTAATATTCAGTGTTTTAGATTTACCTATGGTGATGCAAGTAGCTGTTTTTTTTTTTTTTCATGGCTTCATTTATTTTTCAGTAACACACTATGCAATTATATATGCATGCATTAATGTCTTATCCCCCCTACTGTCAATGGACGCTGGGGTGGTTCCCATTTTGCGAACACAGGCCATGCAGTTGCAGGCAGCCTTCATGTGTCTCTGGGCACACACATGTGACACTTTCTCTAGGGAAAAACTCCAGGGTGGACTTGCACCACCTCCACCCCCCCAGGCCTCCTTCTAAGTGATTCTAATGATTGGTGTGTGGTACATCCCATGTGCCCAGCAAAGACTCACCCACACAACTGTTTTGATGGCTGGCACCACCAACTCCCAGTACTAGGGTGCTTGATATAATCCTGCAGCTGCTGCTTCCCCCAAATCTCAGTCATCTTCCCTTTCGCAAGTCATCTGGCCCACCCTTCCCTGCTTCCACTTCCTTTGTCTCATCCCCAAACCAACCATCTCCAAATGGCACTTCTGGGTGGGTCCTGCAGGACTCAGGATTTAGTACCGCCTCAGAGCCCTGCCTGCTCCACCTGCTGCAGAAGAAAGACAAGGCTCTCTCCCACGCAGTGCTGACACAGGCCCTGCAACACTGCCACCAAGAAAAGAATGACTGCCATGCATCCACTTGTTTAGGTCAGCAGGTTTCATTTTTTTTTATTTACTTTATTTTTAATGGTTTCGGTTTCAAAGTATCATTTCTAAATATTATTAACTAGAATCTACTTTTACAGTATTTATTTTGCACATGCTACTGTCTTTATAACATAAGGCTATATTTTTAAAAATTACTTTAAAAATTTATTTTCCCTGGCTCTATTGAGGTGTAACTGAGAAATAAAAACTGTATATAACATATAGGAATTTTTCAAGAAAATGCTCAGTTATCAGAATGGATGGTTTTATGCTGAGGAAGGTACAAACTGGGTTTTTTGTAGATGAGGGAGGGGGAAATAGAAATAAATATCTCTCCACAGCAAGTTAGACTTAAGGTATCTTTTGAATCATTAAATAAATCAAAGACAGACTCAGAGGAAACCACATGACCCATGGAAAACAAACTCCATTTATCTATCCCCTCTGGGGTTGTTTGGGATTTTCTCAGGCAAGAGTTGACCATTTGTGAAATAGCTGAACTTTGAAGTTCAAGGGTGGATGGACTCCCAGTCCAAGGTGGCATGGCTCTAGGGGAGGAGAATTGGCATATAAAGAAGGAGAAGCCTTTCCATGGCAATTTCTCCTCTTTCTTCTTCTGTTGTGGGTTTTTGTAATTGTTATATACTATAGAACAGTATGTGCTCAGGTCAATCGTGCTGCAGGAGACTTGTACAGGGTCCCACATGACATGTAGAGCACAGCACAGGAACCACGGGGAAAGACGTGTCTGGAGGTCTTTTAAAAGGCCACAAAGGACTGGGGAGCAGGGAATGCCTGTCAGTAGAGGGAGGAGTGGGAGCCAGGAGAATTCTCCATAAAGATGAAGCCCACCCAAGCTTTCTTTAGCCATAACACAAAGGGGCTGTCTATTCACACTGTTGATCCCTTTGAGCTGATGGGAATGGCATGTGATTTCAGTCCTATTCAGTTTTCTGACTTTTTCAATGGCAACACTTTTTCAAACACCACTGAGAAGTGACAACCTTGCTCTTCTATGCATTTATGGATCTAAACCTTTCTCTGCAGGATAGAGTCTGTGTCCCTCCAAAGAAGATGTACAGGCTTCCAGGCTGGCCAATCTCAGGGTTGTGTGGCACTGGGGATTGTCTGATTCATGGTCAGAGAGTGGGTGCAAGGGAAGGGGCAATACCATTTAAGGGGTTTTCATAGCTGGACATGCAATAAAATAAGTTTGCCTCCAATCTTTGCCATTTTGTGGGCTCCTAAGACAAGTTTCCCCTGCACTTGAACACCAGTGTCCAGAAGCTTCCAGAAGGCACTCAGTAACCATACTTTTTGTTTTGTTTTGTTATTTTGTTTTTTCTACCTATAAAAAACTGTTAATTGCCATCTGATAAAATAACCTTTCTTTGGAGGACAGATTTGGAAGAATTGGGTAGTTAGTGCTGGAATGACCTTAGGGATATTCATAACTTACTCAGTTTTAGTCTTTTCTAATCTTAACAGAAGAAACCAAGATGCCGTTTATTAATTCTTCCCACTAAATTAATGGAGTCACTGCATCTCCAAGACCATTAGCAGAGCAGAGACAAGAGTCTTGGCTGGAGAAGTAAGTAAATATTTGACTTCTTTTTTTCAACTTCATCTGAGAAATTGGTTGGAATTGCCCATCTAATGGATTTTCTGGCAAACATTTTAGAATACCTATGTTTAAGGCAGGCCAAATAAGGAGATAATTTGTTTTTCTTTCCTTGCAATTACTACTACAATGGACATTTTTTCTGGACCAAATATCAGGCCATGTTGTCATAAAAGGACTACTTGCTTACAGTGAAAATGAGGCCCAATAATTAAAGGGAATGGAGAAAGGGCATGACCTTGCAATAAATAATACTGAAGAGGGAAGGGGGCAGACTTCTGAAATTCTAGTTTTTTCCTTGTCCTAATCAGTGTCCACTGGGAGACCTAGGCCTGTCTCTCCCTGTTCCCAGGACAAATTTCACACTTTGTGGAAAGAGGGTGATTTCTGGGGCTCCCTTTAGAGGTGGCATTCTGTAATTCTGATAGGAAGATTAATTTCTTATTTAAAATTTTTGTCCCAACACTATCTTGAAACAATTCAATTACTGTTGAGGAGAACTTATAGTTAAAAGAGGAAAACATAACTTTATTTGACTTTAATTTTGGTTAATTTAGAGTCAAGGCATATAATATGGGTGGGTTTTGTGTCCCTACCCAAATCTCATCTTGAATTGTTGTCCCATAATTCTCACATATTGTGGGAGGGACCCAGTGGGAGGTAATTTGAATCATGGGAGTGGAGTCCTCCATACTGTTCTCATGGTGGTGAATGAGTCTCATGAGATCTGATGATTTTATCAGGGGTTTCCACTTTTGCATCTTCTTCATTTTCTCTTGCCACCACTGTGTAAGAAGTACCTTTCACTTCCCACAATGATCCTGAGGTCTCCCCAGCCATGTGGAACTGTAAGTCCAATTAAACCTCTTTTTCTTCCCAATCTTGGTATCCAACAGCATGAAAATGGACTAATGCAATATACCAAGTGTTATCAAGAGGCACATTAATAATGAAGGTGGTAAAACATCCCATTTAAGTCAACATTTTAGTTAAGCAAACCGTGAGCACTTACTGTGAACCAGGGGTGACACAACACTCTAGGAAAACTAGGCAGGCACTAAACATAACTCTTTAAAAAATTGTCACTCATATTCTATTCCATGAATCAAGTATGATATAGTCAGCTAAGAAATGTCTTTTCTCATTTTAAAATATTTAATTGACAAAAATTGTATATATTCAAAGTGATTTGATATACATTGTGTACTGATTACCTCAGTCTAATTAACACGTCTATCACCACCCATTGTCAACACCGTGTTTATGTGTGTGTGGTAGGGGAGTGAGGACACTTAACATCTCCTCTATAATTAAACTTCAAATAAACAATGCAGTATTATTAACTATACTCATCATGTTATACATTAGATCACTAGAACGTATTCATCTTATAATTGAAAGTTTCAGCCCTTCGATCAACATCTCCCCATTCACTCCCCCATTCCGGCACCTGTCAGCCACTGTTTTACCCTTTGCTTCTGAGATCAACTTTTTCTATTCCACATATAAGTGAGAACACACAGTATTTTTCGTTGTATGTGTATTCACATACAAGTGAAATAATTTTATTTAGTATAGTGTCCTCCAGGTTCATCCATATTATAGCAAATACAAGGATTTTCTTCTTTTCTTATGGTGGAATAATATTTCCTTTTGTATAAATACACTACAATTTCTTTATTCATTCACTGACTGATGGGCACTTAGTTTCCATATCTTGGTTATTGTGAAGGATGCTGCAATGATGGGGGTGTATCTCTTTGAGATATTGATTTCATTTTTATTTTTATTGGATATATATTCAGAAGTGAGATTGCCAGATCATATGATAGTTCTATTTTTAACTTTTTGAGGGACTTCCACACAGTTTTCCAAAGTGGCTGCACCAATTTACACTCCCACCAAAAGTGTGCAGGAATTGCCCTTGCTCCACATCCTCACCAATACTTCTTATCTCTTGCTTTTTTATAATACCACAGTGAAATATCGCCTCATACCTGATAGAATTATCTCCTTATTCGGCCTGCCTTAAACACAGATATTCTAAAATGTTTGCTAGAGAATCCATTCAATGGGCAATTCCAACCAATTTCTCAGATCAAGTTAAAAAAAAGAAGTCAAATATTTGCTTACTTTTGCAGCCAAAACCCTTGTCTCTGCTCGCTAACGGTCTTTGAGATGCAGTGGCTCCATTAATTTAGTGGGAAGAATTAATGAAAGGTGTCTTGGATCATGTCTATTTTATCAATTGCAAAAATGAGACTAGGGAAATAGTTTCCTCAGAATTAATAAGTGGTACCTTCTCACTCAAACTTTAGTGCTCTTTCTTCTATGAAGCTGAACATTATTTCTTGCTTGTACACATGGAGCGTGATTCAATCCCCAAAATAATTTTCTGTGATGCTCTACTTTGCAATTGAATCTTTAATTGTTAGGAGAAGTGCATATAACTTTACATAATCACCTATTCACAATCAAAATTCTTATGGAGACAAGTCAATTCAACTTGATGAAGAACAAGCAATCCTTACAGATGGCTCAGAGTTTTCAGAATTGATTGACTAAATATTAAAAGACAGCTTGCTGTCCAGATGTGAGCCAACTCTAATGTATCTTGAAGACTTGCTGTGTGCCAGGCATTCTGCTAAGCCTGACACACACTAAGCATATGAAACATTAAATTCTTGATTATTCCCATTTCACAGGTGAGGACATAGTGGAACAGATGGATTATTATCTACCTGGGCTCACACAGCTAGGAAGTGATAAAGGAAAGAAGCAGCATGTAGCCATTGGACCCAACCCCTCAGCCACTGCAGAGCCTGAGAGAGTTGGATCTCTCCAGGTTCTATCCAGCTTTTTAATTATTCGATAAAGGATAACATGAAGGATGAATTCTATCATCACTAAAAAGTCATAGTGATATTAACACATGCCCTGATAACCTGAAAAAGCTGCTGTGAAACCAGAGAGCAGTCCCATAATAAGCCTGGGACATATACAAGGAAACCTGAGCTGTAGAGTGAGTGTCTGCAAAGCCCGAGAGGGCTCCCACTATGCTCGTTCTCCTGGAGGTTGCATTTATCCAACTCACAGCTGCTTCTTTTGCTCTTTACTTTCTGGAGGTGTTTGGAAATCTTGAAATTCTTAAGGTTGCTTTGACCTTCTTGGATGAAAACACTGGACAAAACAAAGAAATCTGGCAGCATGCATGTTGTTGTTGATCTCCAACCTGTTTCATAATATTGACTTCCTAGAGAGATCATTTCTCTGACCATAAATTTTACTTGGTTTGTGTGGATGGATTCCTGTATCTTGGAAATTATGTTCTTGTTTCCTATACACAGTGTATTCACAGAAAAGCCTACCAATGTCTGTGTAAATAAAGCTGCACTATTGTAACGGCTAAATGTACTATTTTTCTGAAATTTGCGGTGTCTGAATTTTGTATCAGTAATGGCATTTCATGCCAAAGGTAAATTTCTGGGCTGGTCATAAACCTGGTAGAACAAAAGCGTTAGTGAAGTCTTTACTTTTGTTTTTGTTGTTGTCAAAAACAAAAGTTGCCAGTAAGAGTAAAAAGTAAAAACATCATCAAGTTAAAGAGAGGCACCTGGGGAAACTGGCTAGCACAGAACTAGCAATATAAATACAAAGGGCTGGATAGTAAATGTTGTAGGCTTTTAAGGCCGTAATGTTGCTGTTGCAACCACTCAACTCTGCTCTTCCAATACAGGAACAGCCATAGATGATCCATGAAGGAATGAACATGGCTGTGTTCCAATAAAACTTTATTTACCAAATTGGCTGCTGTTTAGTGCCCTTCCTTAACTAAATTTTCCACTCAGGAATTCCATGTTAGAGCTTGCTGTCTCACAGGCACAGTGCTCCCAGTGTTCACTCCCTCCTAAGCCCATTCCAGATTTCTGAGAATAGTTCTCTAAATCCTTCATATTTTAAAAATTGAAACCAGAAGTCCACATTTTGCCAGCAGAATGAAACTTCTTCGGCCCACAAGTGTGAAGGAATGCCTACATTAAACAGAGTTCCTCTTTCTGTGAGTTTCATTTTATTACTCAAGAAGAGGTTAAGGGTTTGTGTTCTGGGATAAAACACAGGTAAGAGCTGAAGAAGCCCTACAGAATTAATCCAGAATAAAGGTATTTAGCCCGAAAGATGTTACATAGTTGTTTCTCTAAAAGACATTCTGTTCTAATAACCACACCTAAGTTGCTCCAAAATACATCTATCAGGACTGTCAGGCCTCTGAGCCCAAGCCAAGCCATCGCATCCCCTGTGACTTGCACATATATGCCCTGATGACCTGAAGTAACTGAAGAATCACAAAAGAAGTGAAAATGCCCTGCTCCGACTTAACTAATGATATTCCACCACAAAAGAAGTGAAAATGGCCAGTCCTTGCCTTAAGTGATAACATTACCTTGTGAAATTCCTTTTCCTGGCTCATTCTGGCTCAAAAACTCCCCCACTGAGCACCTTGTGACCCCCACTCCTGCCTGCCAGAGAACAACCCCCCTTTGACTGTAATTTTCCTTTACCTACCTAAATCCTATAAAACGGCCCCACCCTTATCTCCCTTTGCTGACTCTCTTTTCGGACTCAGCCCGCCTGCACCCAGGTGATTAAAAAGCTTTATTGCTCACACAAAGCCTGTTTGGTGGTCTCTTCATACAGACACGCATGACTCTGAGCATGGTGGCTAACCCCTATAATCCCAGGACTTTGGAAGGCTGAGGCAGGCTGATCACTTGAACCCAGGAGTTCAGGACCAGCCTGGCAACATGGTGAGACCCTGTGATTACAAAAGATAGTAAAAAATTAGCCAGGCTTGGAGGCACACACCTAAAATTCCCAGCTACTCTGGAGGCTGAGGTGGGAGATTTGCTTGAACCCAGGAGATCGAGGCTGCAGTGAGCTATGATTGTACCACTGCATTCCAACCTGGGTGACAGAGAGACACCCTGTGTCAAACAAAACAAAACAAAACAAAACAAACAAAAAAATCACAGAAAAAAACACAACTATTTATTAAAATATGCTATTTTTAAAACGTGCTATTTTCTGACATTTTTTGGCAAATAACTGGATTTCCTATCATAATGAAACTGCCTACAAATTAAATCAACATGCTAGTTAAAAAATTACAACAAAAAAGGCAAATCAGGTGAAAAAGGCCTTAAAATCAATCACTGTCTTTCTTTTTTAAAACATAATATTTAAACTTGGTTGATATTTTACGAAGTACATAAAAGCAGAGAGAACGTAAAAATAGTAACTCACCACACAGTGATTAATATTAAAATTTGTATTTATTCCCCTCCCAAGTTTTTTGACTGCCTAAATGCAATTTCATATTTTTGTTATTTTTATATATATTACATAAACCAGAAAGTATCTGAGACAAATCTCAATTAATTGAGTTTATTTTGCCAAGGTTAAGGACATGCCTATGACACAGCCTCAAGAGGTCCTGAGAACGTGTACTCGAGGTGGTTGGGTCATAGCTTGATTGCATATATTTTAGGGGGACAAAAGTTCTAGGAAGACGTCTATCATTTATATGTAAGGTATACATTGGTTCAGTCTGGAAAGATGGGACATCTAGAGGAGGATGAAAGACCTTCCAGGTCACAGGTGGATTCAAAGATTTCCTGACTGGCAATAGGTTGAAAGAGTTAAGTTTTGTCTAAGGAGTTGAAGTCAGCAGAAATATATGCTTGGGGTTAAGATAAGGGGGCTGTGGAATTTAAGATTCTTGTTCTGCAAGTGCAGCCTCTAGGTAGTAGGCATTAGAGATAATAGATGGCAAATGTTGTCTTAACAGACCTTAAAAGGTGCTAGACTTTCCTGAAAAGATCTAGTAAGGGAAGGAGATTCTCTACAGAACGTAAATTTCCCCCATAAGGGACACCTTTGTAGGGCCATTTAAAAATATGTCAAAGAAATATATGTTGGGATAAAATACTTCAGTTTCTTTCAGGACTTGCTATCTGTCATGTGATCTTATACCCAAGTCAGGTTGCAATTTAGTATCTTATTGCTACAGTCTGTTTTTTCAGTCTGAGGGTCTCTGCTTTAATGCTAATGCTGGTCAGTTGTGCCTGAATTCCAAAGGGTGGAGGGTATAATGAGGAATGTCTAACCATCTCTTCCCATCATGGCTTGAATTAGTTTTTCCAGTTTACTTTGGAATGCCTTTGGCCAAGGGTGGTAGTCCATTTAGTCAGTTGCTGGGCTTAGGTTTTTATTTTTGGTTTACAATTGATTAACACATTTATTGTCTTTTATTATTGAGAGCATAGAGACATTTTTTGGAGACAGTTACTTGGCCTTCATTTTGCATTTGCAGAGAAAGAAGTTTATTCAAAACTACATAGTATATTTTCTTGTTTGTTTCCTTACAGTTTGTATATTTTTCTCTTTTTTTACATAAATCTTTTTACCTATTGGGGTCCGATGTTTCTCTTATCAGCTTCTGTGAGCTCTTAAAATAATAAGGGCATCACACTTATGTAATATTTGCTGTATTTTAAAAAATCTATTTTGACTTTATTAGAATTGCTCCAAATAGATTTTAAAGCTATTTTGTCTTCATGTACTCAAAAGTAGATTTTTTTCCAAGATCTGTTCGTTGAATACCCATAAAACTTAAAGACGATGTCTGATGTTATCTTCCAGCCCTAAGGAGCAACTGACATTTGCTCACAGGTGTCCTCCTGTCTCCTGACCCTGGCTCTTGCCCACGTTGCCTTCCCTGGCCTTCCTCACCTGGTTGCCTTCTCCATGGTCTCCCAATCTCAGCTCAGACATGACCTCCAGGTGAGTTGTCCCTGGTTCTACCAGACTGAGTCCAGCTCCCAGTCAGCCCTGTGATCATAAGGATAACAACCAACACTCTACAAGGTATCGTGTTGCCAGATTTTGCCCAGTTGTAGGCTAATATAAGAGTTCTGAGCACCTTTAAAGCAGGCTGGGCTAAGCTATGATGCTCAGTGAGTTAGGTGTATTAAATGCATCTTTGACTTAAAATATTTTCAACTTAAGATGGGTTTATTAAGATGTAATCTCATCATAAGTTAAACAGCATCTTTAAGTACATATACTTATTAACATCTTATAACTCCTTATTTTGACATAAGGCAGGAGAATTTCTTAAACCTGGGAGGCATAGGCTGAAGTGAGCTAAGATCATGCCACTGCACTCTAGCCTGGGTGACAGAGCAAGACTCCATCTCAAAAAAAAAAAAAAAAAGAAAATTCCTAACTTATTAAAAATTTTGGCTGGGTGTGGTGGCTCACACCTATAATCCCAACACTTTGGGAAGCGGAGATGCAGGGATTGCTTGAGCTCAGGAGTTCCAGACCAACCTGGGCAACATGGTGAGACCCCCATCTATACAAAAAATGCAAAAGTTAGCTTGGCATGGTGGCACATGGCTGTTGTCCCAGCTACTTGGGAGGATGAGGTAGGAGGATCACTTGAGCCTTGGAGGTTGAGGCTACAGTGAGCCATGATTGTGCCTCTGCACTGTAGCCTGGACTACAGAGTGAGACCCTACCTCAAAAAAAAAAAAAAAATTCAAGAACTGTACACAATTTTTCTGCATGCCCTATGCACAGATTCACCAGTTGTTTACATTTGGTCTCATGTACTGTATCTTTCACTCTCTGTCCCCGAACACATTCACATTTACTTATGTATGTATTGTTTTGTCTGAATTATCTGAAATTAGGCTGGAGTCATCAAGCCACCTGGTTCCTGAAAACTTTCATGAGAATTTCTTACAAACAAGGGCACTCTCTCAGAGAACCACAATACTGATCAAAATCAGGAAATTTAATATCCATGAAATACTCTTCTTTAATCTGCAGATCTTATTCAAATTTCAACAGTTGTCACAATTATATTGTCTAGAGTTGTCTTTCCCAGTTCTGGTGTCTGATCAAGAATCACAGTTTCCGTGTGTCTGGTCTCCTTCCATTTGAAATATATGGCAGCCTTTCTTTGTATTTCATGGGATGAAACATCTAGAGGCCATTTCATGGCATGAAACATCTAGAGCCCATTTATTTTATAGAATTTATCTCAGTGTGGGTCTGTCTATTGTTTCTTCATGATAGATTTCAGCTGTGCTTCTTTTTCAGGGCTGCCACTAATGGAGGCTGTGTCCTCACTGCATCACTCCAGGTGAGTCCTGATGTCAGCTTACTTTATGATTGGGGTGTTGCCTTCCATCACTTGATTACGATGCAACCTGAGAAGTTTTTGCACTTTGAGTTTTTACCATTGTGATTGACAAGTTATTTGCGATGAGATGCTTTGAGACTACAAAACTATCCTGTTCATCACCATCCCTTGCCGCCTCCTGCTTGACTCACTCCTTAGTATTATCATTACAAAGTTGTGGTTTGTATGCTCTATTACTTTTTTTCTAAATTTATGAGTTGGTCTATTCTGTAAGGAAGAGCATTTTTGTCTTCTAGCTTTTGTATGCATGTGTGTATTTGAAGATATAAAATTTATGGTCTAGTTCTATACAATTCCTCTCCCTGGGGTGCTGATGGACTTGGTCCTTGGGCTAGACTGTGCTAATGGCTTTATGGATATCATCTCATTTCACACTCTCAGCAAGTGACATAACATTATGTTCCTCATTTTAAAGATGAGAAGATTGAGAGGTTAAGAAACTGTTTATAGTAGCAAGTTTTATAAGTAGTAGACCCAGAATTCAAGCTCAGAGGGTCTAAGTCCAGGAAACAAGCCCTCTAGTTTTATACCAGTTAGGATTCTGAGGGTTGTAAGTGACAGAAATCCATGTCGTACTAGCTTAGACAGAAAAGAGAATTCCTCAGAGAGATACTGAAGAATCTTACTACATCCAGATGAATGTTGAAGCATCCAAATACGTGGAGGGAAATAAGGCTACCAAGTCTCAGGAAGAGTGAGTAACCCAGGAACTCAACTAACACTAAGTTCCTTTCTTTCTCCCTTCTCTTCGTCTGTGCCATCATTCTCCTTCTCTGCAGCCCACACGAGGGTAAATTCTGGATGACATGTCCCCCAATGTCTCCAGTTCATCACCCATCACAGCATGAACATCTGCAGTAGGCCTCACTTTTGATCCCAGTTTTGGATTTTAAAACTTTGGGTCAAACTCTAAAAGAATTATTTAGTAAATGGCCAACATTTCTTGGTCATTCAACTGTGCTCAAGGTATCAGGATCAGGAAAAAACAAAAACAAAAACAAACAAAACAAGCCTGCTGCTTCTCCAGGAAATATGATTTGATGCCCAGAGAGGAAAATACCTAGAGTATAGAACAAAAGCTTGCTTGGTGGGTGGGGGGCCTAGAGAGAAAACAGGAGATTCTCACTGTCTGCATAGAAACGGCAAAACCACATGCTGACTGTGCTTGTGTGTGGGGTGTTTGTTAATTGGTTGATCACAAACTGGGGAATTCACATTCATGTGTATTTATGAATTTATCTCTGTATCTGTATGGTTTTGTATGCCATTAGTGAGTAACAAAATGAAAACCCACTTTCACCACTTCTATTCAACAAAATACTAGAAGTCCTAGCCAGAGCAATCAGATAAGAGAAAGAAATACAGGGCATCCAAATCAGTAAAGAGGAAGTGAAACTGTCGCTATTCACTGATGATATGGTTATATACCCAGAAAACCCTAAAGACTCATCCAAAAAACTCCTAGAACTGATAAATGAATTCAGTAAAGTTTCAGGATACAAAATCAATATATATAAATTACAAGCACTGCTATACATCAACAACAACCAAACTGAGAATTAAATCAAGAGTTCAACCTCTTTTACAATAGCCGCCAGAAAAAAGAAAAAAAAAAAAAAAAAAAAAAGAAGAATATACCTAACCAAGGATGTGAAAGACCTCTATAAGGAAAACTACAAAACACTGCTGAAAGAAATCACAGATGACACAAACAAATGGAAACACATCCCAAGGTCCTGGATGGATAGAATCAATATTGTTGAAGTGACCATACTGACAAAAGCAATCTGCAAATTCAATGCAATTCTCATCAAAATACCACTACCATTCATCACATAACTAAAAAAAATCCTAAAATTCATATGAAACCACAAAAGTGCCTGCATAGCCAAAGCAAGACTAAGCTAAAATAATAAAGCTAGAGGCATCACATGACCCAACTTCAAACAATACAATAAGGCTATAGTCACCAAAACAGCATGGTACTGGTATAAAAATAGGCACATAGACCAATGAGACAGAACAGAGAACCCATAAATAAAGCCAAATATTTACAGCCAACTGATCTTCGATAAGGCAAACAAAAACATAAAATGGGGAAAGGACACCCTATTCAAAAATGGTGCTGAGATAATTGGCAAGCTACACGTAGAAGAATAAAACTGGATCCTCGTCTGTTACCTTATACAAAAATCAACTCAAGATGGATCAAAGACTTAAATCTAAGACTTGAAACCATAAAAATTCTAGAATATAACATTGGAAAAACTCTTCCAGACAATGGCTTAGTCAAAGACTTCACAACCTAGAATCCAAAAGCAAATACAACAAAAACAAAGATAAATAAATGGGACTTAGTTAAAAAGCTTCTGGCCGGGTGTGGTGGCTCAAGCCTGTAATCCCAGCACTTTCGGAGGCCGAGACGGGCGGATCACGAGGTCAGGAGATCGAGACCATCCTGACAAACCCGGTGAAACCCCGTCTCTACTAAAAAAATACAAAAAACTAGCCAGGCGAGGTGGCGGGCGCCTGTAGTCCCAGCTACTCGGCTACTCGGGAGGCTGAGGCAGGAGAATGGCGTAAACCCGGGAGGCGGAGCTTGCAGTGAGCTGGGATCCGGCCACTGCACTCCAGCCTGGGCGACAGAGTGAGACTCCGTCTCAAAAAAAAAAAAAAAAAAAAAAAGCTTCTGCACGGCAAAAGAAACAATAAGCACAATAAACAGACAATCCAAAAAGTGAGAGAAAATCCTCTCAAACTATGCATCTAACAGAGGACTAATATCCAGAATCTACAAGGAACTCAAATAAATCAGCAAGAAAAAAACAAACAATCCCATTAAAAAGTGGGCTAAGGACATGAATAGATAATTCTCAAAAGAAGATATACAAATGGACAACAAACATACGAAAATATGCTCAAGATCACTAGTGATTAGGGAAATGCAAATCAAAACCACAGTGCAATACCATTGCACTCCTGCAAGAATGTCCAAAATCAAAAATATTTAAAAAAAAATAGATGATGGCATTGATGTGGTGAACAGAGAACACTTTCACACTGTTGGTGGGAATGTAAACTAGTACAACCACTATGGAAAACAACGTGAAGTTTCCTTAAAGAGCTAAAAGCAGATCTATTGTTCGATCCAGCAATCCCACTACTGGGTATCTACCCAGAGGGAAAGAAGTCATTATATATAAAAGATACTTGCACACACATGTTTATAACAGCACAATTTGCACTTGCAGAAAATATGCAACCAGCCAAAATGTCCATCAATCAATTAGTGAATAAAGAAAATATGGTATATATTCCATGGAATACTGCTCATCTAAAAAAAGGAATGAAATAATGGCATTTGCAGTAACCTGGGTGGAATTGGAGATCATTCTTCCAAGTGAAGTAACTCAGGAATGGAAAAGTAAGCACCATATGTTCTCACTCATAAGTGGGATCTAAGCTATGAGGATGCAAAGGCATAAGAATGATACAATGGACTTTGGGGATTCAGGGGAAATGGTGGGAAGGGGGTGAGAGATAAAAGACTACACACTGGGTACAGTGTACACTGCCTGAGTGATGGGTGCACCAAAATCTCAGAAATCACCACTAAAGAACTTACCCTTGTAATCAAACACCACCTGCTTCCCCCAAACCTATTGAAATAAAAAAAAATTAAAAATTGAAAACTGAATTGTAAAAAGAATTATATTAAGTACTGCATATTATAGTGTGTTATTTTTATGCTTTCAGCTAATCATAGCCTTTAAAATTTTTGAGTTATAGAAAATAAACGAAATCAACCTAAAATGGCATTCGTTTTATGAAAATTCACAATATTTTCTTTTAAAAATTTTGACCAGTAAATTGTTCAAGAAAGTGTGATCCTATTGCCTGTTTCATAAAATGTGTACATATATATGTATATATATATATATATATAAAAACATGATGAAAAACTGCACTGTAATTTGGAGGCGCTTAGGTGTATTCTAAAACCTCTCAGGTACCAATCAGACATTATTTTCAAATTAGAAAAGCTCATTTATTCTGCAGTGTTACCAAGCTTTTTGAATCAACTCATGGGAAAACACTATCTAATGAAATTGTTTCTCTACATTTTTTAATCCAAAGGCATAAGTTAAAATTTTTTATGTATTTTATAAATTTAAATTAAATTTCCTGTATCTCATAAATTTTGAATTTTTAAATTCCTCCCCAAAACAGATTAAGCATAACCTAAAAGAAAAATAGAAATTGTGATACAAAAGTTCAGTAATACTGGGACTGTATTAATATTAATTAACATATAAACAAGATAATGGCACAAAGGGAGGCAGGCAGAATCCTTGCAACGTGTTTTGAATTATTTTCTATGTGTCCCTCCTGAGCCAGGAAACTGAGGTACTCAGCCTCCGTCCCTAAGGAAACACATGTCCCAGATGACCTAGAAACACAAGAGCTTTCAGGATCTGAGAGTGGAGACCCCAGGACCACTGTCTGTTTGGGGCTCTGGGTGGAACACAGGCCTTGCAGAGCTCACTGCACCACTGAGCCCCGTATGCAGCAAGTTCATAAGGACAGAAACAGCTCATTTCCTAGGAGCCCAGAGTGGAGTTACTTAGTGTTTCCTGTGTGCCCCCTCCCACCAGTTGTCCATGGGATTGAGGTTCAGTAGCAGACAAGAGTGGCAGCCTGCATTAAAGATAGGATGAAAACTGGAACCTCTCTGAAGATCCCCTGTGGAGGACAGTGCCAGTGGGCCAGAGGATGAGAGGCACAGGGATGATGGCTGAGGTCCATCTGACGCCTTAATTTGCATGTTCCCTGTACTGCACATCACAGTTTGAATGCCTGTGAGAGAGTGGGTGGAACAAACCCAGAATTAATGAAGGAAGCCAAAGTTAACTGAGCAAACTGAGAAGTAACTCACAGTTGGGTTTCTGCTGCCACTGAATAAAGTAAGATTTTAAAATACAAATCAAATTCCAATCCAGAAAAATTAAAGCACATGATAGCCATAGCTCATCAGGAGACTTCGTGTTTCCTGTGCACCCTACCCCACCAGTTGTCCATGGGATTGAGTCTCAGTAGCAGAAAAGAGTGGCAGCCTGCATTAAAGATAGGATGGAAACATGAACTTGAAGATAGGTGGAAAGTGGGACCTGGGATGCTGGTCTAAGGTGGGGGGGTGTCATTAGAAGCCTCTGTGTACAGAGTAACCTCCTCCAGGCCTCTGCTGTGGAGTAAAGGCTTTTTTCTGTGCATACCGGCCATTCTGGGTTGTGGACTTTTTCAGAGCCCAGGCTAGAACAGATAGGGCATATGACAAAATGGAAAAAAAAAAAAAAAAAAAAAAAGACAAAACATGTAGCTCCTCAAGTCCTCAGGTCCCTGGCCTATCTTTTCACAATCTTCTGACAGTTACCTGTTATTTTGTCCAGTGTTTATATTTGTACTTAGCAAGAAGAATTGAACTCTACGTTGTCCAGAACTGGTAGACTACTATTTTTTTTAAAAAGTTTGTATCTGATTATAAACATACTACATGCCCTTTAGAAAACATGCAAACATGAAACAATAAGAGGAGAATTAAAACTACCCACAATTCTAGAAATGCTATAATTGTCTTCATAAGTATTATAATATTTTCCCTACACATCATTTTAATTGAGATTTTCCTCTTACCCTAGACCTAGCATAAACTGGGAGAATCATGGAGAGGAAGCTCAATGGCCCACATTATTACAAAGCAAGATCCTTGCACTGATTACCTTTTGCCAAGAATTGACGAAATGACCCTGACCCAGTCAGCCCTACTCGAGGGCCCCCAAGAACTCATACCTGCTGCAGAGTGGGCCTCCGTGGCTGTCAGAAATGGCCCATGGGAAGGGAACACCAAGGCGGAGGGGAGAGGGGACTTGGGTTCCTCTTCCCTTACTCCCTCTGCTTTTCCAGTAATAAGTGGGTGAGGCCTCTAGGAAGCATGAAGAGGGCTTTGTTCTCCATCTTCATCCAAGCAAGGAGTAGGGAAGGGGAGTGGAAGAGCAGCCATCCCTCCCGTTTACATTCCTCAAGCCTAACCTTGGTGGTAAGAGAGGGACGAGATTCAAATCAGGGATCAGCTGAATATATAAGCCCTCTGAGATTCTGTGAGACTGGACTTGTAACAGCTGGCCAACTCACTGGGTCATCAGCACCAAATGCCTTAAAAGGAAAGGGAATAGTCATTTCACAGGCCTAACTTGAAAGGAAGTGAGAGGAGGTGAGGGTATTTGCTTCATGTTTGTACCCTTCCAGGTTCACTCTGAAAAAGAATATATGTATTTGCTATAGTGAAGAATTGACAGACAAAATCTGCAAACACATTGTCAAATTGCAGACCAGGGGTCAGTAGTCAGACCTCCATGGTGGTAGAGATATCAAAACTGTGTGGTTATGAAAACCCAATGTTTTAAAGAATAATGAATAAATATACTTTATGATGTTTCAAATTCAACTATCTGTATGAAAGCTGCATGGATAATGACCTCAGTTTTAAATATATTATGTAGCTATACCTACATCTACTCTATATCTATATATCTACATCAATATCTCTATATATCTTTCTATAATATATTTACATATGTATACATGCATATGAATAGAAAGTAAACCAAACTGGACCCACAGAAAGACTATTCAGACTTGGTGTTTGTCTACACAGAGTAGGTCCTCTGACCCCTCTTGGTCCCTCTCACCACACGTTGGCTATTAGAAGAACCTTCCTCTCAGATCACCCCTGGGAGATAGGGCATTGCTGAGGGGCCAACATTCATGACAGGAAGTCACCGGAAGAAGCTCCAGGTGGGGCTTGGCTGACTCCAGCGGGGACTTCTTTCTCCCATTTTGCTGACAAGGGGACGAAGGCACCGCGTGCAGCTTGTGAATCTGGCCGGTTCTCTCTCTGGCTCTCCACCTGTGATTCCTTTTCTACTGTAGGGCACATTTCCCAGGTGTAATGTTCCCCTGTCAGCCCCACCCTAACAAGTTCCTACTGTAGGGACTAAGGGTCTTCAGCCCTTATACACTTTAAGCTGGGAAAGACAGAATCCGACCTGTGCACTCTTCAGATAGGCACTCTGCTGTGGCCCCAGTTCAGAATCCATGGGTAGGGGAGTGCAGCAACAGGGAGTGCAGTTGGCAGGGTGTGGGGTGTAATGTTGAAAGTGAGGGGACAGATGAGTGGGGTGGAGGAGGAGTAGAAGTGATAAGACTTTATGATTTAGGTGGTGTGACTGGTGATGACGTGGTCAAAGATGAGAGAAAATTTGGTATGTTCTATTTTGAACGAGTTGGCTTAGGAAAATACAAATTATTATACTCAAAGTAATAATACATACTCCTTATATAGTTAAAACACCTTTTTATCCCACTACACTTGCAGACTTGTGTGTGCGGGTGGGGGTGGGGTGAGGGTGCACACAAACACATATGAAATAACAGCGTGTGGCTGGGTGCAATGGCTCACACCTGTAATCCCAGCACTTTAGGAGGCTGAGGCGGGCAGATCACAAAGTCAGGAGTTCAAGACCAGCCTGGCCAACATGGTGAAACCCTGTCTCTCCTAAAAATACAAAAATTAGCCAGGCGTCGAGGCATGCGCTGGTAATCCCAGCTACTCGGAGGACTGAGGCAGGAGAATCACTTGAACCCGGGAGACGGAGGCTGCAGTAAGCTGAGATAGCGCTCCTATACTCCAGCCTGGGCGAGAAGAGCAACACTCCATCTCAAAAAAAAAAAAAAAAAAAAAAAAAAAAAAAATAGTAAGAAGAAGAAAAAGAAAAAAGAAAGAAAGATAGAACAGGATGGACACACTGTTCCAAGTTTAGATTCCGTTTAAATGCCCAATGCCCTGCCTGTCTTTGCTTACACTGCAGGTTCATAGTAGTACAGAATAAAATGCTACTAATATTCATAAGAAGCTCTCCATGTTTCTTAAAAAGGCAAGTCATTACAAATTATGAAAGATCATTTGCAGTTTAATAAAAACCATCTTTACTTGCTAACATGGGTTTTAAAAAGTAAATTAAGAACTGTGTATGATTTCATTTACCAGGAGTCAATCAAGTGATTTTCCTGAGATAATGCCAAAAAATGAAGCTGCATAAATAAAACATATCAATATGCAAATTACTCTTGGCACAGTTATGAGGCCTCTCTCCAAAGTAAGTCTTTATTTAAACTAAGCCTTAGTGTTAAAACATATGTATGTATATACGTGTTTTTAAATACACATCTATTCTAATTATCTTGACTTTTTTAAGAAAGGTAGATAAATGATCAATTCTGTCTCCTTTAAAACACTCTGCCTGCAACTCAAGATATTTTTCTTTCTCATTATTTCCCATCTTTCTAATCAGCCCCCCTCCCCTGGAAAGCTGAACTGCCATCTGTTTTCATTGATGTGTCCCAAACCAAGACAGTCTTTAGCACTTTGAAGACCTTAAGCAATGTGTATCACCACAAAATTTATACCCTGTAGAAGAAGAGTTAGAGAAGCAGCTTGGGAAACCTTAGTGAATCAGATAAAATGACCAAGGGAGGCCTTTTTCTGTCCCTCCAAGCCAGAGTGGTGTTTGAATGCAGCTAATGGAATCTGGCAAGTAAACCAAATTACAGTGCCTTTCTGTATGGCTCAGCCAGGATTAGCTCATTGATGGCCATACAGCATCCCACCAAAGCATTATAAAGCCTCAAAATCCTATGAACTAGTTTGTTATTCCCATTTTATGGGTTACAGACCTGTGGTTCAGTGAGAATAGCTGGGCTAAAATCACAAGTTTGATGGTCTACAGAGGAAGAAAATGACTCAAGGTTTCCAACTTCAAACCCCAAATTTTGTCATTTCTGTTAATGACTCAGGAATCAGCCCCTCAAGTGCTGATGCAGTCCATTTCACAGAACACAATTTAATGTTTTTGTTTTTTTTTTTTTTTGTTATACTTTAAGTTGTAGGGTACATGTGCATAACGTGCAGGTTTGTTACATATGTATACTTGTGCCATGTTGGTGTGCTGCACCCATCAACTCGTCATTTACATCAGGTATAACTCCCAATGCAATCCCTCCCCCCTCCCCCCTCCCCATGATAGGCCCCGGTGTGTGATGTTCCCCTTCCTGAGTCCAAGTGATGTCATTGTTCAGTTCCCACCTATGAGTGAGAACATGCAGTGTTTGGTTTTCTGTTCTTGTGATAGTTTGCTAAGAATGATGGTTTCCAGCTGCATCCATGTCCCTACAAAGGACACAAACTCATCCTTTTTGATGGCTGCATAGTATTCCATGGTGTATATGTGCCACATTTTCTTAATCCAATCTGTCACTGATGGACATTTGGGTTGATTCCAAGTCTTTGCTATTGTGAATAGTGCTGCAATAAACATACATGTGCATGTGTCTTTATAGCAGCATGATTTATAATCCTTTGGGTATATCCCCAGTAATGGGATGGCTGGGTCATATGGTACATCTAGTTCTAGATCCTTGAGGAATCGCCATACTGTTTTCCATAATGGTTGAACTAGTTTACAATCCCACCAACAGTGTAAAAGTGTTCCTATTTCTCCACATCCTCTCCAGCACCTGTTGTTTCCTGACTTTTTAATGATCGCCATTCTAACTGGTGTGAGATGGTATCTCATTGTGGTTTTGATTTGCATTTCTCTGATGGCCAGTGATGATGAGCATTTTTTCATGTGTGTGTTGGCTGTATGAATGTCTTCTTCTGAGAAATGTCTGTTCATATTCTTTGCCCACTTTTTGATGGGGTTGTTTGTTTTTTTCTTGTAAATTTGTTTGAGTTCTTTGTAGGTTCTGGATATTAGCCCTTAATATTAATTAATTCAAGATGGATTAGAGACTTAAATGTTAGACCTAATACCATAAAAATCCTAGAGGAAAACCTAGGTAATACCATTCAGGACATAGGCATGGGCAAAGACTTCATGTCTAAAACACCAACAGCAACAGCAGCAAAAGCCAAAATTGACAAATGGGATCTCATTAAACTAAAGAGCTTCTGCACAGCAAAAGAAACTACCATCAGAGTGAACAGGCAACCTACAGAATGGGAGAAAATTTTTGCAATCTACTCATCTCACAATTTAATGTTTTACTCCAATCATTCTGAAAAGACACAGCATTGTTGCCTTTCAGAAAAAAAAAAATCTTTCTTTGATATGCAGAAACATCTTACTTTTTGTGATGGGTAATTTTAATGTATCAGCTTGACTCGCCACATGGTGCCCAGATTAAATATTATTTCTAGATGTATCTGTAAGGTTGTTTCTAGACAAGATTAGTACTTAAATCAGTAGACTCAATAGAGTAGATTTTATTCCTTCATGTAGTTGAGCATCATTTGATCAACTGAGGGCCTGCGTAGAACAAAAGGCAGGAGGAAGGAAGAATTTACATTATTTTTTTCTGCCTCACTGCTGAGCTGGGACATCTCATCTCATTTCATTTTCTATGGCCATTGGATTGGGGCTTACCCTGTTGGTTCCCCTGGTTCTCAGACCTTCAGAATCAAACTGAACAACACCTTTGGCTTTCCTGAATTTCCAGCTTGCAGATGGCAGATGGTGGGACACCTAGACCCCCATAATCACATGGCCCAATTCCCATATTACCTCTCTCTCGCTCCAGATATGTATACACATATGATACAGGGAATGAGTGGTTCTAGAGGAACAGAATTAGAAGGACAAAAATTTAAAGATGAGTTTTCTAAATAGAGGCTGGGGTTTCTGGAACTGGCCCTCTAACCTGATTAAATAATACTAATGGCTCTATTTTTGGTAGTAAAGAGAGCACTGATAGCCCATGGTGTGAACTGTTCATAGAGATATACCAAATATATGCATTGTATACTCCCAATTAACCACTTATGATAGGCAAGAAGTGAAGTGGCTGTGTATATTATACTTTTGAACATTTCCGGAAAACTAACAAATATGAAGGCATTGTTGGTTGCACGTAATGTTGCTGAACAAAGTGGTGAAAGAAAAAAGTTGAGTTTAGGGATTGAAATTCCATCTCAAGCGTCATGTAGATAATGTAAGAACTTTCATAAGTTCTTTCATATCTTAACTCCTTTAAGATAAAGGAGTTATCTTTCATATCTAACTTTAATATCTTAACTCCTTTAAGATGAAGGTCTTAAAGGAGACCTTTATCTCCTGCAATGACAGGGCTTCTGCAATTGCTGAAAATCAAACATGGAGTTCCATTCTGCCACTGGCTGAATTATAATGCTAACTGAACTCCAAGCCTTGTAGGGTGTCTACTCTTAAAAGTGAGGGTATCGACTGGGAAGGAACAGGATTCTACAACAATTAAACGGGGATTTGTGGGAAGACTTGTTGAAGCTGGGGACATTGAGCCTCTAAGTTCAGATGAATTTTCTTTACCAGTAGAAGTGGTCTCCCCAACCCCAGTGGCAGAGACACCTCTACCTCCAGTGGCAGCAGCCTCCTCACCTGCAGTGACATCTGCCTTTCAATCCCCATCTGAAGGGATTAACCCTGCATTGCCTGAGGAAAGTGTAATGACCTCCCTTGAGGCAGTTGCCATGAAAGACTATGCTGATTCTCCTCAGGACCTCCTCTCACCCTTCCTCTTTGCTTCTAGGCATACAAGTAGACTCCAGTGTCTGCAGACTCCTGCAGGTAAGGTACAAAGTGTGGCCCAGAAGGAGGTGTGTTACACTCCAAAAGAACTACTCAGGTTTTCTTATGGTTTCAAGTGGAAATCCTGGGAACATGTGTGGGAATAGATATATGGGATAACAATGGAAGGAACATAAAGTTGGGTTATGCTGAATTTATTGATAAGCTCACTAAGCAGTGAGTCTGCACTTAATATGACAACTTGGGGAGTTAGAAAGGGCTCCAATAGTTTGTTTGTTTGGTTGGCTGAAACATGGACCAACAGATGGCCTGCAGTAAGTGAACTGGGAATTGCAGACACCCCTTGGTTTAACATAGAGGAAGGGAATGAAAGGCTTAGGGAGACTGGAATGCTAGGGTGGATTTGTCATGTAAGACTTATTCATACACTCTGGGAGAGTCCAGAAGATACATCTTTCACCATGATTGTGAGAAATAAGTCCATAAGGGGAGTCCTAGCACCCTAAAGTGCTTTGTAATTGTTCTTCTCTGTAGGCCAGTCCTTACAGTGGAAGCCATAGCCATACAACTTGAAAACTTAAATGCAGTGAGAATAATTGGAACCTGGGGAGCAGGGGCCAAGAGGTGAAGTACCAAAGAAAATGTGGGCATAGTTACTGTAATAAATAGTAGAGTCAAAGCAGCAATCAGAACAGTCTGACTCATGTGGACCTGTGGTGTTGGCTAGTTAATCATGGAGTTCCTAGAAGAGAAATAGCTGGGAACCCTACTAAATTCTTGCTTCAGCAGTATAAAGTAAAAAGTTATAGATCAAGAGGACAAAAGTCCAACTTTAATAAAACAGAGTCATGGTCCTCAGTCAATTCTCAGACTTGAGCCAGTTTACAAACCCAGAACCCCTTGGATGAAGGGGAGGTGATCACCTTGAGGAAAGACCCCAGTGCACTGTTGAAAATGTATACTGTTGACATTTCTCCTAGCTCTCCACAAAGAAACCTATGGCCTTTCATCAGGGAGACTGTGCATTAATGAAAAGAAAATAATTAGATCTTTTTGAAACAAGAAGGCACTGGCTCTAAACTGACATTGATTCCAGGAGACACAAAGTATCACTGTGGCCCTCCAGTTACAGTAGAGGCTTATGAAGGTCAGGGGATCAATGGAGTTTTAGTTCAGGTCCATCTCACAGTAGTTCCAGGGTCTCTGAACCCATTTTGTGGTTATTTCCCCTGTTCCAGATGCAAAATAGAAATAGATGTACTCAGAAGCTGGCAGAAACCCCACACTGGTTCCCTGACTTCTGGAGTGAGGGCTATTATGGTGGGAAAAGCCAAGTGGAAGCTGCTAGAATCGCATCAACCTAGAAAAATAGTAAATCAAAAGCAATACTATATTCTTGGAGGTACTGGAAAGATTATTGCCACCATGAAAAATCATGAAAGATTCAGGGGTGGCGATTCTCACCACATCCTCATTTGTCTCTATTTGGCCTGTGTAAAAGACGGATGGATCTTAAAGAATGACAGTGGACCATTGTAAGATTAATCAGGTGGTACCTCTAATTGCAGCTGCTATACCAGATGTGACTTTATTGCTTGAGAAAATTGACAAATCACTTGATACATGGTACACAGCTATTAATCTGACCAATTATTTTTTTCTTTATACTTGTCCGGAGGCTGATCAGAAGCAGCTTTGTTTTCACCTGGTAAGGACAGCTATACACCTTAACAGTCCTACCTCAGCCTTATATTAACACTCTAGCTCTATGCCATAATTTAGTTTTCGGGGATCTTGATTGCCTTTCCCGTCTATAAGATATCATGCTGGTCCATGACATTGATGACACTCATTGGATCTGGTGAGCAAAAAGTAGCAGCTGCTTAAGACCTCTTGATAAGATACTTGTGTGTCAGAAGGTGGGAAATAAATCCAACAAAAATTTAGGGACCTTCTAACTCAATTAAATATTTAAGGGCCCAATGGTGTGGGGATGTCAAGATATCTCTTCTGAAATTAAGGATAAATTGTTGCATCTTGCCTTTCCTTCAACTGAAAAGGCAGCACAGTGCCTAGTGGGCTTCTCGGGATTTAGGAGGCAACATATTCATTATTTTGGTGTATTTTACTGGCCCATTTACTGAATGACCTGAAAAACTGCTGGTTTTGAGTTGAGCCCAGAATAAGGGCTCTTCAAGAGGTCCAGGCTGCTGTGCAAGCTTCTCTGCCTCTTGGGCCACATGGTTCAGCAGATCCAATGGTTCTCGGAGTGTCAATAGTGGGTAGCGATGCTGTTTGGAGCTTTTGCTAGGCTCCAATATATGAATTAGAGCACATGCCTTTAGGACTTTGGGGCAAGATCCTATTGTCATCTGCAGAAAACTGCTCTCCTTTTGAGAAATAGCTTTTTCTCTGCAACTGGCGTTTAAATGTAAGCCACAAAGTTACCATGCAACTTGAGCTGCCCATCATATTAGCTGACCCATGAAGCCATGAAGTTGGCTGCATGCAGCAACACTCCATCATCGAATGAAGGTGGTATATACATGGGTTATATGAGCAGGCCCTGAAAGCACAAATAAGTTACATGAAGAAGTGGTTCAAATTTTCATGGTCTCCATTCTTGCTTCATTACCTTCTCTCTCTCTCAGCTACACCTGTGGGCTCCTAGGCAGTTCTCAACAATCAGTTGACAGAGAAAGACAAGACTCAGTCCTGGTTTAGAAATGATTCTGCATGACATGCAGGGCAGCTGCAGCACCGCAGCCACCCTCTGGGACATTCCTGAAGGTCGTTGGTGAAGGGAAATTCTCCTAGTGGGCAGAACTTTGGGCATCCATTTAATTGTCCATTTTGTTTGGAAGGAGAAGTGGCCAGACATACAATTATATACCAATTGATGTTTAATGCTTTGGCCTAATGGTCAGAGACTTGGAAGATGCATGATTGGAAAATGGTCACAGAGAAATTTGAGAACAGAGATTTTCCCTGAATGGAGAAAAAGTAGGAGGATATTTGTGTCTCATGAGAATGCTCATCAAATGGTGACCTTAGCAGAGGAGGATTTTAATAATCAAGTGGATAGGATGACCTATTTTGGATACCAGTCAACCTCTCTTCTAAGCCAACCTTGTTATTATGCAATGAACAAAGTGTTGTAGTCATGAACAAAGTGGCCCTGTGGCAGGGATGAAAGTTATGCATGGTCTCAGCAATAGGGACTCCACTCATTAATGTTGACCTGGCTATGGGCACTGCTGATTGTCCAATCTGCCAGCAGCAGAGACTAGAACAGATTCTCAGCCCCCATCCCCATAGCACCATTCCTGTGGTCATGAGACAGCTAGGTGGTGGCAGGTTGATCATATTAGATAGTTTCCATCATGGAAGGGGTAGTGTTTTGTCCTTCCTGGAATATATACTTACTCTAGACATGGATTTGCTTTTCTTGAATGTTTCCACCAAGACTATCATCGGTGGACTCACAGAATGCCTCATCTGCCTTTAGGGCTTTAGGACTTTGGGCCAAAATCCTATCATCATGTTATTCCACCATCATGTTATTCCATACAGCAGTGCTTCTGATCAAGGAACTCACTTAATAGCTTAAGAAGTGTGGCAATGGTCTCATGTTCAGGAACTCACTGGTCTTACCCCATCCCCCACTATACTGAAGTAGCCATCTTGATAGAATGGTGGAATGGCCATTTGAAGTTTTGGTTACAGGACCAACTAGGTGATAATACCTTGAGGGCTGAGGCAATGTTCTCCAGCAAACTGTATATGTTCTGAATCAGCACCCAATATTTGGTGCTGTTTCTCTGATAACCAAAATTCATAGGTCCAGGAATCAAGGTTCAAAACTGAAGTGACACTACTCATGAATTCCCCTAGTGTCCCATTAGCAAAATGTTTTCTTCCTGTTTCCATGACTTTATGCTCTGCTGACCTAGAAGTCTTCATCCTGGAAAAGGGAATGCTCCCACCAGAAGACAAAATCATGACTTCCTTAAACTGGAAGTTAAGAGTGCCATCCACCACTTTGGGAGTCTCCCTCCTGAGTCAACAGGCCAAGAATTTACTGTGTTGGCTGTCATGACTGATCCAGATTACCAAGGTTACACTGAACTACTACTCCACAGTGGAGGTCGAGTATGTCTGGAATACTTAGAGCATCTCTTAATATTATCATGCCCTGTAATTAAGGTCAATGGAAAACCACAACAAACTAATACATGTAGGGCATCTAATGGCCCAGACTTTTCAGGAATGAAGGTTTGGGTCATTCCACCAGGTAAAGAACCACAATTGGCTGAGGTGCTTGCTGAAGTCAAAGGGAATACAGAATGGGTAGTGGAAGAAGGTAGTTATAAATACCAGCTACAAACACATGACCAGTTACAGAAAAATGACTCATGACTGCAATTGTCACAAGCACTTTCTCTTTACTTTGTTCTGAGTATGTTTGCATGCATATGTATGTGTATGTGTATCTTTTTTTTTCTGTCCTATCTTGTTACCATGTAACATAAGATATATTTATTTCATACCATAGTATTTAAATATTGTTAACTTTACATTATAACATTTAAGTTATAGAATACCAAGGAGCAGAATAAACATCACTCAGGGGTTTACCTCTGCTTCTGGGGAAGGAGTTAGTGCATTACTGGTTGTACATAGGATAGGTGTATCATGTTCAGTGGCATTGTGACCTTGTTATTGTTTTTATTTGAGGATTAATTATGATTTGAGGTGAGGCATTTGTGTGCCAAGTTGACAAGGGTTGAACTTGTGATGGTTGATTCTACATGTCATCTTGACTGGATCATGAGGTGCACAGATTAAGTACTATTTCTGTGTGTGTCTTTTATGTTTTTTCTGAATGGAATGAGAATTTGAACCCATGGAATCAGTGAAACAGATTGCCCACTCCAGTGTGGTTGGCCATTACCCAGTCCATGAAGGGTTGGAGTAGAATAAAAGACAAAGAAAAGAGGAGTATGCCTCTTCTTTCTTCTGCCTGCATGAACTGAAACATCCCATCTCATCTCATCTTCCCTGGCCCTCAGACTGAGATTAATACCATTGACTTCTCTGGTAATCAGGCTTTTGGGCTTGGATTAATTTGCATAACCAGCTTTCCGGGATCTACAGCTCTCAGAGTGCAGATCATGGGATTACCCAGCCTCTGGAGTTTCAGTAGCCACTTCCTTATAATAAATCTCCGCATATATCCTACAGGTTCTCTATTTCTAAAGAACCCTGACAAGTACGTTTTTCGCTTGTCAGACAACTGATTCTGCTTATTATTATAGATATTTGTGTATTTAACCTGTTTTTACTGAGTATTGATTTTTTGCAAGGGCCAGCATTGGATTTCCCCAATTTCTACAACATCTTTAGGTCCTGGCAATGTGTTTGGGTATTCAGAAAGTGTTGCAATGGAAATGAATAAATTAGCACGTGTGTGTCTGTGTGCTCACTCATGCAAATATAACTTTTCTCTATTGTCTTTAACATTTCAATTTTCTAACTTACGCTTCTACATTTCAGATATTGCCACTTCATTATTAGAGAGCAGAAAGAAAATCATGTAGATGCCCCGTAAAATTCAATTCTTCAGACAATTCTCCCTCAAAAATCCACAAGTGAGGCCACACTGATGTTTGTATAGGGTTTTTCTCAGGGAGTTCTCATGTTACACTAACATCCACTTCTTGGTATTCATTCTGATTCTTTTAATACTGAAAGATTTTCAGAACTTCTTGTTAACTTGGAATCATCAAATGACTCTAGGTGGGCCCAGTAAGGTCTTTTCCCAACTCATCCAACCACCCGACACAGTATTAAAGGACTCTTGTTCAAAGCATCTATGTTATTTCTTAGCTTCCAGATATGTTTATTTTTATACTTTTTTCAATATTCTACCTGTTCTTCATTATCCCTGACCTGATCTTTTAGATGTATGTTTAACTCTTAGACGTATGGTCAATGCTTTTTTATTATTTTGTCTCATGTTTTCCAACTTTTTCTTTGAGTTTTGTTAAGTTTTCTTAATAACCAACTTAGTGTTCAAAGTAACCAGCTGACTATTGAGCATACCCACTTGTATTTTCACTGTATTTCTTACAATGTCTAAGACTTTTTCTTCTCTTTGTTCTGCCATTCAAAGCGGCCATTCTTGTTTCATACTTGCAACATCTTCTTAAATCTGCTTAATGAATGTTCTCCTGCTCCCCAAGGTATATTAGTTTATTTCCTGAGTTCAGTGTCCCAGGAGTTCCCCCAGCCCCCTTTCTTGTGGTTAGTTTTCTCATGTGTCTGGTGAGGGCAGATGGTCCATTTGCATCACTGCTGGTAACATTTCCACAGGTTAGGTTGGTAAATATGTTCACTTAGTGCATGAACATGTAAACACCAGGGCTCACAGCAGACAGCCCAATAATTTATGGAGTGAGCAGACAAGCAGGTTTCACTTAGGGAGTATGTAGTGGCCTGGAGTGTTTCATTTTGTTTCTTCCTGGCCAACAATGCTTGTTGTTCTAAAAGAATGTTTCTTTTCCTTCTGAGCCTGGGTGAAGGTCTAGTTCCCTCAATGTCTTTCTTTCTCAGGTGTGTATCCCCCATCTCTAAGAACAGATTTTCAGTTTAGCCTGGGGTGGGCATCTCCATTCTCCATGTGCCCAGGAAGTATGCCTCTGGAGTGCCTGTTCATTACTGATATGCTATTTCTACCTCTGCTATGAGGCTGCTGAAAAGCTAAAGTAAGATCATCTGTGAAACACTGGTATATATCTCTGCCTTCACATACCTGGTTCTTGTAAAATGAAATGCCCTGTCACTGTTTCCTTGCTGGAAAATCCCTATTCAGTTTGTAACACTCAGCAAATGAATCAGCTTTCTGCATGAATCATGCCCACACCTGAGAGAATCGAATCAAAACTATTGTTCCCATTTTGCAGATGTGGAAAATGAAGCTTGAGTAGAGCAAGTGAGACAGGCAGGTTGGACCAGGAAACATCACCTGGAATCTTTGACGCTAGAAGGCAGAGAGGGGTCACCTGGGATTTTGTTTTCTCTGGTAGAGCTCACTTTCCTTCCTCATGAATCAGTCTCTGGAGCATTTGCTTCCTGTCAACCTCAGTAGGGAAGGCGCCAGGTTCAAGAGGTCAAAGAAAGACCCAGAATCAGCAAATGAGACACGGGGTTTTATTAGGGACTTTCTTACAGGGGAGAGAGTTCAGTGGCGGCAGGCTGGGCAGGAGAACCGCCTTATGGACAGAAACAATCCAGTGGCAGCAGGCTGAACAATGTAAACACGCAGCACAGTGGTGGTGGGTTGGGCAGGACAACCACAACCACTTGCGAACAGCATGCAGTTTATTTTCACTTAATACCCTCCCCGTAATGACCTCCGCCTGACAACCTTCATTTACTGACTGCCCCCCTCCAAAACTCAGAACTCAATCTTCTATACAGCCTGTGTTCCACAGGACATGCCAGGGGCTCAGATGTTCCTCATAGACAAGGAATGAATCACCAGATTGGCCACTCCTGGATTCCCTAGCTTGGAACCACACTCAGGTGTGTCTACCACACAGGGTCATTCTAAGGGTATGCTTAAGTTATTGTTGTCAGGTGCGTTTACCCAACAGCATCTAACAGTGAAAGAGACTTCCACAGGGCAACATGCTGTGTTTAGCCCTATCTTTATTCTTAGGGGGATTTATTTTTTGCTCCAATTCATATTTTGTATTTTTGCTTAAATTTTTAACTGTTGGAAACCTGGGTCTCTATTTCATTGAATTTGAATGATGACAAGTATTAAAAGGTTTGCCACAACCTTCCTTGTCTCAAAAAACATCATTAAAGTGCCATGAAAATACAAATAATTGTACTATTTGATACAGAAATAATTAATTAATTAAAAATAAAAGCAAATGTTTTCAACCTCACTTTCTCTCGAAGGAAATTTTACTTATCATATTTTCTCTTTATTTCCCCC
This sequence comes from Macaca mulatta, assembly GCF_049350105.2. Classification (NCBI taxonomy): domain Eukaryota; kingdom Metazoa; phylum Chordata; class Mammalia; order Primates; family Cercopithecidae; genus Macaca; species Macaca mulatta. The sequence continues at coordinate 81,943,738 of NC_133408.1, forward strand.
CTTCAGTTGATTGGGTGTGTTATCTCCTTTCTGATTTCCTTCCTTCCTTCCTTCCTTCCTTCCTTCCTTCCTTCCTTCCTTCCTCTCTCTCTTTCTTTTCCTTCTATCTTCTGGAATCTTTCATTATTCTGCTCAGTTTTTTACTTAGCTATCATATTTTTAATTTTCCACAGTTCTATGTTCTCTGATTATTTATTTTTTAAAAGTAGTTTTATTGAGCCAGAAAAAAATGTTTAATAAAAAACAGAAAGCATAAATTATATGTCTATTAATAAACAGAAATATTGCTTTCCGATGGCATTGAATTAGGGGATTATTCTGTTCTGGTAAAAACCAGGCTATCTATGCATCCTCTCCTGCTGCTGCATATGTTCTGATGAAGAAGCCAATTTTTGGAATACCTTCAGCAGTGTCTGCGGGATATTTGTAGGGTGCACATCTAAGAAGAAAATGTCTTCCTCAGTGTTGTTGGACTCTGTGCAATAACAACTTAGGAGCAGTGTAGCTAGAGCTAGGGAAGTATTTTCAGTGAAAACAGTGATGTCTGAACATTGAGCAATTGTAGACTGAATTCAAGAATTCTCTATAATTAACACAAAAGTCATTGTAAAATGAAGTACTAATTTCTGGTAAGACAGATGCAATACTTAGAAAAAAATATAGACAGAGCATAACCAAATCTTAAAAGAAAAGTGTTCTGTCTCTACTACTGAACTTAGCTAAGGATTTCACCCACTCATGGTGAGGAGGGATTGGGATTAACTTCAGAATTGCACTGTGCTTTAATCAGAGCTTTGGAAAAATACAGCCATGAGAAGCTAACTGCATCAATCGTAACTGTGCATAAGTCATTCTGCAATGTGAATTCAACACTTTCAAATACATTTCCTCTGGTCTTTATAAAGTTTCAATTATATGTTCTGCATTTACAAGCAGTCTGGTGGCCCATGCAAGGCTGTCCTGATTCAAATAGAATTCCTAAGAGTTGGTGTCTAGAAGGATCTATTTAACAATTCAGGATATTCAGGATATTGAAAAAAGTGGTAATGTTTTGTTTGTATAACATTTTTGAATTGCAAAAGCATTTTCATATTTATCATTTCATGTGAGACTCCCACTGAAGGTAGGGTTTTTTTTTTTTTTTTTTGGCTTACTTTTTAGCATCCTCATTTGGCAGATGAGAAACCCAAGGCTTGCAGGTGCTGCCATCCATGCTGTCTAAGGTGGTGCTGACAAACCATTCTGGACTCCAGTCCTTAAATTCCAGAGTCATCTCTTGTTTGTTGATATGGTTTGGCTATGTCCCCACCCAAATCTCATCTTGAATTATAGTTCCCATAGTACCCACATGTTGTGGGAAGGACCTGGTGGGAGATAATTGGACCACGGGGGTGGTTTCCCCCATACTGTTCTCATGGAAGTGAATAAATCTCATGACATCTAATAGTTATACAAGGAGTTTCCCTTTTTGCTTGCCTCTCATTCTCCCTTGCCTGCTGCCACATAAGATGTACCTTTCACCTTCTGCCTTGATTGTGAGGCCTCCCCAGCCACATAAAACTGTGAGTACATTAAACCTCTTTTGCCTTATAAATTACCGAGTCTCAGGTATGTCTTTATCAGCAGCACGAAAATGGACTAATACACTAAATTGGTACCAGTAGAGTGGGGTGCTGCTGTAAAGATACCCAAAAATGTGGAAGTGAGTTTGGAACTGGGTAACAGGCAAAGGTTGGAACAGTTTGGAGGGCTCAGAAGATAGGAAAATGTGGGAAAGTTTGGAACTCCCTAGAGACTTGTTGAATGGCTTTGAGCAAAGTGTTGATAATGATATGGACCATGAAATCCAGACTGAGGTGGTCTTAGATGGAGATGAGGAAATTGTTGGGAACTAGAGTAAAGGTAACTCTTGCTACATTGTAGCAAAGAGATTGGTGGCATTTTACTCTTGCCCTAGACAGTTCTGGAACTTTGAACTTGAGGGAGATGGCTTAGGGTATCCGGCAGAAGAAACTTTTAAGCAGCAAAGCATTCAAAGATGACTTAGGTACTGTTAAAAGCATTCAGTTTTAAAAGGGAAACAGAGCATAAAGGTTCATAAAATGTGCAGCCTGACAATGCAATAGAAAAGAAAAACCTATTTTCCAAGGAGAAATTCAAGCTGGCTGCAGAAATTTGCATAAGTAATGAAGAGCCAGATGGTAATCACTAAGACAAAGGTGAAAATGTCTCCAGGGCATATCAGAGACCTTTGAAGCAGCCCCTTCCATCACAGGCCCAGAGGCCTAGGAGGGATAAATGGTTCTGTGGGCCAGTCCAGGGCCCTCCTGCTGTGTGCAGCCAATGAACTTGGTGCCCTCCATACCAACCACTCTAGCCATTGCCAAGGTACAGCTCAGACCATGGCTTCAAAATGTACAAGCCCCAATTTTTGGCAGCTTCCACTTGGTGTTGAGGCTGCAGGTGCAAGGAAGTCAAGAACTGATGTCTGGGAACCTTTGCCTAGATTTCAGTTGATGTATGGAAATGCCTGGATGTCCACGTAGAAGTTTGCTGCAGGGGCAGAGCCCTCATGGAGAGCCTCTGCTAGGGCAGTGCAGAAGGGAAATGTGGTATTGAAGCCTCCACACAGAGTCCCCATGGGCACTGCCTAGTGGAGCTATAAGAAGACAGCCACCGTCCTCCAGGAACCAGAATGGTAGATCCACCAACAGCTTGCACCATGTACCTGGAAAAGCTGCAGACACTCAGTGACAGCCCATGAAAGCAGCCAGGAGGGAGGCTACACACTGCAAAGCCACAGGGTGGAGCTGCCGAAGACCATGGGAACTCACCTCTTGCATCAGTGTGACCTGGATTTGAGACATGGAGTCAAAGGAGATTGTTTTGGAGCTTTAAGATTTTATTGCCCTGCTGGATTCTGGACTTGCATGGGGCCTTTAGCCTCGTTATTTTGGCCAATTTATCCCATTTGGAATGGGTGTATTTATCCAATGACATTGTAGATAGACCATTGTATCCCATTGTATCTAGAAAGTAATTAACTTACTTTTGATTTTACAGGCTCATAGGCAGAAGGGCCTTGCCTTGTCTCAGATGAGACTTTGGACTTTTGAGTTAATGCTGAAATGAATTAAGATGTTGGGGGACTGTTGGGAAGGCCTGATTGGTTTTGAAATGTGAGGACATGAGATTTTGGAAGGACCAGGGGCAGAATAATATGGTTTGGGTGTGTCCCTACCTAAATCTCATCTTGAATTGTAGCTCCCATAATTTCCACGTGTTGTGGGAGAGGCCTGGTGGGAGATAATTGAATTATGGGGGTGGATTCCCCCATACTGTTCTCATGGTAGTGAAAAAGTCTTATGAGATCTGATGATTTTATAAGGAGTTTTTCCTTTCATTTGACTCTCATCATCTCCTGCCTGCTGCCAGGTAAGACATGCCTTTCACCTTCTGTCATAATTGTGAGGCACCCCCCCCCCCAAACATGTGGAACTGTGAGTTGATTAAACCTATTTTTTTTTTTTTTTAATAAATTACACAATCTCGGGTATGTCTTTATCAGCAGTGTGAAAATGGACTAATACATTTGTGTAGTCTTGTCTAGTTACCTGATGGCATGGGAAGCTATTTACAGGTGGCTAACAATCATTTAGTCTAAGGGACCTCAGATATGACCAAAGCTGATGGTTTGGTTAGGGAGGGTCAGATTAATTACTGTAATCAGGAAATAGAATTTTCTAGAGGCAGGTTATGGGAGCAGTGGTTCACCTGATCTCTTTGGGTCATCACAAGACCCCATCCAGGGCGTGGAGCAGGAAATATAATCCAGACTAGCTAGGCAAACCCAAACTTGTTTCCTCTGTCCTTCTCCCACCCACAGCTGATGTTACTCATTGATGATGGCACTCTTTCTCCTCTGCCTGTCTCTGCTGGTGCCCTGCCATTACAACACAGTAGCCATTTCTGCTCCAGACCTTCATGATGGGTGCAGAAATAAGCTGGCTCAACAGAGCCTCAGGGCCCCAGCCAGCAAGTCTAAGGTTTTGAAGGAAGGCTACAGTTCCAACAGAAATAAGGATGCCAGGCACAAACTGAAGAAACCCTCCAATCATTCAACACAGCCTCAAAATTAGGATGTGATCAAAGCCTGGGAGCCAACAGATAACCAGCCTTCATCCCAGCTCAATTAGAGGGCTATGCCTCAAACTGATTCCATATCTAACCTGCCGTGTGTCTGACTTAGTTTCAACATTTGTCGGCACTGTTTAGAGGCTCAGAATTATGCCCAAAGTCATGAATACTCCAAAATACAGACCCTGTAAATAGGGGACTGTCATTCTAGTAGAAGAGAAAGACAAGAAAACAGTGGTAATATGATGTGTGAATTTGATGTAGAGTAGAGGTGGAGGTGTTTGGGAAAAACTTTCTGGAGGGGCTGCACCCTGGGTTGAAGAACAGTATACTTACTCATAGGAGGTCAGAACAAGATTTATTGCCTTGCAGCTGGATGGCTTTAGTCAGCTTAGCAGCAAGGAATGGAAAAGGCAGGGAGGAGCAATGTAAGCCTACATAAAGATGCTCATTCCTACACACAATGAAGGGCTCTCTCTCTGCGTGTGTGTGTGTGTGTGTGTGTGTGTGTGTGCGCATGCATGTGACATTTCCTGTAGCCAAAACTAGAGAAAATTTGATGAGGGTTTAATCACATAGCCTCATCCTCAAGCTGAGTCCCTAGGACTGACCTAATGTGACTGTCAAGCTAACCAGAATATAGTCAAGTACAGTAGTAGGACAAAGAGACAGTAAAGCTCAGAGCTGCAAGGAACTAAGTGAAGCCTGTCATTCAGCAGATGCAAGACAACAGAATCTGAGTCCAATATTAACTGAACAAGTGAGAAAACAAGTCAGAAGTACTTCCACCTCTAGGAAGATGAAGTAGACATACTTTTCCCTTCCTGCTAAGTGCAACTGAAAGCACTGAGATACATATTCTGAAGATGGAAAGAAGAAGACTGTCTAGGAAACTCAAGATACAATTACAGAATGGCTGGTTTTCTGGGTTTTCTCGTAGCCACACATATCCCAGACTTGTAGCTGAAGAAGCTGGCCAGAAACACCACCAGTCACAATCGAAAAAGCTTCTCAAAAGCTAGCTCTGTAGTCAAAGGGCTAGAAAGCAGTAGCCTAATAAGATAGAAATATTTTAGTCAATAACATTTGTTCTCCAGTCAAACAGAAGTAAGAGTACTGTGGATACATGCTCTTCAGCAAAAGCCTAGTGAGAAGCTGAAACATCACCTTTTGGTGCTTCAACCCTCCCCTGGGGTGTCAGAGAAGGCTGAGTGGAGAGCCAGGACTCTTCCCTGCTGGGAAGCAATGAGTCCTTTCCCACCCCTTCTATCAGTGGAGATCAACTATGGAGCAGTACAAAGGCAACCTACTCCTCCCAACCAGGGTGCTCTCAGCAGAGACTACATGGGAGCCAGAACGTCTACCTTCCCCTGACATTAGCGAGTCCATGCTACTATTTTTCCCTGCTGGATCAGTTTCTAAGTAAGCCAAGTAAAACAGAAAAATTAAATAAGCTCCAGATCATCACAAAATAATACATACAATGACCAGGCTGTCATTTTTAAAATACGCATTATAAGAACAAAGGAAATCCCCATTTGAATTTAAAAAGACACTGACACAAGATGACAAATGCTGCAAATATCTGACACACAAATTTTAAAGCAGCCATCATGAAGAGACTTCAAGGAATAATTACTGTACTCTTGAAGCAAAATAGAAAACTCAGCAAAGAAAAAGAACCAGTTTGGATTTTAGAAATGAAAAACACTATAAATGAAACAAAAAAGCAAACTCAATGTATGGACTTACCAACAGAATGGAAAGGACAACAGAAAAGAGAATCAATGATCTGGAAGATATAGCCACAGAAATTAGCAACTCTGAGCAAGAGAGAAAAAATAGTCTAAAAAAATGAGCAAATATTCAGGTTTCTATAGGATTCTAGCAAAATATCTAAATTTCCTGTCATTGAAGTCCTGGAAAGAGAAGAAAGGGAAAATAGGATTAAAAGTGCTCAAAGAAATAATGGCTAAAAACTTACCAAATTTTGCAAAATATATAAACATGCAGATTAAAGAAGCAAAGCAAAACTCTAACAGGAAAACTCAAAGAAATCTACATCAAGACATATTATAGTCAAACTTCTCATAACTAAAAACAAATAAAATTTATTGAAAAGAGAGAAGGGACACCTTATTTGTAGTAAGAAAATATTTAAGTAATAAAGAATTTCTCATCAGAAACCATGGAGGCCTGAAGAAAGCAGCACATTTTTCAAGTGCTAAAAAATTGTACTCAATCCTATATCCAGCAGAAATATCCTTCAAGGATAAAGGGGAAATCAAGATGCTAGATGAAGGAAAGCTATAAATATTTGTTGCTAATAGGCCTTGTAAAGGAAGAGTGAAGGGATATTCTGTAAACAGAAAGATGATGAAAGACAGAACTTTGAAACATCAGAAAGAAGGAAAGAACAATGAAAAGAGTAAGTATATAGGTAAACACAATACATTTTGTTTCTCTTAAGTTTTTTATGCTAGGGTTGATGGTTGAAGCAAAAATTCTTGCATGACTGATATGATTTTCAATGTATATAGAGAAACTACTTAAATAATTATAAATAGTGGAGAAATAGAGATGTATAAAGAGGTAAGTTTTCTATACTTCACTCAAAGAGTAAAATCTCAAGTCTCTGTATAGATTACAAATTAAAGCTACTGTTAAAAATTTATACAAATAAATACAATTTAACACGATTTAAATACATCAGAATGACATATTACAAAACTAAAGACAGAAAAAAACCAGGAAAATGTCAAAAAGGACAGAGAGTAAAAGATTTATCAATAGTTACATCAAATGTAAATAGACTAAATATGCTAATTAAGATACAGAAGTAACAAGTATATAAAAATTATGGCTCAATTATATGCCATCTACAAGGATCTCATTTCAAATATAATGATACATATAGGTTGAAAGTTTTAATTTGTAAAAATATGTAGAATTCAGAGCAAAGAGAATTATCAGAGAGGCACATTAGTGAATGATGAAAGGTTCAATCCACCAAAAAGACAATACCAAAAATGTATGAAACAAAAAGACTGCAAAACACATAAGGCAATATCTAATAGAACTGAAAGAAGAAATAGACAAATATACAATTGCAACTGGAGACTTCAATACTTCTCTCTGAACAATTGGTAGAACAATGACACAGAATATAAAACATACCTAAAATTTTCTGAGAGGGAAATTTAGAGTACTAAATTCTTACAATAGAAATCAGGAAGGCTGGGCATGGTGGCTCATATCTGTAATCCCAGCACTTTGGGAGGCCAAGGTTGGGGGATCATGAGCTCAGGAGTTCAAGACTAGCCTGGGCAACATGGAGAAAACCATCTCCACAAAAAATTAGCTGGGTGTGGTGGCATGTGCCTGTGGTTCCAGCTACTTGGGAGGCTGAGGTAGGATTACTTGAGCCCAGGAAGTGGAGGTTACAGTGAGCCAAGATCATGCCACTGCACTCCAGCCTGGGTAATAGAGCAAGATTCTGTCTCAATAAAAACACAAACAAACAAAAAGAAGTTCTTGAATCAATGAATTAAATTCATATGTAGAATAACTAGAAAAAGACGAGCAAAATAAGCCCAAAGCAAGCAGAAGAGAGAAAATAATAAAGGTAAGAATAGAAATCAATAAAATTAAAATTAGAAAATTAATACAGAAAATTAATAAAACAAAGAGAAGTTTCTTTGAAAAGATTAAATTGACAAACCCCTAGCAAGAGAACCAAAGGAAAAAATAAAAACACAGTTACCAATGTGAATAATGAAATAAAGTATCACTACAGACCCTACAAACATCAAAATTATATTAAGAAAATACCATGTACAATTCTACACTCTTAAATATAACTTTAATGAATAAATTAACTCCTTAAAAAACACACTGAATGGGAAATAATCTAAATAGTTCAATAACTATTAACAATATTGGATTCATAATGTTAAAATACTTGAAAAATAAATCTCGGGCCCAGGCTGTTTCCCTGAAGACTTCTAACATTTAAAGAAATAGAAACTATAGACTGAATATCCTGCATAATGATAGATGCAAATGTTCTTTTTTTTTTTTTTTGATGAAGGGTCTCAGTCTGTAGCCCACGCTGGAGTGCAGTGGCGCGATCTTGGCTCACTGCAACTTCTGCCTCCTGGGTTCAAACCATCCTTTCACCTCAGCTCCCAAGTAGCTGAAACTAAGAGCACATGCCACCACGCCTAACTAATTTTTGTATTTTTTGTAGAGATGTGTTTCCCCAGTTTCCCAGGCTGGTCTGGAGCTCCTGGACTCAAAAGATCCTCCTGGTTCAGCCTCCCAAAGTGCTGGTATTACAGGCATGCACCACTGTGGCTGGCTGATGCAAATATTTTTAATAAAATGTTGGTAAATATTATTCAGTAGTATATAAAAAGATTATATACCATGACCAAGTAAAATGTATTCCAGAGATGCAAGAGTAATTCAATATTTGAAAATCAATATAATCTACCATTTAACAGGTTAAGAAAAATTACATACCGCATCAACTGAAGCAAATAAAATATTTGACAAAACCCAACACCCTTTCATAATAAAAACTCTTAGAGAACTATGAAGAGAATGGAACTTCCTTAACTTGATAAAGAATCTCTACAAAAATCTATACCTAATGTCATACTTAAGGCAAGAATGTCTGCTCTTGACACTATTATTCATTTTAGCACTGCAAGCTATAGGAAGTACAGCAAGACAGACAGACAGACAGACAGACAGAAAGAAAGAAAGAAAGAAAGAAAGAAAGAAAGAAAGAAAGAAAGAAAGAAAGAAAGAGTCATACAGATCTGAGAGGAAGAAATAAAACTGTATCTAAAAAAACTTTTGGAGCTAATAAGTGAATCCAGAAAGTTTACAGCATACAAGATAAACAGAAACATCAATTAAATTTCTATACATAAGCAATGAATAAGTGGACACATAAATAAATGCAATCCACTCACAATCATTAAAGAAAAATACATAGGGGTGAATCTAAAAAAAAATGTCAGGACTTGTATGCTGAAAAGTATAAAATGTTGGTGAAAGAAATCAAAGATCTAAAGAAATAGAGATTATGTTCAAGCAGTGGGAGACCCAATATAGAAAAGATGTCAATTTTCCCCAAATTGATATACATTTTGAATGAAATTCCTACACAAATCATAAAAACTATATTTTGTGGATGTAGACGTGAGTATTTAAACATTGATATGGAAAGTCAATGGTAACAGAATCACTAAAACAACTTTCAAAATAATTACAGTGGAAGGGATCAGTCTATTCTATTTCAACACTTATATGGCTGTAGTAATCAAGACTGTGTGGTGTTGGAGGAAGTGTAGACATACAGATCAGTGGAATACTAAGAATACTAAGTCCAGAAAAAGATCCACAGAAATACGTTCAACTTTAATAAAGGTGCATAAGCAATTCAGTAGAGGAAGCACAGCATTTTCAACAAATGGTGCTGGAGCATTTGAAAATCCATAGGCAAAATTATAAATCTGAGTCTCATACTGTCTGCAAAAATTAGCTCAAAATGGATCACTGACTTAAATGTAAAATATAAAACTTTTAGGGAAAAAAAGCACAATAGAAAACCTTTGGGATCTAAGCCTTGTGAAGTATAATTTTCAGTCTTGACACCAAAAGTGAAATTCATAAAAAGAAACATTAAAGGAAAAAATGATGTAAGATATAAGTCATGGGTAAGGTGAGGAGCCTCAGGATCTTCAACAAGAGTCAGACATACTCTGTACTCATTCATTTTCATACAAAGGCCCTCAGCTTGGTGATGGCCATTCATAGCTTGCCCCATGATATGGTCTGGATTTGTGTCCCTGCCCAAATCTCATGTTGAATTGTAATCCCCAGTGTTGGAGGTGGGCCTGGTGGGAGGCAATTGGATCATGGGGGCAGATTTCCCCCATTCTATTCTTGTGTTACTGAGTTCTCACCAGATCTGATTCTTTAAAAGTATGCAGCAACTCCCTCTTCACTCTTTTCCTGCTTCCCCAGCCATGTAAGACATGTCTGCTTTCCCTTCACCTTCCGCCATGATTGTAAGTTTCCTGAGGCCTCCTTCCCATATAGCCTGTGGAACTGTGAGTCAATTAAACCTCTTTTCTTATAAATTGCCCATTCTTAGGTAATTCTTTCCAGCAATCTGAGAACGGACTAATACACCCCACCTCATCTCCCTTTGCCCTTCTGTGCCCTGGTTTTTGCCTCGTCGGTAGACCTGGTGAATGCACCATTCAATTCTCTTGCCTCTGGACCCTGGATGGGTCTGGTCAGTGGGAAGCATCAGCAAGACATGAGAGGGCAGAAAGAGAGAGAGAGGTCTTTTCTTCTCATTTCTCTCTTGCCCCATGCATGGTTCTGCGGCATCTCCATTCCTCTTGACTACAGCCCTGCTGGGATAGAGTCATCTCCACAGCTCCGACCCATGCTGACTGCAGGCACACTGCTTTCCCTGCTGGCCTGTTTAGGCCTGGGAGGCCTGATAGTGCCCCATTGTCCCATAGTGCTCATCTCCGGGCCCCTTGGCCCCACCTACACCTCTCTAAGAGGTCCTTTACCACCTAGATTTTGTAATCCCAGGTGAAGTTGATCGCTGTTTTCTGTGCACAAACTTACTAATATGACCTTCACTTGCACAGGAAGGCATTGTTTTGTCTTTTTTTTTTTTCCTTCCTGATATATAATTGTTCTGCCTTTTTGTTTGGATGGTGGGGAGGCACTCTTCATAATCTCCGTTGAGCATGGACATCATGTTTCCTTTTTGCATTTGTCTGCTTTCCTTCTCAGGGTTGCACCCATGGTCACTTACCTGCTAGGACAGGGGCAAGGTCTTCAGTTTGTCATAGGACCTTGCCACTAACAGTGTGGTCCATGGACTGAGAGCATTGGCCTCACCCAGGAGTTGGTAAAAAAATGCAGAGTCCCAAGCCCCACCCCAGGCCACTGCCTCAGAACCTGCACTTCAGGGGATGACAGCATATGAGTCAAGCATCCATTAAAGTCTAAGGACTGTTTAAGGGATTGGTTCTCCAATTAACAGGCAAAAATTATCAAACACAGGCCACCACTGGGGCCTCTACCT